>NW_027270976.1:20000-1220000 GCF_040938485.1 Diadema antillarum | reverse complement strand
ATACTGATAATAATACTTCTTTGAACCGATAAAAGAGGAAACATTTCTAGTCTTCAAGTGGAATCCTGTGAATGACAGCATGAAAAACTAAAAAAGAAAAACACACAGCAAAACAAAAAAACAAATTCTCTTCTTCCTGAGGGAGGTCATGATAAATGAAACACTCACAGAAGTCCCAAGTAATATAGCAAACTACACTGACTCTATCAATGATGAATTCAATACAGTCATATCTGGTTTGCACCTTTAACAGACCCTACCCCAGTATCTAGTTCTATGGCACACATACCACATAGATTCCTCCATGTTGTCCATCGTGAATACGGTTGTTCCTGATGATGGGATTGCTGTTGGTGCGGATCTGGATGCCAGCCAGTGCATTGCTGTGAATGTCGTTGTGTTCAATCAGGCCCCGCCCCTCACCAAATATGTACACGCCCCCTTGGTGGCCATTGAAGATTTCATTGCCCCTGTGAATAACATGCAGCCAATGGACACAAGCATTGTCATTCTCTGTGATCCTCATTCCTATAAAATTGCAGGTCTTTATTTACTAGGGCTATTTCATATAGTCTATTTTGAATAGCTGACAAATTGCAATGTTTTTCATTGTGCCTCTGCTAACAAATACCTCCAAAAAGTTTTGTCTTGAAAGGTGTAAGACATAATTTTCCACATCAAATAATTAGATAAATCAATAGTAAAGAGGGAAATTCATTGTTATTCTCAACACACACACAAAAAGTTGGGTTAGAGATTTCGGAAAATGAGTGACTTGAAACCATATCACATATCAACTGCTCTTACCGTATTGTTGGATCACTGTTTGATGTTACCCAGACTCCTGCAAAAGTGTTGGAATGGATCTTGTTCTCGATGAACTCGCCTCGACCGTTTTCATGTACGTAGATGCCCCCCGTCTGACCATGGTGGATCTCACAGTGTACCACCGTTGGGTTCGCCCCAGCTTTCACCTCAAAACCAGCAATGCGATTGTGATGGATGTCACAGCGGTCAAAGTTACCCTAGGAAAGAAATGAAATAGAAATATTTATAAACACAAATATATAAACATATATATGGGATATGAAACAGGAAAGAATGTTTGAGAACAATC
Organism: Diadema antillarum; assembly: GCF_040938485.1. Taxonomy (NCBI): domain Eukaryota; kingdom Metazoa; phylum Echinodermata; class Echinoidea; order Diadematoida; family Diadematidae; genus Diadema; species Diadema antillarum. Next base: position 1,218,883 of record NW_027270976.1, on the reverse strand, counting down.
AACTTTCTCAACTTGGACGTGACAGCCGCTAAAATGTAGTACATAAGTATATTCTATCAATACTTCAAAGGTAATCGCACACCTTATTAGAGTCTCCTGAATATTGTGACAACCTTAGGTTTTCACTGTAAAATAGTACAATACCTACATTCAAGATCTCTAGAGGTATTTTCATAGATCATCACTATCCTCTGTGAAGAATATGAATGAAAAGTAGTGACTCCTGATCAGCAAAGGAACTATCAAACGCACAGCCAGTGAACAAAAGGGGCAAAAAATGCATTTAAGCGTGTAATCTACACATCATCTAATTTATCGAATTGACAATACATGTATTTGCAGAGTCTGCATGATGTCCTGTAACTACGTCAACTAATCAGGCAGATTGACTGGCATATAAAAAAGAATATCTAAGAGGAGTAAAGTATTTTTTCTTTCCTCTTCTGAAAAAAAGAAGGAAAAAATTCACTGACTTTATACATTTGATTGAAAAAGAAAAAGAGAAGAAAGAAGCAAATGACTCAAAGGATTCAATAGACTATAAGCTTTGGTTTAGGAAATCTGAAGATGAGAGAATAAGTTGATGAGAAGTGGATTACCATGCCATTGTCAAATGTAAAGACTCCTACATCTCTACCATGGTGGATATGACTTCGTCTAATGATGGGATTGGCATAGTTCTTGACCCAGATGCCTGCCAGTGCATTACCACTGATCTCATTGTCCAGGTAAAAACCCTGTAGGTCAGAAGAGAAAGTTATCTCATGTTAAAGGCATAATTTACCATTTGCAGATGAAACAAAAACACAGCTTTAGTGATTCAAAACAGTTCTAAAATGTGACTTAGGGACAGAAACAACTGATGTAAACATTTGAATCAGTATAATCAATGTTAAGTAATGCTAAATATACAAAATGTGAACAATACTTATACTTATACTAATAAAGATTCTTCTTGACTAAACCACCTTCAGTTATGGTTTACTGAGAAAAACAGTGATATCTCCTTATATTTCAGGCTTTATTGAAATGTTGATGGTCCGATAGTGATGAACTTGTTTCAAGTGGCAAAATGACAGTACAATTAGTAATGCAGAAATGACATTCACCTTCATTTGGCATATGCATAGAATAATGACGAAAAACCAGACATATATGAAAACACACAAAATGATAGCCAAGTGAAATTCCTGTAGTTCAGACTGATCACAGGCAAAGTATTCTTACCTCAGCATGGTCATTGATGAACAGTCCTACATTCTCACAGTCACTGATCACACAGTTCTTGATTGTCGGCGTCGCTTTCCTACCACTCACGCTTACTGCAGCACCAACTGCACATTTGGAGAAGACACACAAATAAAGTCAAGGAGAAAGTTACATATGAATATATGCACAAACTTTAACATTACTTCAGTTACTTCATGCATCATAATGCCTGTACAAGGGAGAACCCATTCAAACTCAGGTTTGCATGATCTCCTGTCTCTCACACCTACTTAGGAACATATAAATATCCATGGTAATACCATGTCTAGTTAGTCAGTTAGTGTGTATTACTGGAACAGTTCATGTTCGACTGTACTCAAAATACAGACACACAAACATAAACAAACAAAGACACACACAAACACACATACAAGTAAACAAACACACACACACAAAAAGAACTGTGCTTGCCACTACATCTCTAGATCCCGTAAGGAGCACAGCTTTATAGTAATGGGATACCATGTAGTACATACAACTAATGTAGCTAACATCCTGACAGGTGGAATCTACTGATACCCAATACACAGTTTTGCCCTCCACCTTCCATCTCAGTATTCCAGCTGCCAATTCCTATCATACATGATCAGGAATCTTAACGTGGGTTGAAATTTTATCATTCTGTAGACAGTATGTGATGCTGTGATGTATCCCATGCAATCCAATACAATCACACAGTAAACTGATCACACTCTTGCAACAGCCCAAAAAGACACACTTTTCTCACATTTTTTAAACCATAAAAACTGACTTATGTGGACACAAACATATGATTCTTCCCTGTAATTTACTCTTATATTCCGTTTATCTTAATTATCAGGCTGTGCTGCTTTGCAGTCGACATCTTTATTTTTTATGTTTGAGTAAATAGATTTCGGAGAAAAGCAAGAGTATCCATGACCAAGGCATATATTTTTGCAATTCTTTATTTCAACACCATTGTTCTATTTTGGCTTTGAATGATAATCAAGTATTACAAGTTTCTCCAAGTAGTCATTGCCATCTCATTTGACAGAGTGAACAGAATCAATTGAATTCAACTGCATTGAACTAAAAGTGCAAACATTAATATCATTAGAACTACAAGTTTAACAGTGAATGAAATGCTTTTGATTTAATTTTACAAATAAACAATAAGGAGACAAAACAAAGAGGAATCTGCTGCTGCTATGCATACTTTTGTACTAGGCTCATGTATACAATGCACGCACACTGGCGCATTACTGGGCTGACATACCAAGACCTAATGGCCAGTGACATGCACAGCCCTGGCAGCCGTGAGGAGACCTACGTCTTGACTAATATTCCCATAGCAGCTGATGGTGACTTGGCAAATTTTGACTAGGAGACTGTAGCACTACGGAAGGCAGAAGGCAAGGTGGGGTAGTGTGAAGGGGTAGAATGAGGAAGGAGCTGCCAGCACAAGGATGAAGCAGCAGTATACCATTAGTCTCAGGTGAGGGGAGGTTATAGGGCACCAATATCATCATGCTCCTCTTTTCCTTATATGCGTACATTAAATAGAGAGGTCAAACAATACATTATATGTTCCTTGATGGAGGCAGTTTGAAAACATTATATTATCATATATTGTTTACAAATAATATCTATTTCTATTGTTTTACAATTACAGCATATAATCCTTCATGCAAGAAATGGCAATGAAGGTTTCTTTAATGAGCCAAAAGTCTTCCTTGGTGGTAATCATTCCCTTGTATTGCTCATGTGGTATGAGATCACTTCTCTATTTACAAATGGCTAAATAGAAGCATTAATGCCTCAGCATGTATCCACACAGAATATCTTGTGTTTTCTCAATGGATAGAACATGTGCAGTCTGACACTAAAGATGACCACAGCAGAATTTAAAAGATACAGGTGTCTGTTAATCTGGTCTTATACTGTGGAGGTATTAGGAAATGGTCATGATCACTGTAAGCAAGTGACCACAATATAAGCAGGTGGCACTTGAATCCCACTTGACTGTTTCACCATAAGCAAAAAATGAAAAACATGTATCAGCTTTGTATGTGATACCAGGTAATGCTTGTAAAGGGAACCTGTTGCTTACAATACACTAACTCTTTTTTTTTTTTTGCAAACCATAATAAATGCAACATAACATCTGAAGGCCAAATCTAGTATGTAGTTTTAGGGACAATGATAACCCAATAGATACATGGATTGAGTTAATGCAGCAATATCAGTACAATACTTCATTGAAGTTAGAGGAAAATCAGACATTCTATTCATAAGTTATTAATTTGTACAGTTTTGGTGCCACCATAAAAATTAAGCAGTTTGTGACATCACTGCAGGGTAATGATATAAAGGATACATACAGATAATTCACATATCTTTATCTCTTTATATATATCTTTCTAAATCCACAGCACTTTCTACTTTTGATTGGTGTTCATGTTAGCATGTTACATGACTGTGAATCAAAGTCAAAAGTGTACAGGGGTTGCAATCTAATTACCTTATTAACACAGGATGCACACCTGCTTAAACCCCACACACAAAGTTGCACAGGCAGACTTATTACACTTTTTATCTGGTAAATACATATATTTTTCCTATTTGCCAAAAGACCTCTTGGTACAACAGAAGAGTCACAATGATAAAATCAAAACATTGCTTGTAAAACGGGGCCCTCTACAAGCCTTGCTATACACACTTAGATTGTTTGCGGCAATTCAGCATAGTTAATCCCAGTCCGTAGTGACACTTGATAAGTTAGCAAGCCACACATATATCCTTTTAGTCACATTCTGGTAAATTTTACAGACAGCAAACACCAACGACAGGAAGAGTGAATTTAAGGGAGGAATATGTGTATGAGTGATAAATGAATGAATTAATCCCACTATACAAGATCTAGATGATAACAAGCTCCTTATATCTCTATTATTCGTCTCATGAATCAGTCATACAGTAACTTCCCAGCAGCGTGCTCCTATTATGGGATCATACAACATTTGACTCCCAAACTAGAATTGCCTCACTGAACTAAGATTTGTAACTGCAGACTTGTTTCTCCCAGTGGATGCCTTAGTTTAACAGAAGACCGACATGACAAACTGCTGGAAAACTTAGAAATGAATGTGAAGGAGAGTCTTGAGATTGTTCAACCTTCATGAAGAAAATTAAGGCTACATACGGTTTGTACCACTGCTACGAAATTTGTTGTAACATTCACAAGATCTTGTACAGTATACTTGATTCTTTTCTTTTTAAAGTGACATGATGTAAACATGTAAATGACCATTGTAACATCTATAACTGTCAATTTATTTCCATGATTCTACATTTAGCCATTGCTACAATACCTTTGTGACACTGTTATGAGAAATGTTTTATGCACCTGTAATGAAATCCTATTAAGATTTGATGGTCGGACAACATAAAACACTCTTGAGGTAGGGGAAATGATTCTGAAGGCAGGGATCTCAAGAATGCTCCTCATCGAAAGTTATCTAAAGAAACCCCCACACCCCAAATAAGATGAATTATTTTTTATATTTCATTCTTTATAACAATCAAGACTATAAATCAAAGATCACATAAATGTAGAGTTTGTTTCATAGAAATGCACTGTGAAGGAAGTAATAGGCAAAGGCATTTCTGGTTAATCAAGTGTGGAGATGTTCTGAAACTTTCTACAGATTATCATTTTGTATCATTTTGTACAAATTATCTAAGGCAGATTGCACTTAACTGACATTCAGGTGGTGTAAAGACATCGTGATGAATGGCAAACATGTTAAAATTGACTCACCTTGTGATCTACTCCTTATATTACAGCTATCAATTGTTGGCGAGCAGTTGGCATCTACCTCAATACAGGAGTGTTTGTGATGAGGTTGATTGGAGTTGCTTTCTGGGTTAAACTGTGTAGTGGAAGTAAAAACATGACAAAAATGGAAACACAAATTGAACAACCACCCTGAATTCACTATGGTGAAAACCTGATAACTATGATATCCATTCGCATGCTTTTGAGATCATACATAAAGGTAAATTTTCATTATGGGCATTGCATTTCTTTTCTTTTTTTCAAGATGTTGAAAACAGAAACTTATGTGAAAATTAAAACCTTTCATTTCCTATGAACCAATCAGTGATATGCACCTACTATCCATGTTGAACAAGGAACTGTCTAACAGTTCTTGCAGTTGCTCAATTACGAATATCAAGCTGCCACAAGTTTGTATAAGGAATAACATTTTGAAATATCCCCTTTCAATTCATTTTGCAACTACATTGTAGGAATGGATATGCACATGCTGAGGGTATATTCATAACAAAACAAAATGTAATTTGCTCAAGTCATTGGAAGTCATAAACTTTAGAAACATGAGACACATCTAAAGTTGACATGCTCGTAGCTTCTGTCGCCCAAGGGTATATCATAATGACACCATTTTCTAAAGAATGTACATGTATCCCTAAACACAGTGGCTACCTGTGTTTCACTATTTTGCACACCCTACTGATTCACTATACTGTGACCTCTACAAGATATCACAATCAATCAAATCACATATTTTCATATCAATGGGGAACATTCCTTAGCATGACAGACAGTTCAAGATTTATGCCATAAATGTCACAAACAACATTTTCATAAATTTCAGATGAAACAACATTACTGACATCCAGGGAACTGTATCTACTGACAGGATACACTAGACTTGATCTATCTCACAAAGTGGAGATGGATCCATGAACTTCTCAGTTTGATTACATGTTTGAACACAATGTCAAAGGAATCTTCAGGTTCAGGTTGTAAGAGGATTAACTAATACACTATATTTCATCAGCAAATCAGCTCACAACACAGAAGGAATAGTGATATGTGCACATATTTAAAAAAGAAAAATTAAGATGTCAGATCAGCTGATAAATATGCTGCAGCCTAAAACAAACACTTGTGATTCCTTACCCAAACCCCCCCAAATCTATCGTAAAGGCATGGGATCAAATAATGGTGTCAAGACACATGTACAATGGAAGTGTAGTGAAATCACCCATGACGTGCAATACCATTAGCAGATCATATAGTTCAATTTCTTACATGGACATTTCCAGGTGATAGCAATGTGATTAGCATGTAAGATGGATATCTCAGTCAGATCACAGTGTTTTCTCAACAACTTCAGTTTGCTGTCTGTGTGTGAAAACACACATGCATATTCCTAATAACATGCATGGCTCGACATCACACAAATATCCAAAAATATTCCCAAATCAGTTGGATTTGGGATTTGCTTGTTTGTTTTAGCTTGTTTGTTTGTTCCTTCTTATCATTTTTTTTTTTCTAAATCAGACCATGCTTTTCTAACTATCAAGGCAATACATCTTTGGGTCAACTTCAGTACAATTACTGCCAGTGCTTGCCTCATAAACCAGTTAATCAAATAAGACAAACGGAAAACATAAGAGAGCAGACTGCCTCACCCGTATACTAATGTAGCCTAGGTAGGCATCCTCACATCCTTCAATGAACCTAAACGTTGATTCCTTGGAGTTTTCTACAATCACACTGTCTGGAATGTGGCCTGGGGCTGCAAAATTAACGAATGAAGAATGGGCAAATTAAATATCCACTCTGGGGGAAAAAAGGCATGAAAGATCAATGGAAAAAGGAAGGAACAAAAGTTGGTGAGTCAAAACGAAGAGTGAACTGACACTCTGTCATTGTAGCTGTCAGAAGAATTATCTGTTGCAACGACTACCTCTCATGCTATCATAGGAACTTATTTAGTGTGCTGAAATTGACATTGCATTAGAAAGCTACTGTTGAGGATTTATTGAAGTTGGATTAAGATTTCATAACCAATCTGCTCATTTCACTTATTCCTGCGTAGATTTTCACTTAATGTAACTTACATCCTCTCAAAAATTACAAATTTCATTTTCTATTGCATTCATATTTACATTCAAATTTGGCCTTAACAAGCATGAAAGATATTCACATTTATAATATATATTTTCATACTCACTCCAATCAACTAGAGCACTCAGTATTTAAAAACCTACCTTATGTGGAATTGTAAAGAAATACTCCCTTGATCATTTGTTTTGTCATTGATCCATTAGCTCATTTATCAACTTTTATGCTAACAACATGATCAGATTTACTTTCAAGGCAATGTAAAGTGTAGTTCATTAAATCTTTACAACTTTTTTAATCAGTCAGAATTAGGTCAATCCATGCATCACTTGTGAGTAAACAGATTGCAAAATCACTTGTATGATATTCATTATTTTACAATCATGGTCTCTTGTACAATCATCAACTGGTCATTGACCTGCTGACAAGAAACTTTAAACCTTTATCAAATTGTGTCCTTGCAGGGAAATCAGTGGGTCAGCTAATAGATGAACTGAGAGCTCAAAGGTTGAAAACGAGTCATACCAGCTCCTAGAATGCAGACAGGGGTGTCTATGTACAGCCACTCGCCCGTATAGACCCCTTCATGCACAAGGATGAGTGTGTATTCATTGCCTTCCACTGACGAGAGGGCCTCATCTATGGTGTCATAGTACTGGATGTCGCGCCCCTTGAACAGCTCAGGATTGTCATGTACATAGGACGCATACCCTGGTTTGACGTGAACAGCCGTATACTGCAAGAAGCAAAACAAACAAACACATCATTTCACTACTTTGTCATGGCAAATTTGTCTGAATCTGATGAAAATTACGTCAATTTTTTTCCTAAAACTGATGATTTTAATTGAACTAAGTAATTCATGACACAATATTTTTGTCATATATAAAGGTGTGAGTACGGAAATTGGTGGGAATGTTTTCACGAAACTCACACACAAAAAAACAGTCTGATCAAAATGCTTAAGTATTATTAACAAACAATGAACGATTAGCAACAATTCGCATACATCACTTCACATAAAGACGCATAAGAATGTATTTCTTTCTGAACTGACCAGTCAGACGATTATGAGTTGATATACTATTACTGAGCAACTTAACAGTCTACACATTCATCATAAGCTATGTAGTTACAAAAAGGGAATTCATACTATATTGGAAATAATTGAAACAAAAAAGTTTATCTTTTTAATTCATATTTTGGCCACTTGCAAGGCATTGTCTATTTGTCTCACTTAACCTTAAGTGTTCATACACTTGCACTATCCTTACGATAATCCTTGACAAAATTTTCATCACAAGACACAACATACAGTTTCCCCGATTCCAGTGTTGCACCTTTAAGTCTTAAAGGTGAACCCACATTCTGCAAGCACCAAACAACGTGGATCTGATGTCAACAAACCCTGCCAAGGAGAAATCACAGACAGACACACGGCCTGTGCCCTGACTACTAGGCACAGCTGTATGACTAGGCAAGAACTCTGCTATGCCCCCCTGAGGGCTCTCACTCAAATGTATCTTATCGAAACCCTCTCTCTCTGTCACTCCACTCCCTGGCATCGCGCAATTTTCCTGATGAAATCCACACAGTGAGTAACTTGAGAAGGAAACTAACATTCATTGTTGATTTCCAGAGAATCTTGGTGTTACAGGAGGGAACTCTGTTTAGAAGCACTGAGTCAGGGACTACACAGAACGACAGCAAACTCTACAGAAGAGTCGTTTAGTAAACATTTGGTCCAAAGTTGAAAATCCTGTCCCCCATGAAGAGTATTTATTACTACCAGTAAAACTTACACCGATATAAAAACACTTATTGATTCTTGTCATTTTGTCTTTTAAATGCATGTGTCTGCAGAATGTCTCATAAGAATAATTCAAAAAGGTTTATCATCTAACCTGTGAAGATGAAAAATGTTTTAAAAGCGCATAACTCACCAGAGTTTTGAAACTCTCCTTCCATATGTTTGGCACATCTAGCTTGTCGGGTTGGACAAATTTGAACTTGGTTGGTGCAGGTCGCAGGAGGGGAAGGGACAGCTCATACACAGATTGATACAGGCGTTTCCTGTTCATTACCAACGGGGGAAAGAATCATAATACAATGTAATAACAAGTGGGGCAACGCGGACTTTGTAAACATATACGTCATGTATGATTTGGCCACTGCAAACTTCTTGAAGGCAGTAACCGCAACTAGCTAGACATCAGAAAGAGTCTGCAACAGACAAACAGTATGCAGTCTTGGAAGGTTATCATCTTTATACAAACAAATGAAGGTAACCAAAATACATTGTACAAATCATGATGTAACCAGCTTTAATAAGAAAATGTTGTCTAAGGCTGTCCTGGGAAAATTCTTCTGAGAATCTGTATGTGATTGTTAGAGTTTTAAAAAAAATGTATTATACAAGTTAGATTTTTTCCTTTCTCAACATTTTTTCATCCTGAATATGAAAAACATTTTGACAAAATTTCTAGTACAGAGCACATACAGAAGAAAGATTGGTAATAATTGATGTAAACTGCTTACTTACCATAATGTGAGGTCATTGGCAAGTGTGTTGAACCTCTTACAGACACAAGCTACATTGCATAGATCCTTCTCCAGCAGGTATGACAGGATTTTGATGAGGATTTCATCTGGCATCAAAAACTCCAGGAAATTGTCATCTCCTGCCGGGGCTGCCACAAAACAAGAATCAGACACTTTCAGTACCAATGCATCATCAGCAAGTCTGCTGATGATAACAAGAATAGGAGGCATTTGTGTCAGGTCATACTCTTCAGATTGATACTCCTGGTGCTGACAATGGAGATACTGTCAAACAAGATATTTTCGCCGCATTAAATTTTCACAAATTGGAGCTGACGGCCTTTTTCGCGGCATGAAATTTTTGTGAGTTGCCTCTAACATTCAATGCATATAGCGTAGACAAAAACTTTCGTTTGCATTTTAATTTCGCAAATCTTGGCTCTCGCGAAATTACAATGGATGCGATTATTCCTTGTTTTACAGTATGCCTAATTTACTATCCCTATGTTGGAATGTTAGCAGTTTTGTCAGTACTGGAAATGCCAATAAGTTCTTTAAGAAAAAAAAGGACAAACATAAATTTGTTTGTGCCAACAAACAGTATGCCTCTAAAGCTACCATATCCCTTATTCTCAAACAGAACTCTATGAATATTTAATAAAAAACCTCTTATCCTTTTATTCTCAGTAAAAATATATAAAATTTATGAACTCTCACAAAGAGTGCATCGACTCAAGCTAAACATTAATCATTGACAAGCACCAATGATTTACACAAAGTTTGTTGACTGGTCACTGAAGGTCTTTGTACTAGAATGAATTTTTCCTTCAGACCTCTTACAAGGCTTACTCCTTTGATACTGCTAAAGAGATCTTTGTCACAGCCTTTGTTTGATGCCATAACGGTGTACTTTGTACAAAAGTTGTTTTGGTCATGCTCTGGTTACGACATCCAACCAATGGCAAAACCAAAGCTTAGTCCCTTTCAAAACTTCAGAAGCCCACATCAAATTTAACAAATGGATATGAAAATACTAATTTTGATCATACTTTGAATACAAAATGGATTTACAGTGACACTATGCCTCACATTACTGTCAGTCTTTCAATGCCATTCAACATGTGTACTTTGCAGGGAATGATAGAACACTGGTGATATCTTTGCATTGCATGAATGTTCCTCATCAAACTCAGCATATTTTAATTTCAAACGATCTTGGCTCCACTCCAGCATTGACAAGATATCTCTCCCATCAGACTCAGCTTCCTTTTACATACTCACATTTGTGAGCCAAGACCAGAAAGTCATGACAAGATGAATAAAGCATTTATTTCACCTGAGTAAGCACTTTCAATTGCATACAAATCCATGCAAAATCAACAACATCCCATATCTTGGGGATTGTACATTAGAACATCACCAGGAACCTTGCACAATTCGTCTTACAGTAGAAATAGTGTGCTGCCCTGGAGCAGAAATTAATGTCATTCACTCTGTGCATTCATTCTAATAGCTTCAATGCCTTCATATCTGCAAGACTTGCCACCATTAAAAAAAACAAAAACAAAAACAAAACAGAGACTATTGTGGCTGCAAAGGAAAATGTGCAACTATAGGCAAAAATATGAAATAACTGCATTTACTATTACCAAATTCAACTGTCATTCACATTGTCATAAAATTGAGTTCGTAATTCCTACATACATGTAGATTATATGAAAAGGTTGAATGACATCTTGCTTGTCCCCCTCCCCCCCCCCCCCCCCATCTAAAATTTAGCATAATATCTTCTCATCCCTTCCACATTACAAGACTCCATCTCACTATCATGGCAATATTAATCAATGAGAAATTGTGGTTCATCACCCAAGCTTTGACATAATGAAAATGACAACTTGTGAGTGAGACCTACAGTGAGCATTGATTATTATACCAAGGAAGACTTGTTTCTATTGTTCCAAGTAAGAGAACCATAGAGAGAGTGTTTGTGAAAGTGAGAGTGAAGGATTGATGAATAAAGTGAAGAAAGAAGACATAAAAAGAAGAATGTGATGTGGGTACTGAGAGAGAGAGATAGAGGAGAGCAGATGAGGCAGCTGATGGAGGAAGAGGGGGAGGAGGAAGAGGAGGAGGAGGAGAATCTCTCTTTGCTTACCTCCTGATCCGTGAGTCTCGGTGCGAGTGGAAAGCCTTGATCGCTTGGCTCTCGTCATGGGAGATGACCCGGGTGATGAACTCTGAGGGGAGGAGAAGGAAGTGAGGAGATAACAAGCATGCCATCCTTCACTTGACTTTAATACAATGCAGCAGGCACCTGGGCTGTCAACGTTATGGAGATTAGCAACACAGTGAATGTGACTCTTGAAAGTCATTAGCCTCATATTACACATACTGAAAGGAACATGGTATTACATACCGTACCACTCTAGAGAGAGTAATTTCTATGCATAAGGAAGGATGAGCTGGGCATACATTTGCTATGTATGTGAAAGTGCAAATAATGTGTATTGATGTTTGTAATGTACATCACAGATCTGTCTTTACATATGTAGTTACTTTATACCATTTAAATGCAGGTAAGTTTTCTGTAACATGGAAGGTTTATGCACATGTAATTTTGTATCTTTACTGTATGTAATACACCTGTACTGATCGAAATATACATGTATATAGAAAAATGGCATAGAAGACATTTTTCTACTCAATACTCACAGACCGACTGTATATCTGTACCAAAGTCAGTATATTAGCAAGAGAATATGCCTTCCCAAATTACTATTTCAAAGCACATACTGTATTAAATGCAGTCATGTAAAAAATTGAAGACTTTGAAATCTGATATGTGCAATCAAATCAGTTTACAAAACTTGACAAAATAACAGACGAATTATTACAATCGATGTGAAGAATTGATACTGTTTACTTTGAAAGCTAAGCAGCGATCTAAATATTTTGCCAAGGTCCACATTCTGCAGACTTTAAAATCTGATTTGTGCAATCAAATCGGTTTAGAAAACTTGACAAAATAACAAATAAACTGGGTAGTCAAAACTGGGCCTTGTTAAGTAACAAAATATAATAGAACGAAAACAAAAATACTGGACGTGATACCGATACCACTATTTAACAACTTGCACTTATTGCCATGACAACCGCCACAACCACAACCAGAAATCCTTTAGGAAAATAAGCTATGAAAGTAATGAGGCAGTGGCATCTACAACTGGTTATACATGTACTAAGAGCACAGACAACATGATCTACAATACTAGTGGCTTTTCAACTATTTAATTAATCTGATTAATTTCTGCAATGATTTTTTTTTTTCAATGTACAATTGCTACTACCTATGAAAATGTGCAGAGTAGATTTGTTATTTAATACCTGCGACAATGGTCGCTACAATTATTGTCAACTGCTGAAGTTCATCTTGACAGAACCAAAGTATAATAGTGGTTTAGTGGTAATGGTACAAATGTGGTTCTTGATAGTGTCCGGAGTTCCTGACAAATTTCCTGTAGGCAGTTGAATTTGCTACTAATGTGCTCTTTGAATTATTGTATTCTACCTTTAAGATTGAAAATTTAAACTTGTGTCAAAACAGAATAGCACAGTGATGTAACACTTCCCCCTGTAACCATCTGCTGAACATCATAAAATACAGAGAAGACAGAACTTTAGCACCTGCAACATTTCTTTTTTCCCCTTAACCTTTCTACTGTTAGTACTATGGCTCTGAACAACAGAGATTATAAAAGGTGTGTTGTACTGCAATAAATGTATATTGGAGCCAAGAAAGGACAAGCACTACATGCAATCACAGCACCTTTAGCCAAAGAAAGACATAAGAATGCTGAAGTATTCACTCTGGAGCCTCCAACAGCTATGACTGATACTTCCATCCTATGTGCCATTTGATAGTGATCACAGGCTTTCCTGTAAGTGCTTCCCTGCCAGCTAGGCATCCAGCAGGTGCCTCTCAACCAGACAACCTTCCCGCTATCACCCACGTGAGGGAGCCACACAGTCTGGCAAACTCCTTGCCTCCCTCTACCATCATACAGACAAAACTGGGATACTGTGGGAAAAGAATGGTTGGAGTAGACATTCTACAAAGACATATCAAATATTAACACAAGGAGTGAACACCCATGACCGATTTAGTGTGCTTGCTTGACGTATTACAAAACTTCACTGTTGATAATACCCAACAAAATGAGGGTCAAGTTTAAGTACTAGTATTAGTTTTACTATCTAGCATGTGTAGAACATGCAGGTACGGACTACAAGTTTTTCAGGACAATTTAAAAGGTTTCTGTGCAGATAAAAACTAAAAGAGATGGTTGACAATATGTAGACTGCTCTGCGTGTTCATATGATGACATTATTTCATACCATTTTCAATTATGTGATTATGATGCCATGGTGCATTGCATGTCAGTCTGTACACCATGAATGCATCTTTCTGTTCAGAAAGTATTACCTTTGAAGTTACTCACCAAATTCTTGATTACTGTGGACATCTTTTCGATTGAAAATATGTTATTAAGATATTTCTGAATTTTCTTCTCAGAAATCTTTCTATCTCCACTTCTCTACATCTGTATATAACATGAGTCAATTATGTCAATTATTCTTTACCATATCAATTCACAACACAATACAATGCAATGCTGTTATACGACACTGCATCAGACAAGAGTTTATACACCGTAGATTTGACACTGATGGACTAACAACTTTAAGTATCATAGTTCATATTTCTATCCCTACAAACATGAGAAACATACAGTGTATACACGTATTAAACAATCATAACATGTTATTAGATGGTACACATAGCCTGTATCATTGACATCCTGAAACTGTTACACTTGGACCTGTCATATTTCCTCCACAGCATGTCCTCCATAAACACATAAACAGTCCTGTGTTGTCTTTCTTTTCCTGTATCGTATACTTAATTTTCTAAAGCAACATACTCGGGATATGGAGAAACAATCAAAATGACTGGTCAGCTTTACTGTACAGAGTCTATGTACCACATTTGACATTCTTTTGAAACCTTGTCAATGGTAGATCGAAGGGTATAATTTCTAAATGAACTATCCAGTATACTGTACGAGCTGAAATTTTTGCGTACAGATATTTTCGCGAATTGCTACTTGGAGGACATTTTCGCGTGTTGTTAATTTCGCGGTTGCGAGGGTCTAACTGAACTTAGCTATTCGCGCGTTGTTATTTTCGCGGTTCAAAGGCGATTCACGAAATTCACGAAAATAAAATCACTGCGAAAATTTCAGCTCGTACAGTACATACTTTGTATGTAGTGTATCTAGTACTTTTGAGTTTATAAACATCATTCTTTACATACTATTCTTTATGCATACATTTTCATAATTTTTGTACAATGGACTAAGAAGCTTCTTAAAGAACTTTCTAGAATAGGGATAATGAGAAATTTTCTAATGGACTTGTAAAATATTCTCATCTTCCTTAAAATTCAACTCTTATTTAAAAATATATACTTTGATATTTCTTTTCATTAACAAGCACAATAATTCTTCTTTCCTGAGCACAATACCATAGCATTACAGGCACATTTGTACAGTGTATGTCAACTTTAAGATTTTTACTTGGCTTGGAAACCTGTGCTATAGCAGGTATATACTCTCAATGTTTACACTGTCAATAAAATTTGGTGAGTTACAAATGTATGTACAACTACTAAACAGCAGACACTTTATCAGTGATAACTAACAGAATGAGTAACCCTCCGAAGCAAAGCTACGTACGTCAAAATGGTTGCGACGCCTTCCTTTGTGTACACATGAGTGTGACACTGACATTAAGGAAAGTATTCAGCCCCATTAGATTTTGCTCAGCTCTGTATATTATTTCTAGTATCAGCAAATGAGAAAGTGGAAGGAGGTTGATTGTAGCCTCCCCTCCTGAACTCTAGAAACTTGTGAGTCACACGGAAGGCAGTGTTTGCCCAGTCAAATCTCGTTATCATGAAACACTCAGATCACGACTAGACAAAGCCTTCTTGTATACCTTCTGACCATACATTTGTGCAAGTGGTCACTGTCTACATCAAGATGAGAGTGCTGCATATTCTCTATTAGTACATGTCAGGGCCAAACCAGGAGATTCTCATTTGTGGAATCAACCTACTACATAAACTTAAACAATTCCCTATGTTTTATAAGCTATGAGTGCAAGTTTGTTGTTTTCTGAAATTGAGAAGTTGGCATTTCTGACAAATTATAGCGCCGTTCTAATTGCAAAAATTTGGAAATTTGGGTTACAATTAGGGTTACACATTTTTTAATTCAACATTTTCACTGTAAAAAAAAAAAAAAAAATTGGGTCGCGATTATTTGCGAAGAGCTGACCTGCACATGTTACGAATGGCCAATTCAATATACTGCCCCATGCCACAGCATGGTAAAAGTAGCAAGGAGCATCACACACAGTGCATTGTGGGATATAAAATCTCCAAATTTTTGACATTCATCATTCTCACAGCACAACTTCATGTGCGATTTGGATCATGCCCCCAATTGCACGAAAAACCACATCATTTCTGTTTTCACTGTAAAAATTTCAAATTTTGGGTTGCGATCCTGATCACAACCCCCCCCCCAAAAAAAAACAAACAAAAAAACACAAAACCTTATTGTTTTGAGTGCAATGAGAATGACCTTAAGATTTTGACCTCTTCAGGATATATCAAAGCCAAGGAATTGCATTATTAATATTATTCAATATCCTGATGAGATATGTTAGAGTTTACATCTCACATGCTATGTAGATTACAGCACTGTGGAAATAAAAAATAAAGTGGTCTCTGTCTAAGGCTGTCATTCAGGAACGAGAGAATAGAAGGGCTTGGGGTGAAGTTTTTGAAGTTTGTGCACAATTTTCACCATAACACCAAAGCGTGACCCAGACCTTCTAAGTTCTATGACAAAATAACGCACTTCCTCTCCCAGTACACTTTTTATCAAATCATACTACGGAAAACTGCATGACTGACTGATGTCAGGAAAAAAAAAAAAAAATCTACGCATCATGAACCCTACAAAGGTGAGTTTCCTTTCTGAATGTCCACCCCTCCCCCCCCCCCCCCCACAAAAAAAAAAAGAAAAAAGAGGAGGGGGTGGGTGGAGTAGAATGATACAGCATTTGTGGAATGTAAGAGGAAATTCACTTTTAATCTATGAGTGTGAGTCCTTTTCTGGCAATTCTACTTTATGTTCTCACATTTCAGGTATAAAGAATAAAATTCAAACGGAGTGGTAAAAATTCACCAAATCTGACAAGAGTTTGGGACACTGGGGATTTTAAAGTTTTGCATGTTCATAGGAGCCATTGATGGCAGTCACAACCATACATATTATACAGGGCCATGATATCACAGCATCCAAGTCTGCCATAGACCTCCACACATGTACGTTGTATCTTTGCTATATTTCCTTGTTTTGAAACAAAATCATTAAAAAACAAAAAGTATTCTTTACTGCAAATTAACGTTGCATTGTATTACCTGAATGAATGTTGACTTCTAAGGGAGTAAGTTGTAATTGTATTAGATGAAATGGTATACTTCTCACATACATTGCGGGTACTAGAGAATTTGGTTTACTTTAACAATACATTAGCACATCGTTAAATTGAATTTGAGATTTCTATCACAACAACATGCTTTTCATATAAACCAGTCCTGTCAAGGCAATGTACGTCATCAGCAGTTCTTGTCAAAACAGAGCATCCATTCAGCAGTTCAGACTGTGTTCCAGACATTGTGCTTGATAAAAATATACATGCATTGTTTAATTATAATTAGCATAACAATGATTGACATCTTTATGCTAGACAGCAGCAGCACACTAGTAATGCATGACTGAAATTACATTGGTAGATTTACATTAAGTCAGACCAGTGACTATTTTAGCACATAGTACATCATTCATTACCTTGGAGCCTACAGGGTAAATAAACTACTCCACATGATCACTACTTGTCATAACATTTGCATAAAAAACACATCTCACTTAAGACTGCACTTCTAGGTTCACTTTTGTTTTGAAAGCAGCATGTTCTCTGTTACTCTTGTAAATGGAATATTAATAAAATGTCCTGACAACTTCTGAAAGCCACAGTTTGTGCCTTTAAAAGCAATTACAGTCATTAATCAGGTATAAAAAAAACCCCTACATAATATTCAATTTGAGTTCACTGAACATCCTTAACTTTGAGACAGGAAAACCTCACGAATGATACGTAAACAGACCAGCTGGTAATTTCTAAGCTATTACAACATTCAGGGATAACATTTATAAAAAAATGTTTGATATTAACATGCAATACTACAGTAAAACCAGAAATGTTCAGGTCTATTTTAATTTTGTACACTTTGTGAAAGCTAAGATTTGCAAAATTAAAATGCAAGCAAAAGTTATTGTTTGTAAAGTACTACATGTTGAGATGCATTTACTGCCAGTGGCAATTTACCCAAATTTCATACGAAAAAAAAACAAGGCCGCTGGCTCCAATTTGTGAAAATTTAATACCGCATATATCTTGCTTCACAGTATGTGAATATAGGAGAAAATTAATTTTGAAAACTGTTTTCCAGGAAAGACCAAAATGCTGAAACATCAGCTTTTTAATTTATGGGTCATCAACCATACAAGGTGTGGTAATCTATAAACCCAATTGTCCTGAAATGATTTCCAATTTTTTTTTTTACAATTTTGTTGCAACTACACTGAGCCTTAAAGAGCAACTTGCACTAAAGAGCAAATTTTTCATGAGTTGTACTGTGACATATGTCTGAGGCATGCTGTGCCAAGAACCATGTATTGATTAAATATGATTCATCCCTTCAGACTATCTTCCCTATGTCTCCATGCAGGCTTCCTCCATTACCACTACTCTACGACACTACTGGTAGAACAAACACTGAATTAGAGGCTACCCAGGATAAAGAAGACCATATTAGTATTATTACAATATGACTGCGTAACACAGGCATTCAAACAACAATCTTACCCTGCTTCGCTGAAACCTCTCTCTTTTTTGTGTTCCTATAAAATGCTACTCCTTGTTCAAGTTTTCTTTCATAAATAGAGATCAATGAGTTGATGCACTTGATTGAGGAAAGTTTCAATAAACTTGGATATAAAATAAGAAAGTAGTGGAATATGAAGTTTTACTTGTTTTTTCGTTTGTTTAATGATTTTAATAATAATAATGATAATAATAATAATAATGATAATAAAATAATAGTGGCTACTTGTGTGAAGCAGTATAGTATATATAGTAGTATAGTGTATACATATATTATATACCGTAAAGTTCCGTGTATAAGACGCACTATTTTTTCGTCGGAAAACGTTGAAAATCGGGGGTGCGTCGTATACACGGGTACAGTCGAATCACGGAAAAAAAAATCCGTCATGTACACCCAATTTTATAAGGCCAACTTGGGGCCATGTATGCCCATCGACGTTTGGAAGGTAAGCAATCACTAAAACTTACGGATAAAAAAGCGATCTTTCAATCTGGACACACACAAAAGCTGCAAATACGAGATAAACTTACATCGGCCTTGTGCAGTAACGATGGATCAATCTGGCCATAGACAACAGCTGTAACAGCACTGCTGTACATGCTACCGATGTCAGTCTACCAAGCTACCAACAGCCAACCTAGTAGCTGGAATACGCGATGTACAGGTATCATTACTAAATTACCGATACCGTAAAACTTATCAATGTGCTAGTATCAATATGGCCATAGACAAAAGCTATGAAATACGGAGTAGGATCGACACTATGTCACCGTAAATATGAACGATGTATGAAGCATGCATGCATATCCATGCCGTTCGTTTGCTCTTCATTTCACGAGTGCAAGGCCAGTTAGGATAGCATAGCTACACTGTAGCTATAGCTAGCTAGCATGCAAGCCTTTGGCAAAGGCAGCAGCTGCAGAGAGGCTTTTGCAATGGACTCGCGTGCACACAGCGATCGGATCGAAGCGCGCTTGCCCGTTGCGCCCTGTGTGTGCAAGTCCATTGCTCTCTGTGTGCGTGTGCTGAAATTATAGCGATCTGCCTTTTGCAAAAGGCTAGCACTGTGCATACAAGCATGGTACAAGAGACACACATGTTACTGCTAACAGTGCATGAGTGTAATTACCGTACGCACCGTACGTCTTGCCGTATGATCCCTCTGCTACACTTGTTGATGTTTTTCTTATTTTTCGTAATGAACCTTCCAGTCTGACATGCGTCAATATGCGAGACACCCTCTGCTATGTATGACAGCAAAGATCGTACTGTACACTCATGAGTACGATATGCATGACACATGTACCACGATTGAAAGGCGAAACAATAGCAAGTGAGTACCGAGACAAGTCTCGCATTTTGCGTCTTCCATATTTTGTTGATGTCCGATGAATACCGTTAAAAGAAAATATAAAAGGAAACGAAAAATAGAGCACATATACATGTATGCTGCATTCTAGGGAAAGTTTGAGCTGAAATGTATGACACACGCAATATTTGCGTGGACATTTTCATGTTTTGTTTTGTTTTTTTAATTTTAGGTCCGAAATTAGGGGTGCGTCTTATACACGGGTGCGTCTTATACACGGAACTTTACGGTATCATATATCATATATAACATATATGAAATATATTCCTTAACAGAACATTGATACCAGTCACTTCTTTGCATGCCACAAGAGATAAGGTGATGGCATCAGTGCCTCAACTCTACCAGTCTGAATGTAAACTTGCTGTAATGAAGAAAGTAAATCTTGCAAACAGAGTTCAGCTTTCCTTTAAACTCCAAATTGAACAATATGTTTCTTCACAGAGAGGTAGCTTTCTGGAAGAGACATTGTAATCTACTCATAATTGTCTCTTTCAGAAGTCATGTTTGTCAAGGACCCAATGCCACCACCTCCATCAATACACACAACCACATCATAATACAGTGTACATACATATATGCCTACTTTGCCCTCCTCCATGATATTGAAGACTATCCAACCATACAAGCCAAATATGTTTTGAGGCTTTGTATCACCCATGGTATAGTATGGCTGCCTTGGCATAAGGTCAAGTCCCTGTAATGTATCATGAGATCTCTGAAGGCATTCTAACCCCTGAACCATGTACACTATACATAGGCAGACTCCAGGTGTCTCCAGATCTCCCAGGGCTTGTGTAAAACCAGGGAGGGTAAAACCATACGATACACATTAAAGACCAAGGAGCATGGGGACACCATGGGGTGGGAAGGTGGGCCCAGTTCACAAACAGTCAAGAATCCCTGTAACGAACTGTGTACAGCTTTATCACTTATTTCTATGCAAGTACATACACAGCTGAAGAATCTTGACTGGAGTCAACCATAAACTGATGTCTGTATGCTTCAACAATGCACATATTCACTGATTGGCGCTAGTTATGTTTTTCAAATGTACCCCCGTGGGCAGTGAATGAAAACTGATTCAACTGGACCTCTACAGAATCGCCACACTACCTCGTCTTCAAAACAGTTTGCTCTCTGTAAGCTAAAGTACACTTTGTACGGCCAAAGTGGAGGCAACGTGCATTGTGATCATAAGTCCTTTACATGGAAGCTTTGGGACAAGTCACATAGAGTGGTATAAAACATGGACTTCCAATAGTTCACAAAGTTGGCAAAATTACACGTAATAGAGGGGATAGCAGTCATCACTTTGCAATCTTGAAATATTTGACATCAAATAGCTACAACTCTATGACAATGACTATTGATTGGTTGACGAGACAAGTTAACCCTATCAATTGGTACTCAGACCTACAATATGTTATTTCAGAGTACACACATGTTAACAAATATTTGACCAATGATCAACACCTAGTTGGCCGTTTTTGACCTTGGCTTCAAAACACACCACTAATTTCATATCAATATTAACAGAAGTAAACATACACATGAACATGCGTAGTACCAGGACAGACAGCAATATACAGTGTACAGTAATTATATGATATTCTCCTGATGCCAATGATAGGGTAGGTATAGGAAAAACCAAAGCTGCTGTAGCTGTAGATATTGAGGTCCCTATCACAAGGAAGATGGCAGCTTCACTTACCAAGTCCCATCTGTCAGAGCACAGAGTCGGCGCTTTCCGCCTCAGGCCGTACGGCCGATGTGACTGGTCGTGATGCGAGCAAGACGTACGGATTTTAGAGTTGGTGCCTAAATCTGAACAGAAGTGAAGAGCGATAAAAACGATTTGATTAGTAAATGATGTATCATGGAAACAGCTCAGCAACCAAACATGCATGCACAATGTACGTATATACTGTATACTGATATAGCACCATCATTTCACAGTCAAAAGACATACACTGAGTATTATTCGTATCATGAAATCTGAACAAGTAGAAAGGTATTATGCTGTTGAAAATGTCATGCACGGATGACATTTGAAGAATAATGAGATAACGATTGCATGGCTGATATCTTTGTAACACGAGATACCTACAGTACCACATGTTTAACTCCATAAAATTCATGTATGTTTAAGTACAGACACTTACAACGCATAAGTAGCCATGCACACCACAAATAACCCCTAAAACCGTCTATGCTGTATTCCGGAATAAACATCAATGCCCATGAATTTATTAAAGCATTAGTATCCCAGCAACATATGTACTGTAATATTCTCACAATTTCCTGAGCAAAGGTCATAACAGTTTTGTACTTGAGGACATGATAAAGAAAGCAAAGAGAGCAGGAACCATACATGGGATAAAAACTTGGCACATCAGGAAAATTAGTTTGAATACAGTCAGTATCAGTATTATGAAATATAGCTATGATTAATAAAAAGAATTGCTGCTCTTTCATTTTCAGCTCACTGTGTTACCCACATTCTGGGAATTATAGTGCAATCACCGTTAATGGTGTGAAAAAGGGAAGCTCAAATGGATCACTAATTTTACGTCTGGAGTGAATGGTTAGAAGAGCTCCCATGTCATCATTAGTACCATTCTCAATGCGTTCAAAATATCACATTATTTCAGGGCTTGCTCAGGATTGCTGCCTAAATTTTGAAATTTTTAGAGTGTGACCCCAAATAATGTGTTAGTTCTTGGGATTTCGGTTGCCATCCAAATCTTAATAATATGTGTGATTTTTTTTTTTTTTCTAAAGATGTGAGGTTGTTCAGTGTGAACTGCGACTGAAAAAAAAAAATTGAGATTTTACACCCAACAATGTATAGCATATAAATGTCTGCTACTTCTGATTTTACCAGCTGTGGCAGTCAACAGTATACTGAATTGGCACATACAAACATATGTGTAGTCTTATACCATATTCATGTACTACAAAGTTGTGTGCAATAATTTTGAACACTCGTTTTTATCGTTGACGTTTGTTAAATTTGACTCAGATTTGGTTTGGTTATATGTACAGTTGTATATTTTTTTTAGTATTTCTTTTTTTTTTTATTTGATGCATTTGGAGGGATGAAGAGATTTTGAAGGAGGTGGAAAGAAATAATACTGAACCACTTGGTCTCACTCAAAATTTGAAAGGGGGTACAAGGTTGACCTTGGGTCAAATTTTGCTACAATGCGCAGGCAAGCTCTTTGCAAATGATTGTGACCCAAGTTTCTTTTTTTTTTTTTTTTTTACCTTGAGAATGATGGATCAATAAGACGCAACCTTCATCACAACCTTTTACAATGAGAACGTACCTATTGTCATGTGCAGCCACATATCCTATCAGTTTGGAATTCCTGTTCATAACCTTGAACAGATTGCAACTCAACGATGCTTTACTTTGTTATTATAGGTTATAAACTTTCATTGTTGGAACTTATATCATAGTCTGGAGACCAAAGTCTGAAGCATGGCATCAACACTTATTACATCATAATTTAGCAGGCACTTGAAAGGTGTAGAACATGATCTTATAAGTTTGGATTCAAATCACAAAGGATGTCATTCCACCTTAAAATACTCCACAGCAAATCCTCATTCAATACAAACTACTGAGAATTAATCTAGGCCTGCATGAAGAAGATGTCAATCACCAATGACAAAGCAAACAAATCTGTAGCATAATCAAGTGGATCTTGCTGTCTCTCATGTACATGAAATCACTGAATGTTCCTGGGTAACAGCGGTCACTTCTTAAAACGTCTGGGAAATATGACTATATCGAGCTAAAAATGTTAAACTTACAACAGGAGCTGATGTGGTACAGTACAATACGCTAGGCTTACTAGCATACTACCACAGACACTTTCATGGCCCACCACAGCAACCTGGAACACACCAGAACCTCCCCTCTAGACTGCACCGCTGGCCCTCAGGTAACCAATCTGGGTAACTTTGACCCTGGCAGGGTGACTTAGTATGTGGATCACACATTCAAATGCCAGCCTTGACAGTGCATTGATTGCTGTACCAACCAACCGCTCACAGCATATTCCAGACACCTAACTGGAGAATTTGGTTTCCTGTTGCCACAATACTTGGCAGTGGAACCAATCCTCTTTTATACTTAGTATGGTCGCTTCATTACTTTCATGCAAAAGTGACACAGGCAGCAGTAACATAATACAAACTAAAGTCTGCGTCGGCATCCAAGAGATCACACTATAATCAGATCAATCATCAAAATGACTCAAGATGCTGTAGTCTACTGGTCAAACTTGGGTCAGTTAGCCAAAGGACATTCCCATGCCATTTGAATTAACCTTTCAGACAAAGTTCCTTCTCAATGAAAGATCAATGCAATATAGGTGAAAATTTGACAGTAGATGGAAACTAGCAATGCTTTAGTAATTTAAGCATGATTTCAGATATAAGATAAAAAAACAAAGAGAATCTTCGTGATGTACTGTACACGTATACTACAGTACAGATGAGCTACATAACATATGTAGTGTATGGTGTGCTATCATATGATGAATTGATATGAATTCACAAGATCATTATGTAGGCAGCCTACTCTTTTCATTCATTCTCTTTCATATTTTCAATATGATCCAAGAACTTTAAAAATATGTTTTTAAATTTCATTCAACCAACATTCCTCTGGGGCAAATTTGTAGGAAGAGACAATCCTTATCATCCCCCTCCCCCCTTCTACCACTTGTATGCTCTCAGTAGGTGACCCCAGACATCAATGTTGCCCTGTGGGGTTTCACACGCATTTCTTGAAGTGTGCCCTCCATTTTGGTAGCCAGTGACATGACAATCATACAGTTTCAGCAAAGATTTTTCCACCAAACCAACAGCAGTCTTCATTTGAATCTGTTTGGCACACAAGGCAACACCACACAGAGATACATACTAGTAGACCAATGACAATGCACACACATTACATGTCACCATTTCTCAGCCCATATACCAGTAGTGTTTTCCAGAAGCTTGTGAGAAACAGACATCATGATGTAAAAGCTACGATACTGCAAGAATTGTTGCATCTAAAATCAACCCATTTCTGGTAAAAACCCCTTTGATGGTTTTCACATATTGTCATTGTCATGATACCACTGTAACATTTACTGAGAAATGTACTACTTGCATATGGTGAGAAACACAAGTCAATGAGGGAGAAAAGCATACATGTACAATTATCATTTTTCTTTCTAAAATGTCTGAATAATATCCAGCTGAATTGTCGTCTTTCCCTGCCCATCATGACTTTGGAGTGGGAAAGTTATGACTAATTCTGAGCAAACACCATGCAGTCAACCACAAAAATCAAAGAAATCACGGGATTACTGAAGCAGACAAATATCAATATTTGCGGCAAGTTGTTAAAAGGCTTTGAATCTGAATATTTGACACTGGGTGACTTCTTTTGCTGTTTCAAGCCGAGAACTTTTTTCTGAATTAATGACATATTGCAAAGAAAACACACCTTGACATACATGTAGATATCTTTAACAGACTTTATAGGATACTGTTGAGAATGTACATAGCACAGTATTTTCTCCCACAGATATGATATCACATTACAGTTAGAAAGTTAAGTTCAGACAATTAGATTGAAACTCAAATTTTGGCAGTAAAGTCTTAACATATTTATTTTTTCCATAGTATAGCTTATACCAAAAATAATCAAACTTAAATCTAAAATTCTTATATCATGTTGCCATTTCCTCGTGACAGAATTCAGAATGCCTTACAAGTTTTCAACCGAATTTGCTTTTCTACATGATGAATAAAATATATCACAAAAATTCAAAATGATATGACATCTAAAACAAAAATCGACAAATAAAAACATACTATTGAATGACACGTGATATACAGGGCATCACTACTTGGTTATTTTAGAAGCCTAGATGTGTACAAAATCGTCTTGCAAACAAAGGATTGAAATATTCAACTTCATGAAATTCTTCTATCGAGATGTTTTCATTGCAACTGATTTACGTTGATATAGGGTAAGTTGTCAGTTGGGGGGGGGGGGGGGATAAGAGATCCCTCTTCCCTTTAGAGTTCTCTGGTCGTCTAGCAGAAGGTCAGCATACGTTTAGTTTCTCCAAGAGGGAGGCAGGCAGTTTCTCTTGCACACATATGCGCACTCTGCCATTAACAGTGCAGGTCATCAAAAGTGTGTACCGCGTTCACAGCGAGACCATTTAGAGTCCCCCCCCCCCCCCCCCCCCGATCTAGCACAAGTCTAACACGATCTTTACCTCAAGACTTACACCAGACTCATCCCAGACACCTGCTTTATGCTTTGTGCCTTGACCGTTCAGAGTCCCCATCATCTGAGGTAAACACTGCACAACCTCCTAAGGTTGTGCCATGTTTTGGGGGACTCTTAACGAGGTATTACACAAGTGAATTATAAATTTTCATCAACACTCAATAGGGAGCTGTAGATTTGCAGCGCGGACGCTTGAGACGACGCTTGAGCTGGACGTTCTCCTCTCCCCTGCGTCGTGCTGAAAAGTAGCTTTAGATACACTGGGATGCAAGGTATAAAAAATAAAATGGCGCCCTCGTATGATCGGTGCATCAAGTAACTCTCTACATCGTGAATTGAGCGGACGTAAAAATAGCCCAGAACATGTAGTGAAAAACTTAAGGCGAGGCGAGCTAAAAATAGATCGACTTGATGCACGCTTTTGAGCATGCTCAAGAATAGGTTTTTTTCCTCTGAACGTCCCTGTCGCGAAAATCTAAAGCTCCCTATTGTCTCTGCATTTTCTAACACACATTTGTAAATGCCTCCTAGAAGCTCATGTGTATCTTGACTGAGAACAGTCGGCTTGTGTTGGATCTCACATTGGTACAAACTGAGAGGGCAACTTGCAACTGGAAACAGGGAACAAAAAGACAAACTGCTCGTGGCCTGTGAAATGGCACATAAACTCGAGACTAGTTCAATATATGAGCCCCATGCAGCAAAAACCCAGTTCAGTGGAGAAACTGAGGAAGCAGCAGCCTGCGTCCATGCCATAAAACATATCCAGCTTCTTTGTATTATGCATGAGTCTTGCTCTGTGTGAAATATTCATGGCTAGGAGATTGATAAGGAGAAAATGCTTGGACACCACCAATTAATAACAGGCAGGGAGAGTGTTGCATGGCGTGTAGAGTAGGTCTGGTATGCATGCTGAGATTGTGGTCAATTCTTCTTTTCTCTTACTGCATTTTCTCTTTTGTAAACACTGAGAAGGGAAGACATTCTGGTAGTACACTCCACATCATGACTGCTATTGTTGTGCTTTACTGCATGGTATGCTTTTACTGTCTTGGTAGCAGTACGTATGTGTAGCTATCGTCTTTACCTGGGGGCAGCTTGCCTGGGATAATATGTGCTATTACACAAAGGACTTGCAGCCATGCTCTCTTAATATGCAGCTCAGTGAATAGGTAGGTTTTGGGCAAGTGAAAACAGAAACTGTAAACAAAAATCTCAACAGCATCTCTTAATAATAAGTCTTAAAACCAATAAAACATTAAAAAAAAGAAAAAGTAGAAGCAGTAAACAACTGAGACACAAAGGGTATTGACTTGCCACATCACGCAAAATCAATAATAGAATATATTACTGTCTTTATCGTTACCTCTGCTTTATTTGCTTGGAAGATTAGCAGAAATAGCACATAAGTATTGGATTCATGGCAATACTACTAGTACATTTAACAACTGTCCACACTGCATCATTGTTGCTCTCCATCTAAAGGGAGTATTCAACTTGAAGTTGAGGGAATACGGTATACAAATATTGACAGCTTAAGGGTCAGAGTTCATATGACTGATGTAGGGTGATTGACACAAGCAACTTACAACTTAAGCAAGACATGAGAGTCATAGCAAAAGTGTGATAATCATGGCACATCAACAATTTGCACTCCCACCTGAATAATACAGTGATCAATATTTGCTTCGAAGACTGCAAAACCACCAGATATAACATGACAAGCCACGGATCCCAATGCATTTCTATCATACTGTTTTATTACAAATCATGCTAAAGCCCATTATGGGCTATGGAGCTTTTTTCACTGTATTTTTAAATTTTGGATGGTGGTAGTGGTTACAGAATATGTGATAATGTTTGTGACAGTCTCTCAACCACTATCATAACCTTTTCTCTTACACCAGGCACTGCATCAGACATTTCAAAATACTGAAGAGGAAGCTCCACAAAGATACCTTCTAAGCAAATGAATGCAGACCCCCCCCCCCAATCATCAGCATCACACAGAGAGGATTCAGAGTGCTGCCAAGGTATTCTGAATTCTGTGAGACACAGATGACTAGTAGTAGTGCATTTCTATGAATCAAATTTACAATCCTCTTCTCTCTGTGCTTGAGTGTGAAAATCATATAAATCAAACTCCAAAGTACATGGACAGACTCATAACTCATGAGAGTACTGTACTTTTCTCTATCTCTGCAGCTGGCAGAAAATCCTTCTTGGAGGCTTTCCAGCCCAGTATTACAGTCAAAATGAAAATGCATGTGGAGAAAAACAGACCAAACATTAAGAGTAGTTGCATTTACGAGCCGAGATTTAATGAATATTGATAATGGAAAACCATCCAAATCTGAACAAAATTCT
Source organism: Diadema antillarum (assembly GCF_040938485.1). NCBI lineage: Eukaryota > Metazoa > Echinodermata > Echinoidea > Diadematoida > Diadematidae > Diadema > Diadema antillarum. Next base: position 1,190,046 of record NW_027270976.1, on the reverse strand, counting down.
AAATACTTGCTAATGGCCATTTACTCTAAAGCAGCTGCACTACTAACACCTATACAGGTGTAAAGTACATTGGACATTGTAATTGTTGTTGTTTTTTCACACAAAATGGTATTTTACTTGCTTGATTAGTGCACCCTTGTGTTAAAGTTCTATGTGTCAAAGTTCACTGGCAGACTATTTCAATAATTCCATACATCTATCAGAAAAAAAGTACCTAATATACAAATAACTCTTTTGAGTATGAGAAAGCAAACAACAAAAAAATTGCAATCTATCAATACAATAAAAAACAAATTAGAAAAATCTGCGAAAATCCTAGCAAATTTGGAGATAGAGAGTATAGTGATAATGACCGCTACCACACTAGAAAATCATCAAACGTCATGATACTGAATGCGCAAGTCAGTCCTTGTATACAATGTAGTCGGGTGAAGTGTCAACAATACCTGTGATGTTAAATAGTAGGCCTATATCATTGCATGGTTGAAAAATCTGAATGCAACATTGTGTCACAGGGCACTGCATAAGCAAATGACAACCACTGCTGTTATTAATATTATGTTCATTTCTCATTCCATATATATCATGCATGAACAAAAATATTTTCATGGAATTGCCATTATTTTGGCACAAATATACTCATCTACTCATAACAGAACACTAAGTGTGGTTGATTTTATACCAACTATACCAGTGCATGTGATTTCTTGGTACCTATTAGACACAAAAAACAGAACTTATTTTACACAAAGAATGAATGCTCCACAACATCACACATGCACATGTACCATGCCCTGTACGTTGTTGTGAACTGGCAACTACTGTATTTGTTTACACAATTCCCAACATGCACGGTGGAAATGGAATATTATTCTCGCCTAACACATTCAATAGAACAAGCCATTATGGATTTGATCACATTGCCTGTATGATGCATTATAACTTAAACACCTGGTACAATGGTGTGATAGGAAGTCAGTCCATAGACCCTTCACACAGCTGAGGATAACAGAAATCCTTATTTCAGAGTATTTCAAGGGGAAAATACATGTAGATGTATTTACCACAGAATCATGACCTGACTTTATACAGTACCTGCACCCACAGAAGTTGGTCTCTGCATGGTAGGGACATTAAATACGCCTTCCCCATTATCAGCATCAGAGGCAGTTTCCAACACAGCACCTTTATGGAAAATGAGCACGGGTGCTGGCAGGGGATCAACTTTGTCCACTCAAAGGCGAGTACACAATCCAATCAGATAGTACAGGCACATGTAGAGAAACTGCCGGAGGATGACATACATGCAGCTCACTGTGTGCCAACATGGAAACCCCTAGTGATTACTGTGGCACATTGCCTACACAGGGCTGAGTTAGCACAAAGAGATAGATAGAAAGGCAGAAATGAGGGAAAGAAAGAGACTGTGAGTGTGACCTCCCCTGTGTGACAGCAATGGGAACAGCAAGCTAAAAGGACGGCAAGCATTTTATACACACATCTTGCCGAGTAGATGTACACTGTGCCCTGACAGGTCAACCAGTGCAGACTGGCTATGGAAGGCAATTTCTCACTCACATTTTTCTCTTTTTACTCGGTTCTCTTTTTCCCTCCAAAGTAAAGTTGTTTTGATTTCCGTGAGGAGAGGACCAATGGTGCAGGAGAAAGGCTCCAGCCTTGAACCCGTGTGCACTTGAGGGTGATCAAGAACATTCCATTGCCTAGCCACTTACCCTGTTCAACAACCAAATACACATGTTCTTGAACAACCTGCCTTCCTTGCTGTTTTCAGTGCTGATGCCTGATTTGAGGGGACATACTGGTGTCCCCTTAATGACTAATTTATACAATGTATAATCAGATGTGATCATGTGATAATGCAATCTATCAATAGTCCAAAGTGAGTAGCTACCTGTATATTTCTAATAGTTTTATGTTTATTTAATGTTCAAATCAATGCTCAAAACTCACTTATTCAATCAATCATATTTTTTTTCTCTCTTCTGCTTTATACAAAAGTAGGCCTACATATAACATCGCAATTATATTCTGCATCTCCATTAAATTTTTCAGTTCCATATCAATGCCCTTACAAATGTCTATATGAAGTGCTAAACAAATGTAATCTATTATTGATTGTACTTTTTTCTGTAGCATAGTACATAAATGATTAATACCTGCATGGTGATGCTACTGAATAATTGACAGGCTGTTTACAAGGCAACTAACCATATTTCCTAGATGTACTACTGTATTCGCCAAATATTTCGCGAGGTTTTATTTTCACAAATGTTGCGAGTTGGGTGCTATTCGTGAATTTAAAAACACAAGAAAATATTAACTTTGTTCCTGACATCAATGTGCATGCATAGACATTCTCTGTTTAGTCCTGTACTCTACAATCGCAAATTCAACCACTCACAAAATTTTCAGGAAGTCCCGATTTGCAAAAAATAAGACTTACTAAATATATGGTGTATACAGTATTTTGCTTGAAATATGATGAAATAATCTATACAGTGCTAAAATCTGTCACATCCCAAATAACAATAGTGGCATGTTTTGAATGCAGTGGCATGGTTAATGTGTGTTTGGGATGGCAGAAGGATAAATTACAGCATGATTCCTGTTACTCCTGTTTCATGATGAGATCAATACATCTCTTCCTCTCCCTTGAAATCCTTTGCTGGCTCGTGGTAGCAACCAACTCCTTGTAAGCCATACAAATCTTTGTTGTTGTCACACATACAAAAAAAAGTTGTTGTCACAAAAAAATGGCAGTTCATATCAGAGTAGCAAAACGGGTGTTCTATTTCAGTTCAAACTCCAAAGGTGTCCAGCAGCAGTAAAGGAGAGTTCTTTAGAATCACCTTTGACCTTGCCTCAATGAATAGATTATCATCCACTACCCCTGCTCTCATTTTCTTGGAAATGTGGTCATGCTCCAATGTAACCATGTGCTGAATGATGCAATATGTTTACCACAAAGGTCATGACTACCATACAATGAGAATGGAGTAGACATGACTCGTGCCACTGTCTATCACATATCATCTCTGGATAACAACACTGTCACAATTTTGTCATGCACAAGTCCTGCTCAAATCTATAAAGCAAAAAAAAAAAAAAAAAAAAAGAGAGAGAGGAAAGGATGAGTGTACTACACTGTAAAAGAAGCACACATGGTACCGGTAAGACACAGAAAGAGTGTGGTACAGGCAGGAATCTGAAGCACACAGTGACCCCACGAGGGTAGAACTCTGTGAAAGATTTGCATGTCATGATGAGTCAAAGGTTTCACCCTACCCCTAGCCCTACTGTATGAATGTACCCACAACTCAAGCCTTGCTCCCTCCCTCCGTCACTCAATTGCTAAGAGAAGAAAGAGGTTGGCATACATTCTGCATCAAATGTAAATTAACTGCCCTGCTGCCGTGTAGCGCTCCCTTCCAAACCCTCTGTAACATACTCATGATTTCATGACTGAAGCTACTGTATCTCTGTCTGATATTGCTCATAAAATCCTATTATTACAATCCTGAAGTGTGACATGTAAAGTGCAATATTAGAACAAGCATGAATTAGAAATTTAATTCAGAAAGGCTACCAAGTCTAGGGCATCATTATAAATTCGACCTTTTAACCAATTACAAGCGATGAATATATATTTTTTTTTTTTCTAAATCACCCTGCCAAAGTGTCTATGCATGTACAATTTAGCAAACTACCAAGCTTCCTTTATGAGCTCTGGCACTGAATGAGTAATGTTACAATACATATCATTTCTACACCTCTGACCTTATAAAGATTTACAGTAGGTACTTTACTTTACTAAGAAGACATACAGTGTAGTAATTTTCTGTAAAGAAATAGCCATACACCAGTCAGTTTCCACACATGACATGCTCTCTTTCTCTTATTTAGATTTGGACAGTCATGATATGCCAACTACACTACTTGTGAACTTGTACATGACATACAAACTTAATAGTGAAAGGCAAGGAGGAAATAACTGATAAGGATAGATAACAAAAAAAAAAGAGGTAAAAGCAGAAGTTACACAGAAATCGTAACATCAACAAGGATGATGCTGATATTGTTACCAGCTGGTCTGTTAAATCCAACATGTATACATACAGAAAACTCTCTCAGCAAACAATATACACACTGCAAAAGGTAAATTCCCCCAAAAAATATATTCTCTGATTCTATCTTTGAAAATGAATAAAACATACCAAAAAAAATATATCTGAGTTTAAATGTGAAGAGAAATACATGAATATATGACAAAAAGATTTTTTTTGTAAAAAGATATTGGTACTTTATTCCAATTGATTTTTTTTTTTTTTTTTTTTGCTGTTTGATAAATAAAGCACTAAAAATCAAAACTGCAGCTCGATTGAAATTCTAGCATAATAATAATATACAATGTAATAGACAAGAAATTGATTCCACTTTATCCATACCAAATATATTTCAGCTTAGTAACACATGGGTACACTCTAAAATAGAGCCCATCACTGGAATATGTTTATGCACACAAATGTCTATAATTTGGTCATTTTTTACGGCACTGTCCCTCTCAATCCGTAAGAGAGTCTGATAAAACAAAATACAACAAAGCCCACTTTTGCTCCATGCAAATTGAGGCATCTTTTTTTTTTCCATATGAGATGTACTGCAGAAGAGATGACTAAAGTTGCATCGGGGGGGGGGGGGGGGGGGGGGGGCTATTTTTTCGTAGTCCATGAGATACCCTACCGGTTTATATGTGGATCTTCAAGAAAACATTAAAATGAAATGATTATTTGCTTGACTTCACTCAAATTTCCATTCAACTACTGATTTAGTCAAACTGCATTCACTGGTAACTTTTACTGTGGGTCAACATTTTTCTCTAAACAACATTACAGTCAACCAAGGTGCTGTGATCTAGAGGAATAGCTGCTCCATATCTTTGTCATTAGGTTCTGCATGCCAGCTTTCAGTTTTACAGTGAGATGGGTAAGTCACACTCCTGAAGGATTTGTTTGGCATGAACTCATATGGGGGGTTGAGATTGGTGGATGGGGCGCAAGTTTACCAATTGGAAAAATAGTATTCTACAGAATATCATGTAATGCCTTAAAATGAAAATCATGATAGACAGCTGAAAGATACCAGATACATGGAGATCAATAACAGTACAAAAGGAAAAATGCACATGAAGGAAATTAGACTAGTGGCAAAGAATCATGTGATATAAATGAAAGTTTGAGAGAATATGGAGATATTGAAAATGCTTAAATGCTAGTTATTATACATAGCACTTAGTTGGTATTATGTGTCTAATCTGATTTGATAGCAACATATCAGCCAGATCTTATTTTCTTGTAGGATTTATACTATTCTATAAGTGATTCTGTTCAAAGGCAAAAGATACTGAATCCTTCCAACCTATTCCAGGAAAATCACAATATGATTTGGTTTTCAAATGCAACAGATAGAACAGATTTGTTATGCTTGGGATATCTTGGTCATGTTACCAACATATCCATTCCAATGTCTTAGGCCATCAAACTAAATGACATTCAAATTTGCCCAAATGTGCTGCTTTATTGATTTCAGTTAGAATCACTTCCTCTTTGAGACAGCTTTCCCTTTTTGGTAATCCATTCCACTGGAAAAAAAAGAGCACATTTTAAGATAGGGAGACATGAATACACTTTGTCTTACCAGGATGATAAATATGCATGATGGTGAGGATTGCTAGGGACAGCCTGGCTCAAGTGATTGACTAACCCATAAGGCCCAGAGGGAGGCATTAGCCTAACTTCAAGTCACCAGAGTCTTCAGAGTAGTGAGAGGAAACATGAAGTGGTATTTGGAGCAGTGATAAGGCCTCCCTAAATCATTCCAAGCATGATAAAGAAGACTTGTACACCCACACTCCCCTACTACCTATTACGTCACACGGTCTAATCCTAGTTTGAGGGGGTTTTCATTACTCCCTCAATCAAGCCACTCCAGGATAAATTGTATCAGATACCTACCTTGATTATCACTGAAGCCCGATGTATGCCTCCTACACATTTCATTGATTGCCCTCTACTGACAGGTTGTGCATTACAAATTACTTACGGCTGCACCTAACATGTCATTATGGCATTACCTTGTGTGTATCAAATAAGTGTAGTTCTTTAAACACATTATACAGTAAGCTTTGCTCACAGTTATACTACAAACAGCCGATTGGTTTTTACTTTCTGAATGTATAGCTATGTTAACATAATGCAACTGCCGAAAAAATTCCACAAAAAAATTTCATGCAGTATTATTACATTCTTATTCATCAAGATTATGCATTAAAACAAGAAATAGCCCTTTTTCAAAAACATTGATACATTTCTAAGTACATGTAAGTCCTAACCTTTTCACACTGAGGTTTAACTTTATTTCATACCATCTTACATGTAATTGTATCTGTTGACACTCGTTATGACACACCTACTGGTCAAGCCTTGGACACCTTCCATATTATATTTGTCTCGGGCCTCAAACCATGCTACCAGAAGGCAGTGAGTCTTATTTCAGAGAAGGCTGCACTGCAAATTGCTGAGGATATCATATGCGGGCACCAATCTAGGTAGTTTCCTGCCAGCTCACAAGGAATCACTGCATGCTTTCATCCCTTGTCAAACTAGACATTTTTGTCACCCCATATAGAGCAAGAAAGGAACCTTGCAGCAAAGTTTCACAGGCAAAGTTAGCTCATAAATGTAAAAAAGAAGAAAAGCAGTTGCTGAACAGCTACAAAGTTGTTTTTGTTTTTTTTTTTTTTATGTGCACTCTAATGACTTACTCACAAACTGCATATACGTGTACTGCTATCCCAAAGCTCACAATGTGTTGCATCTATAATAATAATAGTTATTATTATCATCATAATAAAAAAATATAAAAAATTATTATTTAACGTAATCAAATCATATGCATGTCACCTCAAGAATGCAACCCCATTGCATGGTTTGCAAAATCTGAGACTCCTACAATTGTAGATATGAAGGTAATCACTTGTGTGTTATATTACTTCTTTATTGTCAGAATAATGGGATGGACCCCAAATATAGATGCATATTGAGTGAATGTAGCAGTGGCAGATCCAGAGGAGGGCGCATCGGGCGTACGCCCCCTCTTTATTGGTTGTTTAAACAAAAGAAATAAAAAGGAAAAAATGAGATGAAACCCGGAAGTAGCACCAGAAATATTGTTTGTGCCCCCCTTTACGGAATTCCTGGATCTGCCCCGTGTAGCAACATTCCTAGCTACATATCCGCAACGTTTGAGGGAAATCAGACAATTTGTTGAAAAGAAATGAATTCTTTGGCCCGAATTCACGAAGGTGGTACAAATGAAATCATGGTTTAAACCATGGACAAAAACCATGGAGCGCCAAGTGTCGCATGGAATATTTCGAAACGAAATTGGTCATTTCGTCGACAAAATGACCATTTCGTTAACGAAATTATCATTTCATGGACGAAATGTTCATTTAGCTACAAAATGTTGTCATTTCGTTACAAAATCATCATTTCATCAACGAAATGACTGATTTCGTAATGAAATATTCCATGCGACACTTGGCACTCCATGGTTTTTGTCCATGGTTTAAACCATGGTTTCATTTGTACCACCTTCGTGAATTCGGGCCTTAAGTTTCGGTACAGCCATCACTGATTGAGAAGACTACTACAGTTCATGACATCATGCATGTAGAACGATACAAACAAAATATCATGTAGAGAATTTCACAAAATGTCATTATTTATGAAAAGTACACATAGCCTCAACTTGTTACCGATGTATCGTCAGCTGAGAGCCAGAAGGGTGCTATCGCAATTTGGGGGGTATTGAGTTATTGGTATCAGATTGTAGAGCTTGATCACCTTTTTAAAACTTTTAATTCATGAAAGTTGATTATTTCATCTCTATATATGCTCACATCTTTAACATAGAATGTGATAGCACCCTTCTGGTTCTCAGCTGATGATATGTTGAGGGAAGTATCATTCTTCCTGCTTGCTTTCTGGTAAGTCAAGTGCTCTTTCATAATGCTAGAAAAGTGAAAATATTTTGCATTTTCTATATGTTTTCTTTATACTAATGTCCATCCATATACATGATGTCACAAAGTGTTGTAATTTTCTCATCTAGCTACGGCTGTACCAAAACTTTAACACTTCATAACTTCTAAACATGTTGTCTGATTTTCCTCAAACTTTCTACTAGTATTGCTTTATTCCCTCAATTTACATAGCAATGCAGGTTTCATTTTGGTTTGTTTTTTTGTTTTTTTGTTTTGTTTTTTTGTTTCAGATTCACTTAAGTGTGATTTTTTTTTTTCCAAATCAAAAAGTCCACACGTACACTGTATGTCCATGAACTCTGTAAAATTAACTGATCAGAGGTAAATCAGGCAATGCTCATGGCATACTAAGCAATCAAACAAAGACAAAAAGCTTTAAAAATCTGATGCTTTGACTGCATTGTTGCAATTAGGATAGCAGCATATCTCCGCACAGCTATTCACGAAGACTAGTATGCATGTATTATTCTCAACACCTACTGTAGATTTGCCATTGATCGAGAATGGCAAGATCATGCTATTCAGAACTGAGAGGATTTTCTGAACCATTTCAGAGGTATTTAGACTAGTTGGTAGGCAGGAGACCATTTGTGAAACAGGGTTCCTCTCTCAGGGGGAAACGAGAGGGAGGTGAGGTCAATGTATTGTAATTGTATGCAAACATGAAGAATGCCTGAGGCCCACAAACCCTGGAATACAGCCTGTCATTCTCAGCTAATAGGTGAGTAGGTGAGACTAGAGGTGACTGAAGTCTGGCTTGAGTGCACGTCATATACAGTATTCACCGAGCCTTTTACTTTTAGTACATTCTATAACTTTAAGCCATAGTTTTTCTTTTTACTTAGAGAAACTTACACGAATATAAAACTCAAAATAATGTCTTCTCTGACACTTACGGTGTAGTGTAGAACACAAACAGTAAGTTTGAGCTTTTACAGTGGCCAAGAATGGACAAAAATGAATTTCAGAAACCAATATGTCAAACGTGAGAAAATTGTGTGTGAAATAGCTGATAAAAAACTGCAAATTCATACATGTGCAATGTATCTCTATTTGGTACGTGACCCCACATGCAGTCTACATCTCCCCAGTGTACATCTGTATGTACAGACATTCATCTCTGCATGTTCTCACAGAATTGAAAGCATAGCTAAATTGTCTCAAAGGAACCGTGACCTGCACACATTGAACAGCAAGCATGCATGGCATGCTAGCTGACTGACTCTCTGCTTTCTGTCTGGTATCCAGTGGTATAGAAGTCACCATATTCAGCTCTCTTGCAACTTCACATTTAATAAAATGCACAAAGTTCAGTTGTGCGATTAGACAACCAAATGAATGATGAATGTAGAGCTCTCATAGTCAAAGCCACACTCATCAAAGGAAAGATTCATTTTGTAACACTGAACATGGCTAGAAAACAAAGTACTATTAAAATTGTGATAGATACTCTCACAACTATCTGTCCCATATAACAGACAGGTGCATATAAAGCTAACAGTAAAAGAATCACCAAAGGTTATCAATAGTAGGGTGCATAGGACAAAAGAATGAGAGATAAACTTGAGTATTACTCCTACAGTGATCCATGAGGGTTGAATGTGTCACAGAAACAACATTTTTAGCACTGCATAATACAGGTAACATGTCATACTTAACACAGACATCATTTCCAAAACACCTGGAACTTGCAACTCTCAGGCTAATTTGACCACAGCATTGCAGACCTGACTAATACCTTATTATCACAAGAAAGTTTTGCTCAAAACTTTCCCTTCCACTTATACAATATTTATTCCAAATTGAACATAATATTCTGCTGTTAACAACATACTTTGTATGTTACAGTATTTTCTGCATATCAGCTTCCAATTAGTCAGAAGACCAAAGCCACACAAATCTTGAAAAGGGTGACTATCAACATGCTGCAATGTAAGTTCTTGATAGAAAGATGTGCCAATAAATCTATCACCTATTAAAGCTTTTTAGCCTCTTTTCATAATGGCTAAATACAGTGTTTAGTCTCTAGTACCAAATTTCACCAGCAGAACACATCATACTTTCATAATGTCAATGTTCATTTCAATATACCATTTTATCACTACCAGGAATAGTGACATTCAGATTTGCCATGATTTGGTGACCTCCGGTGTGATTCAGCATCAGGGGAAAAGTTTGTGAAGGTGTTAGATGTCTGTGCACACATAAGGCTGGCAACTGCCGATGGCAGTGTAGGGACTGAATGGCTGGCAAGTCATAAAGCTGCTTCATGCAGATATATGCAGCACAGCTCCCTGCATTCTGTCTGCTGCAGTAACTGTGTGCATCAGAAACTGTATGCGCCGCTACTTCAGAGGGTTTCAATTTTTGCCAATTTCGCAAGATGGGTGCGATTTGCAAATTTAACAACAGGCAAAACTCCAATCTTGACATAAATGCAAACATGCAGGTGAATATTTCTTTGTTCATTACTGTACTCTATGATCGCAAATTAAACCACTCACAAAATTGTCTAGCACAATGACAGAGCACTTGATTAACAGTACCTCTTGAAAATCAAGAGAATACATACTTTTTATTAAAAATGTCATGTTATGGAATTCTCTTTATTACTTCTTTATATTGTTGTACATGTGTGACATTACAAACTGTGGTAGTCTTCTCATCCAGCCATGACTGCACCATAACTATAAAAATTCAGAATTTTTCAATGGATTGTCAAATTTTCCTCAAACTTCGCTGAAAATGTAACCACTGTATATTGCTGCATTCACTCAATGTACATGTATAGGTTTCATTCCCTTTGATGTACATGTACATGTAAGACTTATAAATGTACATTGTAGAAAGAGGGGGAGGAAAGGGAAGGGTACTAGTGCTCAGTGTAAACACATCCAGATGGAACATAGACCAACTGAAATCTGATGTTTGGAAACAAAACATTGGTGACACTGAAGAATTCAAATTATTTCTAGGTTGGGTTGATTTCAAAGACATGCTTTCTTGGCCACACACAGAAACAAAGCAAACCATCCCTGTCTTCTGTAACATGAGGAATGTTCGCGTGCATTTTAACTTCGCCAATTTTGTGAGAGCCAAGATTTGCGAAATTAAAATGCATGCGAAAGCTCTTGTCTACACTATATGCATTGAATGCCAGAGGCACTTTGCGAAAATTTCATGCAGTGAAAAAGGCCGGTGGCTCCAATTCACGAAAATTTCATGCCACTAAAATAACATGTTTTACAGTAAATCCCTGAGCTAGTAAACATAGTTCACATACAAGATTGTACAGTGAATTTTGCCTACCCTTAGAATCCTCGCAGTTAAAAACATGTCATGCAGAACAGGCACAATCTTTTAAATCCTGTGTTGTATGCTGAGTATCAAACTGCACCTGCTTTAAGCTTTGAGTAGACTATCTTTATAGGCCCTACACAAAAGTATGGATACATGTGTTTTCATGCAGAACAAAGAACTATTTAAATGCAAATACAATTAGTTACCCCCTGCTTGTTCACAAAATACGGGCAAATATCTACGGTCTGGTGCCATATTCCATGAGGCCGGAGGCCGAATGGAATATGGCACCAGACAGTAGATATTTGCCCGTATTTCGTGAGAACAAGCAGGGGGTAACGATTTTATCTTTTAGTGTAAGTGCTAACCTTCTTCTCGCTTATTTCCCTTCGTGAATGATGTTGAAATCGCCAGCTGTCAGCCATGACCATGTTGACTGAGGCCTACGTCTCGCGAGCTGATTATTGTATGCGCGCATACAAATACGTACACGCCATAAGTGCAGTAGCCAGATATAAAGGCAAAGACAGCACGTCTAGCTAGCTCAGGCAAAGACGCACATCACCTGAGATGCACTGTCTTTGAAGTTGCTGTTGTTGTCGTTTATCAAGCGTCTTGTGGTCTCAGGTTACAATTGTATGTGCGTAATACGCTTGAGGACCGCGCGCTGTCCATTTGTTTTGTACAGGATTAGCATGCACTTTCCTATAAGCGTCTTTGGCAGACGTGCAGCTAGCTGTGTAATATTATGACGTCATATCACGGAATACGAAATATATTCAGTGGTGGAGTTAGCGCATGCGCACAATATGACCTTATCACGGAATACGGGATATATTCAGTGGTTGATTGACCAATGAGATTACAGAATTCACGATCACTAAAAGACAAAGTTATTTACCCTGTATTCAGCTCACCTTAATATCTAAACAAATCATTTGACATAATTCACAAAAAATATTTCTACAAAGTAATTTTCTCTCGGCCCATTCTCATTGAAAATAGATAATGTCTTTAAAGACTAGGCTGTTTTACTTCTCTATTCACATTGCAACAAGACTTGCAAGGTTACATCACAAGAGAAATATGATGAGATTTGCCACACAATAAATGTACTCAAATGTACTCAAAGTGCACTGGATTCAGCAATTCCCTAGCTTCACAACAAATGAAACAATAGCCTAGATCCAAATACATGTAGGAGCACATTTTGACTAGTGACTGACTGTGGGGAGTACTGAAGTCCCTTGGTAAGAACAAAGAGCTTCTCCTTGGTGAGAATCACATGTTTTCTGCAGTGCAGGTTCAAACTGCAAATCATGGCAGCAAACTTGATGTGCATTAGTACAATCACACTCCTGTGTGTGACTTTTCTGGCAATGTACCAGTAGTACTCAGTAGTGGCTTTTTGCATGATTGCATAGCAACTTTCACTGTAACATCATGAGTTTTCATATACATGTTGCCACTATTTTCACAGTCAGTGTGGATGGCGGTCTAGTTTGATATCGAATCATAGATGTACACAAATGTGTACTGTAAAACAAGGAATTTTCGTGTGCATTTTAATGTCGCAAATTTTGCGAGCGGCAACATTCACAAAATTAAAATGCACGCGAAAGTTCTTGCCTACACAATGTGCATTGGATGCCAGTGGTAACTCGCAAAAATTTCATGCTGCCAGAAAGGTCGTCGGCTCCAATTCGCGAAATTTTCATGCCGCGAATATATCGTGTTTTACAGTATGTGGGCAGTGTCCATTTACTTGGAGAGGGTGTTGGACATCAAAGCCTTTCTATGACTGATGGGAGAGTAGCCACAGAAACCATAATGAGGTCAACAGATCATCATTTGAAAGATCGTTGTGTTGCTTCTCAGTGCTTGTCTAGTTGCATTTATACAGCTCTGTAGAACATAAAGACTATCCAAAATGATTTATTTGCAGTTAATGACAACTGAATGCAAGAAAGACAATTTTCCTTTTCTTCCACGGGAAAATTTGCTTTGGTGTAATAAGGGCTTTTTACACTTGTATTTCTTAACGCGGACTTTCTCTGACCCAGGACTATCGTTAGTCCCGTACCAATTTTTTCAGCTTTTTACACTGGCCAATTAGTCCCGTACTATCTCTTGTCCGGGGCTAAGGAGAAAACTGACCTTTTTACACTCGTATTTCTTAGCCCCGGACTTTCCAAACCACATGAATATTCATGATTACGCTGTGTACTGTACACGTACACGCACGCACCGGCAGCACTTAATTACCTCATTTCTGATTGGTCAGTGAGGGTCGGACTTCGTCTCCGTCGCTTAGCCCAGGATTATTTTTTCGTTCTGTTTACACTCACTTGCTTGGCACCGCAACTGCGGTGCTAACCGTGCTATTTTGCAGGGCCAGATAGTACCGGACTATCGGTGGGGCTAGCCCACTTTGGCAAAAACGAGTGTAAACAGAAAGTGGGCTAAGGATAGTCCCGTACCAACGGTGGGGCTAAGGGGGGGGGGGGGGCCTTAGCCCCACCGTTGGTACGGGACTAAGCAAAAATTTACAAGTGTAAAAAGCCCTATAATCACACGACTTTGCATTTTTCTTATAAATATCACAATGAAGTCATATCAAATTGACTATCATGAAGGCCATTAAAAATGCTTTTTTAATCTCAATGATGCTGCTTACCTGAATAGGGCAGTGGTCCTGATATATACAGTGTGTAATCCGATACACCTTCCTCGGAAAATTAGATTTGATTTACAGCCACATACACTGCACCTACACTAATTTGTGTACCTCTGGAGAGATGCTCCCATGAGTAAAGGTACTATCACTTATTCAGTACTGTGTATCATAATCATTAATCAACTGGAGTAATCTACTTCAAAACTGAATCAGACTGTTATCGAGTGTTAGAGACAAAGAGAGGATACCTGACTGCTACCCTTTGTACAAATTTAAAGATTTTGTGACTTTGAAACAAATTTCTCTAATATACTGTTCAAGTGTGCATTCATGATGGCTGTTTGTATTTCATGCCTACAGGCAGCTTTCACACCTACACCTACAAATTGTATCATTACATTCTCTATCAAACAAAACATGCTATAAGTGGCATACCAAATATGCAATACCTTGCATGTTACTGACCAATAGTCTACTGATTGGGATCATAATGTGCTTGGAATGGGGCAAAATGTCTCTTCTCCTTCCCATGTGAGATTGCAGTGAACTGTGAAGTAAACAAAGACTTCTCAGCTTTTCAGGTTGGCAGCTGCTGATTACTCAAGCTTGATCATCTTCAAGCCGGCCACCACAATTTGCATTCACATGCCAAGTGTACACGGCTCCTCTGCCTACTCGTGTATGCATACAAAGAGAAGTGCAGGGCAAATGTATACTACGTAATAAAGGACTGCCCTGTAGCTCCTTTCTTCTTCACTTCTGTACTTCTTTGTGTACCATCTGTGGTCTGATCACTTGGGGATACCCTACACTACATGCTGCATTTTCAGTGTGCTGTTCAGCACATTCCCAGTGCATGTAAGGTTTAGCAGGACTGCAACTGCAACTTTCATGGTAATGAATTAGACTGAGAAATTACCAATTTCAAGCACTGCCTCAGAGTAATATGTACAGATATGGGGCAACAAATTGAATAGTAAGAGTTTCCACATTTATACTAATCAAAATGCTTATTTGCACAGATAATGGCTAACTACACAATCCTATGGGAAATAGTAAATTTAAGGATACCATACAGTATATCATATCTTTTTTTACTGCTTGCTCATTTCATTTTCATGGTTTGATGCAATTGTGACATTTTTTAGTTTGTATGTAAAATGTGAACAACTGTGCCTATGAGATACACACACTGTATATCACCTGGAATGCAATCAAAGCATGCAAAAATCCTAAAACTTTATACCGATGGAAGGAACTTAAGAATGATACATCAATCTGAGTATGAAATAAATACTGTTTATAAATACCAGCTACATTTTGCTCAAAATGGTACACTCTTTCTTATTCTGTAGCATGATACCTCCCAAATTTCCCATATTCACTCAATAATAGTGTTCATACTATTACTTGCATTTTGCACTTCATGTGTAGGCTTTACGTGTACGTCAGACCAAAGCACAACTGCAATCTATAATCATATCACAAAGGAACAGGCATAATTGCTCAGTGCAGTGATCTAAAGTCTAGTGACACACTCATGCTTTGCTGAACCTATTCACTGCAGTCACAGACTTTGATGGTTCTTACAATACACTGTGTATACCAATTTGCCTCTGGCAACAGAGTAAATACTGAACTGCAGTAGGAATTAACCTCACAGACCTATGGCTCTCTAACCTCTGCTCTCAGGAAATTTATCTTTAGTATAGAGACTTACTCTGTGTGGGTGTGGGTGTGTGGGTTTGTGTATGTGGGTGCGGGTTTATGTGTGTCTGTATGCATGAATGCATGTTGGTATTGATATGAAGGTGTTTCTGTGTATGTCTTGTTTTGTTTGCATGTTTGTGTGTGTACAACTGTATGTGTACACAACTTGTATATATGTACGTATGCATCATTACAAATTTAATAAAGTTGTATAGATTAAGGAATTTCCGTGATCCATATGACACTCCTTGACAGAATGTGCAATGAGAAGAAGATTTATCCTGTTTCACAGAAAAAAAAAAAAACTCTTCCTCCTTTTCCTGTACATGTGATTGATTGGCAAATCATTATCAAACAAAGGCAGCATGCTTCTACAGTACATCTGAATTTTACAAAAATTAAATCATATGTGATACCAACTCTAGAGCTTAGCAAATTTCTATGCCTGATGGCATCTTTACAGGTGTTTATATATAGGCCATAAAAGATTATAATGAAAAAAGAAAATATGACGATGATGAAAAATAATAATAATAATAATAATAATAATAATAATAATAATAATAATAATAACAATAACAATAACAATAATAATAATAATAATAATATGAATAACAATAATGATAATGAGGATGACAATGATAATAATAATAATGATGATAACAATGACTAAATGAATGTACAAACACAAATATATGAAGCTTTTTTACCATTTTTATTCATCTATCATTATCCCCATTTTATTATTCTTCAAACAGGCTGATGATAAACAACCACTTGTCAAAACTCGAGAGATGAAACTACCAAAGTCCTGTACAATTACAATATACATTCTTGTAATCTTCATCATGCACATACATGTATGCTAAACTGTGTGCTGAGTGACAAACTATAGCCATCTGTCCAAAGCATGTGCCCATTGTGAAACTACCACCCACACAAACTACAGCTTTAGTTCTCGATGTGATTTTAGGCATCAGTGACCCATGAGTGGGCCCACATACAGAATGATTCTGTGAAGAAGCAATGACAAAGCCTCCCACACAGTTTCATAGGGGGACCCTTCTCCTTTACTTCTGGACACATGCTGGCAGTAGAGCTTTGGGGAAGACAAGTGAACTTGGAGACTGAGGCAAGGAGAGGACAGGGAAAGAGGGATTGAAGTTCATCAAAGGGACATCCCCTTGAGCTTTAGATGTGTGTTTCCTGTTGCAAATCTGAGCTAATTACATTTAGCTCTGCCACAGGATAATGTCAGGTCATTTACCATAGGGGCAGAACGACCATTTGAGGGAACTGAACAAGGCTGCAATGGCTTTCTTGCACATCTGAGCCATATCCACTTCCATGAGATACATCATCCAAACACTTTCTATGTAGTGTATGTATACCTCAGACATTTTTTATTACCGGTAAAGTGTTTGTGTCTAGATATAGAAGTAAATAATAAAATGGTTCAGTGAAGAATTGTGTGCTATTCCCTCATGAGTCTTGCACATGTCCAATTGATATACAACTGTTGTATAGAATGGCTCTTCCACATATGTCAGAACAGCAAATGAAGTACTTTAGTAAAGTCTTTTTGGTAAAATTGATTGAAATGCTACAAAATTAGTGTTGGCATGCTAACACTGTGTACATTTGAGTTACTGTATATCAGCATTCAACAAAACTACATGTGCAGCAAACAGAAATGAAAAATTTGCCACAATCTATCCACCACTATCACATGTAATACTGTAAAAGCGGATATTTTCGCAGCATTGAAATTTTTGTGCATTTCGCACTACCAGAAGCTAGTGCGAAAATAAAAGCACACAAATATTTTTGCTTGCTATATGGTCCAGTAGCTCATGTGATTCGACGGAATTAAAAACTCATGAAACTCATCTTACCCACCGAGCGTGAAAAATCACTCAAACAAAAATATCCACTTTTACAGTATGGAATAACAATAAAACACACTTGTAAAATGAAACAGAAGCATACTAGATTCCTAAGGGAGGGGGGGAAAAAAGTATACTAGCAGATCATGTGCTGAGGCAGAGACAATGTTCATACATACAGAACCATAAACAATAACCTAACATTTCATGCCACTATGAGGCCACCTCAGGAGACTTAAAACATGCATCATTCAGCTAAATAGACACCGTTGGCAAGGGTAAATGGTGTGTCTGCTTAGCTCTGATTATTTGTTATACAGTATCTCCTGGATACCAACAAAACAATGGAGAGTATCTTTGTAATTTGGCAATATGTTATCAGCATACAAATGTAGGTACAACACTGAACATTCCCTGCTGGCATAAGCCCTGCCTTGATTATGCCATGCCAGGCTTTAGTGCTATGCTGGCTGCCACTGTGTGCTGAACAGACTGAGAGCTGCTAAAGACTAATGAATGCTGCATGCATTATTCGCGCACGTTTGCCCAGCCTAATGTCTGGCAGTGGGCTATGCTCGGTGCATGCCATGTCCGTCCCTACCTTCTCATTATGCAGTCTATTTGCTGTAGGCCTATCTGCGATATTTTCCTACATGTGTTAGCCACATTAAATGTAGGAGTGTTGCTGTAACTGGGTTGTGACAATGTGTTTGTAGTACCTTCAACTGGATACCATACCACAGTATCCTCTTGCTTTTTATTATATGATCAGGGAGTTACAATGTACTTGTATATATTATGCACCGTTCTGCAAGGTATACACAGCGGTTCAGTACAACAATAACATGATGTCATCTCATTTTGGGGTTTTTTTTTCTGTTCATTTATGACCAAGAGCAGTGCAGGAGTAGGGCATACCTGCAGGTTTACCATTTACAGTTCGCTTATCTCAGTGCACAGTTTGTAGACTAAAATAGACAAGTACACAATCTTTTGAAAGAACACAGAGCTGCTATTCACCAGTAGGAATTCTGGAGTCTAAGTGTGAATGTGGGGACAATAGACCAGAGTTTGTTTACAGGAGATATTTGAGCACAGCTTCCCCCATGTCTGCCTAACTCCAGTGTTGAAGCCTCCTAGTTGTATATAGCTGCATAGGCTCTACACGTATGTGCAGTACACATATGTACAAATTTTGTAAACACTTTGTGTGTGTGTGTGTGTGTGTTTGTGTGTGTGTGTGTGTGTGTGTGTGTGTGTGTGTGTGTGTGTTCAATGGATACTGTATGTGACATTAAGTGGCTACATTGTACATCACAAATTGGTGCTATGCATGAAAAATTGAATGGATTTATGGGTTCTATTATTGTTACTTTTCACATCGATATGGCATTAAAGGGACTGTACAGTTCTGGTTGAGGCTAGGATTTAGCTCTTAACGTTTTGCGAGATATTCAGAAACCACTCTATGAGAAGTCAAAGAGCATGCAATTCTAAGGGGAATCAAAAGTCTATTTGATGAAAATCGGTTTTGAAATGGCTGAGAGATCCAAAAACAAGGTGAAACAAAGAGATCCTCATAAAAGGCATGGCCTGTCGCCTTCTATTATTATCACTTTTTTGGATATCTCAGCCATTTGAAAAACAATTTTCATCAAATAAACGTTGAATCCTTCTTAAAATTGCGTGGTCTTTCATATTTCATAAGAGGTTTCTCATTGTAAGAAAGATATTATTCAGAGGGGTTAAGGTTCAGGTGTGAGTTTCTTCAGTTTGTCTCCCTCTACAAATTAAATTTGTTAAGATCACAACTGCTGATCTGTAAATTAACAAACATGTCGGAAAAAAGGAACCAGTGGGTTCCGACATGTTTGTTAATTTACAGATCAGCAGTTGCGATCTTAACAAATTCAATTTGTAGAGGGAGACAAACTGAAGAAACTCACACCTGAGGTTTCTCATTATCTCACTTAGGAATGTTATAAACCTGAATCCTCACCTCAACCAGTACTGTACAGTCCCTTTAAAGCTGTGTGTAGCAGTCATAATAATTACTCGTAAGGGGAATACAACACATTGGAAAAACAGCACTGACCCCATCAAAACTCCTCAGTACAAACCAGTGAAAGTGAGGCAGTGGTATTGTACACACAGTAAGCAAAGCACGACAAAAATTAAAGAGTAGTTCATATACCTAACATCTTAGGACATTGAATGCAAGAGAAATCTCCTTGATTTTACATATTCCCTAGGATGTACAGTAATACACATCAAACTGACTGATTTCTCGACAAGAGATACATTGTACATGAATGTATGATCACTAATCATACTGTAAGTATTCGAACTCCTACAATTATAACAAGTTTGCTATATCACACCGTACAATTTACATGTGTGTTTACTGGGACTGGAAACATCAATTATGCAAGTTTCCATTTGCTTTGGTTTGATACAACAATGACAAAATAACATTGTGTAATTGAAAAGGTTTGTTTTCATGCCACAGATTCATCTGTATTCAGGTTGTACAAAAAGTGCACAACAGGTATTGATGCTTAAAACACATTTTTTTTTTTTTTTTACAGTCTGAACAAACATAAAACTTAGTAACATTGCAATTGCAAAGTCTTTTCCCCAGTCTTTCCTTTAATAGCACAAAGTGACATAATTATACACTATGTTACATGTATGTGCTAATACATGTAAGCATTGTTTATTATTGTTATTGTTATTATCATTACTATTATCATCATCATCATTATTATTATTATCATTATTATTGTTATTATTATCATTGTTATCACTATTATTATAATTATTATTATTATTATTATTATTATCATCATCATTATCATTATTATCATCATTTATCAAATACCAATTACCTAAACATCCAGGCCTTATCCTGTGAATACAATGGTACAGACACCTACAATTGTATCTTCACATTGATTTACACAGGAGTGTGTCAAGTATACATTGTATGTCACGTTGAACTACATTGTCATCCGTTTTGACTATCTCAATAGTCATTCAAATTCTCAGAAATGTTCATTTCACTGTTGACTGAGCCCACTGCTGAAATTACACATCATACAGTGTACATATTTGTACATTATACCTCATAATAAAGAAGTGTCCTTATCTGAGCTATACACTGACTTTCTTGTCACTAGCAATGTGTTAGGGTGTATGAATACCGATACCTTATACCTTATATATTTTGTGTTTTGCCTGTATAGCACAATCAATGCTTTCAGGAAAGTTACCTGAACTGTGTATACCATTCCCTGCTCACATTTTTTTCCCCTAAAAAATAGCAGTAATGACAAAAGAAAAGGAGGGTAATCGAACCACTTGTAGTGGTCAGAACAACAGGTTTGTAATCTCTATAAACTAGGGGTGATTTCTTGTGAAAATTACTCACAAATCCAGCCTAACCATGTTTTATGAGGTAAACTACGAATATAAGATTATTTGATATGAATCTTGAAATGAGATTAAATTATCACTGATCCTGCATGCAATTGCCTCCATAGTGGGGATATGCGCTTTAAGTTTTCCTGCGATATCAATACACATTACACATGCTCAATTTCACGCTAGCAATACAGATTCACAATCCCATGATGTTATCACTTTGGGCTTACATACATTTGTACATACAGTAATGAAGCCATTAATTCTCTTGCTCTCTCCTCAACTCATGAATTCCTTAATCATTACTTGGATTTGTACTCCATTATCTAAATTCTTCTACTACTCCTTTACCATACCAGAAAATTACTTGAAAATACAATTGTAGGAGACCCAAAAAAATAAATAAATGAAATAAAGGATCAAATATGACAAATCTTAAACTAAATTTCATGGCAAGGATGCTCAAGATAACAAAAGGAATATCTGTCAAAATTCATTCCAACTTGTGCAGAAGATGAGATTCCAAAAAAGGCACCTGTTTTCATGTTATGAGTGATAGTCTTATACGTGTAGGATGGTATTGCCACTTGTATTGTTTTGTTTCGTGTTGTTGTTGTTGGATTTTTTTTTGTGGGGGGGGGGGGTTGAGGAAATACAATGTACTGATAAATGCCTAAGTTCAGCATGCTACAAGACCAGGTATGACCACTAGTCTACTGAACTGGATTGCAAAATTTAGAAGGGAATTGAGCCCAAATGATGTGTATACAATGTACAATACCTTGGTAAACTGTATGTGGATTGATAGGATGCAGCCTAACTCTGTAGTAGAACATACGAGTAAAGATTGAGAAAAATTGGACAATCCTTTCAAGAGTTTTGAATCTTTTATTCAGTGCCGCCATTGCTTAATGTTATTATTTAACATGATCATTCTAAATTAATGCAAGTCATTCATTAAGCCAACACATTGCCCCACCCACTTTGTTGCTGTGAATAATGAGAAAAGGGAGATAGCTTGATAAAAGAACCTATCCTCCTGACATGATAATGGTGATTCATTGAAAAGGTATACTGCTTGAATGTAATGTGAATTATCTAGATAAGACATGAATTGTACCATTATGGCAAAGTATCAACACTATGAGAGACTATCACAGCCGAAAGTGAAGGTCACAGCCAGGAAAAGTGTTCAAGACCTAAAAAAGATGAATTGGTATATCAGCACTGCAAAGGAGTTCCTTATCAATGAAAACACTGCAACCAATAATAAAAGGGCTTTAAGAATTTCTATTTCTAAGCTACTGATAAACAGCAAACTGGTCAGATCAAACACGACTACAGAAAATAGAGACCATATTTCACTCAGTATGATAGTAATAGCGTAGTGAGCTTTGTACCACCTTTTGTGATCTTTCATTGATATACAAATGTACTGTACAAGTGGATATTTTCGCACTCAACAGGGTAATAAGATGAATTTTGCATGCTTTTAAAAAATTCTGCGGAATCAAGACATTCATTAGTAGAACGTACACGTATGACGTGTAAAAGTATTTGAGTATTTTTAATTTTATGCGGGTTTCCAGTCTTGCGAAAGGCAAAAAAAAAAATCCTACTTTAACAAGTAGTCCTGCTTTGCCAACAAATGTTAGCAAAGATGCTAATCTTGTCATGATACCTACATTGTAAAACATCACAACTCACATTTATGTTTGCTTGTAATAAGAAAGTCATGAAAACCCTCTGAACCACCATTTTTTACCACTCCCCTAATTTGTCATCATGAAATGGGAGAGATCCGAGTCTGATGATTTAGGTATATCAAAACCATACCTACAACTATACATTGTAATATCACATGCAAAAAGGAAATTTTGTATTTGAACTCCATCATACAAGGTAGCAGGCAGGCAGCATCCATCCAGTCCCAGCCAAAGACAAGATCCAAAATTGTGACACTTGGTATCCGTCATCTAGTACACATGTACAATGTACATGTTGTAATGATATTGATAAGGACTACTTAGAAAAAATATTACAGAAAAGCTTATTGATACTGATATTGGTCTCTATTTCAGCCAGTGAATCAGCGCCTGATCACTACATTTGATGCTTTGATCCTTTGTATGACTACACTAAGACATTGTATCCAGGCCTCAACACTAGCAGTGGCCCGGTGGACCAGGGCCACCCAAAATTGATGTCGCATGTCAGGCCACCAAATTTCCAACAAGGCTATCTTCATTTGGTGACCCGATCGGACACTTACGATGCAAAATGGACTGTTATGTTTCCAGTTATTTTGGGGCCACTTACAGCACATTTCTTTATCTGGCCACCAAATTTTCAGATATTTCTAAAGATTTCAGTGGCCCAAATGGGCCACTAGAGAAAAAAAAGTTAGTGTTGAGCCCTGATGTCTCTTGAAATTTGAGCATCTACATTGCAGGATTGCAAACGATTTAATCTGGCTACATATCTCTACTGAAAATGATGTGAATTATTATGCTATGTACCAAGTACTTTTCTGTGTAACACCCATTTTATGTTCATTTCTGACAAGTTCATCAAAAGCTTCTTTACTGCCAGACAAGCTTGAGGATATTTTGAAAATTTTGAATGGAAATCTGCAAAATCAATGAAAGAGAGCAGCCCAAGTTTGAATGGGAAAGACTTCAATGTGTCTCCCATCAACTCTGCCATACCACTCTACACCACTCTACCATTCCAAGCGTACGCATGGACACATGCATGCACACACACTTGGCAAGTGATGGGTGTTAAAGGGGGACATAAGGAAGTCTTGCCTTTAAATGAATTGGAGATCAAATCATTTGTGTGATTTTGCTCAAACTGTCAACTGTCACTGATAGTAGAACTAGATAACATTGTATCTCAGTGTTCGTTCTGTTCATCTATCTCAAACACTTGAATTATAGACGGATACAATACTACAGACTATTAAACCTCAAACATTTATAACAGACATCTACATCTTTGATTGATACGTACTGTTGTAAGCTTCGAATTTCAATATTTTTTTATTTCTCACAATTTCAATGCAAAAAGAAGTTACTTTTAATGCGCATAAGTGAACTCTATTAACCTACACTGTAAACTTAAACCACACCATACATGAATCTATTAAATGCATTTTTCTAACTCAATCAAGAGAGATAATCATGTTTCAAAATGCATTTGGAATGGCATTTGCGAACATGGTTTGAAACACGATTTTCAAGGTGCCGCGCTTATCTAACCATCATTGAAACGCGATTCGAGAGTTGTCACTGCGCAGCTGCTTTGCGCAGCTTGACCTGGGAAGCAGAGGTCAACTGAGGCCCATGTTGAAACCTACAGCGTACGGGTTGTATACTGGATGGAAGCTGACCTTGGCAGCTCGGAGATATCATGATAATATGTAACATGTTTCAAAACAGCACTGCGTTTATCTACTCTCAGAAGAAAAGCGATTGTGGTCTCAAACGCGTTTCAAAAACACCCTTTGAATAGCGTTTCAAACCAGCGTTTCCAAACGCGTTTGAAAACACGGTTACGTTGATCTATCCCCCGAAAATGCCTAAAACATGTTTAGGATCATGATTCTGCCTCAGAAGATTTTTAAACACTTAGTGTTGACTGTTAATCGTGAGTGTTAATTTACTTTAGCACGTTGTTGACATTATCATTGGTGACATGACATCACAAGTGTTAACATTAGACTGTGTTTGAGAGTCAAAGTAAGAATAAGATATTGGACAAATTAGATTGATGTCTGCCTTGACATTGATACCAAGAGAAAATCAATGTCGACAATGAGACAAACATAGACAACACTTTGACTCTTTTTTTTTTCGATTTATTCAACAGCATTGTTAGTAGACAAGGTTATACACTGCAACAACGTAAGACTAATTTAAAGAGTCCTACATTCTAGATCTAACGTTAATTTACACAGTATTTTACTGGACGTGTTTTAGGGGTGAAAATATCCTGAATGAGTAGCACTACTTCCGTCTATACGGTATATCGTTTGCCTCGCTTGGTGACATGCATGAAATAAATGGACAATGCTTTCCTGCAGCTTTGGAGTCAAATTGCAAATGCATGCATTCCACCCTGCCTGCCGACTGGGAGAACGATGGATATGGATTGGCCTAGGAATCGAAAGCCTCTGCTGCACCGAGCTGCATGCAGCGATGTGGGTAAATCGCTCTACGAAATGTACGGCATAAATTGAGGTCAAACAAAGGCTCTCACCATTCGACAAAGAACTGCTTGGTTTTCTCTCGATTAATCGTGCTGATCTTCTCAAAGTAGTTCCAGTCGATCTTTTTTCAGTCGTCGACATCGTCAGAAGGAAGAAAACTTTCTTAATTCTGGCGAAATTGTGGAAAATGTTCCTCCCCGTCAGGCAGTTCCTATAGGAACATCTAGCGGAAGGTCATCCTATTCGCCTGCTCGATAAACTACTAATTTTCCCATAGCACTACTATACCTGTACCATTCGCAACGTACATGTACGTACAGTACGTACGATATATGGCCGCCTCTACCCCGAACATACAGCGACGACAGAGCTGGGTGCATACATTCGTCTACGGCACACACACGCACAAGAGTACCCGGTATTTTCTGCCAGAGCAGCCCGGCCTCTAATCTGAACGAGCCATTCGTATTTTCTTTGTGGTGCCTGTGTGGTGTGTTAGCGTGTGTGTGTATGGATATTTAACGTGTGTGTCATTGTGTGGGTATATTAGTGAGTGCGCAAGTGAAGCCTACCGAGTGTACCAAACGCTTGGACCGAGTGCGGTATTTAGGTATACGGAGCGCTCAAAGGGTAAAATGTGATTTTTCAAGACCAAGTTTAATCTCTCCATGCGAAGACAAGAAGAAAAAGAGAAGAAAGTTCTAAGAAGAAGACCAAAAATAAAAAAAAGTATACAAATGGTGTACAGTTCATCTCCATAGATTTCTGCTCGTCTTTTGCATTCTCGCTGGCTGATGTCCTTCTCTAGACAAGATTCAAACATCATCGATCTTTACATGGGATGCTGACTTTCACACTGTCTAT
The DNA here is from genome assembly GCF_040938485.1 of Diadema antillarum. Lineage (NCBI taxonomy): Eukaryota > Metazoa > Echinodermata > Echinoidea > Diadematoida > Diadematidae > Diadema > Diadema antillarum. The sequence goes on along the minus strand of NW_027270976.1, from coordinate 1,163,848 downwards.
AATGATTTTTTTTTTTTTTACTCTGCAACTCTTGTTTCTAATGTGTTGTCTTCCAGTCACTTCTGTTGCTCGTTTTATATAGGGTTTACAATAGTTGTAAGTTGCTTAGATTACATTTTCATGGTAGTGACTAAAATACTCACGTATATGAATGATTGTTTACTGCATGGTCGCTGCCACTTAGCAACTGCAATAATTAGCGTGTTTTTAAGAATCTTATGAAATGGTGCTCTGGATATATTTTATGACAATGAATGAAAGTCAGCTTGTTAATTAAAAAAAAACAATCGAAGGGACAGCCAAAAGACTGACATTATTGTTTGTACATGGATAGATATCACGACAATACATCATGTAAATACTTCAACAACAACAACAGAAAACCCCAACAACTATATTTAAAAAAAAAGAGCTTGCGGGAAATGACCATCGAAAACAACCCTTATCTGTGGTGAAATTACTGTAATCACGCAAAGTAATTCATTTTTTTAAACGAAACTTCGGACGGAATTTGAAACTTTAAAAATTGATGTATGCAATGATACTGAACTTAATATTATTCTATGAGAAGACAGACTTGCAAAATTGGCATTAAAATGTCCATGTTTTCAGCCTTTCACTGGAGATTTCGCTATATTTCCAGAATCGGAAGACGCGGTGTATACGATTGAAGTCCCGCCAAAGTTTTCTGGAGAACGGTGTCATTTTTTTTTCTTCTGAAACTAGATGATTTTAGCTCGAGGTTCATGTTACAATAGTATACAAATGATGCACAGGATAGAGTGTGTTAGTGAAGGTGCGGCGCGCTCGAGAGTATTGACAATGGTGCGACATGCACGAGGCGCAGCCGAGTGCATGTTTGCAACCGTTGTCAATACTCGAGAGTGAGCCGCACCTTCACTAACGCCACGAAATAATCCTGTGCATCATTTGTTTTATAAAATGGGTCGAAAACTAACAGCATTATTCACGTACCTTTGTGGGTCAATACCAGTCAGCTACATGTAGCACTCGCTCAAAAGTCAAGATGTCCGAAGATGTTCGTCCCAAACATTTACGCATGTCGCACTCGGAAATCCCGCACATAAGTACTACGTACGTATAAGAGTATACGTACGCCACGTGTTATGCACAAGAAAGGCCGCCGGCTGTTGTGGCAGCCCGAACTAGAAGTTGTTTACAGGATTGACAGCGCGTATAGTAGCGCGTGACGCACTTGTAACAACTGATTGAGTGCGCACTGCTAGTGTAAACATTGTGACGTACGTCAGGCCCCGGCCGTGCATTTACTAAGAAATTAATGCACGCACACGTGACTCATTTCAGCGCTTCCAATTGGCTACATTCTTGAACCCATTTTATAATTCTTATTCATCGAGAGGGAAAGGTTGCACGTTCAGGATTCAACAGGTATAGTGTTCTTAACAGTTCTGAGTCCTCTGCACCGAGTGCACATCCTTCTATTTTAGATCCCTCCGTGCGCGAACCTCACCTCTGTTGCATATGCGTTTTGTTGCTGAGCGACAACATCTTGCCGATTACCGATTTCTCGAGAGGGAATGGTACTGAAAGGAACTCATGAAGTTGGAGAGCTTGTGTATTTATAACTTCTGTATGAATAAGATAGACATACGAATGACATAATCCACATTGCATCATGTTGAATGCGAAACTTTAAGTGTATAATAGGGGAGAGTGGGGTGAACTGGGACGCGGGAGAAGTGGGACACCTCTCATATCTCAAAAAAAAAGTTTTGTGCTAATCAGATTTCAAGTCTTATCCCCTATTAGCCATCTGGCATCAGAGTATAGCACATGGTAACTGCTCTGCAACAACTGCTGGAAAGTTTAATTTTGAATTATTTTTTTTTGGACACCTTTTTGTGTTTTTTCGTTTGTTTGGTTGTTTGTTTTTTGCATTCAGTATGAAATGCTTTCTGAATTCATCGTACGGTTTTAGCAGGCACTTAGCATCCCAGCAAACGCATAACGTTATAAGAACGTTTCCTAAACGGTTTTTTTTTTTAAAGTTCTGTACGTCTTCGTATAAAATGGACGTTTTTAAAACGTACATACAACGTCAAAGTTAGGACTATAGCATTTACCGCAAAGCACAGGTTTTTTTGGAAAACGTTTTAAAAACGTCAATGGACGTTACAAAACGTTTTTATTTTGTCCGCTATTATACGTGTTCGTCATTGGTTTCTTTATCATGAATACGGATATTCATGCCTATTTATGCATATTCAAATAAGAAAATATAAGATTCGAAAACTAGAGGAATTAGATAAAAGACATTGAAATCTAAAGATTTATGCTGGGTTCAAACTTTCTGTGTTATAAATAAACTTACCTACGTTATTGTTCAGTTATTCACAATTTCAAATTGTGTTATGAAGAGGTATTTTCATAATTAATAGGCCTAATTAAGGTGTGTGTGCACGATCTAATTTCAGTAACCATGTCTTCATGCATTATACAACATTTTGCTGGTATATAAAAGAATGTGATACAGAGTCATTAATTCAATCATCAGAACCATGATACCAGACTCGACAAGCCAACCCATACAACCCCCTCAGACCAGTCAGTGTGCAAAAGCTAATTAAACAAAAGAAAAGGAACAATAAACCAACAACGAAAGACCAGGCGGTGCCGATCAGGCCTCTGTACAAGCACAATAAACGCACCGTAAAGAGTGGCGTAAATAGTCAAATTTTACTGAAAAGCGCCCCCCCCCCCAAAAAAAAAAAACTCAACAAGATTTTTTTTTTTTTTGGGGGGGGGGGGGAGGTGCTGGGGTGAACTGGGACAGCATCACTGTCCCACTTCTCCCAGTGTTCAAAGTTATGACTAAAATATCAAAGATTTACTTTTTTTTTCATTAAGTTCTGGATGCTTTTAAAATACAACTTTCTCTGATGGACCATGGATATTCGAATCACGCTTTGCGATGAAACTCTTCATGTGTAAATATTCAAACACACACACACACATAGGGCTTACGCGCGCTCGCACACGCACACACACACATTGTTATATTATAATGTTGTAAGTAATTGTGTCTAGTCTATAGTTACTGTTTGTCCCACTTCACCCGAACCAATGTCCCACTTCTCCCAAGGGGTGGCCCACTTCTCCCCGTTCAGAAGCCTTTTTAAATCAATTAGGGCCTATGGCACAAATACCAGACTGTTAGGAATAAGAAGTACAACATATCAAGTGGCCTAGTATATCAGTAGTCTTTGATGGGTCCGAGTCATGAGTGCCCCATTCTAAATATCAGAAAAGTCATACGAGAAAATTCATCAAATCACAATTTTTGGGTGCGCGCCACGAGACCGACATCCATGAGTCATACAGCCCATGAGTTCTACAGCTCACGAGTAATACACCCATCAGTTCGACACTAAGCTAACAAGGCCCACGAGACCCGTGTTGTATCTGTCGAACTCGTGGGCTGTTTTTACCTACAGGCCTATATTGTCGAACTCATGGGCTGCATGACTCGTGAGCTGTCTGACTCATGGACCTGTTTTCAATGTCGAATTCGTGGGCTGAATGACTCGTGGGTGTCGGTCCAGTGGGATGACCCCCAATTTTTATCCCACTTCTACCCACTCTCCCTATACCAATTAACAACAAAGTGTGTTCTTTCATGACTCTCTTCACAGCGTACAGGGGGTAGCGTGTGACATACTAACAAATACTGTACAGTGAACAAGTTGGAATAGGCCTACAACCAATTTTGGTGACTGACAAAATTATTTCACAAAAATCTAATTAATTACCGTACATTTTCCTAGTATTAAACTTCTAATTGTTTGAGTGTTAATCCAACTAAAATTTGTATATCTATCCAGAAAACATATTACATAATTTCAAATGTTTAAGTCAATAACCGACAAATCATTTTATCATCTGTTCCGGACACATATTACATTCTCTCAATGTCTAAAATACCAGTCCAATAAATCAGGTATGTTTGTCAGGGATTTTACATGTCCGAATGTTTAAGTGTCAATCTAATTGCAAATTTTCCTTTTTTATGATACGTGTTACCTAGTTTTTAAGCGTTGAAGTGTCAAACCAATTAATCATTATAGTTTGTTACATATTACATTTTTTTCTAAAGAGAGCGGGCGAATGAAATACTTCGTTTATAGGCTGTAGTGAAAGAAACGTCCATTGGTTGCAGGAAAGGTCTACCGCGTGTCACTTTGCACCGGTGTATTATACTACATGACCAATGGGAAGACTGAAACTCTTTGAGTGTGTAGTCAATGTATTGCAGTGTTGTGCCTCCATTCGTACCTTTCTAAAAATGCCAGACAGTTTGAAAAAATGGTATGATGGAGAGCCTATATATTGGCAAAATATGCATTTTCCTTTGCCACCATTTCCCCATCTTGTCAAACTCGTGCTTGCAAAGTATACATTGCTGTTCTTGGTTGCTCCACTTAATTGCACATGTATTTTGTTATATACAGTGCACTCCCACCATAATGAACACAGTTATAAGTAAATTCTCATTACACGGAAGTAAAAATTATTGTCCGAAAATTATCATGTATATCTCCACATTTTTGTGCACCATATATTAAGGAAAGTATCATCACTTTGGGCCTCCCCCCCCCCACACACTTTTTTTTTACTCGGAAGTACATAAGTGACACTAAAAAGAAATAGAGATCTTGAAGTGTGAGCACGGTAAGGTTAATTATTTCCCACTGAAGACCCTTTTGTTGTTGTTGTTGTTTTGCTCGTCAGCTGAAGAAACCCGGAAATGGAAGGAGAAAGATGAGCTGAAGACCTTTCATTTTCTTTTTTTTTTTTTGCTTGTCAGCTCAAGAAACCAGGACGTGGAAGGGGAGAGTTGAGCTGAGGAATTTTTTTTTTTTTTTTTTTTTTTTTGCTCGTTAGCTCATGAAATCCGTGAAAGGCAGCCCCCCCCCCCCCCCCCCCCCCCCCCACACACACACACACTTTTGAAAACGCCCCGCCGGCCCTGACCTTGTGATCCGTAAGTATTTCAATTCTTACAATGATTTGTGTATGCATTGCGTTTCACCCTTTTGTTGGACGGACGAAATACACGTAATTGAATGTTCCTTCGTTGTTTGATACACTCCAATAAAGTGATGACGGAATTTGTATTACATTTATTAATTTTTACCCTTTGGCCACTCCATAGTAAAGTTGCCCTCACTGGCGCTGATTTGAATACATGTACACCAGTGTGCAAAAACACTATGGGAGACGTTAGACCTCGTCGGCCTGCGCCTGAGAGAGTATGGGGACTTCTCACGCAAACACCACCGGCCGGCTGGCGGCCGCAAGCCGCTTGCACTCGCTCGGTACTGGAGTTCGACTCGGGTCGCTACTCACTCCATGACACTGACCGATGATGAAGTGGTGCAGAAGTCAAGAAGGTAAAATATCTACCTGGTACCAGAAGGGCAAAGAAAGCGCTGCAAACAGTTTGCAAGATATTTCGACTGTACTTAAGATCAGCGTTTATGTGCACTGGAAAACGACGGGAAAGATAGTATTTTAGACTCGAGCCTCCGTCGTCGGATCGACTCGACATCGTCCGTACCAGTGCAGTGATACCAACCCCAGGTCCCACGTCCCACGTTACGCCTCTCCGAGTTGATTTTGCAATTCCCAGTCGCCAGTACAGAAGCCTAGAAAACATCAACTGATCATACCAGACGCGATTTCAACATCATGGATGTGCCACTGGAAACTGTAAGTTTCAGATGCCATTGACACAATTCACTACTAGATTCTAGTAGTAATAGTAGAACAAGTAAGAAGGCTATCCTGGGTTTTAGGGGGCTTGCCAAACAAGAAATCTATGACTAAAATTCATATTTTTCTATCTAAACTCAGACTAAGTCCTAAACCGTTACAAATGGTACTTCTAACGTTAGAGAGTTAAGTGCAACTTTTACTACAAAAGGAACTCTTTCCGAGAACTCTTCACTAGTCAAGGTAGTCCTACGTTCTATTCATTTAAAAAACAAAGACTTGTCTTGATATTCATCTAGAGCCTACCGTTGACTGAAAGATCGGTCTGTATCTGGTCATCGGGGATACGTTTTGCGGAGACTGCGTCTGGCTTCACGGATCCCCTCCTGTACACGTCTACGGAGGAGAGCGATAACGTCAAAAAAATAAAAGACTCCTCCAGACAGACGGATCTTTCTGTCAAAGCCTACCGGTACTACTGGTACAGCAAGATGCAAACTTGAATAAATTTAGGGCCTACATGTTATGAATGATGTAAATGATGCAGTGTTGAGTTTGTAGGGTTTGTAAAGTGCTTTGTGTTTATATTCAAGCAATACGACAATGTAATTTGAATGAAGTTATTATCCAAATATACTGAATTGATCTGAATTGATCAGTCTTTTAGTAGTAGCCATGATAAAAGAAATCATGGGTGTACGTACTTAGCAGGATTCGAACCTATGACCTCCTTATCTCCGGACAAGCGTCATCTTCACTAGACCACCGAGCTTCTGCCCGACAGCAAGTGTCGTGTCTAATCCTATAATAGCATAGAGCAGGTACTGCCTAATTATTCAAATTCATGAAATTCTTCCGACGGAAGAATTTCATGAGTGTGAATGTATACAACTTGTTTTGAACAAGGAGTTTTGGAGTCTGTGAGATTATATACCATTTCCTCACAGAATTGAGTAGACTAGATCTGCTCATGATTTTGCAATATGTACATGATATATGGTGTTAGGAGCTAGCTGTTGTGTTCAAGGCTGCTCTGTGTATGTCAGCTGTCCCTACCAATTCACAGGCATCTTTAAAAAAACAAAAAACAAAAAATAAAAAAAATCCCTCTAAAAAAACCCCAGGGATTTCCAACCTCTGAAAAAAGTTACATTTTGGGACAGTCTTTTTTTTTTTTCAATCAGAATAAGTCAAAATATTAGTACACACCAGATCACACAATTCAAAATGTTATAGTTCCTAAACATGATGGAGGAGGAAAAGTCATAGAGCCATCTCTCAAACTGAGAAGACTTCTCACAGAAGCTGCTTGAATGTCTGCTGAGGATGTCCTGGTGACGTCCCCATGACTTCGCGATGAATAAGTTGCCACCTTGTTTAAGACATCTCGAATGTTGCTCTGGAGTGGCCTTTGTGGTGCAAGTGCAAGCCATTCTTTGATCTTTCCAGTTGCACAAGTTGCTGCGACTAATCATTTGCATCAGTTGTGCAGATGTCTCCTTCAGCAAGGTGCTGCAAGGGCTAGCTTGATTGCCCAGGGCAAGTGAAAATCAAGGTTGGACAAGTGTTTTGGCACTATAAGGAAAAATGCTAGCCTGAATTGGGCAAGCAAAATGTTTTGAAGTTACCTTTTTTACCCTTTTTCCTTCTTCAAACCTCTTGACTTTCAAGTGATTTTCTGTATTATTTTCTCGTATCTTTGAACTTTCTTTTTGAACAAGTGAAATTCATGTTCAGGCAAATTTTATTTAACAATTTGAAAATCTACTTGCCCGACTAGGCAAGTGGTGAAAAAAAAGTTTGGTAGCACCCTGCATTCAGTGAGATACAGAGTACATGTAAGCCATCTAGAAGCTATTCAGGTTACTATGTCACCGGTCAACAGAATGCATCAATTTAGAGTGAGTAATGAGCATTATGTCACTTGCATTCTGATAGCATGACACTTCAGCTGCTTTAACGTCTGTAGCTTCTCATTGAATTTTATATTTCAGTTTAACCCATTGAAGACCCTAGTCCCAAGTATATTCAGGCAAGTGTCTATGTGAAATGGGCATTTTAACAAAATCAGCTCATCCTCATGCAGGCATATGCATGGTTGATAAAATAACACATGCTGTAAGGTCACCATTTGATGACTTTTGTTTTCTATTATTGTTGTGTCTCTCTGGACAGGTCTATCATGAGAGTGATGTCGATAGTAAGGGCTGGCTATCCAGGGAGGATCTAAAGGTTGCAGTTGTGAGACTCTTTGGATACAAACCATCAAAGGTAACTCCTCATCTTTAATCACATCCTGTCTTGAATCAAAAGGATGTTTGCATACCCTAAAAAGCAGCAAAAGCTGTTACTACAGCCTAAGGAAAACAGTGGAACTTTGAACTATAATTATGCTTCATCAGCATGGAATTTAGTCACAATTGTAACACAGTGTAAAAAGCTGATTCTTTTGAATACATTTGATTTTTTTTCTATACACTTGAAGAGTTTAAATGGAAGAACTGATAGATCCAATTTAATCAACTTGCAATATTTGAGAGTGAAGCTGCTGAAAAATGAATAATGAAAACATATGTGATAATTTCATAATATCTTACAAAATATATCTTGTTATGGAAGGAATGCATTATCATTGAAAGATATAATTTTTCTCTATCTGATGACATTACTTAAGAAAAAAACAACTGATAATGATGTAATTTTCATTATTTTGTTCTTATTGTATAAAACAAATTCAATAGTACCCATATAAAATCATGGTAACAGAGATTTCCTTCAGGAGGAATTTTGCATGTAGATTATGCAACAACAAAAAAGAGAAAATGATCCAATTAGACTATTTGTATTTAAGCTAAGTGACAAACATTTAAAGGAATGTGTATTATCATTTTACTCCCTCTCTTGCATATCCTGGTTTTATTTCATGTACAGTTTGAAGTGGACGATCTGATGAAAGATGTCCAAGAGCCAGGTAACAAGTTTGAGAGCTATCTGAGTTCTCGATCAGCTTTAATACAATTGTGGAAGCAGCTCAAATCACTAATGATAATAATAATGATAATGACAATGATGATAATAATGATAATAGTAATAATAATTCACAATATTTATATAGTGCACTATCACATGAAATGTCTCTAAGCTAACATTGCCTTTGTGAATTTCTAATTAAGATTTTGTTGCAGCTGTTTACATTTTTTTTTCTCTATGTTCTTGCGACAAGTTGTAGGTTTGGTAGATGTAGTTATTGATTGGGTTAATGATAGTGTTTTGACTAGAAATATGTGTGAAGTGTACAGAGTCTTTAGCTATCTTCACCAAATCATCTTTAAAGGTGTGTGGGGGGGGGGGGGGGGTTCTCTACTAGCAAGTCATAAGAGCGACCCAATCTGTGTGCCCAGAAACAGCAAATTGTCTGGTGAAACTACAAAATATGAAGAAAACATGAAGATTTATGATGTCTTTTGTAGCACAATAATAGCAGTGTAGAAAATTAAAGACCTTACCACACACATTATGTGAAAGTTTATTTGTACAATTCTTCCCAGCATATCTAATGTGTTTCCTTTTTTGTTTGTATCAGTGCAATGAAGTTTACCTTGATAACCACAGTGCTATTTGTTTTTATATTCAATTGAGCAAGAAAGTCTTGATGTTGTTACAGAAATTGTCATATACCTACTTTAACTCAGGGCCTGAAATGTAAACTTATGATACCAGGGTAGTAAGTATCTTAAAAAGAAACTGTAACTTCTGGTTGGAACAAATAGTGTGATTGTCTTTGCTTAGATATACAATGGAAAGTAATATTTCTTCTCATGAGGAACATGTACTTTTTTTTTTTAATGCTAGGTTTCGATTTTATGATATCAATACCTCATTGCATACGTGACAGGCATTGATTCTCAAAAAGACTTACATTGAATCTTAGTGGGTGTGCAGAGGATGGTTGCAATTTATGATAGAGTAGGTTGATGAGGACGTGGGAAAGACATACAATGTACAGTACTCTAGGAATAGTTCAGCATTGTAGCTGTAGCCATAGAATAACTCAACATCTATCATTTGTTTGAAATTGTGACACTGTATTTGTGGCATATGTTAGAAAGTTGACACATTGAAGATTTATGAAAATGTTCATTGTTACTAAAGTACTGGTGACATTCTGTGACCAAGATTTCATGTTAACCGAGGCAACAATAACAATGTACCAATGTGTCTGTCCTGCTGCATGCTCCATTTTTTCCCAAGGTATGACAAAGACAGAGTTTATCTCCACCATGAGATGCAAGCTGAAGGCACAGGACATGGATGAACACATTCGACAGATCTTCCTGGCATTTGACAGCAAATGTGAGGATTTATATTTTTGTCCCCGCCGAACGAGTTTGAGCAGGGGACTATGAAACGGGCTCCATATGTGTGTGTGTCCGTGTGTCCGTGTGTGTGTCCGTCTGTCCGTGTGTGCGTCCGTCTGTCCGTGTGTGCGTCCGTGTGTGATCAAAATATTAATGTTCAATTTGCTACTTCTCTGTCATTTATGAGCCAATTTTGATTCTGTTTGCTTTATGTGAGAGCACTACATGGGAGCTTTGAAAGTTTTACACAGAATTTCAGTTGTGACCTTTGACCTTGACCTATATTGTACATTTTGCTACAAAATGCTACTCCTTCGCCATTTCTAACCCGATTTCGATTCCGTTTGCTTTATGTGATGGCACTAGTTGAGGGCTTCAAAACGTCTACACAGAATTTTGACCGTTGACTTCTTTGACCTTTGACCTTGATTTTTTGACCTGTATTGTACATTTTGCTACAAAATGCTACGCCTTCGCCATTTCTAGCCCGATTTCGATTCCGCTTGCTTTATGTGATGGCACTAGTTGAGGGCTTCAAAACTTCTACACAGAATTTTGACCTTTGACTTCTTTGACCTCTGACCTTGATTTTTGACCTATATTGTACATTGGCTACAAAATGCTACTCCTTCGCCATTTCTAACCCGATTTCGATTCCGTTTGCTTTATGTGATGGCACTAGGTGAGGGCTTCAAAACTACTACACAGAATTTTGACCTTTGACTTCTTTGACCTTTGACCTTGATTTTGACCTATATTGTACATTGGCTACAAAATGCTACTCCTTCGTCTAACCCGATTTCGATTCCGTTTGCTTTATGTGATGGCACTAGATGAGGGCTTCAAAACTTCTACACAGAATTTGGACCTTTGACTTCTTTGACCTTCGACCTTGATTTTTTACCTATATTGTACATTTTGCTCCAAATGCTACTCCTTCGCCATTTCTAACCCGATTTCGATTCCGTTTGCTTTATGTGATGGCACTAGGTGAGGGCTTCAAAAGTTCTACTCAGAATTTTGACCTTTGACTTCTTTGACCTTTGACCTTAATTTTTGACCTGTATGGTACATTTTGCTACAAAATGCTACTCCTTCACCAATTCTAACCCGATTTCAATTCCGTTTGCTTTATGTGATGGCACTAGGTGAGGGCTTCAAAACTTCTACACAGAATTTTGACCTTTGACTTCTTTGACCTTTGACCTTGATTTTTGACCTATATTGTACATTGGCTACAAAATGCTACTCCGCCATTTCTAACCCGATTTCGATTCCGTTTGCTTTATGTGATGGCACTAGGTGAGGGCTTCAAAACTTCTACACAGAATTTTGACCTTTGACTTCTTTGACCTTTGACCTTGATTTTTGACCTATATTGTACATTGGCTACAAAATGCTACTTCCGGTGGGGACATATATTACGCACTGCGTAATTTCTACTTTTCCTTGTTGTTTATAATTTTTCTAGTAAACACAACTTCGAACCATCATTCATCAATTAACTCTTTGTTGTTTAAAGAAGCCATTGTTTACATAGTATATTACAGTCTCGAATTTAGCATTGTAATTTGACATTTGTGAGAAATTATAATATGCCATTTCTATGTAAGGCAGCTGTAAGGAGCTGTGAATGTTTATAGAAATGAAGAAAAGCTCACAACTCAGAGGATATCCTATTTCAAGGAAAATATAGAATCAACTCGCAAGATGAAAGCAGGAGCAATCAGTGAAACACAAATCTGAAAAGAAGAATTAAAAAAGTAAGTTGTTTGAACAGCAGTTACATGGCTAACAAAGCATATTTTAATAGTAAGGAACTTTTCTTGAATAAACCAAGTGCGGGGTAATATGCAAGCTACCTCATCCTCATGTCACCCAGGTGACTGTTTAGGAATGTCAGAGGTCACTGTGCCACATTTTACGAACTCATGGTTTTGGCTATCTTACTTCCTGGCTGATATTACTGAAAAATTCTACTCTGTTTGTGTCCTGTGAGTAACAGCTTTCAGTGAAAAGTTCCTGTGTAGAGGTAGTTCTCCTTCAGAAAACATTAATCACATGACCATGAAGTATTTAAATAAAAAAAAATAAAAAAATAAAAATCTGCTCTATGGACAGTTTTTTTTTGTGTGTGTGTGTGTGTGTGTGTGTATGATGGAAAGATTGCTTTATTGTTTGGAGGATACAGAAATGTTATTTTTTCCTTATGAGATGTTGATGAATGCTGACAATTATTTGCTCTAAAAAGTGTGAAGCTCCGAGATACGACAGGTTCAAGTTTTAGGAACTTGCTGTAGATACAGCTGTTATATCATCCTATTGCTTGAGTACAACATGTTCTGGATCTTTATTTACATCTTTCTGCATCATAGGTAAAGGATTTCTGACTTATGAGGAGCTTGAGAAGGCATGTGAGCAGGTAGCTCCAGGAATCAAGCCATTGAGATTACAAGCAGCATTCAGGTTTGTGGACTAGGGTGACCTGGGCCCCATTTCATAAAAAGTTGCTATGATAGCAACTCTTGCTGGAACAGCAATTGTCATGATAATGACATCAATCCAGCTTCCTGATTGGCTGTTGCTATGAGAAGTTGCTATTCTAGCAAGAGTTGCCATCCTAACATTTTTATGAAATGGGGCCCTGATCAGCACCCTTTGTACAGAGTTTGGATTAGGGCCTACTGTAAATCCAGAAATGTTTGTGTGCATTTTGATTTCACAAATTTTGCGAGAGCTATGTTTCCACAAAATTAAAATGCACACAAAAGTTCTTGTCTACACTGTGTGCATTGAATGCCATTGGCAATTTGTGGAAATGTCATGCCGCGAAAATTTCTTGCTTTACAGTACTTATCAAGAGAGAGCTGGTTCATTCCACTGTATGCATGTATAGATTAAAAGAACCCCCTACATATTATTTGCTTTGTGTGTGAACATAAAAGATTGAAATCAGTCTGAAATGAGCTTTTGAAACTCATTTGATCTGATAGAGAACGCAGGTTTTGTTCAATTTGTTGGATTGTAAAAGGTCACAGAGGTCATCCGGCACATTTCTACAGATGTTTCAGATTTCCCAGATGAGATCGGAAATTAATTTTCAGTAGATGTGTAGATCTGTTGTTAGCTTGCCAGAGGGTTATTTTAGCATACAGTGCTCTATATAGAGCTATGTTACTGATATTCAATGCAATCCATGCAAAAGTAATATTTGCTAATTGACAACAAAGGCTAGGCAATTCTGTTCTTCTGACATATCAAAAAGGCATGATGGGATGTGATGTAGTCAATGTGATGGCTATTATCAAATGATATCTCTACCAGTGAAGTGAATTAATTCTTTCTTTGTGTTTGTTTTGTGTGGTAGAGAGTTAGACAGAGATGGAGATGGGCGTGTCAGCTACCGAGACTTTGAGTTTATGATGAAGTATAGCCTACTGGATGGCAGCTGACTCACAGGGAGGACTACAGACTACAAACATACCCACCTCTGTAGCTGACAGCTTCTTGTGAGGAGATCAGAATGGTAAATCTCCCTTTCACATGATGTTTAATTAAGTTTCAGAGATTGATTACGTATTAAAATGTATAAAACTAGAGCACTCGGCCGGGGGACCTGATCGAGTACATGAAACACTGGTTCGGAACATGGATTTGAAACACGGTTTTGTCAGGAGAGCGTTTATAAGATTTTTTCCCCGAGCGTGTTGGGGCTCTCGCTCAGACTGTGCCAGTGTGCAACTCACTCTGCGCAGTTTGTTCCTCAGCAAAAGGTCAAACAGGGCGCGCGCAAGGCATTGTGACGTCATTTAAACAGTGTTTGCGATCGCGGTTGCGTTTATAAGATTTTTGAAACACTGTTTCTACAGAAACACTTTTGAAACGCACTATTTTGTGCATTTCAAAACAGTGTTTCAAAACACTGTTTCAAATCACGTTTAGCGTTTATTTTTTTTTCTAATAGCGTTTATTTTTTTTTTTCTTGATAGAAACACTGTTTGGCCAGAAACGCTGTTTCAAAACACTGTTTCTGGCCAGAAGAAAAATTCTGTAAACGCACCCTTAGTTGAAACTTGTGTAGAGTTTTATCTTGAGGGCCATTCTCATGGACTTGTAAACTCATAAACTTAAGGTAAATGTTGCGTAACAATTGTACCAAATTCCTCCAGACACTTCGCATGAAACTAGCAGGTCAGAGTGCAAAGTTTCTGACTTTGCACAAAACTTGGCAAGGTGTTATGTTATGACAATGCATACCACAGAAAAATGTTTCATTTATTCACATGACTTCTGCATCCGCTCTTCCTTTAATGAGTGTTGAATATGAGTACAGTGGGTATCCGCAGTTCTTCCAGAAACTTCACAATTTATTCATTGGAACTAACATCGCAAGCTTTTGGAGTAGTGAAGACATGCAGGGTAAAACAGTGCAAGTTTTCATGTCGCAATTTTGTGTAATGAGAATGACCCTTTGGTCAACATGAGGGCATCTTTTGTGAGGTCTACTGGAATGTATCATTAAAGGGGAAATCCAGTCCAAATATAAGTCAGTCTGATAAAAAAGAGCAAAATCTTACGAGTTGAGCAGTAAATAAAAATTGACTGAAATCAGATGAAAAATAAGGAAATTATGAAATTGTGGAGTTTTGCTAGTTTCTGTAAACAGTTATTGTACATGTACAGTTGATATGAATATGCAAATGAGTGAGCTGACCATGTCATAACCTCACAATTTTCCATTGATCGTGTACAAAAAATGACAAAAATTCAATGTTTCTGTCATTGAAGTCTGAAACATGTTGTTATTCCTGGTTGAATAACTTCAGAATAGTGATCAGTTAGATATACCAGAATTTTACCCTTGGCCATTATTGTGTTTGAATGAAAAATTGGAAATTTTAAAATTTTATGTACAAACTATATGGCAAATTATGATGGGATGACATGCTCACTTTGCCATTTGCATATTCATATTGACCATTCAAGAACTGTTTTTCTCAAAAAGTGGCAAAACTTCAAAATGTCATAATTTCCTTATTTTTCATCCAATTTCAATCAAAATTTTACTGTTAAGCTCGTAATATTTTGCCATTTCTTATCAGACTAACTTCTATTTGGACTGGATTTCCCTTTAAAAGCATTTGACAAGAAATCTTTGGAGTCAATGCCTTATTATGCTGTGTTTTAGGTTTAGTTGCCCCAGCTCAGATAGTTTAGGTAGGCCACGGACAGACAGGTACATGAAGAGGGCATGCACATGTTGAATGTGCTTTACACAGCACGACAGCCCATATAAACATTTGGAACATACATTTCCATGACACCCTGAAGTTATTTTTCATTGGTGCTGTTATGCTTTTCATGTTTTTGTGTTTGTCGTGACTAAATGATAAATGTTTATGATTAAATAAGAAGGATGTATCTACTGACCTGAAGTCATATTTTTTTTGAAGGTCTCTGGAAATGACAAAGGAAATGAAAGTTGTTTCTAAAAATATAGATTTCAAAAACATAATCTGTGTATTCAGATATATAGTGATGCATTTCTACATTGTGTTTTTGCAAATCAAATGAAACCATTGATGATTATACATACAATCTGTTTTTTAGTTGCTATTTTAGTTATGCATCACTGACTGCTGTTTTTCTTTCTCTTCTTTCCAGTCTGCTCATTTTATCAAATCAACTCAGAGAAGCCATAGTCCCATCTCATCTTGTTGGTCATCGCTAACATCCAACTTGTGACGTGGAGAGAAAGCATTCCGGAAGAAGACTAGCTGATTACCTGGTATTTGCTGTTGTCTTGCCACGGTGACTACATGCATGTCAGAATATCTGTTGATAGTGATGATAATATTCCTGTTTATAGTACAAGGATGGTTGCAAAACATCCAGCAAGCCTTATGTCAAATGAGATTCAGGGTTTGTACTGTGTCACTGTAAGTGTTTACGGTACCTCATGACATCATCGATAATCAGTTTCAAACAATTTTGTTACTATCGGCACCCCTTCTGTGTATGCTGGCAATGGTAATCCAGGGAGGGTGATCTGGTCTCTGACGCACTCATTGCTCCATAGCGTGGTAAGGCTGTACTCACACATGAGAATGTGACAAGCTGCATTCTTCTGTGACCTATAACCTGGTATAAATGTAGAGGTCAATGAATGACAGGTTGTGTATGCACTTGGATAGCCTCCCTAGGAGGACATATTAACATCAAGCTGTCAGCAAAGTAAGAGGTAAAGAGATGTATCCAGGTGGGGCAAGCAGTCACCGACTTGACAAGTGACCTTGTATGATTGACCGTTTGACCTTCATAGTTTGCTTGTAAGTGAATGACTCAATGGTGTAAGGACACAACAGATTGCACAGTATCTGTGACCAATCTTGCTGTCTAGTGCAGCCGTTTGCATGGTGGATCCATGGCAGGTGGGCCTCGGGTTTGTGACATATGGAGCCATGTCTGGTTATAAGAAATTTAATATAGATATCCATTATTGATCATCATAAATGTTGTATCAAGAACAACATGGACAGAATCCCTTGACAAGAGCAAAGTTAGCATTTCTCTACCTTAGAGATGATGCACAGGGCATGTCTGTTATGGAAGCTGATATTTTTCGTGGGTAATTAATTTCACAAATATCAGTCGATTTGTTCAATTCACTAAAAGGAAAATACAGGGAGATATGCTATGTATACAGCACATGCTATACCCATGTCCCATAAGGGTGTTTTTTACTAAAGGAGGCTTAGCTGTGACTACGGCGACTGATCAGTCACCGCGACTTGTGCCACTCGAGAAACAAAAAATGGCTTGCGCCCTCACTAAAGGGCCTGTCACGCCTTGCTGGGCAAGACATGCTTGTGACTTGCGGGGAACAATTTTTGCTACCTGGAGGTCCCCGCAGATGGCCCACATATGACAGTACTGTCGTGGGTAGTATAATAAGAGTCTTCAGGAAGTGGTGGTGTTTGTAATTGCTGCTCATTTATTGATTAAGCAGGGAAAAGAGCCCCGGGCTCAACAGCCGTCTTTTACGAATTCAGCACGCCAAATCAGTCTCACGGAAACAGGCGGCTGTAGGCAGGCGCAGGCCAATGGCTGCCACGTCACAGTCACTCCTAGGCTGATAGGACAGAACTCCCCACCAGTGACTTCGCCCGCTCACAGGTTACTGCAGACTTCTCAAGCAATCTTTCTACCCTTTACATTTCTAACCCTACAAAATAGTCTTTAATTATTCTTGGGCGTAGCCTCACGCATTCAAACCTTATAACACAATGAAAACAATTCACTCTATAGTCTACAACTGCTGAGGTCTCTGTAATGTACGGTTATGTACACTTGACAAACTCATATCGTATTCAGGAATTATAGAACTCAACTTTATTGTCAGGCATCTTAGAGCGAGACTGGCGGTTGCACTTTCGCCATGATAACAACATCCTATTGCCGTAGGTGGCGGCATACATGTGTACATATAACTGCGGGATACTACATCCCTCCCTTTCTTTAGATTTGTTTTGTTCACAGAACACAATCAATTTGCTATGACTGTATGATTTGCTATTTCTTGAATATTTCAATAAAACCAGAAAACATTTACAAACGTTTTTAAGTTGTTTCATTCGCATACATATCTGCTTCTAACTGTATATTATTTAACTGCTAAATAATAATGGGTAACTGAATATACTTCAGAACTGAATTAGCCAAATGGTGGTTTGTGTTACAAACTTACAATATCACAAAACTGACTTAAATTATCCTATATGACATTATGTGGAGTATAAAACCACTTGGTAAAGCCATATTTACATGAAATGGAACTTTCACAATGCAAGACTTAAAACGGAACTTTCACGATTACATGACATGGGACTTTCATAATACGAACTGTCTCAATATACTTCACAGGCCTACGTACGTGTATAAACTATCAAAACATCCTTTGTATAATGTTTTATAAAAAAACACAGCTTGAGTGAGTAATTTGTTGTACCGAAAATACAGTAACGTTCATTTCACATATTTTAAACAACAATCATGTATATGACAAAATTCTTGTCTGGTTTCATATTCTTCAAACACTTCCAGTTTAACATGTTGTATGCTGCTACAGTAAAGCTACTGTATGACAATTTATCTCTTCATTTTCACTTTTTGTAACTTCTCATTTTCCAAAATTTCCTACCTAATTACAACAAAATTTCTTGTATGTGTGATACAAATACAACATTTGAGTATCCCTCCTGTTTTCTTTAATGTGAGTGTTAATAAAAAAACTGTTACACAGTATACATCATCATGTATACATGTATGTGTTTAAAACCACAATACATGATTATAATTATAATCAAACAATTATCTTCTGAACGAAAAAAATTTATAAGCTTCTTATCTTCTGTCATCAGTACACCTCTTCACATTTTTGAGGAGTCATTTTAGTTTATACATAAGCCTGTTTGAATTTTGCTTTGAAATCACTTTACATAATCCCTCAAGTAAGAAGGTGGATTTCTGGTGCGGCGTGTAACCGCAGGTTCCACATGCTCTTCATGCTGGTTAGAGATGTTAGAGTTTTGAGCGAGCTGTGACTGAGAGGGTGATCGCTTAAAGAAGGATACATTGCGTGTGATCCTCCTGGATGTGGACTGACATTCGGCTGTAACCATATTTCCCTTTCTCGCGATAATCACCAGTGGCGTAGGATCATATGGAGAGTCGAATTTGTCGCGTTGTGCATTTTTGTGCACAATGACGGTATCACCAAATTTGAAGTCACATTTTGCTGTGCGGAGTCGCTTGTCGGCATAGGATTTCTGCTTTGCTTTCGCGTCACGATCATTTACTCTCGCTTTTGTATGGCTAGCCGCGTTTTCGTCGTTCGAGTTGTCGCGAGTACCTGCGTCTACGTCAGGGAGGCGTGTGACTGGTTCGCGATTGAACATCAAACAAAATGGGCTAACACCTGTTGAGGAATGTGGCGTGGCGCGATACTGGCGGAGGTACGTGTAGAGCTCCTGCTTCCAATTTTTCCCTTGAAGATGAGCAGCACGAATAGCTGTGATGAGTGGCTTGGTGAATGCTTCCGCTTGGGCATTCGCTCGAGGCCAGTGTGGAGTAATGTGGCGGTGCTTGAATCCACAGTGAGACGCGTATTCTGCGAATGAACTAGAGCTGAATGGGCTTCCATTGTTGCTCTTGATGACTTTTGGAAATCCAAACACAGACAAGACTTTGTCACGATCTGGTATCACAGCTCTTGCGGACATTGAACTCACAATTTCCACTATTGGGTATCTCGAATACTCGTCGATCAATACCATCAGATATTCCCCTGTGGGAAATGGCCCGCAGAAATTGATACTCGGATTTTGCCATTGCCCACTTGGCATTTTTGACATTTTCAGCGGTTCCAAAGGTGTGCGATTTTCACGGGTTGATTGACTTGTTCAGCTCCTGTGCAGTGCTGAGTCCTAGAAGACATCCTGCTGAGCCTTGAACCACACAGATGTCTGCCACAGTGGTTTTCCTGGGCGTTTCAATGAGACCAGTAAAAGTGCCAAGCACTGTCAGTGGTTTGCTTGCACCATATGGAAATAGTTTGATGGAAGTCTTCCTGAGTTTCATGTTCAGTTTCTTGAACGTGTTCTCGTCGATAATGTTTCGCGAACACCCAGTGTCGATGATCATGGAACATGGTATGCGATTTATATCCACGTGTGTCAATGGCTTGTTCATGGATACAGAGAACACATAGTCCTGCGCGAAATCAACAGAACTCCGTGGGTTAGTGCTGTCAGCACTGTGAGGTTCAGCATTGTCATCACTGTCTATATACTGAACTGGTTTTCCACTACGGCACACTGAAGCAAAATGGTTGAGTTTATTGCATGTGTTACAGCGCTTTCCCTTGGCATGACATTCTCCTGAATGAGGATAAGCATATCCACAGTGTCCACACTGTTCTGATTTTTTCTTTCTCGTTGCCTTGTCACCCTGCTTCTGCTTCTGGCGTACTGTTGTCTTACCACTACCAGACTGGATGCCTGTGTGATTTGAGCGCTTCTTTTTGTGTTGTGTAGAAACACGATGAACCTTTGATGACGTATCAGCTTTGACGCCATCTGCACGCTCCTGTGACAGTTCAATGGATCGAGCAAGGTCAAGAAGTTCTTTTAGAGAAATCTGCTTCTCCAGAGCTCGTCTTCGCATTTGTCCAGATCGACAACCAGTGATGATCTGCGTCAGCAGTTCACGCTCGACGTCAGCAAACTGACATTTCTCTATCTCTTTCCGAAGTTGTGTGCAGAACTGTGCTACATTTTCATCCGGCTGTTGGGTAAGGCGGCGAAACAAAATTGTCTCGTAGACAATGTTCTTTTGTGGTACGAAATGGGCTTTCAGAGCGTCCCGTGCCTTTTCGTAATCATTTTCAGTTCCAGTGTCGGGCAATGTGTCGAACACATTCTGCAGAAGTTCACCTCTGTAGTGTAGGTGTAAGGCTCTCTTCCGTTTCGGTGTGGTGATATTAAACCCAACCATAGCCCCCTCAAATCTTTTGATATATTGCTCCCATCTCTGACTCAGGGACGCACTGTCACTGTGTGGATCAAACGGCAGAAGAACTAGCATAGACATATTGACGATATGTAAATGTCAATGTGTGGGGCTAATCTTGGTACTCACAACCGTGAGCAGACATGAAGCTGGTAGAAGTCAGACATCTCACATACCGGATGAAGTCAGAACTTGAACTGAGGATCCCATCCTCGTCGCCATTGTAATGTACGGTTGTGTACACTTGACAAACTCAGATCGTATTCAGGAATTATAGAACTCAACTTTATTGTCAGGCATCTTAGAGCGAGACTGGCGGTTGCACTTTCGCCATGATAACAACATCCTATTGCCGTAGGTGGCGGCATACATATGTACATATAACTGCGGGATACTACAGTCTCAACCACTAAACTTTATTATAAAACAAACACTACTACATCACAAGTCTTATCATTTTCCTAAATTACACCAGGTTGCACTACCAGTGCATGCCAACCCAGAAAGAGAGACCACCACCTGTTTCAAACAATATAGCAAGTCACCCAAGGGGACCAGCAGCTTGCCACACCCCATTCTCGCCCTACATTTTCTCAATACATGTTTATAACTAAAGATGCTTCAAAGAGCACTGCACTGGGGAGCCATTAGGTAATCTTACTTATCCCCTCGTACAAATCAATTACACCAGCAAAAACCTGTTCCCCGATATTTTCCCTGTGTCTAATATAGTCGTCCCGACTATAATACAATCATCATAGAAAAATAAATCTACGTATGATGACATAAATGGTATCCCGGGGTACCAAATGAAAATCAGCCATTTTGTTGAATAATTTATTTTTTTAAAAAGGTTGTACCCTGGGTTGCCAAAAGGTGGAAATTATTTTGGTGCTGGAGCTAGCGGCGCTAGCCACTACACTGCAGTGCACTGAAGCACACGCTATTGGTAGCACGGCGTGCCATGCATGCATCGTATAACATGCAGTGGCATGGGAGTGACTATGTACATGCACACACAGTGCATGCATTTCTCTGCGGCTGTCCTCGAGTGGACGTTAGGTGGCGCTACACAACGCGGTAACCCGGGGTACTACGGTACCCTGGGGTAACGTGTGATATGATGCATCACATGCTACCCTGGGGTACCACGTTGTGTAGCGCCACCTTATGTCCACTCGAGGACAGCCGCAGAGAAATGCATGCACTGTGTGTGCGTGTACATAGTCATTCCCATGCCACTGCAGCTTATACTATGCATGCATGGTACGCTGTGCTAGCAATAGAGTGTGCTTCAGTGCAGCGCAGTGCAGTGCAGTGCAGTGGCTAGCGCACGCTAGATCCAGCTAGCTATCATGGGTGGCTTAATTTGGGCTTCAAACTTGATTGTACAATGTATTCCACTTTTTGGCAATCCAAGGTACAACCTTAAGAAAAATAAATAATTCAACAACATGGCTGATGTTCATATGGTACCCCAGGGTACCATTTTTGTCATCATATAACAAATTTTCGAATACATTTTGTACATTACTGAACTAGACTGAAGCCCCTCCGCGCTGTCACTTCACAACACAAAAAAGTATGATTCAAGTAAACATTTCGTATACAAGTGGGTCAGATGTTCTATCTGAAGCTATATTCTCTCTTAATCTACATTGAGAAAATCGGCGTCATGGACTTGACATGCATGCTTACTCTACCAGGGGAACCACAAAGCCATTGTGTCGCGACAGCCAGTCTCTCATTTTAATAATTTCCTTCTTCGATTTACATATGGAGTGACTACACAGGGAGGCCGTTGACTGCTGACATTGGTAATCGATATGGATTACGATTTACTCCCCGAGTAGCTCTAGTGAAACGTCTAACCGGCGGGACTACCTCTGGTTCTGCCACTTCCTCAGGCTTCTTAGTGAGGTAGAACAAGTTCAGAAT
This sequence comes from Diadema antillarum, assembly GCF_040938485.1. NCBI lineage: Eukaryota > Metazoa > Echinodermata > Echinoidea > Diadematoida > Diadematidae > Diadema > Diadema antillarum. The sequence continues at coordinate 1,141,229 of NW_027270976.1, read as the reverse complement.
ACCTTCACTCTCACTACCATCAGAGCTACTATTACTATTAATGATATCCCCGTCACTGCTACCATCATCATGAAGAGGAACCGGAAATGCATTGTGAAAGGATCCTTCCACTTGATGTGGATCCAAAACTAAGCGACGCCTATTCACCCATCGGGTAATCCCGCCAAGTACTGGACGGATTTGGAGCACATTGCCCTCGTCCTTCTGAACAGTAACACCATATGGCGTCTCATCAAACTTATTCTGAAGTTTATGCCTCCCAGCAAAGGCATCTTGACGAAGTAGTTCTCTATCCCGTACTGTGATGACGGAGATTTCCTTTTCCCTCAATCTTTGCCTTTCCTCTTCTTTCACAGCTGCTGTATTCTGTCTTTGAGAGACAATTTTGTATGCTCTCTCCATCAACACTTTCTGCTCCTCTACATAGTCTTGACTCCACTGAGCTGGCAGCTTGTTCAGTAAATGTCAATAGGCAGTGCATTTGGGATGCTGGGCAATGGCGAGTGTGATTTCTGACTTTTTATTACCAAACGCAAGTAAATGATAAAATGTATTCTGTATGATTAGAATGAATAATAAATGCCATTAAAGTCTAAAGAAGCACCAAAGTTGTCTTGTTTCTGATCTACCTTTGTCTTGTGACTTGTGTATTTTTAAATTTTAGTTATTTATTTTGTTCTGAATGCATCCCCTTTCCTCTTAAAACTTTGTAATTGATTTTAGCGATCAGCCACTTGTATACAAAATGAAGGTAAATGAAGTCTAACGTCAGGAGATCTTACAAAGTAGCACCCACAATCCATATTGTATTGGTTATTGATAAATGCTCTTTAGACTTTACCAAAGAAAATCTGAAGTACTGTTAAGTCTGTATAGTCTAGTCTACCATAAATTCATACGGTCCCTCTCTCTATCTAGATAGATATTTCAATGGTTTAAAGTAATAATCTACCTGCATTTGTGATCAACAGCAGCTTGCAGAATGATTGAATATAAGCCCTTCCGATTAAAATAATCTGCTGGGCTCTCCTTTGGGGCTTTAATGGGGATATGTGTGCCATCGATTGCCCCAATGGCTTGTGGCATCCCCATAGCGGCAAAACCTTGTTTAACATCTTCAATATTGTCCGTAGGAAATTTTATAAACCTCGGAAGAAGAGTTCTAACAATGACTTTATACATATCATGCGTGATTTGCCATGCGATGGCTTTACTGACGCCGAACAGATGGCTAATACAACGATATGAGTTTGGTGTAGCTAGCCACCAGATTGTAATTGCCACCCTCTTTTCAACAGTCACTGGTCGATGACTGTCCATCTTCTCGATCTCCGCCCGCAGTTCCTCCAGAAGGAAAGTGAAGCTCTCCTTCGTCAGGCGGAAATTTTCCCTCCACTTTGCATTTGAAAATGAAGTAGTGGCATGTTTCCACCATTCCCCTGGCCTGTGGAGACATCCAATGGTGCGTTGGTGCACCATTAGGTCTGCATTTATAAACATTAAGGCTGCACTGAGCCTGCTACAAAAATGTATGTCACAGGTTTTACTTAAAAAAACCTGGCCCAGTTCGGGTTTAGTTTAGACAGGAGATTTTATAATGATACAACAACAAAAAAAGAATACTAAAACAGAGAGGTATAAATTTGATGGAACCTTTATTTGTTTACATCAGTCTATTAATCAGAGACTGAGTTCAAAACAAAGTTTCCAATATTCTCATTAAGCAAAACAATCCGAGTTGGTATACATTACAATTGCATAGTAACCAAACACAAGTTGCAAACAAATGAGACAACATACACAATACTATCTTTTTAGACTCGAATCAATATTAAAAGAGAAACAATAGTACAAAGGGACATTATTACAAAGAATATTATGAACTTATCTAGCTGGGGCTTATAGAAGGTTATTGTTGAATAGAATTATATCTTGGCTAGGAGAAATCATCAGCCTTGTGTGTATATCTGTCTTGCTTCCAGCACCAGGGGGAGAGCGTTGCCTTGGTAACCGAGAATGGGGTCTCTACAAACAGTATCACGGGGATGACCTCAAAAGATGGGCTGGAATTCTGAAAGACCGGAAAGGGGCATCTTGATCAAAATCAAGCAAACTGAAACATTGAGTATCTCGCTGAAACTCAAGTATAACACAGGCATGTCTTGTCCCTTTGCCGTCACAATTTGCTCTCCTCTCGTAAATTCCATCTAAGAATTAATTCAACTTATTAAGAACTCAACGTCGACATTTTCTATACATAATAGTAACATCTAAGTATGTATGTACTAAACACTCATAAGAATAAATCCTACATAATATATAAAAGCTTATATTCTTCACAGATTATACCAAGAATAAAGTTAATCCTGATTAAGCTTTAGTGTGAACAAATCCATAATGAATATCTCTCTGTACCACAACTTAACCTACAGAGTTATACAGCACTTAATATGAACACGCCTGGGGGCATGTTGTAACCTCAGCAAGATTAACTCTTTCAGTGCTGAAATAGCTCCCAACACAGTCAAGCTAGACATGTACATCAGAATGTCCATCATAAATCTGTCTACACATTTTGTACAGCGCTCTTGCTGCACTGAGTCGTAAACCAATTCGGACTACCAGTGACCATGGTGACCATGCCAGAGTGAAAGGACAGAAGACAGAGTGCGGAGAGTGGGGAAGAGAGGAAAGGAGAGAAGGGGAAAGAAAGGAGGAAAGAGAGAATGAGGAATGGGCGATGGCTGACCAATGTATCAAAACTCATTCACACAACTGGAATAACTTTTCCATAAAAGTCTTCATGGCTAGAGTGAGAAATATTAACTCACAAGAAATCTAAATACAAACTTGTTCTGCTGTATGATGAACTGGTATTATAAACTTACAGCATACAATAATTTCAATACATTTTAAAGATGTATCAGATGAACCTAAAACAACTGGATATTTGAATATTGACGTATCCAATAGCACTATTAGCCTATAACTAAATCATTGCAATTACAAAAGTACTCATATGACAATACATTCATCACATCATGAACACAAGTGTTCTGTCTCTGTGGTTCTTAACTTCACTGCCATAAAAAGCCAACAGCTTCATGAAGTTAACTCTACTATATCAAAAGTCTTTCAAAAGTGAATTTGTAATTAATGGCTCAACTAAGTGAAATAATGAACATAATAATTATGAACCTCATAATACTTTGTATTTTGTTATTCTCCTACTTCTGTGCCAATTGTATCTGCAAGCCATAACTGATGGCGACATAATTTGAAAATACAATAGAAGTTGAGAACCGCTGGTCAAGACCAACAAAAGTTATATTTACAAGAGGTTACAATCAAAATAAATCAGATTATATGAAAACTACATCATTGAAATGTAAAAGGAGTGAGTGTCTGCTTACCTGAAAGACCGGAAAGGGGCATCTTGATCAAAATCAAGCAAACTGAAACATTAAGTATCTAGCTGAAACTCAAGTATAACACAGGCATGTCTTGTCCCTTTACCGTCACAATTTGCTCTCACCAAAGATGGCTGAAACCAGCTTGGGCGAGACACTCCCAGAAGGTCCATTGATGTATTAGATGAGGTGTTGGTTTTCCTAAACAAACTGGAGTTGTGTGGGGCCTTTGTCTTAACCACATGTTTTTTTTTTCTGTAAAAGCTCTAGTCTTGACCCTCTCACTACCATGAAACAGTAACCCTATATTAATTCTAGTGTATTTAGTCAGTAGTGGAACTAAATGGGGTAAGCATCAAGTGTGGTGCAGACTTCATGGCTCGGTATTTACGCTGAACGCACCTCTCACACGACTGGCACTTCAGCAGCACATCGGCATCCATACATGGCCAGTAGAACCGGTTTGTAACAAGGTCGAGGGTCCTCTCTACTCCAAGATAACCCGTTTCATCATGAAGAAGGCGTAGAGCTTCTTTCCTGTGGCTCTGGGGGAGCACCAGTTGCTCCACGTCACGACCATCCGCTAGTGTCTTTGATTTGAAGAGGACACTGTCAGCTACGTGCTGTCGCTTCTGATGGCGGAGTATGATCTTGTTGTCATCGGGCAACTCTGAACGTAGCTTCTTTAAAGTCAGTTGGGTCTTGCTCTCAAGGAGTGCTACGACTGGTCTGATTGTGTCGTCCTCTAGTTGCAGTTTACGCCAGTCCGCCATGCTTATGCCAGGTAGGGAAGATGGATCAGGTGGTGATATCAGCTCCGCTGGGAATGCACCATCATTGTCAGTAATCGATTCAACCATCGGGGATATGGTTCTCTCTTCATGTTGGGTGTGGTCTTCGGGGCTATCAAGGTCATACACAAGGTGTGCCTCACAGACTGCCTGGAAGGCATCCTGGGAACAGACACTGTCCTTGGGATCCAGTAGGCGTTTGCGGAGCTGATCGATCATCGCCTTGGTCTTGGTCGACTCATCATCCTCCCCAAGGGTAGTTGTTGGTATTCGAGAAAGACCATCGGCGTCCGCATTATTCCTGCCTGCCCTGTATCTGATTTCAAAGTCAAAGTTGGCTAAGGCTGCCAACCAACGGTGACCTCTGCGTCGAGTTTTGCTGTGGTTAACACATACGTCAATGGGTTGTTGTCCGTCAGCACGACAAATTTGTTTCGGTGTAGGTAATCGACGAACTTCTCTGTAACAGCCCACTTTAAGGCGAGAAACTCTAGTTTGTGGGCAGGGTAGTTTGCTTCACTCTTTATAGAGCCCTCGGCTGGCGTAGGCAATTGGTCTTTCTCTGCCATCAACTTGTTGGTAGAGTGCTGCACCAATGCCACAAGTACTGGCGTCTGTGTGTAGGATGAATGGTGCAGAGTAATCAGCAAAGGCCAGTATGGGTGCTGAGGTTAGCATGTCCCTCAACCTCTGAAATGCAGCTTGGCACTCAACACCCCAATTGTTGCCAAAGGGTGTTGTGGGTTAGGGTCTGCTGGGCTTCTCTTGACCACCAGATGGTTTCCTCCCTCGCTTCTGGACTGGTTCATACAACTTCATCACATCATGGAGGGGTTTTGCAACTCTGCTGTAGTGTGGAATGAAGCGTCGGTAGTAGCCAGTAAAGCCCAAGAATGTTTTCAGTTCCTTGGCAGAGTTAGGCTGTGGCCATTGCTGGACTGCAGACACTTTGCTTGGATCGGTGCTAACCTCATCTTGTGATACCACATGCCCAAGACACTTGACAGATGTCTGGGCGAAACAACACTTTTCTGGGTTCAGCTTCAGTCCGAAATCCTTCAGTCCAGTCAGGACCTTGTCTAGTTGTTGGAGGTGTTCCTCAAATGAAGAAGAAAAGACCAAGAGGTCATCCAGGTACACCAATACATCAGTCATGCTCATCTCCCCCATGCACTTTTCCATCAGGCGTTGGAAGGTAGCAGGAGCATTGGTTATCCCTTAGGGCATCCTGTTGAATTCAAAGAACCCCAGGGGACACCAAAAGGCAGTCTTCTGTTTGTGTGCCTCGTCCATCTCCACCTGGTAGTATCCGGATTTGAGATCCAGAGTGGAGAACCAGGCGGCTCCAGACAAGGTGTGTAGGGTGTCTTCAATCTTGGGTATATTGTATTGGTCTCGTACAGTCCGCTGATTTAACTTCCGATAGTCTATGCAGAGCCGGAGGTCGCCATTTTTCTTTCTCACGAATACAATCTTAGATGCAAATGGGCTCTGCGAGTCGCGGATAATCCTTTTGTCCTTCAGCTCCTGAAGGTGGCGACGGGTATCCTCATAGTCGGCTGGGGGTATGCGTCGGCAACTCTCACGGAATGGTGTCTCATTGGTCAGCTGAATTCAGTGCTTAACATCAGATGTGCACCCAATATCAAGGTCATCGGGAGAGAAAATATCTCGATGGGAATGAAGTAGGCTGCTCAATCGCTGTTTGTCTTCCTCAGATAACGAAGAGCCCTCAATCTGACTCTGGAACAGGGCATCATTTGGTGACGACCTACTGCCCTCTGTAGTGTGGCACTGGGCATGCCACGATGGAGGGTGGGATCCTGGGTGATCACTGGTCATTATTGGCGTTAAGTCGTCGGCCGCGTATGCCTTTGCTATCACTGCTCCAGGAGGGAGCTCCACATCGTGATTAGACACGTTTTTCACAATTAATTCACACGCATTTGTAGATGTCCTTGACAGGATGGTGAAGGTCCTCCCTATCATCAGACCTCCTGTGAAGAAACAGTCCTCTTCTCTCTCAATGAGTACTGTAGCTGGATTGTGGGGTGAACATTCAATAGAGGCGGGCAGCATCCTTGTTTCTCCACTTTTCAACTGCACTGATGTAGTCTTAGGTAGACGGACATCCAGGGCTTGCTCATCTAAAGTGAGGTCAGCATTCAACGATTCCAAGTGTTAAAAAGCTGAGATGAGGGTGCTCTTAACCTTCATAGTCTGGAGGAAGTTGGTCCCATTCTCCTGCTTGCACTTGTCCAGCATTCGTTTTACAACACTGGTGTTGGTGCCGATAAGGAGGGGAGCCCTATCTCGGCCATTTCTGGTGGGTGTTATGAGTGCGAGGGTGGTCGTCTCTGCTTCCACACCGGCTTCTTTGGAGGGAAACCGCAGATGTATCTCTATGTACCCAATGTTGGGTACCTTGCTACCGCTCGCACCCACAACCAGCAAATCCTCTAATGGCTCCAGGGGACGGTGTTTCAGATGCTGTCTGTAGAACGCTTCTGATAAATATGTTACCTGGGAACCAGTATCCAAAAGGCATTCACACAGGGTGCCATCAACCAAGGCCACAACTGTGGGTTGGTTACCCACAAGAGAGATTGGCGGAACTTTGGAGGGTCCCGTCTTGGCCCTAGATTCATGGAACTCTGTGTGAAGAGGTGCACTCTGTCTTATGGGACTTTCCTTTCCCTGTGTGGCCACCAGTCGTCCCGTTACTGATGGCCGCCTCCATTTCCCGCTGACTGGATTTGCCACACCATCTTGGATTGCACAAGGGCGGCATTAGTCTCTCCCTCGCACTGTTCCATTCGGTGCCCATCCTCGCCACAGTTGTAACAAAACATTGTCCGCCTTCTTCTTTGATTGGGTGAGAGGGCCCTTGAAAATATGTTGATACGTGCTGCCAGCTGCTGTTGGAGTGACATGACTTGTTTCTGCAGCTCAGCAATGCGTTCATCAGAAGGGGAGGCTGCTGTTTGTTCGGCCGAAAGAGCCTTTTTCTTGCCCATGTGTCCTCCCTTCCGGCGCTCCGCCTTGTCAAGCTGCTTCTGCTCCTCCTGTCTAACCTCCTGAAGAAGGGCAACGAAAGTGGGTGGTGTAGGCCACCGTTTGAGGTCGAGTGCCACCAGAAGAGGATCATTGTAAAGGCAACCTCTCAAAAACTGTTGCACTCTAACATTGTCTCTTCGTTCTGGGGCAACTCCGCTGGCATCAAGGGCTCGTGAAAGGTGACTTTGCAGACGAAGGAGGTATTCAGCTGCTGTTTCATGCTCCTGCTGGTAGCACTCACTAAATTTCGAATAGAGTTCATCCCCATCAGTCGTCTACCCGTATGCCTTCTCAAGACCTTCAAGACACTGGGCTGCGGTAACATCCTTCCCCAGTGCCCAAATGATGTCACTGGCAGGTGGGAGTAGCGATTCAGCAATCCTGTTGTACTTTTCGGAGTCTGACAGATCTCTATCCTCCACGAGCTGCTGGGCGGGATGCCGCCAACTTTCGAAATCAAACTCCCCACTTGGCACAGGGGAACGTCCAGAGAAGAGTCTGAGTCTCCTTCGCTGGATGGAAGATGACGTCATGACGTGTTTGACTATGGTTTCGTGGACAGCTTTTGGTATGGTTACCTCTGGGTTTGACTGGGAGTATACAGGGGGATCTAAAGACAAGTCGGCAAGGGTTTTGCCATGTTCTCCAAGCAGCTTAGCCAGGGCAGCTTGGAAATCGGATTTCTCTTCTACCCTGGACATGATAGCAAGATATTTGTTAGCTTGTCAACAAGAATGAAAATATTGCAGAGCAAAAAGAATTAGAAATGAACAAGAGGGCACCAAAATTTCAATATTCAGATGTCATGGAAAATTTGTGTCAAAACTATAAAGTGTTCACAACAACTAAAATAAAGTTAACAATTGTTTTAAGTATATAAATTGACACCTGTCAGTAGTAGGCCACTACTGCACAAATGACTTCAAATTAAGGGTGATTATCAAAATGATCACACTTAAACATAAAAATATGCTATGTCCACTTGGGGTTACATAAATTGCAGTTACCTCATAGTATCACAATAAGGAACAAATATATTAAAGTTAACCCTTCAAATCAATTCTGTGTATGCAATTAGCATAAGATGCAAAAAAATTGATTAACTGCTTTCAAAAGATTATCAACAAATCTGAAAGAGTTTGAAGGTAATACAAAATTTCTCTTCAAAATTATAATCCGAGCAGTGCCTCCATTTGGTGTCACAGGTTTTACTTAAAAAAACTTGGCCCAGCTCGGGTTTAGTTTAGACAGGAGATTTTATACTGATACAAAAAAAAACAACAACACAATATTAAAACAGAAAGGTATAAATTTGATGGAACCTTTATTTGTTTACATCAGTCTATTAATCAGAGACCGAGTTCAAAACAAAGTTTCCATTATTCTCATTAAGCAAAACAATCTGAGTTGGTATACATTACAATTGCATAGTAACCAAACACAAGTTGCAAACAAATGAGACAACATACACAATACTATCTTTTTAGGCTCAAATCAATATTAAGAGAAACAATAGTACAAAGGGACATTATTACAAAGAATATTATGAATTTATCTAGCTGGGGCTTATAGAAGGTTATTGTTGAATAGAATTATATCTTGGCTAGGAGAAATCATCAGCCTTGTGTGTATATCTGTCTTGCTTCCAGCACGGGGGAGAGCGTTGCCTTGGTAACCGAGAATGGGGTCTCTACAAACAGTATCATGGGGATGACCTCAAAAGATGGGCTGGAATTCTGAAAGACCGGAAAGGGGCATCTTGATCAAAATCAAGCAAACTGAAACATTGAGTATCTAGCTGAAACTCAAGTATAACACAGGCATGTCTTTTCTTGCCGTCACAATTTTCTCTCCTCTCTTAAATTCCATCTAAGAATTAATTCAACTTATTAAGGACTCGACGTCGACATTTTTTTATACATAACAGTAACATCTAAGTATGTATGTACTAACCACTCATAAGAATAAATCCTACATAATATATAAAAGCTTATATTCTTCACAGATTACACCAAGAATAAAGTTAATCCTGATTAAGCTTTAGTGTGAACAAATCCATAATGAATATCTCTCTGTACCACAACTTAACCTACAGGGTTATACAGCACTTAATCACTTATCCCTGGATGCCGCTGCAAACATTGGTTTCACTTAACCATTTTGACCACAAGAGGTGATGTGCTCCTCTCTAACTGAGGGTAGTAACAGCAACTTAACATTGTATCATAAATGGGGTGAAATACCAGCGGTCTTGACTACTCCCCTCGGGGCTGCTAATGGACTATATTTTCTAGAGTGGTTGTCCTTTGCTGTCACTGGTCAATGTCACTCTAGCAATATAGGCCCTACTGTTCATAGGGTTGGTAAAACTAACAGAGTACAAATTCAATGGTAGATACAGGAGAAACAATAATAAAAAAAGGGGGGTGAGGAGGACTGAATATACTCCTTGCATCAAGTGTGAAGACAAATAATAATGGGACACATATACCTAGGCAATGCGTGAATTAATTTCCATACCTCAGATTACAGGGTCTGACATGTAGCAAGTACCGCTACTGACGATAATAACGGCGATGTAACATTCTTCTGAGGCTAAGCCTAAGCGACGGGGAGGATCCGCTCGTCCCGATCCCCGGCTCCTTTTACGTGTACGTTGGAATGGGTTGTCCTCCATCATCATGACCAACATTAATCGAGGAATGAACATCATGATGTTCATGATGGCGTGTATTCTCGCCATGTTGGGATGACACAGTCTTCTTCAGCTCAGCCTAGCTCATGCACAGAATTAGAACAGTGCATGCAAATTGCAAATAATTATATAGACTATAGTTCAGTGGCTAGCTCATCAGCTGCAGCGCACTCGATTGCTAGCTAGATAGGTTGGCTCAGGTTCGATATATCCGATATCGCGATCAAAAAAGCGCGCGCCCTGTTTGACCTTTTGCTGAGGAACAAAGTGCGCAGATTGAGCTGCGCAGTGGCACAGTCCGATAGAGCCCTGACAGGCTCAGGAGAAAAATCTTATAAACGCTGTTCTGAAAAAAACGTGTTTCAAAACAGTGTTTCAAAACAGTGATTCTTGGCACGCAAAATCTTATAAACGCAGCCTTAGGTAGTCTCGATCTTCAGGGGGTACCCTCACTTGATGGAACATAGCTTCCACATCTACCATCATTGTGATTCGTTCCTGTCGAAACCAAAGGAGGACGCCCACCAACTTGCTGGTTAAGTCTGGGCCCTGGAGCAGGACATCATTGAGTGACTGTCCTTTGTATTTGGCAGCGCAGTCAAACACTATTCGTACTTTCCCAGGCTTCATGGGGTGAAATACGGGATGGTGAGGAATGTACCACTTCTCCTTAGGTGTGTTGTCGTCTGTTTCCTCTACTTTCTCTGCATAGTCCTTGTGCAGAAGATATATGCAATCCCTTCCTTGTATTTCTCATGCAGGATAGTGTCTCGTTCTTATCTCCTTCAAAGACTGTGAAGCCTGGACTCTGCTGTGTAACAATTATCTTGAAGTAAAGGAGGACGCAACTTGAATGGAATGGCCAACTGATAGTGTCCATTATCAGTTGTGATTGGCTGGTCCCAGATCTCCACGGCCTTCCTGTCATTGTGAGACATTCCTTTGTCATCATCTTACATCAAACTCTCATCTTCCAATCTCCAAAATCTCTCGAGTTGAAAATCAAGAGAGGTATCAGCTTGAATGTAGTTAGATGAGACATCTGCAGAACCTTGTGAAGTTACTTGGCCATGAAGGGACCATCCAAGGGCGGTACGCACTGCATACAGACCTGTATCTCCTTTACATATCTCAAGTGGCATCAGGGCTCTGGGTGCATCTTGACCAATCAGGAGGCAGACTTCATTTTCTCCTGCTAGTGGAACATTGATGCCTTGAAAATGAGGCAAGTTGACAATATCCTCCACCTTGGCCATGAGCTTCAGCAACACGAGTATCAGGCGGAAGGCAAACCTCTTGCTCTGACTTATCCTGTAGCAGCGACTCCACAGAATTTCCTTCAATTACCCGTGACCCCTCTACCGTATTGACCGTAGGATCAAGCTTCCTCAACGCATCCCCCACTAAGACTTCCTTCCCCTGATCAGATGACATACCTACTTCGCATACTACCCGTCGTACTGAAAAAGGTGGAAGGACCTCTTCTTCGCTGGTCTTGATGGGGAACAAATCAGCTCTGACACTTTCCTGACACAAGGATCTCATCATTGGAGCCTCACCATCTATCATCCTAAGATCTAGCTTCCTTAGAAGGTTCATCCTATCAGGACAGGGTGGTCTGCATGGACTGTTTGATGTGTTGAATCCTCTGTTACCAAGAAGCTCCCATCCAATTCTTTACCACTGATGACCAATGGCACTTCGAGATAGCCCTTGATAGGGACTTCAGTTCCTCCTAACCCAATCACATTCATGAACAAACCATTCATTTATTTCAAACTACCATGTTTCTCTTTCAGATGGGAATGGTAGATGGATGATGGAATAATTGAGGTCTCCGCACCAGCATCAAGCACACATCCTAACTGAACACCTGCTATTTGGATCGTACTTTTTTGACTAGGTGAGACCAACTGGTGTGCCAACCCCCCATCCATGGAACCATCTATCTTACTTACTCGTGCTGCAGGGTTTTCAACTGGGGGTTTGAGACGAGACAATCCTTTCTCAAATGTCCTCTTCCTCTACATCCATAACAGAGGGACGGTTCAGTACAATTGGGTTTGATATGCCCTTTTTGTCCACAGTTGTAACAAGTGACTTCGCTCACTTTCTTTTGCGACTGAATTTGATTCACAGAGTCGACTAACACCGCAACTTGTCTGGACAACTGAGCCAGACTACTTCTTAACTCATTTATTTCACTGGAATTTGAGGGCTTTTCTCTGGTCACAATGTCTGTGCTTGCTACAGTACATTGGCTCTTATTTCCCTTCCCTTTGTCCCTACCTCCTGGGCCCCGTCTTATAAAGACTTGTGATTGATTCAAATCAATCGCAACTTTACAATTGAATGCAAATCCATCTTATAAAAAAGTTATGATTGAAATTTAGATGAAGAACTGCAATCAATCCATCACAGATTGTGATTGATTGCAGCTTTCAAGAGATTTGTGATTGATTGATTTCTATCACAAGTTTTATAAGACAGGGCCCTCTAAAGAAGTCTAAACTTCTGCCCTCATCTCAAGGAAGATAGCTTTTTTGGAAGACATCTTGATCCTCCTCAACTCTCTCTTCACCCATGGCTCTTTCACGCCTCACACAAAGGCCTCCTTCGGTGACTTGTCTCTCAGCAGCTCAAGAGCTTCTTTGTTGCTTTTTGCCATCTCCTTGGTCAGATTTGGTATGAATTTGTGATAGTATCCCAGAAGACCAAAATATGCTTGCAGCTGACTCTGGTTCTGTGGTTTTGGTGTCTGCCTTACGGCTTCGGCCTTGTCTACGAGTGGGCTCATTCCTTGTTGGTCCAGCTTGTGTCCCAGGAACTCCACTGAGTGCATCAGGAACTCTCACTTTTCCTTGTCAGTTGAAGTCCATTGTTCTTGAGACGATGCAGTACAGTTTGCAAGTTGGCAGTGTGCTCTTCATCGGTCCTCCCGCTTTGAATACGATAATAATGTCAAGGTACAGGTGACACATTTGGATATCAGCTAACAGAGACTCCATAACTCTTTGAAAGAGGGCTGGGGCTGTTACGATGCCAAAAGGTATGCTGGTGTGTTTGAAAAGTCCTCTGTGTTTATTTATTGTGGTGAACTTCCTTGCTTTTTTATCAAGCTCTGTCTGATGATAGGCATGCGACAAGTCAAGCTTGCTGAAACATTGACCACCGAAGTCCTGGAGCATATCCTTGAGTGAAAGGATTGGGTAATGTTCCACTTGGAATCGTCTTATTGGCAGTCAACTTGTAGTTGCCACAAATGTGTATTTTTTGTTTGTAGCGTGTAGGATGTGATAACTCTTGCTACTCAGTTTTGTCAAGTATATTGCTCCTTTTTTTTCCATCATCAGTTATACTGTTTGCATCACCATGCCTCTATCAGTTTCTAGTCACTCATCAAAACTGTACCTGTCTCCCAACTTAGGGAAATTACTGATCTGATGGCTTGCCATACTATCTGAGTTTTGTTTAAAGGGTGTGTACTGTTCTGGTTGAGGTGAGGATTTAGCTTTTAAAGTTTTGCGAGATATTCAGAAACCATTCTATGTGGTGTCAAAGAGCATGCAATTCTAAGGGGTATCAAAAGTTTATTTGATGAAAAAATTTGATATCCAAAAGAAAGGTGAAACAAAGAGATCCTAATAAAAGGCGTTGCGTGTCGCCTTTTATTATTACTAATTTTTTTGGATATCTCAGCCATTTGAAAACCAATTTTCATCAAATAAATGTTGAATCCTTCTTAAAATAACATGCTCTTTCATATTTCATAAAAGGTTTCTCATCATCTCACTTAGGAATGTTATAAACCTGAATCCCCACCTCAACCAGTACTGTACAATCCCTTTAAACTTGTACCAAATCAAACTCTCTCTCAGTATTTGACTGTGACTGTCATTTGTGCTTATTCATTTGCATGTAAACTGAACCAAGCTGATATTGAAATATGATATACTTCAGCACACACGAAGCTTATTTGCTTGTTATAGTGTACAAGCATTATCTGCGTAGATCTATGACAACAACATAGCTTGGACTAGATTCTAGCTGTAGTCCATTATCATATTACCACATGAAAACTCTATATGAGGGCTCCACTAAACAGTGTATTCCCTACTAGGTATGGCTGCAACTACTCAGTGGAATGGCAACACAGGTTGTTTGTCCTGCTTACATAGGCCTGTTCCTAATTACGAGGGCTTGGACCAAGACCTGCAATCTGGCCCTGTGACTGTTTAGACCTGGACCTGCAACTTGGTCCTATGACTGCTTAGGCTTGGACCAGTTATCAATGTCCCAATTGTTTATAGGCTATATGATAAACTTGGCCTAGGCCTGCGGTAGGCCTAAGGCTATCTCAAACCAACGATTCCTGTGTACTTGGTACTAAGTTATGGCTGCTCATCGGCTGCTGTTTCACTATCCATGGCCAATTGTCCGGAGTGACAAACATTTAAAATATAGAATTGCAAACTAATCGCGTTTTGATGAATCATATCCTCGTTGCCAAACTTATCACGTTCTTAAATGGTGGATTCTTGTGGGGACAAAATAATGATAAGATCTTGCATAGAGATATGAAGTAACCTCTCTACCATTAGATAGATGCCATCTGTAGCAGTTGATTGGAAAAGTTCTGCGTATATTCACACTGCTCTCTTGTGCTTGGTTGTTGGTATCTTCACCTTCACGACATGGAACTTTTCAGTTTTGTGCACATCACTAGATTCATCTCCTGTATTGGCTCTATATATGTGAGAGTGACTCCCATCTATGCGTGCAGTCTTGTTGCACAGAAGTGAAATATTCCAATGATAATGATAATGTAGTCTTGTTGCACAGAAATACGATAATCTACAAGTGCTAGTAGGTTTGCAAGCAAAGATTGGAGGTTGATGTGGATAGATACAAAACTTAACTTAATGATAAATGCAAGATGATTATAGATGTTTGCAAAAACAGTTATAAGTGACATGGAATTTATGTCACAGTCTGTTTTATAGTGGGAAGCTTTTTTAAGGGGATGGTGGTGGTGAGTGAAGCTTTCGTTTAATTGAGAAATGTTCATTTGGGGATTTTTTTATTTGTACGAGAAAAAAATCTACAATTATTTCGTAATTCATTTTATCTCCAAAACCCATAATTTTCAACATTATCATTAAAACAATGTATGACACGTGCTTAGAACTTTCACATTTATGAATGTCATTTTTGGTGAACACTGAAACCAAATTAAGAGAATGCCATAAAATGACTGAAACAAATCAAAGAACAAGCATTCATGTTTAGAGAAATTTTATTGTCGAATTTTTAGCACAAAAATGAAAAGTTAATACCGAGCAAAACAAACTACCTTTCTCAGATGAAGATAAGACAAAAACACAGAGAAATAAGAACCTATTGCATTATCGGACGCCAGTGTTCTACACTGATGTTTCACACTTTATCACACATGAGAAATGGCTTTACCTGATGTACACTGTATGATGTCATTTCTACTGCTTGTTTCCTAATTTGTGAAAGTGAACAGATATGATATTTACACTAATCTTCTGATCTACTGTTTTATAATGTAACCTATTCTTCTACCTGGTAAATCCATTCTTACAAATAACGTTGGAATTGTATCAATTTCACATTCAATTTAAGTATGTTTTATTTCAGTCTAGCTTTTTTTTCTCTCACCTGAAGATGATTCCTCTTTAATAAGGGCAAGTTTACATATTGAACAGAGTATAAAACAGTTGCAAACAAGTTTAAACAAGAAGTGATAATCAGGGTCAATAAAGGCATTCGTATTTCTTGTCTTTACTTTACATGCTCTTCATTTTCAATAATTACAAGTCCATGTTCACATTGCAAAGATTAATGTGTTATGATAATAGTGGCCTCTTATAATGTGCTGAAGTCCATCAAGAATGATGCTCATGGCGCTCTTACATAACCAGCATGAACAGTACGTAATACATGATTAGCATACATTAGTAACAACAGCAACAAAACTGAAAGAATTTACAAATTGAACTAGTTATCATACAACTTGTAATATTTTGTATTACAGTGTTGAATACGTGTGATTTATACAATATTCAATGATATGTAAACTCAGATGAATTAGTTTGATAGAAAATAATGAACAAAGTCTTACTGCTGTACGAGCTGAAATTTTCGCGGTGGTTTTATTTTCGCGAATTTCGCGAATCGCCTTTGAACCGCGAAAATAACAACGCATGAATAAGTAAGTTCAGTTACACCCTCGCAACCGCGAAAAATTAACAACACATGAAAATGTCCTCCAAGTAGCAATTCGCGAAAATATCTGTACGCGAAAATTTCAGCTCGTACAGTAGTTAGACTCTGCACACTAAGAGATATTTGATGTTTTCGCATCCGTCTGACAGGGAGGAAAAAATAGGCAGTGTGCTCTGACAGTATCAGCATTCAAATGATTTGATCGAACCATTGTTGTCAAGAGAAGAGATCCTCAATCTATAGGAGAGGAGTTACTGTAAAGCAAGAAATGTTTGCAGCATGAAATTTACGAGAATTGGAGCCGATGGCCGACGGTCAGTGCAGTATAGTGTAGACAAGGACTTTCGCTTGCATTTTAAGTTCACAATCTTGGCTCTTGCAAAGATTTGTGAAATTCAAGTGCACATGAATTTCTGGTTTTACAGCAGGTTTATCCTGTGATGTAATGATATTTCTTCCATGGCTAAACAGAACCAGACAAACAAAGTTAAGAATCAAGCATGAGAATTTGGGATAATGTGATGATATCAAGACTTCTTGACTGATACTATTTTGTCGGAAATATGATTTTTTTTTTTTTTTTTGTTACTGTGTACTGCATTTATTACAAAATAGTGCAAAGTGTCATAGTTCTCATTCGCAGTCATCCTTTTTAGACATATTTCACTAAAAGTAGTAGGTACATAATTTTTTGTTCTCTCTAGAGGACAGTGTGAAAGACTGAATATCAAGTCACTCATTTGATATGCAATACTCACAGAAGTATTTGTTCAGAGGACTGATGATTATTTTTTTTTCAATGTGAATTAATATTTGTTTGCATTATATGTGAATAAAATCAACATCAAAACTTAACTTTCTGTAAGTGTTTTTTATTTCCATTTCAGTGTAATATTTCAAAACATTTCCCTCATTTCAAATATCACAGTCATTATCATAAAAAAAAGAAATGATAAAAGTATGTTGAATAATTCTTGTCAAAATGTTTTAGCATTGTACACAATGGGACAGATCACAAGAGCATGTGAGCACAAGTGTGCTTTATGTGGGAAATATTGGGTTTAACACCTAAATCTGGTCAATATGACAATTGAGGCCTGTATGGCAAGCTCTTGCAGGTCGTTTGGAGACAGGTGACACCAAACATGTTGCCAAAGTAACTTTGGATATTGGAAATTGTTTCATAAAATTCATTGAATGTACTCAAAATTGGAATAATAGAGAAATGACTGATCACTTTTTTTATTGTAACAGTTCTACGACTTTGGTTAAGAAATCATCTTATGAAAATGAATTCATTGTATGATTAGGTTTCAATGTTCATGATGTCAAACTTATTTGTGTCTGTTTTTGCATGTCTTAATTTGTTTCAATGTTTGAGCATAAATATTCATATTTTTTTAAAGGGTTTGCATTGACTAATATTGCCTTCATTTAATGTGGTCTACTGCCCTCTATGTTAGCTGATAGTATAGGGGATTTGTAAGAAATGAGATACTGACTGAGGCAGTTTCCTCAACTGTGCACAGGTTTGATATATATCTGCTGCCACCTTGTGTTGAAATGTGAACAGTGACAACAAGCATCTTGAAAGCATCAGCAATCAAAAAAATAATAGACATGTATCATTGTACCATGGACTAGTAATTCATACACTAAACAATATAAGAGATAAGCAGAAAATATTAATACTTAGCTTGTAAACCTATTCTTTAGTCAGTTACATTCATGGTTTCAAGAAGAGCTGGGGAAAATGAACAAAGATGTTTTGTAGTTCTTTATCTTGGCACTCTGCAATATGTAATTGTTTGTTGCAGTTCCCTGTAGTGTGGTCAGACCAAAGCAAAGCACAAAGATACAAATTATGTACTTATGACTATATGCACTAGAAATCATCAACATGTGTATATGAGTATGAAGGATTTATGAGTATCCTAGTGATAATCAAGTTTTCATTAAAAATATATTTCAGTGCAAACTCATCAAAGTTTTAGTACTAGTGCAACTTTGTCAATGACAAAGATCATACATTTTTTAAATAGCATCTTTTTCCTCTTGTGCATGAGAATGTTATAATGCTCTGTTGTTGTTTGTTTGTGTGTGTGGTGGCTCAGTTGTAAAATATTGGGTGTTAGCATACTTCATCCAGAAGAAGCAGTGTATGATGCTCATAAGTACGTCTGATAATTAGCCATAATGACAGCAGGTATTGTGTAATCATGCAATAATAGGGTGCTTTAGATTTGCGACACAGACATTTGAGACGACAATTGTGTTGGCCGTTCTCCTCTTTCCCTGCGTTGTGTTACAAAGTAGCTTTAGATCACTATACAAGGACGCAAGCTGTGAAAAATGAAACGGAGCCCAGATATGATCAGTGCATTAGATAGCTTTCTGCACTGTGGACTGAGCGGATGCAAGTACGGTCCAGGATGCATAGTGAAAATTCAGGCAAGGCGAGATATAAGGAGATTGATTTTGATAAGCGATTTTGCGCATGTGCAGAACAGGATTTTTTGCTCTACACGTCCACGTCGCAAAGATCTAAAGCTCCCTATTATGTCACCAGGAGGACTTCGAGCTTGTGTGGGAGAGAAAGGGTGTACTGAAGGGATAGGGAATGATTAGTGCATAACTCCATGTGGAGTATTCCCTGTTAAATCCACACAAGTGATAGAACAAACTACATGTATGAAAGAAGATACAGTAATAATTCTTATTTCTTTTTTCAGCTCTGCTTACAGTAGCTGTATCTGTGCAAGCCTTTCTAATTATGCCCACAATAATTCATTCACTGATATTACAGGCTTGGCTTCAGAACATATTTTGACCACAAATATAGTAATTGCAAAATATTGATGATGCTAGATATTATTGTTTTGCTGTTGTTGTTGTAGTTGGGTTATTTTGCTATGTATTCTTTGCTTTGTAACCTTGTAGTGCTGAGGCAAGGATTTATTGTTGTCCTATTTTCATTTTATCTTTGTCAGTAGGTTTCAATAGCATCAGGAACATTCTTATTGTCATTAATTTTCTTCTTCGAAGCAAGGCCAAGATGTTATTTATATTTTCATTGGCAGCAAAACTCTGAAGGAATAACTTGTCTATCAATAACTCAAGGAAGGAGAATACTTTCTGATTTTCAACTTCAGCTGCAATTAAGAGTTGAATTTTACAATGTTGCATTCATATAAGTAGAGGAACAAAACTGGATGTAAGATCCAAAAATCAAGTACCAGAAATGTCACTGTGACCTCGTACCACTCCAAAGCAGATTCAGCTAATGATAAGGCGTCTGCTCTGAAATGACATTTTACCTGTCGTTGGTCCTTCTGTTGTTAGTATTAATCATGAGATATTTGATAGCCAAAGCGTATTCCTGCTGAAAGTGAATCAGTGATGAGATCAACCAGGCAGAACAAATGAGCTGGACTCGGCGCCCTCGCTCATTGGCTTGACAAGATGGAGGTTGCCGTAGGCAGCACTGGTACTGGGTCTACCACATGCCAGACATTGATGACCTGTTAAAGTTGGCACTAAATCATGATAGCACCCATAGAGCACAGTAGGTTGTACACCTATGTCTGGACCTACAAAGGGCCCCGAATACCAGAGTATGTTCTCTTTCATGTTAAAGCCTCGGTTCTAGTCACACTAAGAAAAACATGTGAATGTAAGTAACAGATTTTTATTTTCTGACCCTGTTCATATCTGGCAAAAATATGAATTCTTAAAGGGACTCAATGTTCTGATTATGGAAAGGAAGACATTAAGCTGTGAAATTTTTGATATTCAATTTGAGAAAAAAATATGTGATGTAAAAAAACAGAAGGAAGTAAACCAATGCAGCGGAACCTGCTTTGTGTTGTGTGTCACACACCCAAATCTATTAAGTGTTCTATTGCCTCCAACAAAATTATTTAGCATGATTATTTGCCCCTCTGCACAATCCCATGACATATAGAAGACACAGATATAGGACATTTATCAGTTATGCCACATGAAAAGAGTTTCATATTTTGTCTCAGTTCCATGTTGACCCTTTGTCTCTTGCTTTGTATTTTTTCACAATAACATAGGTTTACATCATCAGCCAAGAACGGATATTTTTGAGACGATTGCAAATAATGCTAGAAATGTACCTTTCTAACTTATGCTGTCTCTTCATCTAAAACTCAAACTAATGTTTCCTATCAGTGTGAAACATAACCAAATTAAGACATAACAATATGGTTGATTTAGATATTGTAAAGCATTTATTGTACCAATATTTCCTCTCCAAAAAGGAGATATTTTGAATCTTTTTTTTTCTTTAACATTTGAGTAGTTTTTACAACATGTATTTATAGATGCTATCACTGATCACCTCATTCATACTTCCACTGACCAAAGACACTGACCCAAGACACTCTGATGCCCCTTTCAGTAACTCTCTTGGCTCAGTCGTAAAAATTTGAGTTTATGATTGAGTCAAGCCAAAGTGGCCCGCGCCAGGCTTGGGCTATTTTGGCACTGCTATAAGCTAGCACCAGGAGCGGGCCAGGTACGGGCCTGGTGCCGAACGAAGAGTTTATGAATGATAGCAGCGCCAGGCTTGGGCCAAAATTCCTTGCATGGTCAAAGGTCACAATTTTCTTGTTGTGCCTCTGCTGGAGCACGCGTTCAGTTACCATGGTAGTTATGCCTTACATGGCCAAGTTTGTGAATGGGTCATCGTAAAAGTGCTGCGGCTCTGCTATCGTTATTGAACGTAATTTTTACAGCTTGGCGCGGGCCAATTTAGCTCGGGCCAGGTGGTGGCCAAAAATGTATGAGTTACTGAAAGTGGCATGAGTGCACCTTTCAAGTTAGTCACTTGAAGCATGCATGAATCTGATTTTCCCATTTTAAGGAAGTGCTACCAACTTCACAAACAGTGGTATCACAGGTTTTATATGAGAACTTGATACTGTTACAGTGAATTACATGGGAGGAACACATTCTGAAAATATGACAGCAAGTCAAAGAAAAGGAAAAGAAAAAAGGATGTCGAAGAGAAAAGAGACGGACTTGGGATGGAAGTACAAGCAGAATGATAGAAGGTTTAAAGGGCAGGAGATAGAATGGAGAGATAGTGAAGAAAAGTTTGCAGGTGATTAAACATGAGAAACATGAATAGTCCACTCATCATTTGTACTGTTCTAAGTATGAACAGGCACCAAAATGTCCCTAGCAGTATTTATAAAAAAGAAATAAACTTGCCTGAAAAGTGACATAATATACATAACAATATGTGTCAAAACACATGTCACATCAAATTTTCCAAATGTGCTATTCACATGCACTTGTAGTAGATAGTCAACCATATGTGTCCCTATAGATATTCATTTGAATGAATTACATGGTAAAGTTAAGTAGGGAACTACTCAATAGTATCAATAGAATGTCCTCTTGGTATAAAATGTTAAACTGATTAAAACAGACATTTAATCCGTAAACAATGATTGGGATTGTTTGTGAGTATGGTTCAACTAGAAGGCATGAGATTTTGGTGTTGGTTCCCTAGCAACCCATCGCTCGCCAGCACACAGTCACTGCTCCTTAAACTCGCCCATCCGGGATGCCCTCCTTGAACTCCGTCCTGTGTGGTCCCTGCTGTAATTGATCATGGCGTGGTCAAAGCCGATTGCCACCATGGTAGCACATAGCACCATGCCTGCTATGAGGATCATGGTGAAGAAGCCAACTTCTGACATCCACTGTGAATTGGGAGGGGGAAAAAAGAATAAATTTTGCTCAGCTCAGTTTGATTTCACTTTGGATAAAACAGTCACAGTTTTGTTTTGTTTTTTAAATCTCACATTGTTCAAGTGGTCCCTCAGTGACTTTACATATGTGCCCGGAATGTTTGAAACAACAACGATTTAAATCAAACCGGATTTCCATAGATGCGATTGTGTATGTTCTCTTTTCTCGGTTCTAAGATGGAGATTTTGTTGTTGTTGTTGTTGTTGCTACTTTATTGGGGTGGAGATTGTTACCACCACTATGTTGTCAAGAAAAGCAAATCTTCGGAACTAAAAAAAAAAAAGCATCAATGTTTGTCCATGTTACTGTGGCAAAACTCAAATGATTTCAAGCATGTTCAAGAATCCCTGACAAAGATGGGTCAAAAACATTGAATTCTTATACACCTTTAAAGTCAGATTTACACATTTGTCTTACTTCAGGCAAATCTTCATCTCATTGTGGCTAGAGTATCAACCAGAATAAATTAGTCACATGAACAATGAAGCCACTTGAGAATAGATGCCCAGAGGGTGCCTTAGCAAGTGATAAAGTGGTTGACACTCAAATAGGAAACCTTCTCATTTCAATGGCATTACCCAAAGCTTGCCCAGTCTGTAGAAAACCAAAAGGGTGATGTCACAGTCTTTTTATATAGCTTAGAATGGGTACCACACAAAACACTCTTGCACAAGGCTTCAGACAGTAGGTTGGAACCAAGTACGAGCATGGTTCAAAGAGAAAATCCACCCCAAAGATGAATAAACTTCAAAAGAAAGAGAAAGATATTCTCTACTGAACGCTACAAAAATGACAAAAATCGGCTCAGAAATAAGGAAGATAAGACATTTTTAGATTTCATATTTTTCATTGTGAATATTCAAGTCAGCAAGTCTACGATGTCATGCTCTCACAATCTCTTTCACACTTCGGTACTCCAAACCCAATGTATGTCACAATATTAATTTTAAAAGGAAACTTTGTTTTACAGGTTGCATTCCTCATGACACTAGTGATGTAATCAGCAAATAATTAGAAATGATAATATGAATGCTTGAGGCAGTAGCTGAGAGTATTTGGACTGTTTTGAAGGTACGAAGTATTATACTAATGCCTGAACAGAATGATGTATACTATTTTTTTTCTAATAAAATGATGAAGCAGATCCTTGTTGAAAGGATATCAAATGTAGGCATTTTAGATTCTGCGGCAGTCATTTTTGTTATTCAAAAAAAAAAGAAAAGAAAAGGTGAAATCTTGCCCCATCACCACTGCAACAAGAAAGTGCTACTCACCTGTCTTTATACTTCTCTTATGACTGATCATATGCAAAAATTACTTGCTATAGGCACAATTAATTCTTGATCACCTGTACGCTCTTAACCAATTACTTCGTCAGGATCTGTTGCATCATTTCATAACATGAACTTATTACTCACCAGTCCAACGATGGTCACAAGTACAATGAGTGCTACAGCAGCTATTTTGGTGTACATGTTGGTAGGACCAGATGAAAGTTGAATGAGAGATGATGCTGTAGAGCTGTCTGGATGATTTAACTTCCCGTGGCTCTCCCAGTCAGCTTCCCAGTCAATGGAGCTTGCTCCCTGCTCCTACTTCCTGTCATCCAGAAGATGTAGAGATTGGTTTAGAACAGGTTGTTAGGCTTGGTTCATGGTTTGCAGGATATTGGAGTTGAGTTTAGTCAAATTAAATTATTTTTAGATTTGGTTCATTGAATCAAGAATAGGCAAATTGTTGGAAATTTGTAGTGTTTAGGGTTTGTTAGAGAGCTTAGAAAAGTTGATGGGTGGGTTGTTTGTGGTTAATTAGTGGGTTTGGTTTTGTGGTTTAAGGAATGACTGATGTATCATACATCAGCTGTGCCATTTCCATGTGAGTATACATTATGTAACTGATATTGTCATTTTCATTTGGCTGAATAAATGATAATAATAATAGTAGTGGTAATGATAATGATAATAATAATTTGTTATGCTATTATTATAATGTTGTAAATTATTCTAAAGTTGGTTTGTTTGCGGTGTGATGGACATGGTTAGTCATGTTTAGGGTTAATTGGTTTGTTTATGTTGTAATATGTTTGTGTCTCATATCATTCAGAGAGTGGGAGATTAGAGATTGATTGGATTATCATGGGACAAAGAATAAAAAACAAAACAGGAATGCAGTGACTTCAAAAGCATTTGGCATTATCTAAATAGATAGCATATAAGGGACAATGTGTAAAAAAAGACTACTACCAATAAGTATGGCATTTATTACAGTCATCTGTAATGTGAAGAAATAATTTCATGAAACTGTGAGTGAATTTGATGATTTCACATGTTTTTCAAAGTTGATGTTGGAAGGATGATCTATCTGTGAATGTGCAACAAAAATGTGTGCAATTATGTCTGCATACAAAGTCATTTAATGTGGTATTTGAATAACGAACATCAAAATTTTGATTTAAGGAAAATGGCATTTTCACTGAAATTTTACATCAAAGTTATTTAGCCCACACTATGTAATGACTTCTCAGTTTTTTGAACTAAAAGTTCCATCATGGAGAAAAACCGTGCTGTTTAGGTTCGGGTGAAAATCTTTTCTTTTTCAAATTGTGGAAATAAATCAGGAAATCATATCACATTTTTATCATATTCAGGAAAATCTCACAGTAATTACAAAATTAAGTTGGAATAGAATCGCTGTATCATTCTTTCTATAGATATTTGAGCAGAGGTTGGATATGGTTTAAATGTACATGGGGATATATTTTTTTCATATAGTATTGTTTCTAAGTCTTTTAAAATATTATATTCATTGCACAGACAAATGAACAATGTAGAAGAACTTCTTTTGTAAACATGGTTCTCATATTTTTTTTCACAGATCTGTATCTAGGCTTAAAACTGTAAATATCAATAAGAAAAAAAAATAACATTCATGTTGTTTGTATCATTTCCTCAAAACCTGAATTGCTTTAAAATAAAAACAACAAAACCACACTATGGACAACTTGATTGTAAATTATTGAATCATCGAGTCAGAATAAGGAAAATGATTTAATCGTAACGAGAATGCTACAAGTCTTTGTCTCTACAGTGATCCCTTCTATAATGCAATCATTAAAGAATAGCTTTCCATACATGAAATATACTTCTAAAGGAGATTACAAGTATACTGTGTGAACGTTCTTTGTTTGTGACAGTGCACCCACACACCCACACCCACACACACACACACACACCCACACTTCCTTCTCAGATGTCAGATCTACATAATTGGTCACATTCTACTCAGGTATATGATGCATTATTGAAACTGTTTGTGACTTCTTAATTTGAATTGATAAAGATGGGCAGTGTCATATTCAAGGTTTCTTAATCTGGAATTGGGTAAAGAAGTTTCCTCAGAATGAAAGGTGAATCTTAACCCAAGTGTACAGCCATAAGTTCACTTATCAAAATGATAAAATAATTGCTTATATTCATGTGCGTTATCCCATCTCACTAAATCATATTCCAGAGAACTATGAAGGATAATGGAACCAGAATAATATAAATGGACTGAGTAAATGCAGCAATATTATAGTAGAACTCATCAGTGAAGTTGTGAGGAAAATGAGACAATCTGTTCAAAAGTGATGAAATCTTTCAGTTTTGGTACCACAATCGCTGGATGAGGAGACAGCAACAGTTTGTGACATGACATGTAGACAACAACATATAAAACACAAAGAGAATCCACAAATTTCATTTATATATTGGTTTCACTCTCCCATAAAGCCAGCATTAATTAGGACATGTCATTTGGCAGCGAACTAAGATCATAATGGTGATCAGCGGACAAAAATAAAGATACTTATTATATGAACAAATGGAAATTCAGTTGATTGTTGAGGTAAACAGTTTGGAATCTATTTTAATTTCATCATCTCATGTTGCAGGCCTTATATCAAAGTCTGAAATTGTTAAGTATCTATAAGGTGTGATCATCAATTACTTAAAGGACAAGTTCACCTTCATATACATGTGGATTGAGGGAATGCATCACTATTATCAGAACACATTAGTGAAAGTTTGGGGGAAATTGGAAAACCCGTCCAAAAGTTATGAATTTTTGTATTATCTATGCAGTCACTGCTGGATGAGAAGACTACTACAATGTATGATGTCACATGCGTACAAGTATATAAGGAAAATGTAAAGAGAATTTCACAAAATTTGATTTTTTGAAAAAAGTGCACATTTCCTCAAACTGTCACTGATGTATGTTAAGGGTAGTATTATTCCTCCTGCCTTCTGAAAGAGGCAAGTCAAGCGTTCTTTTATTATGCAAGAAAAGTGAAAATATGTTGAATTTTCTTTATGTTTTCTTTATATCATTGTACACATGTGACATCACATACTGTAGTAGTCTTCTCATCCAGCAGTGACTGAGCAGAAACTTAAAAAATTCATAACTTTTGAACGAGTTGTCCAATTTTCCTCTGACTCTCACTGATGTATTCTACTAATATTGCTGCAGTTACTCAATCCATATGTCTATGAAGGTGGACCTGTCCTTTAAATGCATGGAACATGGCAGAATGCCATAGGATGGATATGTGTTGCATCCATCAGTCATGTGATCACACACTTTGATAAGGGTTTATAAATAGAGAAGAGAACTTGAGATTCCCCAGTGTGTGTTAGCCTGGTGAAGAGGTAGACAAACTTTCAGAGAGTATGTGATGGGGGGAAACTCACTTGACCTTTGACTAACTCTCCAATGATGTCTACTATGAGCAGACATTATGCAGAAAATCTGCTTGTCTTACAGACAAATGTTAAATTTGATATCTGAGTGTCTTGATTTTGATTGTCTTGTCTCTTTTGAGAGTTTTGCAGATTTTATATTTTGAAGTTTGTGGCTGTGTGCATTCCTTTGTCTCATGTTGCAAAGTTGATTATCATTCTTCACAAATCAATACTAATATCACAATTTCAAATTTGTGTTTAGTCACAAATTACGGTAAAAATCCAATCCTTGTCCTCCACATTTAAGGCGTCCGCACACGAAGCACTGTAATGGCAATGGTCTGGTATTTTGATGTGGTGCGCCAAAAGGAACCATGTCTGGTTCTGTTACAAGGTCACTTCCCTGCCAATGATTTTGTTACAGAATAAATTTTCAACTGGTGATTTTGTTACTCTTTATTCAAAGATAAGAGTAAATTTTTGGATGATTTTATACCAGAATTATTGATTTTTGTTGAGCCCATCAGAGGTGAGGGGAGACTAAGGAATCGCCTGCGGCGTCTGTCCATCCGTAATGCTACAAAAGCTTGAATAACTCTCCACTGAGGACCTCAATTTCAGTCAAACTTGGAGGGAAGAGTGGTTACACAAAGTTACACATTTTTTATAAACATGAAGATCACCTCAAGGTCAAAGGTTACAGGCAGGGGTCAATGAACTTTAGGGCCCAATGTTAATTTTTTCGGCGCGTTTCGAGTATGGCTCATAACTTTTGATGTATATGTCCGTTTGTGACCAAATGTGGATGGTAGATGGCCCTTAGGGAGTTAAAGGTCACCACAAGGTCAAAGCTCACAGACAGGGGTCAACAAACTTTTAGGGCCCAATGTTAAAGGACAAGTTCACCTTCATATACATGTGGATTGAGGGAATGCATCACTATTATTAGAACACATTAGTGAAAGTTTGGGGAAAATCGGACAACCCGTTCAAAAGTTATGAATTTCTTAATTATCTGTGCCGTCACTGCTGGATGCGAAGACTACTACAGTGTATGATGTCACATGCGTACAACTATATAAGGAAAATATAAAGAGAATTTCACAAAATTTGATTTTTTGAAAAAAGTGCACATTTCCTCTACCTGTCATTGATGTATGTTAAGGGTAATATTCCTCGTGCCTTCAGAAAGAGGCAAGTCAAGCGTTTTTTTATTATGTGAGAAAAGTGAAAATATGTTGAATTTTCTTTATGTTTTCTTTAAATCGTTGTACACATGTGACATCACAAACTGTAGTAGTCTTCTCATTGAGCAGTGACTGAGCAGAAACTTCAAAAATTCTTAACTTTTGAACGGGTTGTCCAATTTTCCTCAAACTCTCACTGATGTATTCTACTAATATTGCTGCATTTACTCAATCCACATGTCTATGAAGGTGGACCTGTCCTTTAAGTTTTTACGGCACGTTTCGATTATGGCTCATAACTTTTGATCCCTATGTCCGTTTGTGACCAAACTTGGATGGTAGATGTCCCTTGGGAAGTTGAAGTTCATCACAAGGTCAAAGCTCACAGACAGGGGTCAACAAACTTTTGGGGCCCAATGTTAAGTTTTTATGGCGCGTTTCAATTATGGCTCATAACTTTTGATCCATATGTCCGTTTGTGACCAAATTTGGCTGGTAAATGTCCCCTGGGGAGTTGAAGGTGACCACAAGGTCAAAGGTCATAAGCGGGGTCAATGAACTTCCAGGAGTTAGAAAAACATTAATTTCTTCTACGCAAATGGGCGAGACACATTTTGGCACTTGCCTTGTTTCTATACAGAATCAGACATGGCTCCTTTCGGCGCGCCATAGCAAAAATTCAGACTGTTGCCGTTACCGTGTTCGGTGTGCGGAAACCTTTAGTGTTATAAAGTGATGGTCTTTCATTTCAATGAGGACTAGTAGTAGTTGTATTTCTGTTCTCAGATATTTTGGCCACTAGCATTTTTTTTTCCAAATACCTAGTTTATTGAGGATAAATATTTAAAAGTTCATATGTTCTTGACATTTAGCTCATATCCAGATATGCAGAGAGCTTCATACGGCTAGATTACCAGGATTAAATGGATTTTTCAGACTCCTGCCCATCCTCAATTAGTGGGCATAAGGTATAGGTATTATCATAAGGTTTGTTGTCCATCTCTACTGTACTAAGGTTTCCCTCATCAGAGATTGTTTTCTGAGAATTTAGCAAAGCTAGAGAAAAATCTTAGGATTGTTTCTATATAGCTAGCTGACATGGTGCCCAGAAATCTGCTTGCTTCACCAAATCAAGTGAAGACATACATACAAGGGTTCCATTTCATGAGAATCTTAAGAGAGACTTTTTGCTCATAAGATACACTTATGAGGGACTTCATGAAATGGATTTTACTTCTCCTTGAAAATCTCTCATAGCTACATGGGAGCGACTTTGGTCATTCTGGGAATTACTCAGTTTGTAAAGAATTTTATGTGAAGACTGCATGGAACTAACCCAATGTTGGTTGCATAAACCTGGTGAATGATTGCTATTGCTTTGAGGAATGCCCTGTGTTATGAAATCTTGATTGAAGTCATCATATACTGTAAAACATGATATATTCGCGGCATGAAATTTTCACGAAGTGCCACTGGCGTTCAATGCATATAGTGTAAAGAAGAACTTTCGCGTGCATTTTAATTTCGCGAATGTTGGCGCTCGCGAAATTCGCGAAATTAAAGTGCACATGAAAATTCCTCGTTTTACAGTATCTTACCTTGAGGCTTGTCACATTTTCCTGAAATGCCAGTTTGTTAATGAAGTATTGCTATGCTGCCTCCCCTACATATCATACAAGTAGTTTCTGCAACTTGAGGGAACTTTCTGTAACTTGAGGGAAATTTCTGTAAATCACAGCAGCAGTATTCCCTGAGGCAATTAAAGCCTTTTTATCCTCATGTTGCCTTCAGAGGGGACTTAGAACATGACAGTCTCATAATTGCTTGCTTACAAGTATTTAAGTGCTGTCCAAGTGACCATGTAAAATAAACCTAAAACCTCCTCAAACTCAAGTGAAGGTTTGTATGGAATTTGTTAATTCACACTCAACCCTGTGTAAATTGGCTCTCCGTTACATCTTCTTGATGTGTGTATAATGTGTGAGAGAGAGAGAGAGAGAATGATGTTTATGTTTCTTTTTCTATGTACATTTTCATGTAATGTGTTATACAACATGTACAAAATAACCATGATATTAAATGATTATGATATATAGTATAATATAATATAATATGATATAATATGATATGATATAATATAATATAATACAATTTAATATGTATTATGATATGATATAATATAATATAGTATAATATAATATAATATAATATAATAGTGTAATATAATGTAATGTGATATAATACAGTATGGATTATAACATTATTGATGCCAATTTCAGATCAGATGTCAGCTCAATAGTTGTGAATTGTCTACTGCAGTTTTTTGTCATTTTAATGAATTTGGTCACGTGACTAAGGCTGCATTTATTATCATTCCCATGTTTGAAACACATGTCAATATCCACTATCAAACATGCATTGACAAAGGCCTTTAGGATTGCATTTCTTGAGTTGTTGCATTTATCTTCTCAGTTGTGAGTCAAGAGGGAGGCCTTGGCACTGCACAGCTCCATTGCGCAATTTGACTCAAGGGGCGGAGATCATATAGTTGACAGTATACAAATGTCTCGCAGGTCTGCGTGCATCAGTTGAATTGTGTGCATGAGGTAGCTATGGAATGCTTAACCCAGGAGGTGAAGCCAAGTGGGTTTAGGCTAAATTCCATAGTTACCACATGCACGCTATTTCTACTGACACACGAAAGGACATGTGTGTCATATGTTTTATAGAATGGAGGACAATTTTCTAGCCAAAGATGCATTTTATGAGTATTAAAAATATGACACAGTTACCACTCACTATCAAGGCAGCAAGTTCTTGATCAGTGCAAACACAACATTTTGCTGTAAGTGTATGACCGTCAATTCTGCTGTCTTCATTTACAAGCTTCCTTTCATTTTCCTTGGCTCTTGGAATGTGTTTTAAAAGTTTTCCTGATTCTGTGATTGCTTAAAGGGATTGTGCAGTTTTGGTTGAGACCTAATTACAGGTTTCTAAAATTTTTTGGTGAGATAATGAAAAACCTGTTATGAAAACTGAGAGAGCATGTAATTCTATGAGGAATTCAACGTTTATTTGATGAAAATTGGTTTTGCAATGGCCGAGACATCCAAAAAAGAGTGATTCTAATACAGTATGGGACCCACACTTTATTATGATCGCTTTGTTTTACTTTGTTTTTGGATGTTTCAGTCATTCCAAACGCGATTTTCATCAAATAAACTTTGAATTCCTCTTAAAATGGTATGCCCTGTACTATATCACAATTTTTTTCTTGGTATCTCGCAAAAAGTTAAAAGCGAAATTCTCATCTCTACCAATACTGTACCATCCCTTTAAGGTATGAAATAATGGCTTTGGAACAAAAGTCTATGAACCCAAAACAGTGAGCATACCTTGAGGTATGATCCATGCACTGAAATGTTGTAGTGGTGGAATGGAATAGTTTAGTAGAAGATTGATAGTTTTGGCAAGCTGAAGGGTAAAGGTGAAGTTTATTCTTTGGCCGTCAAGGCTGACATCAAAAATGTTTTCACATGGCTTTGGCTGATCATTGGGTATAGTTTATGTCGAGGGATGAGAAGAAAGGAATGAATTACATGCAGAATATTTAGTGCTGCTCTGGGTCTACTTGTTGAGAACGCGGCTGGTGTAATGGTATCAGTGACTGCATTCATCTGAGAGCAGTGGTGAATAGTACACAAGATGGTATGCAGGACGATGGCACTCACATCCAGCTCAGATTATATACTTTATCCAGCTAAGACAACATACACATGCCTCTAGTCACGTCTGACACTGTGCCGTAGGTAACCTACCCCACCCCAAGTGTCCATTTCCTCTCCGAGATGAGGTGTGAAATGAAATCAGGGCGCCCTGATGGGCTTGAAGATAGGGAGTGTCTATTGACACTTTTGCAGTGTATGTAAACTGGTGTTACATTTGGGCCTCTATTACAAAGCTGTTCTTAATAGCTGTCCTAAAGCTTTCCCCTCATCATTTGCCTGACATGGCAACAACTAATGCATGACTGTGGTCAACAATCTATGGAAGCTTGCTTCATCGGTACTGCATGAGCTATCCAAGAAACATTACTAACAAATGGTTCGGGGTTTAATAGGGTGAGTTGGGGACATCTGCATCTATATTTATCCAAGCTATGGTTGTCTGAAGGGGGGGGGGGGGTGTTGATTCTTTTCATACCATACCTGCTCTAGCCTCATTCAGCTGACCGTGAGGGTCTGTGTGTAGTGTCTTCATGAATCATGCATGGTGGTCCCTGCAGTAGGGGGAAGTGGTGTTTGCTCCATGCAGTCTAGTGCAGAACGAGAGCTGGTTAAGGCTTGATGCTAATGTTAGAAAGTGGTGTCAAGGGGTTAAAGGTACTGTTTACCATTGGGAGCAGTGATTTAAAAGATGTTTGAGTTATCACATTTGATGCATATGTGTAGGTCAGTTGTATCACAGAACATCCTACCGTACAAACATTTTGCAATAAAGCCTAAAATATGAGGAGATATCACAATTTTTCTCACTAATACATAACTGTAGACGGTTTAGTCTAGAAACAATTTTATTATAACTTTTGTTCACATTTTGCATGCTCAACAATACTTATCATTGGTTATATCTGTTAACATTTTTGCACAGGTTGTTACTACCCCTTACTCAAATTTCAGAACTATTTTAAAGCACTAAAGTTGGGTTTTTGTTTCATCTGCAAATGGTAAATAATGCCTTTAAAGGGAGAATCTTTTCCACAGTCAAATTGATTTCATGAACAAGAATGACGTATAATGAATACAACCTTTGCAAGTTTCATTAATTTTATATATTTTTTTAATTTTATGTTATTATTATTATTATTATTTATTATTATTATTTTTTATTTATTTATTTATTTATTTTTTTTTGGGGGGGGGGAGGTATATGTATATATGGACTTTGTACAGCTTCATGCATTATCCCAGGACATAGTGTCATCAGTTGCAGTCACACATGTATATGTAAATTATTGATGGTATGAAAGGGTGATTTCATGGCTTTTAAGTTTTTCAGTTACTTACATACTAATCTTAACTACATTTCTTGTTTTCAATGTGGATGCAAGAAGAAGAGATTATGTCTTCAACAGTAAATTATTCCATGGTTGTGTCACTGTAACTAATAGCATTGAGGACTTTGTGAAATTAATTGATTTTCAGTAGTTGATCAATGAATTAATCTATCTATAATAAGTTTATCTGTAAACCAGTCTGAGAATTGTGAGGTGGTGACATAAACATCTTGTCTGATTATAGTTTAACTTTGACTGCTCTTCTTGTACGGTATCACTCTCTTTATTAAAGTCAATTTGATCAAGGAAAGGAGTCTATATCTTCACCTGATGGCAAAACATACAGTATGTGGCTAATGATATATCATGCTCTCTAGAAGTCTTTTTTTTTCTTTTTTTTTAATAAAAAAGGTGATATGCTTTTGCTGTCAGATACCATCTTCCACAGGGATTCTGCAAACTCACTTTTTAAGTCATGTGTTTTATTAAAGGAAACCAAAGCCCATGGAGAAATGTGGATGGAATGAAAGCAGCAACATTAGTTGAACACATCAGTGAAAGTTTGAGAAAAATGGGACAATCGATGCAAAAGTTATGAATTTTTTAAGTTTTGGTGTTGGAATTGCTGGATGAGGAGACTACTAGAGGTTATGACGTCATTGCGGACAACAATATAACAAAAATAAAAAGGGAATTCCACAAAAATTAATTTTTCATGAAAATTACACATTCCATTAACTTGATACTGACATATGTTAAGGGTAGCAATTATTTCCCCCTGCTTTCTGAAAGCGATTAGTTATGTGCTCTTTCATTATGCTAGAAAAGTGAATTTTTGTGGAATTCCCAGTATATTTTCTGTATATTGTTGTCCACACATGACACCATAACCTCTAGTAGTCTCCTCATCTAACGGTCCAATACCAAAACTAAAATTCATAGCTTTTGCGTCGATTGTCCAATTTTCCTCAAACTTTCACTGATATCTTCTACTAATGTTGCTGCTTTCACTCAATCCACATTTCTCTTTGGGTTTTGGTTTCCTTTAATGCCTAGTGCCCAGAAAATAAAAATCTAAATTAAAGTTTTTATAGAAATGATCTTGCTATGGCTGTGAGAGTGTTTGAATAGAAGGATACATTTATTATGCCCTTCCTCATACTATAAATATATGTAAAGTATAATCATACACGTATTTAGTATGTATTGCACATAGGTCCACATTAGCAAGCTGTTTTTGATAAAGCTGTATCACTAGTTATACACAGAATGACTATTCTTTGATGCAGGTGCGAGACTAGCAACATATATGCATCTAGTTTTTTACGTGCAAATATACACGAAATCAAACTGTATGAAGTATACATGAACATAATGCACGAAAATAGCTCCAAAGTAGTGGTCTCCAGCAGTGTTCATGGTCATTTTTCTACAAAATTCTCTATGAGAAAAAGTAGTCTACATAAAGTTGTGTATGTCAGTATGGATGTCAGCTCTAAGAGACCTTAATATATTGTTAGTTTGTACACACAATTATCAATCATTGTGGACTTATCATGGCTTTAGTATCAAAAAATTTTGTGAAACATTTTCATTACAGACTACCTGAATAGAATCTATAATTTGTATACTTACAACTATGATGATGAAAATATGGGATGTTTTGCCGGTAAATAATGACTGGCAGATCTGTTTGACATCCAACAAGGAAATTATCCAACACCAAGACTCAGTGATGACAGACTGTATACCATTCAGTTTGATTCCAGTTATATTCCTGGCTGAATCACAGGCTGCAATGAATAAACACACTCAATTAGTTTGGTTTCAGGCGATGATGGCAAATTGAGGGTGACAGTAATTGTTTAGAAGTTCTGTCAACCGCTATCTTCTCCCCTTTGTAAACACAGCATGCATATGTAGCCACACCGCAGTGGTATACGTGATTAAAGGAAGGTTGAGCTGGTACCTGCACCCCTGCTCTGGTGCAGACATGGGTCCTGTGGTGGGTAGTGATGCCGTTGTTGAGGGGGAGGTGTTGATAGTGGCAGGAGGTTGTTATTTAGTTCAGAATCAGCAAGAGGCAGAGGGGTTCCATGTGAGAGGAAGCCCAGTACAGATTGAGATTTGGTTTCTTGGCTTTCCATGATGGATTTTACATGAACACTATTAAAATGTGATGCTTTTCTATCAGAATATGTTGAATATTTTCAGCATTCATAGTAGTACTAATGATTATTGTTTTGTGTAACTTCACTTACATTGATTTAGTGGAGTTGATAAACTCCTTTGATTTATTGCTTTTATTTTGAATATGAATCAATTATTGGAGACAATCCTTTCTGTGCATTTTTGTAGACAATATACTGTAATAGTATAATTGATTTTATCAAAAGGAAATATGAAAATGTAAATGGCTTTACATGTGAAAATCTTAACACAGTATCCCACAATACCCATATTTTAGGCATGAGTATCTGATATCTTTCTTGCTCATACCTTTCAACTATAATGCTTGTAAAGTTTGATCAACAGTTATGATATGTCAGTAATCATTATTTGTCGGTCTATCAACAATGCAGAGTTCATAACCAGCAGTCTAGTGAATGATTAGCTGGGAACGATGAAGAATGCCTCAGCCGTAGAACTGACCGGTGACAGCAAACCAATCTTGGAGCCCATGTAAGGCAGTGTCTTGGTATGTCTGGTATGGAAACAATCCCGTGACTAAGGCAAGGGGGCGGAGGTAGAGCCTCCTCCAAGCCCATGTTACTACAAATCAGAAACAATTGGAGTTTAAAGCACACACCACCTTTCATAATTCTCCCTCCACCCATGCCATGCCATTAGCCAAGAACTGTTTAACCAATGTTTATGAGGCATTAATTTATAACACCTTAATGACAAACATATGACTATCCTTCTATCATATATATGACTTAATTTGCTCTGCTGTTATTTTGCCTTTGTAGTCAAAATTTAAAATAGACTTTTCTTTAAATTATTTTTTTGTTATTTTGAGTGATATGTCTCCAACAATAAAAACCATACTGCCATTTATTTAGCAATACCAGCTTGATGAAGTTTCTTCCAAATGTGAATATGATATAATAGATATAACCTCAGACCTGAAATCAGTTGTTTCACAGAAAGAAGTTCAATAAATGAATACAAACACACACCTTCATCTTCTTTATGGATTCTCTTGTATATTGAATTTTGACGGAAATAGAAGAATGTCATTTCAATCAAGAAAGGGCGTACAGCTAGAGTATCTTCATGTGAAAAAAAAGGAAATCTTGGAAGGCGTCTACTTTAATGCCTGTTTGGCCCTCAGCCAAAGAAGTTTGTATAACTTTGTTTGATTAGTTCACTATAAGCCTGTTTCCATCTCTGTGAGGATGCCATTAATTGCCTTTCTTTGGCACCTTGGTAGAGAAACACCTGTATTATCAACATTCACAGCAAGACTGATCATGGGTTCATCTCCTAGACCTTTAAAGCCTAATCCATTTGGGCTGGTAGGATAAGCGGCGAATGCCTGTATGTGTCCTGGGGAACTATTTTTGGTTCCAGCCCACGTCCCCCTCACTGATTAGACTGTCAAGGAGAGATGGATGTAAGATTCTCTCACACATCTTCCCTCCCAATTCCTCTCACTTCCAGGATGAACAGTTTGCAATCATCCATAAGAAAGAAGAAAAATGGAGAACGATGAAACAAAAGCTCTAGATTAATCAAACTATTATTAGAATCAGAGAGATTGTGTGGCCAATTGAATGTCAGATATTCAATGAATGTGATGTTCTTTGGTTATTTTGATATGCCTTTTGCATGCACATAATTGTGATGTGACTTGCTCAGTATCTTCTTTGCTTATTATCAGAAATTGATGGGTCATTGATATCATATCTTTTTGTAACAAACTTTTTTTTTATTGCACTATGAGTTTGCTTAAGATTCATGAGATATGTTAAGTCCTCCAAAGCAGAGGAAATACCAGTCTTCATGAAAAGTCAAGAGTTTGGGCATTTTTTGTTATTTTGTACAAATGATTAGAGATATCTGTGAAAGTGGTATTGCAGTCACATGAACAACAACAAGGCTGCCAGTTTGAACAGCCTGTTCTGGGCTCTGTTTTGATGTTCATTTCATCATAACTTTGTGGTGTTCTTTTTTAACTGTCTCAGAATATCAGTGCACTTGTGTTTGATGACATTACAGCCTCCACTTATCATTAATATTATTATATTTTTGTAATTGGACAGCTTTTCCTCATGAATCCTCTCATTCATTTGTATTCTCTTTTGCATGTCAATATCTAATTAAGTGCTAAATGTTTACACAATACTAATTTGTGGAAACTACCGTCTATTCAAGGAGTACCGTACCTCTTTGTCTCACCATATCTGTATCTCTTTTTTCTTTAATATCCAAGTGATGTTTTATTTGGTACTCGTCATATAACATTCTTGAAGCAATCACAGCTGAGAGATACATGACAAAGAATACATTTTGTTCAGTTTCTTAATCATACATGCACATTTTTCTCTTGAGGTATGTTGTCTGTATGGGTTTATAATGGAAAGGAATGTTAAAAGCTGACATATGCAGAAGGTTGCCAATGACATGCAGAGTGGTAAGCGCATATACACAATCTAATCATTTGAAATATATGCCATAGAGAGAGAGAGAAAAAAAAAACAACTACAACATGAAAATGCCATGGCGTGAACGTTCAGTGAAAAATAACTACAGCTCAATTATACCGCTGAGGGGTTCCCATTTCCGGTTATGCACATCAATCTTTCCTTGTCTCTTTGCAATATAACACTCTTCACGATATGATTTTGATAACATAGCCTTAAAAAAGGACAAACAGGGAATAGTGTTGTTACTTCTGCTTGCATAAATACATCTTTTTCCTATAAGTAAAATATGGTTTACCAGTATTTTGTTTATATCAATCTCTATAACTCCAATTAGTACCATCTTCACATTAAGGGATGACAAATCTATAATCGTAAGAAAAGATTTTATTTCCCTCCAAAATGTTTGTGACACCTTACAGTTCCACATAATGTGTTCAATCGTTTCATTCTCAATACATCCAAATGAACACAAAGGGGAATATACTAACTTCATTATAAACAACTTATAGTTCAGTGGTAATATGTTATTAAGTATCTTGAACTGAAATTCTCTGCTTCTTGCATCAATTGACGCTTGCACTATAAGTTTACATGCTTTACCTATATCCTGCTCTGTCATATCAAAATTAGACTGCATTCTAAAAGTACTAACAGGCATTTCATATTTAAGTTCTACTAATAAATCATAAGAATGTCTGCTCTTTAATCGGACACTCAGACGTTAGTGTTCTGGAAGAATGACAATGTCTTTTTACGACTTGCTGAATTTCTGCACCAACTGATAAAACCTGTAGTTCTGTGTTCTTTTTAACAGCCGACCAAATACCTTGTAACCTCAGATTGTCATTACTATCAATACCAAATTCTACTTGTAAAGCACGAAAATCTTTAAGATAACCTTCAGGGGTTATAATTTGATATAGCAGACAGATACCCTTGTACAACATCTCTATTTCTGCACATATAATGTCACAGCCCCTCCTCCTCCCCCTCTCCCCTCCCTCGCTCCCTCTATCCTGTCATCATCTCTCCTTCCATGGCAACCATTTGTGGTGATGTCATCATATCATGAATTCCTGCCTCCTCCCATACATACCCCAGCACCCCCTTACCTCCTGGAACCCTTGCAACAGCAGTCGTACATACCCCAGCATCCCCCTTACCACCTGGAACCCTAACAACGCCAGTCGTACATACCCCAGCATCCCCCTTACCTCCTAGAACCCTAGCAACGGCAGTAAATGATGATGACAAGGGAATGTCCTCCATCTCATGCTTAAATCCAATGATCTCTGAGAGAACCAGCTGTCGGGACACAGCCCTCTAAGATTCCACCAAAGTCTAGCCATGTGGGTAATGCATGTATTATGTAGTACATCACCTTGTTCTGTGTGATGAGATGTATGTGTATGAGCAAATCCAATTCTTATCCATTAAGAACTTCTAAGTGATATCTATATCAACATCCTAGTGGAATTCTCTGATATGCAAATTAGCTCTTTAATCTAGTTAATTTATAGTAAAAAAAAGTCACAATCAAGCAAAGTATTCATTAAAGTTTCATCCTGAAGATCAGTGTTGGATAAGCAGATTGATATCATATACGAATTATTATATTGATAAAGGTGGATCATGCAAATAAAGAACAGTTATTGCCTAGAATCATTCAGAAAGTTGTCCAAAATTATGAGAGGAAACAATGTCTTTCACAGTGCAGGTAACCTACAGTTTACCAAATGTATGCAACTCTTGAAGAACTTTGGTACAGAAATGCAGTCATGTTTGTATTGACATGGGTCTGACGAAGGCAAGGGGACTGAAAAGTGTTATGATACAGTCAACTTAGCTGAAATGACTCCTACATGATGTATATTATTAGCATTTTCAACATCCATGAGACAGATGTTACTAATTATGACACAAGAAATTCACAAGTTGCAGTTCAATATATTTTGCTGTGTTAATATCTACTGCTGATAGGTGATTGTTTTAATTTAGTAATTTTCTCTTTTTTCCCTGTCTATGTAAGTTTAGTGTGAGTAAGAGTAAGCACTGAGGA
Organism: Diadema antillarum; assembly: GCF_040938485.1. Lineage (NCBI taxonomy): Eukaryota > Metazoa > Echinodermata > Echinoidea > Diadematoida > Diadematidae > Diadema > Diadema antillarum. The sequence goes on along the minus strand of NW_027270976.1, from coordinate 1,101,559 downwards.
CAACAATCAAATGAAAGTTCAATTCTGATTCAAGGGCATTCGGGTCATGAATGCTCACAGGTTAGTTTGATAGTATCTAACTGAAAGAATTTTAATGGTACGCCCTTGTGCCATTGTATTAGTGATAACATTATATTGCATTTTAAGAGCCTCTTCAAAGTACATCAGCATTTGTTCAGTGACATAAAATGCGTGGTCAGAAATGATGAAATGCATAGAAGTCCATCCTAGTGTACTTCTAGGATAAGTACACATTTCAAGAAGATAGACATCCTTGTGACGATACCTATTTCTTCCGTTGTAGGAATTGATGAAGGCACAACACAGTTATCAATTCCAATCATTAGTTTCAGCTATATTTCATGTTCTTGCATGTGATATCTGCTATTTCCATTTCCTTTGAAGCTTCCTGTTCCTATATGTCATTTATCAACGTTTGGACAATTGACATTTCACAGTGCATGTTTACTTCTTCTTTTGTTACAGGACAATGCATATATTATGTCATACTTGAAGCCATAGTCTCAAGTTGGGTGAAATTTCAAATATGTTCACATAATGAGCCGTACTTTTACCTAGATTAGCAATTTGTGCAAGGTTTTCCCTTGATGCCTGTAGCTTTAAAAAAAAAAAACAACAACCTAAAAATATCTATTACTATTTCGAAAGTTTCATAATAGCTGGAGCTGAACAGGGCTGAAGAAACCATAATCAATCTAGGTTAGTGTTGGTTATTCTGTTTTTGAGATATTCAGGAGTTGGACTCTAGAGGGCAGTATTATGTTTTCTTCTGAGTGGCGGGAGGAGACCATACAGATTATCACTTCAACTGAGCTGACTGCTCCTTCTGTAGAAACCCCCATGTATCTTTCAAACCTTGATTAAATTGCAGAAACATTTGCTTTGATATTTGGGTTTGAGAACATGCCAGCTTTTAAATGAAATGAAAGGGATGGAAATGATCTGTTATCTGAGATTTGGCTTTCATTATTTGGGGTGAGAAAATGTCATAGCTAGTGAAAAGAATATGAGACCCGCTACAACAAAAGGATCTGAAAGTCCAGGGAGGTTGATTTTCTGAAAATGATATGACATTATTCCCTTACTCTTCTGCTTTAATTTCATATATAACACAACTTTAAAAAGTACTCAGTTGCGGAAATGTTCATGATTTTATGAGACCGTGCCGAGTGGTCTAGGAAATCAGTGTTTCGAGAGAACTGCCTTCAAAGTTTTCTTTCCTACGCAATCCTGATCAAGGAGAGGTAAGACAGTTTTCACCTCATGACAATAGAAGGTCTACTCATAGCAACCTCCTCAATGTTCATTCAAGCTTAGCGCCAGTGGTCTATGCATGACCAATCAGTAGCCAGGATGTCACACACTGACCAATAAGATTACTCCCTCGTTGCCAGGGGCGGATTCATTCTGCAGCGCTAAACCCAAATCTTTGGACACATTTCAGTTCTGTTGAAAGTGGAAAATCATGGCCCAGAAAAACGCTAATTTCTTGCCTTTCCTTTGATCATTTAGCTTCGAAATTTTGGCAGATGATTGACAAAACATTAGACTACAACATAATGCCAAAATCAGAAATTTGATGGTTTTGACAGATTTTGATGATCTGACTTCAAACTCGATTTGCTTGGCTTAGCCATCAGTGACTTTCAGATCCTTTTGACGTGGCAAGTCACATACTTGTTACAAATTTGATTAGCATTAATACAAAAATGGGTTCAATAATGTTCAGTGTAACCGCTAGCGCTAGCACTGTTAGCCATCTCTGTAGCTAGCTAGCTGTGCATTATGTGTGAGTACAGGTATACATGTGCACTTCATGATTCCAAACAATCGCTTTTACATGTGCGTTTTGTATGGTCGATTGAAGAGCAACCCACTTGGACTTTAATAACTTCGAAGGTTTACCAGGTAATGCATTTGCCTAAAGTTAGTTCATGGACCCATTTTATAAACCAAATACTGGTAATGCACAGGTTTGAGTTCATGATGTTAGTGGAGTTGTAGTGCACTCTCAGGTACTTACAATTTCATGCAACTTGCATGAGACACAGCAGAGTGAATGTTGCACCATTTTAGATACCCTTAAGAGCGCTGCATTTCCACCAGTGCTCTCATTTGTGCATTATTGTATATCATGAAATATGTATGCAGGGGCCTTTAGATATTTCCTCACATATCAAAACTATTGATATCTCATATACTTTTTCTAGATTTTTCCCTCTTATGATGTCATAGATATCACATTTCATGTTCTTTCTGAATTGATGTCCTGCATCCTTGCGGTCAGCTTCCTGAATCTAGCCACTTGGTAGAAATGCTGGGTCAAGTCTGTCTTCATGAAGATCATCTCCACAGCCTTATTGAGACATAGACTTTTATCATGCTTTCATGTCATGCTTGATCAGATTAACTTATCAAATAGATTGCAGTTCATCATTTGAATTTGATTTGAATTAATTATTTTTTCGCTTGACTGCGAGGGAAGCAAAAAATGCCCATATGCAAGCACTGTTGGCTGCAGTTTTCCTCCAAAGGACTAGGGAATGAGGAGAAAGTGCTTAACCTTAAGGTATGAATATTGCAGACAGGGGACTCAAACCAGGGACAGTGTGATTGTTAGGGTGGGATTTCCCGGAGCACGCGAATGACAAAATCCAACATTCGGAAAAGTTTTTCTCCGAATGTGTTCCGACAATGAAGCCGAAAACTATCGTTGCGCTATTTGTGCGAAGTTTCCACAACGTTTGTGCGAATGTCGTGTGTATCATTGCTCAAGTACAGCATGTTACGTACACGAAGAACACGCGACGGAAATGCGAACAACGAAAAATTTCCAATAATCGTGGGAGAAAATGTACCCAAGGAGAGGTGGAAGCTGTCTTGAGTTGAATTTTTTTTCTTTCCTCTATTTCTCCGTTCGTTTTCTCTCATTTCTCTATCGTGTGCTTGCCTACATTCTTTTTCCTAATACAGTCAAACCTGCCTTAGCGGCCACCTGTCTATAGCGGCCACCTGTCTAAAGTGGCCACTGCAAAATCCCCCCAAGAGAAAAGCCCTGTTAAAGACCCTATGTATAGCGACCACCTCTCTAACGCGGCCAGCGGCCACAAATTTTGTTTCCCGCAGGAGATATTAACCTGTCTATAGCGGCCAAAAACCCAATGGAACCGTAGCCAAGTCGATAATTCAGCGTGTTTTTCTGTTTGGTAGCCGTGCGGGCAGCGTTCAGTGATCGCCACCGCTACATTCATACCTCATTCAGTCATAATAATCCACGATTCTTCACGACAATAAACATGCTACTGTGCAACAATTTCATATACACCGGCATGGTTAAATGCATGAAACACACGGTGTATGCATACGTACACACATACATGTACATGTAAGGATACAACGATGATACATGTACGTGTAAGCAATGCACACAAAGTTGGATTACCTGTCTATAGCGGCCACCTGTCTATAACGGCCACTTTTTCCGTCTCCTTGGGTGGCCGCTATAGACAGGTTTGACTGTACCTATCTCCACTATTAAAGCACTTGATTTTTTTTTTCAGTTCCTCCAACACATAATCTCTATAGTTCAAATGAGATTTTACATACTTATCATTAATTTTAAGTGTATTCTGCGATTTTTTTTGTATATCAAACATTTCTTTCTCTTTGCTAGTCTTTAATTTCTTTTGTTACTATAGTTGTTAATAATTCTTTGATGTTTAGATGTATGCCCCGATTTTTGTCTGTCGAAAACGTATAAGTCATACATCCAACAAACGTGCACTAAACGTTCGCGATAATGTCTCAAAAGGTACTCGAACAGTTTGCGATTACGTCGTAAAATGATCGGAAAAACTTCGCAGATTTCGCCTAACATACGCGAGACATTCTCCAAAGTTTCGGAGTCTGTTTGGGGTTTCACGAACATTTTGCGAACATCGCCCGTGTCTTGCGAAGGTCTTGCGCCTATGACGAGGCTTTAAAGACATTTTCGAGAACAATTCACGAGCAAATCACGACCAAGTGTGCGGAAAAGGTTCGCAAAAAATTTCAAACTTTTTTGAAATTATCGCCGAAGTAAAAACAACATTCGCGAACAACTGACGACGCTTCCGAACCCTCACGTTTGTTTGGCGAACTTTTGCAGACTAAAATACGAATGCTGGATTTTGCCATTCGCGTCCTTCGCAAATCGTTCGCGTGCTCCGTGAAATCCCACCCTTAGTATGTGGTTTTATCTACTGAGCCACAACATAACTCCTGACCTATTTACAGTCTGCTTTTTTGGTATAGTGAGGCTGATCATTGTAAGACAGTTTTTTTTTGTGTGTGTGTGTGTGTTTGTGTTTTGCTTTTTTGTTTTGTGTGTTTGTTTTTTTTTTTTGGGGGGGGTCTTTCGGCTGGGCAGAACAAATAGGTATTCATATTCATGAAATTCTTGCATCGAGTTTTTTTTATGTTCATGTCGATGTAAAGCAATTTGTCAATTGGTTGCAGGAAGGAAAAATACTATCTTGCTAAAAAGATGCATGTTTGAGGAGGATTGTGGATGATGTGCTACTACCATCTATTAAAGGGATGGTACAGTATTGGTGGAGATGAGAATTGGGCTTTTAACTCTTTGCGAGATATCAAGAAAACACTTATGATATAGTACAGAGCATACCATTTTAAGAGGAATTCAAAGTTTATTTGATGAAAATCGGGTTTGGAATGACTGTAACATCCAAAAACAAAGTAAAACAAAACGAATGTAATAAAGTGTGGGTCCCACACTTTATCAGAATCACTCTTTTTTGATATCTCAGCCATTTCAAAACCAATTTTCATCAAATAAATGTTGAATTCCTCATAGAATTACATGCTCTTTCATATTTCATAAGAGGTTTCTCATTACCTCACCCAAAAATGTTAGAAACCTTAAATTAGGTCTCAACCAAAACTATATGATCCCTTGAAGGCGATGTCATGTCTGTATAAGTCAACAGTGCCTATAAGCATTAACACACTGTATGAAGAAAAACACTACACTGTATATCACAATTCTCCAGTAATCACCCTAAGTTTCAATATATTTGACTGAATTATATCAAGAAAGAGCATAAACTTGAAAGAGAAAACAATCAAATGTACCTTGTTGATGAGTATAATATTTCTGCATGGATACCACCAAAAAAAGAAGAAGAAGAAAATAATGTGGTTGTTTTGTGATAAGATACTTCTCTAATCTCATAGCAAGGTATTAATGAATGTCCCAATTGCCTTATTATTATGAGTTCTTCTTTATTCCTTAATTATGTTGTTTTGACCAATGGACCTTCTAATCACAAGAAAGAATTGGCTATTCCATCTGCCTTTGTCTTCCATGAATGGGGGAGCTCTGATAGCAACCTATTTCCAGTCAAGGTTGTGGAAGATGTTTGTCTTTTGTAGTGCAGTGTCGTCATGGGAACCATGATGCTAACAGAAGCCTCCTCAAGAGTGCTGATAGGAATGAAAGCGAACTTTCAGTTTAGTGAGTTTATTAATGCATTCTCATCAAGGAATAGCAGACATATGTATGATATACATCTTTTTAATGTATCTTTCATTAGACCATGTTTGAGTGTGCTTATGTTAACATTTTATCTTGATGGGAGGCCAGACTATAAATCTCCAGTTATATGATTTGTGGTCAATGTTATTTTGAGAAAAAAAAAAATAAACACAGGGAGAACATACACATAATGTTCTGCCCATTTGTGAACATGACATATTGTTCCACTTCTGCATGATTACTGTTAAAGTGGATATTTTCACGCGACCAATTTTTTGCGCTTGGCTGGGTAAGAAGAGTTTCGCCTGATTTTAATGCCAGGGAATCAAGACATCAACTAATGGAACATATGGAGCGCAAAAATATTCACATGCTTCTATTTTCGTGCTAGCTTCTGGTTGTGCGACATGCGCGAAAATTTCAACACCGTAAAAATTTTCACTTTAACAGTATGTTCATCCATTTGCTCACAGATATTTGACTAGCCCCAGCTCTAAGCATAAGACAACAGACTCTCCTACTTCAACTTTAGACACTTGATAATGTGTCTGTATGATCACCGACTGGTCTGTTAGGAGTATCTTAGGATTGAAACAGACTGCAGCTATCCTGCTTTTAAGCAGTTTTTGCAAAATCTCCCATTCTCTTGCTTGAGTTTGAGTTTCTTGCTCTACATACCTTTGTGTCTCCTGTTTGAGATGTATTATCTCCTGCCCAACTTAGTTTTGTCACCTATGTTAAACTAGAGAAGCACTCTGAGAGTGCAGACCTCCGCCACGCATGCAGCGCATTTCCACCACTGATCTTGTTCTTCCATAGAGATATCAGTGATTTCCACCCATATGTACTTTATAGCATTGTGTGCTGAAAGTCGCCCGATTTCCCAATATAGAAGCCTTTGTTACGTCATAAACCCTCAGCTGCATGGTGCGCCTCGACCTAGTAGAAACTAGAGCACGCACTTTAGTGCGCGCATGCAAACCTCAAATACAAGCAGCCTGAACTCCCAAGTTCATTGACCCTACCTGCCAAAATATCAAAAATCCTTCCTAAATTCCCCCAAAATTCTCAGATCACTACCAAAATTTGATAATCTGTTACTTGTATCATTTTAAATCTTTCCTGCAAGTTTCATCAAAATCTGTTTACTGCTTTTTGAGTTATTTTGCACAAGGACAAACAAACAAACAAACAAACAAACAAACGGTAACGAAAACATAACCTCCTCCCTTGGCGGAGGTAACTAGAAAAGCACTCAGAGAGCACAAACCTCCGCCAAACCAGCATCTCATCAGAGATCCTGGTAGGATCTTTGAACTCATTTCCACCCCTACAGGCATGCGGTTTCCCAAAATAGCCTTTTGTTTACATCATTGCATGGTGCCTTGCTGGGCGCACGCTATAGTGCGCTTATGTTATTGTCCAGTACATGCAGCTTGAACCCCATGTCTGTTGACCTTATATGCCAAAAGATTAAAAAATCCTTCAAAAATCCATAAAAATTCCCTGATCACTACCAAAACGGAATAACTATTTCTTGTGTCAATATCGATTTTTTATGCAAGTTTCATTTTAATCCATACTCAACTTTTAAGTTATTTTGCAAATAGACAAACCAATGCCGATGATCACTTAACCCGTTGAGACCAATGCCGATGATCACTTAACCCGTTGAGTCCCGAGAATACTCGGACAGGTGTCTATGTGAAATGTGTGTTGTAGCAAAATCAGTCCATCCTCAACGGGTTAACCTCCCCCTACCTTGGCGGAGGTGAAAAATAAGTATGATATAGCACCAGAGAGCATGTAGAACCCAGTGCTTCCAGGGCCCACTTAACCTGTTGAGGACAGACTGATTTTGCTATAACATGCATTTCCCATACACACCTGCCCGAGTATTCTCGGGACTTGTCTTCAACATTAAGGGCCCTGAACCCCAGGTGCAAGGGACATCACTCACAATGTATGCATATTGTACATAATATTGTCCACATGTTCACGCAATCAGAGTCTCTAGATTACAAGGGCATACTGGCGGGAGAATATCTCCCATTTAGAAATGCTCAGGGGGTTGGAGTCTCTGGATTAGCCTGTATGCTGCCCTCAGACACCAGAAGTTGAACAATTTTTGCCAAGTTTTTGTGGCAGCATAGCCGTTACACATCAAGTTCATCTCTACCATAGGCAGGTATTCATAATCAATGTAACAACAATTTATGACAGAGAAACAAAAATCACATGAGCATTTTCTTTTCAATAATACAATATAAATTGTTGCTTTTATTAGTGTGGATGGCAAAGAAGATACCCTGAGTAGTCCTAATATTCACTGAAATGCTAAATTGATTTATTTTGTCCAGGGCCCTGTTTTATGAAGAGTTAAAATTGATTATATAGTTGATTTCAGCTGTAAGTCTATGGCAGCCTGTGTAGTAAAGAAATTTCATTGATTTTATCTTTTGATAAAATGGGGCCCAGTTGTCAATGACAACCAACCTCACAACTGGTAGACAACCAAAGAATGCAAAGGATGTCAGTACATTTAAAAAGAGGACTTTCTAAAGATGGATTTTATCTGATAAACTTGTAAGAAAAATGAGTGAAATGATGAGACATCTGTGACTTGTGGTGTGTCAGCTTTGAATGCTATCAGTTCCCCCCCCCCCCCTTTGTTTGTTTGAGATTGTGAGGTACCCTGTTTCAGTCAGACCGCAGCACCCGATAATTCGCTCGTATTTATTCAACTCGTATGCAAGCCCGCTCTAGGCTTGCATACGTAATGAACTGGTGAAGGGAATTTTGTCCTTTGGCTTTCGGCAACAAAAATACACCTTATATTCACAAATTTGGTAGCAAATTCAAGGATAATATGTAAACTATTGTCACATGTTACTCAAATTATTGTAAATGAAAAGTATCATAGCGTAATTTGAGCTTGAAAAGTGATGAAAAAAGTAATTCGTGCAGCACACGTTCAAGACGTCAAAAGAATACCGACTTCACTTTGCATCTCGATGAAAATGCATTATTTGGTAGTCTATCTCTTAATCTTTCTATACATGTAAACATCTTGACAATTTGTTGCTTAAACCGGTCAGGAACCAGTAAAATATACATAGATGTCAGTGCTGATCAGCTTGAAACCGTGCAATCTCAAGAGTAAGTTCTCTCATTGGACAGTGCGTGCATTCAGCGCTTGCATTACGTCATTATGCTGCTACATAACGGTTTGATGCCACTTGCGGTTTCTTGGCACGCATGTAGTTCAAGCCAAGTTCAAGTGCTTAATGCAAGCACTGTCCAATGAGAGAGCTCTTTCGTGCCACTGTACACTTTGTGTGGAGCATACTTCCGGCTTAGGAGTGAATTTTACAGACATTTCAAAACAGAAAAACTAGTATAAATCATGCTTGCATCTCCTTGACTCCAATATATGATGAGTATCTAAGTTTCCTCTCTATGAAAAAGCCAAAATCAGAAACAACAGTTTCTTAAACCAGTCAGGAACCAAAAACGAACTTTAGACGACAAAATCTTCCATGAAAAGCAGGTAAAATTTGCGCAAGTTCAACTGATTATATCGTCATGATAAGATCCGATGTTATACGCAAATTTAGTATCAAAAGAAAGATCAGAGTCTGCAGAACAAATTACCGTGACTTGTAGCCATGATGAATGTATGTACAAGTCGCTACACTGTTAAAACCATAGCCCTGTCAAACTCTCGCAAAATCTCGCACGACGACACACCTTTTCGAACGCAAAGATCGTCAACGAGAGTGCTGAATAAATCTTGCCGGATCGGCTCATTAGCATGCGTGCTGCAGTCTGACTGGTTTTGTAAATGTTTGGACCAGTGCTGTTACAATTATGAAGATCTTACTTTGTACTATCTCTTTTTCATCATCTGTCAAGACATGTATGTCATTAGGCTATGTTTGGCAGTTTGAGAAATTCAGAAAGAAATCAAATACCATGTGATATGACATCTTGTGACCAAATCAGAGACATGTGACTAAATGTGTCAGTGTATTTCTAAAACTTTGAACTTTTCACTAAATATTTTTGTGTTATGGTGGCCATATAAGTTACCATTCTGTGTGAAGTGGATGAGTGGGATCCCGTGAGACCAAGGTTTTAATGTACACCAGAGTTGGCCAAGGAATCCCTATTCCTACTGGTAGAGAGAGACAGGAGTCTTCTATAGAACAGGAAATGAAATCTATAAGCCAAATTTAGTGTGCAAATCTCATTGTAACAGGGAAAAAACATGATGCAGTCACCTCCCTCACAAACTCCGTAGTCACTTACTAGATTCTAGGAAAAGTTTAAATCTACTAGGAAAATGTGAAATCCTTGCAACTTGGCTTTCCACTTCATGATTAGAAAATGAGTCTATACTGTTAAAAAACTAGATTTATTAAACTCCCTGAGTAATGTGAAGACTTACTGCCCTTTTTTTTTTACTCTACTAATGAAGCCTTGATTTACAACCACAATAATTGCAGAAAATTAAGGTTCTTTGCCATTTGCCTCAAATTCCATTTAATTCATTTCTCATTTTTTATATGATTCTCTAGCCATCTGATGAGACCGATCAAAAAATTTGAGATTGATAATGTGTGGTGAATTCCCCACTCATTTTCTTTCTTTCTTGGAGTCTATGAACTTGTCTTAGAGACCATCAAAGAGGGATTTATTGCTATCACAGTAATCTTGTCTGTCAGATTTACTCTCCCTTGTTCGATGTCCTCTGAAAAATATGGGATTGGTCAGATTTATGAAAGTTTGAAGTAGTATGATCCTGATCTTGGCAGATGCCACATAGAAATTATGGCATTGATCAGTTTGTAATTCAGAAAAGTATGAATTTAATCGTGGCATCTTTAATTCTTTATCACTATTATCCTTCCAATAGACATATTTTAGGTTATCACAGTGAAGATTTGTTACCATTGGTAATAATTGAGGTGGATTGCATCTTAAACTGTGTTGAGTGCCTGCAAGACACTTTATTATATTGCCCAAAGAGTATACTCTATCTCACAGCACCATCCTCTAACTGACAAAATCTAAGTATTTGACTGAAAGCTACATGCACAAGCTACAGCGTATCATCTAAATTACTACATACGCCAAATATTTTGTGAAGTTTTTATTTTCACAAATTTGGCAATTCAGGTGCTATTTGTGAATTTAAAAACATGCGAAAATATCAACTCTCATCCCCACATGTATGTGACGTGCACGAATACATTTCTCCGTTCAGTATAGTACTCTACAATTGTGAATTTAACCCCTTGCGAAATTTTCAGAAGTCCTGACTCGCGAAAAATTAGACTCACAAAATATATGGCATGTACAGTATATCAGAGCAATTGCCTCCACATCCTTCTAGAATTAAGTTAAAGACTGACACTCATGGTCTTTTTTTTTCTTTTTCAGGGAGGGGGTTTAGATTGCAGAATAGAGCTGTACATGTTCTTTGATGAATTACTGTCTTAGCCCATTACAGGATCTCTATACATGATTCTTTCCTGTGTATTGTTTGCCTCTTACTAGTGGTCATTGTACAGATTCCTGTCTTGTGTTGGAGTGATTCATTTTGGGTGCTTTTCATAGGCATGTATTCAGTCACAGAAACTACATTCTTGATATTTGACTGTATTCTTGCTGCAAATTATGCTTTGTGTTCGTCTATTTTGTCTGTCTATAATTATGTCCCTAATGTATCTTTGTCTTTTTTTCTTTCAATTTGTCTCTAACTTTATCTCTAATTTTATCTTGATTTTTTTTCTTATATATGTACTTAGATGTTTCAAAATTGTATGATCATGAAGCAATACCCTTACTAAGAAATGTCTTTATGACCTGTGTTACTGTCAGATACATTTTTCTGTTAACTAACATGCTAAAGGAGAGGGGAGATATTTGCAAGTATTTCATTGCATCTTTCATGATGATATCTGAACCTACAGAAATTCAAAGAAATGTTGATTCTAAATCATTCATTCCATTGGAGAGTAAGGGGGTCATCAATCGACAATTTTGCACTCAAAAATAGATATGTAGCATAGTCCAGGTGGTAATCAGTTCTCATATGTTCTCACATAACAGACTCAGGTAAATGTGATATAAAATTTTGTTTTTGTTCATTCTGTTTGTCATTGATATGGTGGATATTTATGCAGTGATATTTATTACCTTGTCTGCCACGTCTGAATAACATTCTCTGAATGCTGATTCATATCAGTGCTTAACACCTGATCTGCAAAGTTATTGAATTGGAGGCCTTTTTTTCTTCTCCAAGGTGTAGGTTGAGCTGCTTATTTCAATTGAAATGAATTCGTCTTCAGTTGAGAAGCAATTTGTAACAGATATAATGTAACATTTTCCACAGTTGCATTTTGCTGCAGCAGTAATGCATCTTATTCCAAGCTGAAATCCTCTGAATGTAAATTGATGTGAGGAAATTCTAAGAATAGTAATCTGAGTTTGATGTTGTGAAGAAATAACATCTCAGCATGTGGCTCAGCATGATTGATGTAGTTTGATTTCATGATGAGAAAAAAGAGGAAACATGCAAAAATTGATCATTGATTTTGCAAATTATAGCTATATGTGTGTCTGATATATTTAAAGCTGACAGACTAATGGATATATATAGTTGTATCATGACAATACCAATTATCCCTTTACAATATTTCCACACCTGTACATGTATGTAGGAGGGACTACCTAAAATTTTGATAGACCATTGATTATTTGTCAAGAGTGTGTGATGTCAACTTAGTAAGAACTACTCATTTCTGAAAAGAGGCAAGTGAGCTCAGTGAGTCCACATCATCATGAGACATGACATATGACTTGTCAAGGAGCGAAAAGGTCGTAAGTAGTCAGTGATCACCAAGACATAGCATACTCTGAAAAAGCTGGTGTGGTTATAGTCATGTGGTGTGACGTGTCTCTTTGAATGTCATGAGATCTTCTTCCCATGACATTCTTGTGTTGAAAGCCTTGTTTTGGCTTCTCTGGAAGGAGTGATGTGGGCTATTTTTTACTTTTATTTGAAGAGGATACGATACTTTGAAGTAAATCTTTCCTTATTGTGTCATAGGTTGTTATCACGTTTTGAGCACTTTTCTAGAAATAAGCAATCCGATCTTTAATCTGTGAATTTATGAGATGCAGAATATCTAGAAAAGCCCATTTTTTGAGAATTTGAATGTGATTTAATAATCTATTGAAAAAATATGAATTTTGACAGTTTTGATAAAAGTCCTTGAAATCCTTTCTCTGCCCTCTGAGATGGGAACCGTTTGATGCCATACAGTAAAAGTGCAAACTTTCACAATTTTTCAATTGGTGTAAGTTCGGATTCATTCAGGTAACGTTTGATGAAGGTACAAAATTAAATTAAATCATCTGGTCTTACTGTTTCAATTCCAAGAATGGTTTCATGTCCAATCCTTGACATCCTAATGAGATGAGCTGATGAAGCGTCTAGGATCAGACATGAAACCGCTCTTGGAATTAAAACAGTAAGATGAATTTATTTAATTTTGTACCTTTACTTCGTAATCTTTATTCATCCTTATTATCATCATTGTTGTTTTGGGGTGTATGTTTTTGGTGTGGTTTTTTTTTTTGGGGGGGGGGGAGGGGGAGGGGGAGGGGGATATTGGACCAAATTCAGTGCCCTCAATTTCAGTGAACCTTTTTGTACTTGCTCAGATAAGAGTATATTTGTACGTATGTTTTGATGTGTTTGATGCCATACTGTGAAAATGCTTTAAATATCTCAAAAATATTTCCATGATGCATTTCCACTAGTTCCTAAAAAGGCAAAATTTACACACATACACACACATACACACACACACACACACAAACTGGATAAATGCACCACTATCAGTGGTTTGTACATAGAACTTTTGAAATTTGAATTTGTTAAAATAATTAGTAAAATTTTAACTTTCTTTGGATAGAGGTAGAATGATTGATCCAAATCATTTGAATTAGAAGTTAAGTATTATATCAACCTAAGCCCGCTTTATAGGCCTATATAAGTAAGGTAACGTATATCAAGCAAAATATCAGTAATCTTTGCTTTTACCAGTGCTCACCTTATGAGGAGATAAACAGTTTTAGTAGCAGAAAAAAAATTAGTGTTCATTTTATTCCACAATTCAGTTTGAAAAGAGCAACCAAGGTTTCCACAGAAAACAGACAACTGATGCCTAGTATGCTGTTATACCCATTTCTTTTTTTCATTCTTCAGATCTGGATGATTGTGACTATGCATCATTAACTAAACCAACAATAAGTCACACACCCTGATTTTACATGAGGAGTCAAAATAGGTGAAATAGGTCAATCTAATCATTCATTAGTTTGGTATATCTTCTGAAAGAACAATGTTTCTACAAAATTATAAATTTGAGATTGTGAAAATAATGGAAAAGAAACTAATGTTACATTTGTAGGACACCTATTTTTTAGAATACTGTGATTTGGTATGATTTAGAGGCCCCTTGTAATTTCTTAAAAACGTAACACATTTTTCACTCCAACTCTGATAACTATTGACAGGATGCTGTTACTGCTTTGAAAGGTAGCAGTAGTCATGAATAGAATGTGCTAATGGTGTGTGCAGAATTTCAGCTTAATCTGAAAATCGATTTATTTCAGTTGCTGTATGGAGTTTTACATCCTGTTTTTTGTCCCATTCATTGCACAGAGCTTAGCTTGGTGAGATTAAGCACTTGAATAGATCTCGAACTTCAAAGCCTCTTTTCTCAGTAAACGCTTTTCCAGAGTGTGTGCACTATTATTCGGATATGTTGGGAAAGTCCATTTGAGTTGAGTTACACATTATTTTCAAGCTTAGAGTCCCCTCATTTAGAATCTGCCCTTGATTAAAAAAAAAATCAATGTCTGGGGATTTTTTTGTTGGTTTTATGATACAGGGTCACAATTGATACGTGCCTACATCCTCAAATTTTCATTCTGACATTCAAGATTCAAGTATTATCATCCAGCAATGTCTCCAGGCAGTGTGTGTGTTGTTGTTTTTTTCAATTCCTTTGGCATTGAATGGAAAGAGTACACAGAGATGTATTTCCTGTCAGAATCATCTTTTGAGTTGCCGCACTTAACTGTTTGATATGATACTAATGAAGGTCACTGTGCCGACAGCTAAGCAAGAGTTTGTGTCAAGAACATAAAGCACCCAATTCAATCAAATAAACTGTCAGGTAATACTAATGTGGAAGTGTTCAGACCTTTTTTCAAGTAGTGGCTACAAGGAAAATTGTCGCTCTTTTGCACATACATCTGTCATCGTGTTACATGAAAAACCAAATGAACATAATAAGTGAGAACTTGCTTCTTCTTTTTTTTTTCATCTTGCTTAGCATGTTTATTCCCTAGGTGTCTGATCATCACTGAGTCTTAAGAGCCTGAGAGAGTGTGAGATCAATTTCCTCGTTGGGACCCTTCAGCCGGACCTCTCTCCTGTCAAGATTTACGAGCTTGTGTGATCATCAGCGGCGGCAGCGCTCTTAGCATCTCGGTCAGACGTATCTCAGCGGGGAAACCAAAATGAGCTTTCTGAGCAGAGAATACCTCTTTTCTATTTAATCGTGGTGTGCGATCTTGTCCCAGCAGAATGGCAGGAAAGTTGCGCAACCATGACGTAGATCTGTGTTAATCTCTGCCCTTTGATCTGTTTACATGAGCCTGTTTTGCTGTATTTCTCAGTGATGTGCAGTGCCCATTGAGTGGTGTCCAATCAGCCAGTACAGTATTGGTCATGTCCTCACTTGTTTGAGGTGTGTCAATTTGCAGGCTGCGTCTCATTTTCTGGAAAGGAGCAGCCACGGATAGGATGGGAGAGTAGAAGGGACATCGGAGAGAATGTGTCGTTGGGGAAGCTTTCTGGGAATGAGATGATGATTCCTTTCAATGTTTAGTCTGTTGTTTAGCTGGGGGTGGTTTCCTGGAAATATTTACCCACTATTTCCCCTCTCGCAATCAAGACAACAAATAATCACGAAATGTATGACAGTGTCATGCATTGCTAGTCTCACCACCAGGCTTCCAACCTTGCCATATCTTACTTATTTGCTGGACTCATTGCACATGTACTGAAAGTTTGGTGTTTTGTGCAGTGTGGTATCGGTCATAGACCTCAACATGAACTGGCTGTGTCCATAAGAACTTCAGACATGCATTACGTCAGGTCCAAGTTCTCAAATGCTACTGTGTGGGCTGAATGCCTGACCTAAATCACTAATTTGGTGTGCTGCTGAGTCGTTCAACCAATGATCATGCAGTGGGCTAAGACTGGCTAATAGCAATTAATGGCTTTTGTGTACGTGTAGTCTGTCATGTAGAGGAAGTGTTTTCTTTGAATTGTTTGCCGGCGATTTAACCGCAAGCACGATGGAAAGGAGCGATGTCGGGTATACTGCACATAACTGATTTCTAAAAAGCAAGTGTCCTCCACTGAAGCCCATTTCTGTGTATGTCACAATAATATGATACCAACTCCATTTTTACCTTTACACTCACTTCGATTTCTTGATAACCTTTTCTGAGCAGCAACTCTCTTTATCTTTTCTTCTGAATTACCTGAAATCATTTGTGAATAATTCGTTCTTCCTTTTGTTTTTTGGTTTTTTTTGTATGTGCAAGTGCAAATTACATACGTAGGTGCCAATAAGGGTGTGTTTATGCTCCATTTGTGAAGGCAGAAAAATCACCATTTTGAAATGTTGATCCAAAACGCTGATGTAGAATGCTGTTCATGGGGGTACTATTTGGTGTGTTCAATCTATTCCAAGCTTGAGAAAGAGCCAATTTCATGATGTGCACTGCACATCATTGAAAACCAAGCCCAGCGAGCTGCTCAGCATACACTGTATGTGTCTACCTCATGTGAAATGGAAAGGCGTTGAGATGACATCAGAATAAACATGTGTATTACATGCTTTTTTGTTTATGATTCCCCGTAAAATGCGTTTAGAGGAAATTGCCAACTGTAATTACTGTCATTTTTTTTGCATTTTTAATCAGCATTTTGAAATGCTCTTTACATCAAAATGAGTCGGGATGCAACCATGTTTTGAACTAAAAAATTTTTCTAACGCGTGATTATGGACCCAAAGTGTTAAACATAAATGCACCCTTCATTTTCTCAAGTTTGCTCCTGATAGATTTCACCTCTTACTTATTTCTCAGTGCAGTGGCGGATCCAGAGGGGGGGGGGGGGGGGGCGCACCGGGTGCGCACCCCCTCTTTATTTTTGGTCAAAACAAAAGAAATGGAAAGAAAAAATGGGGGTGCATGTGCCCTCCTTTAAGTTTGTAAAGGCGCGTCCCCTTTACGGAATTCCTGGATCCGCCCTTGCAGTGCTTTCATCATCTCATTGCTTCCCATTTGAATTTTGTGTCTCATATCCCCACTGTCTGACTTACATATCTGTCCTGTCTCTCTCCCTCTCTTTGTCTTTGTTAAGTTTTTATCATCTTTTTGATCCTACATTGACCTAGTAAAGACCTGGATGTGACAATTAATTATCCCCACTCTCCATGAATGCTGCATGCACTCATTCAAATCCTATTTACATGGCGGCATCTTGTAGTGCTTTTCTCTAGGCTATGAAAACTTGGGAGAGAGGGGCTCACTTGCTCTGCAGGGCTCTCATTCCTGTGTGATTTCCATCACAAGTTGACTCCTTATGGCCCTTGACATTGATATTGACCATTCGGTGCAATCAGATGCCCAAGAGCTATGGTGGAAGTCAGCGGGGGAGAACGGGCGGTGAAGGAAGATGGGTGTCGCTGTTAAAATGCCTCCCTGTTTCTTGGTAAGAGTCAAAAGAGGTTAATGGAGGGTTTTAATGGACAGACGCTTAGGCTTAGAAGGGAAGCAATGATCAGCCTCAAGAGCTGAGCTGAATTCGTTGCTCTTGCTTTTTAGGTGCTTGAATCGGCTGATGAAATATCATGAGAGGACTTTCTAGGTGTAGACCACTCTGACAAGCTGCAGTATCAACAGCATGTTCAGGCTTGAAGAAGCACTTCAACAAAAGATGTGGATTAAGGGCAAGAAGGAAACGTAATTGAATTGAAGATTGTAACTTCTTTTTAGTCAAATCAAAAAATTGACTTACTTTTCTTTTAAATGGGACTGAAACCCAAATATATGTATATGACTTTACAGAAAGGATGGAAACTAACTTACAATATTATGAAGGTTTCGGTCAAAGGTAAAAGGAGAAAGGTTAAGGTCAAAGCTTGCTGAAATTTGATAAGGAATATAGTTTTAGCCACTGGTTTATTTAAGAAAGTCCAAGGGCAATGCAATTTGGTAAGAAACATAAATCAAACTAGGAAATATTTTATCCTGCATATAGAGGGATGAAGGTCAATTCTTAGCATAAAAAGTAAAAATAGATGAACTTTATCAAATCTTCAGTTAAGAACTGTATATCTTAATGTTAATGGAGTCCTGTAGTGATCACATTAGATGAAACAGTGCTTTGATTTTCTGTTTCTCTCTGCTCATTTCATCTTTTTCCATAATCTTGATATGATGATTACTCTTTTGATTAACTCATGTGAGAGTTAATTAATGTTCAAATATGTATTGTTCACTATTATCAACAATATTTTATGCAAACCTGTACAAAAACAGGTTGTCCCTGACTGTCAGAAAGCTTGCCATACTTGCATACATTTATAAACTGGACTATGATGTATGCATAATACTTTATAGTATCTTGATAATTTCATCATCTTCCCTATTCTTAAATAAGTGGGGTTTTTTTTCTACAGTTTGATTATTGGAGCAGCATGCTTACTATTCTTATTGACAGCTAATCTTTCTTTTTGTATGAATTTGTTCAAACTTGAGCTGTAATGTAAAGTGAGGTATGCTTTTTTTATCTGGCATTTTTATGAATGAATCACTGCTTACCGGTAATCAGCTCATTTTCTGTTTGTTTATTAATGTTTTTGTTGTTTATGCAGATTTCAGTTTCAGCATACAAAGCACAGGTTCATTCAGCTTTTCAATTCTGTGAGACTTGTACTTTTTTGGGAATACGTGAATGAAAGTGTAAGGTATTTGCATCTTGTTGTTTTATCTCTAACATGTGTACCAGTGAAACTAGTTTAATTAGCACTATTAGTGAAGTGTATCACACAATTAGTTTAAAGTAATTGAATCATTTACCAAGGTAATCAATCCTACTGTTTCTAGGATTTGGGATTGATGATAAGACCAAGTCCAAGCCCACAGCTGTTTCATTTGGATGGTCTGTCTAGTAAGCCGAGTGATTAGGGAGCATAATTTAATGATTGTTTGGAATGCCCTTTGAGCGTACCGGGTTCAGCCTGAGCTTGTCCATCTAATCACTTGATGGACTCAAAATTAGGAAGAAGGGGACGATAGAAAGAGGTTGTCGGAACCTTTATTTCTCTTAGGGGAGGTTGAATGAGATTGGAGCTCCGTTACCGACAAGAAACCTTCGATTTGGGGTGCACCAAACGAATGCTCCAGGGCTAGTAGTTTTAATCACTCTTACAATGCCGCTAGGGACAATGCTACAGTCAGACTGAAGTTGCCGGGTTTGATGACACCAGTTAAGTTCCTATTAGTTCTGATTGTGAGTTGTTGGGCTTACAGCCTCCAAGAATTGATCTGTAGACTCTTGCTATAAACAGGATCCTGAGTAAACTTTACTCACCATTAATAATGAAGGTAGTGGTGGAGAGATGTTGTAAAACATATCTGTGCTGTCTTGACACTGTCAAAGAATTAATTTCTTACTGAACTTGTAAGCTTTTCTCTCCTTGTTTCTCTCACTTCCCCTCTCCACTTCTATCTATCTGTCAATCTATCTGTCTGTCTATCTATCTGTCTATCTATCTACCTACCTCTCTATCTGTCTATCTATCTACCTACCTCTCTATCTATCTATCTATCTATCTATCTACCTACCTCTCTATCTATCTATCTATCTATCTACCTACCTCTCTATCTATCTATCTATCCACCTACCTCTCTATCTATCTATCTCTACCTCTCTATCTATCTATCTCTACCTCTCTATCTATCTATCTATCTATCTCTACCTCTCTATCTATCTATGTGTCTATCTACCTACCTCTCTATCTATTTATCTACCTACCTCTCTATCTATCTATCTATCTACCTCGCTATCTATCTATGTATCTATCTACCTCTCTATCTATCTACCTACCTACCTCTCTATATGTCTATCTACCTACCTCTCTATCTATCTATCTATCTATCTACCTACCTCTCTATCCACCTGTCTGTCTATCTGTCTATCTATCTATCTACCTACCTCTCTATCCACCTGTCTATCTATCTATCTATCTATCTATCTATCTACCTACCTCTCTACTATCTATCTATCTATCTACCTTTCTATCTATCTATCTACCTCTCTATCTATCGTTATACCTCTCTATCTATCTACCTCTCTATATATCTATCTATCTGCCTCTCTATCATTCTATCTACCTACCTCTCTATCTATCTATCTATCTACCTCTCTATCTATCTATCTACCTACCTACCTCTCTATCTATCTATCTACGTGTATATCTATCTATCTATCTATCTATCTACCTACCTCTCTATCTACCTTTCTATATATCTATCTATCTATCTGCCTCTCTATCTATCTATCTACCTACCTCTCTGTCCTCCCTCTCTCTATCTCTCTCATATATATATATATATATATATATATATATATATATAGTGTATTTGTTCCACGTATTGGCAGTACTAGAAATAGCAATGATAATGTCACAATAGAGGAATGCATTCATACAAACTAGTACTTGGCAACTTACGTAGTCTTGATGTGTTACTAGTAAATGTACCATCACATGTATATGGCATTTTCCTCACCCCCTTCCTTCCTTCTTTTTCTCTTTGGTTCCTTCTCCCCTTCTTCCCTTTTTTCGTAATTTTTGCTCTTCTCTTTCTCTTCGCTCTATGTAATGCATACAAGCACATAACAGATTGTATCACCTTATTGCCATTATGACACTTCTATTATTGTTATTAATGTCTCATTCTGATCCTTTGTGCAGTGCGCGCAATCTCAGTGTTACGTCATCACTATTATGACGGAAAGTATGGCACTCATAAGCGCACAACTTAGCATGCATTTTTTGTTATTATATGTAATTTTTGTTTTGGTTACACTGAGATTGTGCGTGCTAGTAGGATATTAACACCTCACTGTTAATATTGTGAAAATTCATTAGCGCTTTCATCCCTGACAAAAGGGGAGGCCCCCCAAATTTGGATTTTGAATTAAAATCAAGGCAATTGGCATTTAATGCATTCTTCTATTGTGACATTGTTATTGCTATATATATATATATATATATATATCTTCCTTTTTTGTCTCTAGTTATATTTTTCTTTTCCCTGTTCCATTTGTTATTTTTTGATTTGCCCTGCTATGTCAAGCACACCATCCGTTTTCATGCCACGCTTATTCATTGTCACAAGCATTCTAAGAAATTCTTGACCTTTGCTATTAAAGGAATCCATCCAGTTTCATACAACTCTACAGAGGAACTCTGAAAAATGGCAAGAGCTTGACACGGTCCGCTGATATCATTGAATTTGGCAGTTCAGAGAGATTTCATTTTCAGCAATGTATTCTGTCATCAAGGCTGACATTTGTTTCACAGGAGTGGAACAAAGGCAATGCACGATGTCACATGATACCTTGAGAAGAAATGCAGGATTTCCGACTTTTTATTATCGAGAAGGCCCTCCCTTGACAGTTTTTGGTAGATTGAATAATGCATTTCAGCTTGCGGTGGCTTGGCCTAGCTATGCATTCCTTGTAAATGGATGCCCTCTAGCTACATTGGGATTTTTATTCCTTCAGCTGACTGGTTAGGAATATTCATTCACAGAAAGGCAATTTCACAATATTTTTCTTCACTGCAGTCCAGATGTACATCATTGCATTCATTTCTGAAATGATAGAAGTATCTGGGTCCAAAAATGATCCATTATGTGGTTTTAAGCACACTCCTGTAATTAATACTGTATTTCTGGAGTCAGTCTTGAATATATGTGATCTTCCAACTGATAATAAAAAGGACTCACAACAAAATGAGAATTCTTTACGTGCTACTTCTGAAACTCAAATTCCACTGTAGACTGTTTGTCCATTGCATGTCTATATAATGTAATGTTTGGTAAGACCATTTAAATTATATATCTTATGAGAGATGTAAATATGAGTCAGCCACCAAATTCTGGAAGATCATTAATGAAACCTTGCAGTAGCCTAAATGCCATCAAAAGTTCCCTTTCCTTGGAAAAAAAAGGCTTAGAATGTGACAAAACAATGCTGTTTTTAGAAGTAAATGACTAAATTCAAGACTGAAAAATACACTTACCTGCCCATGTAATGGACTGAAACAAAGGATAGTGATTCCAATATGCAGTATACTGTACCTGTACATACACACTGGGAATGATAGAGAGCTGGGCTCTGTCCAATTATCTCTCTCTCATATCACCTGCTACAAATAATGAGCCAAGAACTATTGGAACAAAAGTAACCATAGCAACGCAACATGTGTTCCGTGCTGTAATGAGGCTGGAGCTTTGAGGGCTGGTTGATATACATTCAGCTTGAGAAAGAACTAGTCCTTGACTGCCTTTGTAAACTTAGTATCACTGTTCATCTTTCTACTTCAATTTCAAATGTCTGCTTAGAGTTCATGTGTAATGATGGAAAATATTTGCAAATTCAGCTGAGAGCTATTCTTCAGTGTCTATGTGCCTATATTGGCTTCCTGGAATGCTGTGCCAGAAAAGAAGTGATGCAACATTCCATGATTTTAAAATTGCCTCCATTCCATTGCTGTTGTCATATTGTAGAACATAGTACTTCTTGTGCCAACATATTGGTAGCAACTGTGCATGGCAGACTATCAGTACGTAATTCTTCAATGATAACTAGCTTTATGTAACTTATGAAATCTGTCAGTCAAGTATTTCAATCAAACAAATTATAAGCTTGATAAATGTGTGCAAAAGGAATGAGTCAGTTTCAAACTATCAGGTGTGAAATGCCAGGTGTCAAAATCTCAGAGGTAATCAAATCAGAAGTTAAATATCAGAGGTATAAAAGTCAGAGGTTAAATGTCAGAGGTAAAAAAGTCAGAGGTAAAAGAGTCAGAGGTTAAATGTCAGAGGTTAAAGAATCGTAGGTTAAATGTCGGAGGTAAAGGAATAGGAGGTTAAATGTCAAGAGGTAAAGGAGTAAGAGGTTAAATGTCAGAGGTAAAAGAATTAGAGGTTAAATATCAGAGGTAAAAGAATCAGAGGCTAAATGTCAGAGGCAAAAGAATCAGAGGTTAAATGTCAGAGGTTAAATGTCGGAGGTAAAGGAATCAGAGGTTAAATGTCAAGAGGTAAAGGAATCAGAGGTTAAATGTCAGAGGTAAAAGAAACAGAGGTTGAATGTCAGAGGTGACAGAATTGGAGGTTAAATGTCAAGAGATAAAGGAATCGGAGGTTAAATGTCAAGAGGTAGAAGAATCAGAGGTTAGCTGTTCAGAGGTTAAAGAATCAGAGGCTAAATGTCAGAGGTAAATGAGTCAGAGGTTAAATGTCAGAGGTAAAGGAATCAGAGGTTAGATGTCGTAGGTGAAGGAATCACAGGTTAAATGTCAAGAGGTAAAGGAATCAGAGGTTAAATGTCAAGAGGTAGAAAAATCAGAGGTTAGCTTTTCAGAGGTTAAAGAATCAGAGGCTAAATGTCAGAGGTAAATGAGTCAGAGGTTAAATGTCAGAGGTTAAATATCGTAGGTGAAGGAATCACAGGTTAAATGTCAAGAGGTAAAGGAATCAGAGGTTAAATGTCAAGAGGTAAAGGAATCAGAGCTTAAATGTCAGCGGTAAAGGAATCACAGGTTAAATATCAGAGGTAAAAGAATCAGAGGCTAAATGTCAGAGGTAAAAGAATCACAGGTTAGCTTTTCAGAGGTTAAAGAATCAGAGGCTAAATGTCAGAGGTTAAATGTCGGAGGTAAAGGACTCAGACGTTAAATGTCAAGAGGTAAAGGAATCAGGTTAAATGTCAGAGGTAAAAGAAACAGAGGTTGAATGTCAGAGGTGAAAGAATTGGAGGTTAAATGTCAAGATATAAAGGAATCAGAGGTTAAATGTCAAGAGGTAGAAGAATCAGAGGTTAGATGTCAGAGGTAAAAGAATTGGAGGTTAGCTTTTCAGAGGTTAAAGAATCAGAGGCTAAATGTCAGTGCTAAATGAGTCAGACGTTAAATGTCAGGGGTAAAGGCATCAGGTTAAATGTCAGAGGTAAATGAGCCAAAGGTTAAATGTCAGAGGTAAAGGAATCAGAGGTTAAATGTCTGAGGTAAAGGAATCCGAGGTTAAATGTCAAGAGGTAAAAGGAATCAGAGGATAAGTGTCAGAGGTAAAAGAATTGGAGGTTAAATGTCAAGAGGTAAATGAGTCAGAGATTAAATGTTGGAGGTAAAGGAATCAGAAGTTAAATGTTGGAGTTAAAGGAATCAGGGGTTGAATGTCAGAGGTAAAAGAATCGGAGGCTAAATGTCAGAGGTAAATGAGTCAGAGGGTAAATGAGTCAGAGGTTGAAGAATTAGAGATTGAATGTCAGAGGTGAAAGATTTGGAGGTAAATGTCAAGATGTAAAGGAATCAGAGGTTAAATGTCAAGAGGTAAAAGAATCAGAGGTAAGATGTCAGAGGTAAAAGAATCAGAGGCTAAATTTCAGAAGTAAATAAGTCAGAGGTTAAATATCAAAGGTAAAGAAATCAGAGGTTAAATGTCAAGAGGTAAATGAGTCAGCGGTTAAATGTCAGAGGTAAAAAAATCGGGGGTTAAATGTCGGAGGTAAAGGAATCAGAGGTTAAATGTCAAGAGGTAAATGAGTCAGCGGTTAAATGTCAGAGGTAAAAGAATTGGGGGTTAAATGTCGGTGGATTTTTTTTTTTTGCGCTCTGCCTAGTAAGACAAATTTCCTTTGATATCAGTTCTGCGGAATCAAGACATTACGCAGTGGTACATATAGCAAGCAAATTGTACTTGTATACTTTAATTTTCGTGCTAGTTTCTGGTCACGTGATATACACAAAATTTCCACTTTCATTTCCATTATGTGCATGTTATGCAGAAAAAACCCCCCACTGGTTTTAACCTTCATATACCAATATATTAACCCTTGCTGGACCCCAGATACTGTAAAACAAGGAATGTTCGCATGCATTTTAATTTTGCGAATTTCGTGAGCGCCAACATTTGTGAAATCAAAATGCACGTGAAAGTTCTTGCCCACACAATATGCATTGGATGCCAGTGGCAAGTCGCAAAAATGTCATGCTGCGAGAAAGGTCGTCGACTCTCATTCGCGAAATTTTTGTGCCATGAATATATCGTGTTTTACAGTACTCTACATCGCTTTTTACAGATTGGTTTCTATCCTACAATTAGATGAACAAAGCAAGTCATTCTATGTGATATTTAACAAAGTACACTACAGGTGTAATGATTTTCTGTTTGTATTCCATGTCCGCTTGTATTTATGTTGAATTGCCAAATAAATAGTAATTATAATAATAATAATTTGTTTGATACATATTGGCTTTATCAGTATTATTTGTGCTCTAAAGGAATGGATATGGTATCCTGTAAGTAATTCTAATCAAAAACACCTGAAAGATCAGATGTGCACTATCGAGACAAACCCTGTTATTTCACAATTGCCGAAACAAATTCTAAAGTCACATACGTTCATGTCTTTTCACAGACAATTAGATTGAAGCAAATAAAATTCCTTCATTCTTTGTCAGTTGCAATGTGTTTGCCGTTATTTGGCATGGACACAGACACTTATGCAGTCAAAATGAATCCCTTGGGTTACCGTGACAACTTTGAAAAGAGGATTGGGACATTGCCAGGGATCACAAGCAGGTTTCACTGCCAGGTTGGTAGGTTTCACTGCCAAGGATCATGGGCAGGTTTCACTGCTAAGGATCATGGGCAGGTTTCACTGCCAAGGATCATGGGCAGGTTTCACTGCCAGGTTGGTAGGAGAAAGTGAGGTACGATTGTCCCCTTTCTCCTCTCTTTGACTTTCTGATTTAAGCAAACAACCTCCCAGGGGACCTGATTGGATTTTGCCGGATGTTTGGAAAAGCGTTACTTCCTCTCCATCCCCACCCCATCCTGTCTTCCTTCAAAGGATATCACTGGTTCTCTTCTCTTTCTAATTAAACTCAGCTCCATGGCCTTGAATACCACATCAGCAATTTCAGGTGCGACTTATTCCAAGGCATTCTCATCTCTCTTTACCTCCAATTGTGTTTTCCAAGGATGAGCAATCATGCTTCAATGGAAGTTTCCAGTTTTTTGCATTTTGAGGCAGTTTCTTGAATTCAAATTCAGAATTGCTTTTATAGTGGATTGCGAGTGGGAGAATTGATACAACAGTTTCTTCTTTGTTACTCATATAATAATGAAAGAAATTTGTGTGCCAATATCAATAGTAGTTGCTTGAGGTAGGAGGCTTATACTAACAGTTTTATCTTTGTGTTGCATGTCTTTGTAAGATGAGTGGTTATTTTGAGAAGTTTGGGTGTTTGTACATGCTAATGTTTTCAAATGACTTTGTAATACATCTGTAAAACTATCATGTTAGGTTATGAAAATCATTCTATTTTACATCTAACCCTTTCTGTGTTGGGATATTAGAAAGTGTGTACAATGCTATGGGGTTTTCTTTACCAATTGCCATTCAGAGCACACTATGCTTTAATGAAGGAAGTGACAAACATGAGCTTAATTTCACTTTCCTTTGTATTAGAAGCTTAATAAATACAGAATTTGTTTCATAGCAGAATACTGTGGCCAGAAATTTTAGCATGCATAAAACTTTCATAAATTTTGCCAGAAGCCAAGATTTGCAAAAATGAAATTCATGCAAAAGTGCTTTTCTACACAATGCATTTAATGCCGATGGTGATTTGCAAAAGTACTCATGCCATGGAAAATCCATCAGCTACAATCTGCAAAAGTTTTATGTCATGAATGTGTGTGGGTTTACAGTATGTGGGTTACTATGAACATGTTTTGTTGACATATTAAATCTCAAGATGTATCTGACATGCTGCAGAGTAATGTATGTGTTGATTGCATTTTGTTATTGTGGGTAACAACAAAAGGTAGTGAGGGAGCTACGACACTTTTTTTTTTTTAAGTGGATAAGTCTACAGAAATCATACATATTAATGAATATCATTCTGTAATATGTGATTTGTTTTTAATTGTACCAGTAACTTCCAAGTTAAGGTTAATAGATGATGGATAATACTTTCACAGACCAACTGACTTTCTACTTAGTAGAGTTTGTTTGTTTGTTTGTTGTTTGTTTGTTTGTTTGTTTTATTTCATTTAATCACGGGATTAAATGCCCTCGATCAGCCAGGTAAGGCTGTTCTTCAGAGAGGCTGTAAATACAGTGTAACAACAACAACAAAAACGACACAACAGTTAACAAATTAATCAAAGCAAATTAACAATAAAAACAAGCATAACATAATATCATACATTACAACGTAGCAGAAACTAGATGCTAAGAAAAAAAAAGAAAAGGAATATAGACGTAACCACTAAACACAAACCCTACAAAAGAGGGTGACACAAACAGGTTCACATAAATTCAGACAAATTAGCTCAAACATAATTATGAAATCCACACTAACACACATACTCTAACATTCTTTCAAAAGCTTTCAAAGTACTTATTATTTTTACATTTTTGGGGAGGTTATTGAATATCTGAACACTGGAAGTTTCGATGTCATATAACAGGTATAACAGGTATAGCTATTATGTAACAAGATCTTATGTGTATGTCGGGAATCATTTCTTGCACATAAAACAATGATGGCTTTATCCAGACCTAAAATGAAGATGAGAGTGCATAATCTGTTATTTTTTCATGATTTTTTTTTTCACACTTATTAATGTCAACAAAGCAAATCTAAATTAAACCTTGTTGACTTAAGTAACAGTGAACAAACATGGACAACTTAAAATGAATGTGATTGTTTGTTTGTTGCCGTCAAAACCATGGAAAGTTTGGTTCACACCCTAACAAGAATTGTAGACACACCAAGTGACCTCAGAAACCATGTTGTTTTATAGCAGCTGCTACATAGTGTTTTTCAAAACAAAGTGTATGTCTACTATAAAATGAGGCACTTAGGAGCCATTTCCTTCATCATTTTGAGGATGAGTGATGGAGGGCTTTAGTACTGACAAGGAGACTCTTTGGCCAGAGTAAAAAGATCTTTTGTGTGAAATGTAAAGTTTCTCTTGTGTTCTTGTTTTTATCTCATCTACTGATGTAATGAAGTATGGTATCAATCTATCATGGACATCCAGGAACTCTACAGGTGGTAAGGCAAGATTATGTCGTCTCACTTTTTAACAGAGAGAGGGAGGTAGCGAGATGGAAGAATAATGCTTGCTGTTTGTGAAAGGGAAAGGCAGCTTCAACCTCGGCGAGCCAGATGTTTAGGAAATGGTTTGTGACATTGATGGATTAGAGTCGGGTCTGGGGAGTGAATGGTGAGATTGCTGTAATTTTACATGAAGGTCAAGCATTAAAGGACAGCCAAAAAGGAGACAAACTTTAGATTTAACATGAATGCCTACCCTTAAACTTTGGTGTGATGTGTGGTGTGTGTGTATGTGTTTGGTATCATCCAAAATTCCATAGATACACTTAAGAATTTGAAGACACAGATAAATCCATCACTTATGTTCTTCTTTGACATCTACTGTAGATGATTTATTAGAACTGAAAGGATGTTTAACTCTTTTCCATCAATTTTCACAAATCTGATAAGTAATTAAAGCTACTCTTCAATAAGGACAAGCAGCATGTCATTAGAGACAAAGTCATCTCTCTGCCATCCCTCTGAGTAGACTTGTGACTCCAACTGACTTTACACTCAGAATGAGAATACTTTCTTCTAGTCATAGCCCAACCTGGTCCAGTGTCAGAATGAGGTCAAAACTAATGCTTCATTCACCATCTTTTCTTAGGTCTTTTTTTTCCAGTTCATTTTATCACACATAGCCATAATGTTAAGGATTTCTATATCAGGTCTTACATATTAAAACTTATTCATTATGACTTCCCAGCAACCCATTGCAACTCAAACCATGACAGTTTAGACTTTGTTGATAAAAACTATCAGGTTTAGTAACAGGTTGAATAACCTCATTACCATATGACTTGATGGCTCAGAAAAGATTTTAAGAAGCATGAAAGAAATGATGTGGACTATGACATGTGATAAGAATTAACTGAAGACTGCATTCTATAATGAATTTATAAATTCCAAAATGGCAAGTTGGACAAAAGCAAAACATTTAAGATCTTACATAAATGTTGATTTTCTGAATGAAAGAAAAGGTCTTCTGGTTACAGATCTGAAGAGGCTGAGTTGTACTGCTTTGCACGAAAATTTCTTTCTTGTGAATTGCAAGATTTGACAGGTATAATAGATGACTAGTCATGCCTTTGAATGGATGAGGTTATCATGATAAACATACCAATAAACATGTCATTTATCATTTATCCGCACCAATAAAGACATCCTACGCAAACACTCATCTCAGCAAGTTTTTTGGGGATTCCATCCTCTTTTTGCTGGTACTGAAAGAACTTGAATCTAATGTGATGATAGAATAAAAAAAGAATGACCATCTTCAATATGTCATTCAGGATTTGAGACACCGAATAGTTTCATTTCTCCATCTTCTCTCTGTGATCCTTCTCTGCCCCAGATTGTCACTACGATTTGACTTTTACAATACCAAACACTACTTTATCCTTTCCTGCTGATGGTACATGTTTCATTCATGAATGACATGTATCATCTGAACTCGCTTGTAAAAATTTTCATATTCTATATGAAATTAATGCTTGTATCTTGTTTAAATTGACATGAAAGCTTTCTTAATGAATGCCAGGGGCCCCTTGTTTGCTTCCAACCTTTCAACTAATCAATCTGATATTATTCAGCAAATGAAAAGCAATCAACATTTTCTTATCCTTACCATGCACTCTGCTTCATGAAAACATCATAATGCATCAGCATCTGAAAATTGATGTCATATTGTCTTTGCTTTAGTTTTTCCCCCATCTGTTTTGGTTTTCTGCGCAATGGAAGATGCGACCTAGTAAAAACCGATAGTGCCTAATTATTTGGTCTTCTTTATGTGATTAGGCTGTGCGTAAAGTATAATGACATTAAGCTGCGTATGAATGAGGAAGGTGCCTGGCTGAGTGGATAGTCATTCATTAGACAAATAATGAGATTGAGATGCCACAAATCTGCGTGCCTAGTTCCTCTCCTGCTGCACGTTGTCATGCAGGTCTAATTCTATCCGTTACTCTTCTACAACTCTTCTCATTTGTTCCTCTGATCAGCAAAATTAATGTCCCCAAGACAAGAACGTCTCGCTGATTGCTTTCCTTTTTCCATCCATAAGAATCATAATGGAAGAAGGAAAGATAGTGCAAGAAAATCATGACTAATATGAAAGGCATCATGAAACAAAGACAAATATTGACTTCTTTGATTTGCCAGAGAACAAATGCAAGCATGCACTTTGTCATTTTTGTTTGTGGTATCCTGTCTGCATAGGGATGTCTTGTCGATGGTTGTCGACCGACATGCTTTTAGCAGCACTGAACTTTAAGCAAAATGAAATGCATCTTGAGTATCGGATTCATTTGGCCAGTGACCCTTATTCAAGGTAGGCTCTACAGTGTGTCTGACAGAACTGATCTCTCATTACAAGTGATGACATGTGTAACACTAGCCTTACAAAGTCCTGCCATTCCTAGGTTAATCTTAATAAGATTTGTTTTGTCAAGGAGACATTGGTTATGGTCAATAATAAATGTGTACAGGGACGTTTCCTTCATAATAAGCTAAAGAGATCTGTGAGGATGGTGTTGGGCAAGTACAGTGAGCTGAAGACCCAGAGGGCAGGGTTTTACTCGGGATAGGACGGAACTCTTCCGAACCCGGCCTGCTTTCACCTGCTTCCAGTCCCAGTCAGCACCCCTGGTACTCACCCTGCCCTGCTTTTTAGATTAGATGTCTTTTATGATTCATTGACGGGGACAGATTCAGGTCATTAATTGCTGTATATCTACATACACTGCTACTATACCCAGGATTTACGGAATCAAGGAGAATTCTACAGCTTGTGCTGTAAAGAAATGATTTGTAATGTCATGTAACATTAAATGATTCATTCAGATTACAGATCACCAGGTCTCTCTTTCCTGAGAAGTTGAATAGATCATTTTGTGCACCCATTCACCCCACAAGAGCCTGACACCTGTCACCTTGTTTGATGTCACTGAGAGAAGAGACTCACTCAAGGTGTCCTTTACCTATGTCACGTGGGAAGAAAGGTGCTAAAACTGACAAATCTC
The DNA here is from genome assembly GCF_040938485.1 of Diadema antillarum. Classification (NCBI taxonomy): domain Eukaryota; kingdom Metazoa; phylum Echinodermata; class Echinoidea; order Diadematoida; family Diadematidae; genus Diadema; species Diadema antillarum. The sequence goes on along the minus strand of NW_027270976.1, from coordinate 1,070,408 downwards.
ACATCCTCCACTGTAATCAACTTGCATGAGATATGCTGATAACATTTCATTCTCATAGTGATGGGATGGATATCTATTGAAGGGATTTCATCCTCATGACCAGAGTGGCTATCCATTGAAGGGATTTTATTCTCAGTAAGTAGAGTAGCTATACATTGAAGGAATTCTATTCTCAATAACTAGAGTAGTTATCTATTGAAGAGATTTCATCCTCAGTGACCAGAGTGGCTATCCATTGAAGGGATTTTATTCTCAATAACTAGAGTAGCTATCTATTGAAGGGATTTTATTCCCAATAACTAGAGTGGTTATCTAAGTGGTTATCTATTGAAGGGATTTTATTCTCAATAACTAGAGTAGTTATCTATTGAAGGGACTTCATTCTCAGTGTCTAGAGGGGCTATCCATTTTACCCATTAGTAACTGAACCGCCTGAAACCACCCATCAGATTACTCCCTAAACTGCCCAAAACCGCCCATCCGCTTTTTTATGCCTCCGCCACGAAGTGTTGCCAGAGGCATTATGTTTTCGGGTTGTCCATCCTTCCGTCCGTCCTTCCGTCCGTCCTTCCGTCCGTCCTTCCGTCCGTCCTTCTGTCCGTCCATCTGTCCGTCCATAATCAATTTTGTGGACAGCATAACTAGAAAGCCATGTGAGGTATCCAAATGAAACATGGCATGTGTATGTATGAGTGGGCGAAGTTGTGCCTATCAACTTTTATGCGCACATACTCAAGGTCAAAGGTCAAATGGTCAAGGTAAAATACTCAAAATTTCACAATTTCCCCCATATCTATGCAATGCCCTAAGGTATATTCTTGAAACTTAGGTTATATGTGTACTGCTTAATAAAAATTCTTCAGAGAGAGTTTTGGGTCAAGAAGTCAAAGGTCAAGTGAAAATATCAAAATTTCACTTTTTTTCTCCATATCTCGCAAATGGTTCAAGGTATCTTCATGGGATTATGTACTGACTGGCAGTGATTATGAAGGGAATTTGGGGTCTTGGGTCAAAGGTCAAGGTCAACTCCTCAAAATTTCACTATTTCTCTCATATTTTTGCAATGCCTGCACAATTTTTCTTGAAACAGAACATATACATGTCTTACCCAGTAGAGATTCTCTTGGAAGTTTCTGGCCAAAAGGTCAAAGGTCAAGTGAAAGTGCTAAATATCACTTCTTCCACCATATCTCGAAAGTGACTCAAGGTATCATCATGAAACTTAGCAAATATGTATGCATGTCCTACCTGACAGTGATTCTCTTGGGAATATAGGGTCATAAGGTCAAAGGTCAAGAGACAAAGGCCAGGTTGAAATATTAAAATTTTACTATTTAACACTGAAATTACACTTTTTCTCCATACTTTGAAAATTACTTAATGCATAAACTTATCAAAGGGTCAAAGTCAAGTGAAAATCCTCAAATCCCCAAGTACCTGCACTCTTAAACAATATAGCCATTCATCCAATTATACCTAGTTCAAGGAAAATAAACAGTCAAAACATTTGTGACAAACCTGTCTTTTTAATATTTTGCCAATTATGTGAAACTGTCATCACACATTACCAAGACATTGTACTTTTAGGAGAACCATGCATTATGGCGGAGGCATACCAGTCAACATAGCGACATTTCTAGTTGGTTATAGGTTTATGCTTTACTACCTTTATTGTTTTCATATAGAATATATAATTACATAATTTGATAGAGTTCATATGTCAACAAAAGTATATCAGAATTATTTCTGTGACACTCAAGTTTCTGGGTAAGTCTTAATAGGCTTTCAAATAAACATAACTTATGATAGACAAAAATCAACATGCAGTGATCTGTTTTGCATAATTTAGAAAGTTGTCGAAATGAGAGTAATATTGCTGTCCCTTCGAGGGAACAATAGGCCATTATGTACCGAATCTTCAGTTGCTAAGAGGTTAAAGAAAAATAGGTAACCTATGCATCAAAATCTGCCTCTATCACATAAAAAGATGAGATGTAATGTTAAAATCAAAATGGCCTAATTTTTGTACTTTTTGTTGGCAAATCATCAAGTCTTAATGACGTGATAATATGATGGAGTGGCAGACAGTGGCAGACTGTAGTCCATGGCGGGATTCAGAGAGGTGTCTGTTTGTGCCCCTGGGAACAGTGGGAGAGAAAAACCCTCCTTGTGTTACCATGGTGCCCTAAGGTAGGATCATCCTAAAGTGGGGTATGATGATGGTCTTTCCTCTCAACGTCATTCATCTTGTATCACATGACCCATGTCACTTGCCCAGCATTCGCCTCACGAGGGGGAAATGTTTATTTACACATTCTATATTTCTCAACTTTCCTCTCTGATATGACATTTTTGTGTTTTTTTATTGAAATCGATCTTCTGCATTTCTTTGTTGCAGCTTTATTTCTTTGCTGCAGCTTTGCAAGCGAAAAGAAAGAACGAGAGAAAAAAAAAAGCTCCAGAGCACTGATGGAAGTGCATTATGGATGTAAATTTTCAGTTTGATGAAACGTTTCCACCTAACTGACTTGTGATATGTATAAAAAATATACAGATAATCAACACAGCCAGCCATTTATACTTATGGCAGAGAATTTTCAGGTTATGATGACGCACAATTCAGTAATAACGGCCAAAAATGGGTAGTCTAAAGAGAGCACTAATTAGCATAGATAGTGCTAACAAAACATTGAGAGCTTCTTTCAAAAAATTGACATCTGAAAGAAATTTCTTTCCAAAATTTGTAGATTTGTGTCTTGGAAGTGACTGCACATAAAATAAAGACCAATGAAAAATCCTCCTGTTTTTGCCAATACTGCTGAAGGTGTAAAAAGAAGACAGCAGACAAACAAACAGTAAACAGGGGCGAATCTATCTTTTTATAAAGGGGGGAGGGTGTGGGAGGGGGGTGTCCCCCCCTCCCACTCCCACAGTAGGGAGAATTTTTTGAAAATCTGTGTGTGAAAATGGCATTTTCTTGCATCTAAAACACCACTATTTTTGGTATAGAGGTCTTTGCCAAATTAACACCCCCCCCCATGAAAATTAAAAAAAGATAAGATTTTTAAAAAATGGTCCCCGAATTTTTTTTTTTTTTTTTTTTTTTTTTGGGGGGGGGCAACCCCCCCAACCCCCCCTCTAGATCCACTTCTGGTAAAAGAGAAACATTTCAAACTACTCAATCAAAATTACATTATCTTGGCAATGTTTTTTTTTTCTTATGGCACATGACATAACTCACCACAAAGACTCATTGACAAACTTGTCTCATATGTCTGATTAAGAACCATTTCTTTCCTTTTTTATTGATGGCTCCCAGGGATTTTTTTTTTCACCATACCAAGCTTACAGTGGCTGATTCTGGTGTGGTTTGCATGCGTAACTTCATTTCTATCGAATCCTGTCATGTACAGGGATGTGCGAGTTCAGAGTATGAGCTGATTTCAGACATTTTTCTCTGCCTAAAACCCACTTTCAGACTTTTTTTGCAATTCAAATATATTAAAATGTTCAATGTGTAATGCACTTTTTTTTCATTAAGTTTCGTTTTTGTTAGATTTTTTTCTGCTATTACTCTCGCACCCCTGCATGTAGAATGAGCTAAAAAGAATCAGAGAATCAACTCTGATACTCTTCTATGTATATTAGTAAGTGCATGTGTGTGTGTGTGTGTGTTTTTGTAACTGCATGTCTGTGCTTGTGTATCTGCATGTGTATTTTTTTTTCTAAAGTTGTTGCATACTTACCGTTTTTGTTACAAATCTTTGTTGAAGAAAAAGTTACAAATCTTTGTCGAAGAAAATGCAATTGAACTATTTGGTTTCATGATTTTTATGTCATTAAATTATTTGAAAGAAATCAAATGAAGATATCAGAAAAGAACCCACCTGACAACTCCCCCCCCCCCCCCCAAAAAAAAAAAGCATGCACATTTGGGCATGAGTGTAATGAAGTTTACATTTTGCCTGCACCTCCGCAAGTGACATGAAATCTCATTTTTGGATGGGCTGTATCCTTTTCTTTCCACTCAGAAGTCTCTTCTATGTTAAAGGATCTTTTTTCCTTTCAGCTCCTTTATTACCACTGATGACTTGATTGCATACAATTTAAGTGGCTTTTCGAAAGTTCAATATTGCTTGTTTGTTTTTATAGCCATATTCAGATGTAATAAACAAATGCAAGAAAATATGTGTAGCCGACAATGTGAAGAAATGGAGGATCGCCCATTCAGCTTTATGTACAGAATACAATTGTTCTTCCCTGGGATATATAAAAAACGTAAAACAAAGACAAAAACAAAAACAAAAAACCAAAACCAAAACCAAAAACACTCCTCCCTCCCCCCCCCCCCCAAAAAAAAAAAACAAAAGAACCCTTCCAATGTAAGCATTTACAAACACAGTGAAGTATCTAATAAGAATTAAAGACAAGAAAAGACAAACAAATAAAAAAAAGAAGCAAAATTTTTATGCTACATTAGGTATACTTTTTATCATTATGTCTGATTTTTTTAGTGCAATGCTCAATCTAAGAAATCAGATAATAGTGCATGAAAGCATCTTAAAGTTGGAGCATTACAAATATCAGCGGGTAATTGATTTATAGGGAACAGTCCTTTATACGTTTATTAGAATTTGGCTTTAGTAGAGTTAGATTCTTACTGAGATTTTAGCTGAGGAAATTGTGTATCTCAGACTAGTGGCATTACAATTTGAGTGAATCAACCTCTCTCCACTGACACTCAGAATGAAGAACCGACACTCTCTATTAGTGAGCTCACTAAGCAATAGAACGAGTTGTATGTAGATGTCTTAATGTAGTGCTAAAAGTCTTCTCACTTTACTCATTTCTGGTTGGTAGACTGGTCTCATTTGGTCTCATCAGTGCAGAACTCCAAGCCTGAGGGACAATTGCAATCTCTTCATTTCAAAGCAGAAAGGCTTCCAGTGGTCTTGTGAAGCTTAGTGCATTATTGGTCTAACACGGTCATCAGCCTTCGGCCACTGGCCACCAGCGGACATTGACCTAGCAGAATTTTTTTTTTACAGTACCAGCCTAAGCCACTTTGTATGGAGAATTGCATCTTAATTCCACCAGGTTAAGACTTTATGGACACACACAAACAAGTACAGAATTAGGTATCAATAATAGATTCATGGTTTCATATTTACTAATTTGTCAAAATGTTCCATAGCAGTAAATTTGTAAGTGGAAACTTTTGCTTTGTCGTACCTTTTTTTTTCTGTACTTTGTGCATTTTAATCCTCTCTTTCATTATATTTCCTATGTTCCTTATTACATTTTTTATCATGTTTCATTCTTGTCCTTCCTTAAAAGTATTATTTACCATTTGCAGATGAAACAAAAACCCAGCTTTAGTGCTTCAAAATAATTCTAAAATGTGAGTTAGGGATAGAAACAACAAATGTACAAGTTTTATTCAGTATAATCAATGTTAGTATTGTTAAGTGTACAAACTGTAAACAATAATTATGATAACATTATTTCAAGAATAAACCATGTACAGTTGTGGTTTATTGAGAAAAGAAGTGATATCTCTTTATATTATAGGCTTTATTGCAAAATTTTATATGTTAGAATGTTTGATGATACAACTGACCTACACATATGCGTCAAATTTGATAACTCGAACATTTTTTAAACCACTGCTCCCCATGGTAAACACTAACTTTAATCATAGAATCTCTCCTCATCTCAATTAATCCCATTCTGTTTCCTTCTTTCTTTTCATTTTTCTAGCGGTCTTCCTTTTATATCTGCAGGATGTTTATCAAAGTTTGTTAGTTTGTGTGCCTTTTGAGTGGGAAAGGTGTGTTTCGTAAAGACTGAGAGTGTGCTTAACTTGATGCTCATTGAATCCTTCTGTAACATTGCACTGTAGCCCTCGCTTGAGAGATTAATGTCATATGATCCCATGAAAGACACCTGCAGAGAGATTTCTCCTTTGCATTTGGTGGAGGGCACCAGTACCTGAAATTATATTAGCAGATGTCAGAGGTTGAAGCTCTTGGCATGGTTCTTTGTTTTCATCTTTGAAGGGGGGGGGGGGGGGTATAAGGCAGGGCTTAAAGTACAAAGAAAACAGTATGGTTTTCAAAAATACAAAAGACTGTAATTCTTTTATAATTTTGAATCTTTACAGTCTAGACTAAAATGATGTATATTTCAAGGAATATAAGAATATATTAGAAGGAATATATGCATGTGGATATTTCCTTCTTCAATCAAGCAAGCCGTCCTTACATAGAACATTTGTATCTTTTAGGGAAGGTATAAGGACTCCAGTTAACTTTGTCTTCCTACTAAGTGATCATCAATGAATGGTAAGTATGAGAGGTTAAAAAGCAGCCCTACATTTCATTCTTTCTCACTTGTTTTGATTTGTTTTGCTTGAAGTTTAGCAGGTATTGTTTCTGTATTCAAAGTGAATTAGAATTAGATGAGAAATGTTAGAGGTAATGTGATTGCTTAATTCTGGCATTTGATGCCAAGGGGGCTCGCTTGACTGCGAAATGGGGCTGGCAAAGTGCGAATGGATTTTCTTACCTGAAACCAGACCGCTGCCTCAAGGGTGAAAATGGCTGTTGTTTTTCCTGAGGATGGGTGCAACTATTTGAACAGGTAATACAAGTACAGGATGTATCAATGATACCTTTCAAACTTATCATATGTCAATCCTTTATTTCCTTTTGCTGTGCGTACACCTGTGTCGGTGTTATGTGTCTGTATGTCTGTCTGTCTGTGTGCAGGACAGAGAGGGTATGTCCGTGCCTCATTACCTGTTGAACTAACACAACATAAACCTAACTTTTTGATGTTCACTCCTTTCTGACAGTTTTCTACATTAAGTTTATAAGTGCATGTTAGGATGGCATTCATCATGCACTCTTTGCTTCTTCTTCTTGGTCCGAGGGATATATTGTGCATGTGACTAATTCCATTGTTTGGTAATTTACCTCCCAGTGTCTCAAGATGACATGTTGTTCAGTGATGCCGTATTTTGCTGGAATCAAGTATTTTTTGTCTTCAGTCGATATGAGTAAATATAGCAGCTGAGGGTTAGCACCTTGGGACCGACTGACAAAACTCTGTAGGCACAAGAGGGTTACAAAAATATGTGGTGACTGTGTGTGTGTGTGTGTGTGTGTGTGTGTGTGTGTGTGTGTATGATTTGTGAGATGTTTATGTATAAAACTTTATATTAGTACTGATAATGTATGTATGTGTGTCTGTGTGTGTTTGCCATGATATCGGTTATATGAGGCCCCCACCCTTGACCCCTGTTTGTTTTTATGGAATGAAGAATCAGTTTGCTTATCATGTATAGTATCCTCTGTCGGTTCCATGGACATGTTTCCTCACGAAGAGGGACTTATTAAAATCTGGATAGCAGTCCCCTCTATCAGAGCCAGGAAATTAAATCTTTACGGTGCTCTTCACTTTGTCACATCTGCGTAGGAAGACAGTCAGTCAGTGTCGAAGGTGCTGCCAATTTGAAGAGAGGAAGAGTTGATTTTGTGCATTACTGTCTCTGGAAGAGCAGAAAGCAAGCATTTGAAGAAGAGTAAAGCTCTTGTTATTCCTTCCAAGTCAAAACAAACCCAGAGATTGAATACATGAACACCTGTGGGACAGTCTTTCCTCCTGGCATCATTTAACCATCAAATGTGGTCCAGCACAAGTGTGGTTCTCAGTATGCTACAGGGTACTCTTTAAATAGGTGCTTTGCTTGAAAGATAGGGAGATTGCAATAACACTTCCAAGAAAAACATTTTAAGTAGATGTTGTAGTAGTCTCTCCAGGTGTCCCTATGTAGCTACCCATATCAATGTTAGAAGCATGAAATCTGAGAGAGGGTCTTATAGGCACATTCACACTTGCAATATTTTGCATGGTATGTCATAATGTGAACGCAAATACCTCATGAAGATCTGGTGAAATATTGAATTACACATGTGACATTTGAGTGTGAATCCTATCATGAAAAGCCAGCCGCTGCTCTGGGGTGTATTTATCACACTACCTGGGACATTTAATGTCTTTTCCCCAAAGGAGATATGCGTATGTGCAGTGCTTACCTGTACTTCTTGAGCTGGAAATGCCACAATATTTTGTAAATGAGAACGATACCAACTGAAATATTGTCATATCTATTATCGTGGAATTTTGCAGTGAGAACAATAACAAGAAATTACTGTTGTGCTGAGTACCACAATAATTCCAGTGTGAATGGATGTACATGTATTGTCAAGAAAACTTTTTTTTTTTCGTGATCATTAATTCACATAAATAGTCACAAACCTGCTCTCCATAAATCAAACTTTTGAATTTCCCAGCTGTTGCCTCAGTCCTGATGACCTCTTCAATCCTCATTCACACTCACCATCAACTTGCCAAACCTCAGGGATTTACTCTGAAATCCATCGTCAACACAACACTTAATTTTTTTTTTTTTTCAGAACTGAGACATTCTTTCCTCAAAATCAAAAATGTCATTGAAGAAACTGTTCATGACAGACAATCCTCGAGTAACATACAAGATAAATACCGTCTTTATGGATAAATTATGAGTTGTAATATAACTTTGTTTGTGTCAGAGGTTTGGTGAATAATCACACGTGCACTGCTTTCTGTAATTGTGATTGGTACAGACATGCTTTTTCAGAAAATTTGGTATGATAAACAATCCTCCCTCATCTCTCCTCCCCCCTCCCCCCTTTACTTGAAGGAATCTCTGGGCAGAATCCTTGGGTAATCATGTGTTTTCTAATGTGTCTGTTACCATTGTTTTGTTTGTTTGTTTGTTTGTTGGATTGCTGTTACAGCCAAAAGTGGGACCCATGGTTGTGAATATTGATTAAGGTATCTGGAAATTTTGTCAGTATATGATCTAGTCTGTGGTCAACAAAATTACCCTGCCCATCATGGTTTTCTTTAATCATTTTTTCACATGATGAATTGATTATAAACCCTAAAGGATTAACTAGAATTATAATGCATTGAAGAGTGCTTGTAGTATATTTTATTCTCTTTTTAAAACCAAAACAAGGGAAGTGACATACAAGAAGGAGGCAACAACCTCAGTAAGAAGTGTGTTTCACTCTGGGAAATATTATCGTCATGGGAACAATCCGTCATCCTCCAGAGCCTTGGAGCTGACATCATCAATGAACTCGTTTCCATCTCTGTCTACTTCCATATTCATATTAGATTGATTTATATCAACAACAAAAAAGTCATTTATTGTGGAAAGGGTTCTGTACAGTGTTCATTAACTTGTCTATGTCTTTAGATGAAGTAATCTTCTTTCAGAGATTTTTCCAACTTTTAGTCGATTATTTGTCAGTGAACGGCATTTTTATATTAGAGCTTAATAGGTCTCATTTCACTTTACAAACCTACTAAGCAGTTACGGAGTAAAGCAATCCAGGAGATCTTGATTCTTTTCATTTTAATGTTAACATTTATCATTTATGGAATAGATGTCTGCACTGATCAAAATTTTAATCCATAGTAAACATTTCCCTGTCAAGGCAGTTTTGACCATTACAGCAAGCAAGAAATGGGATATACTGAAGTATGTAGTACTGTATAACTAACTTACTGTATACGCCAAATATTTTGTGAGGTTTTTATTTTCGTGAATTTGCCGAGTCAGGTGCTATTCGCAAAAGTAAAGACATGTGAATATTGACTCTGATCCTGATGTGAATGTGACATACGTGTGTACACTTCTCCGTTCAGTACAGGACTCAATGATCGCGAATTCAACCACTCGCGAAATTGTCGGGTATTCCCGATTCGAAAAAATTTACACTCGCGAAATATATGGCATATACCGTAGATAGTATACACTTATTCCACAGTAATAGTAATTATGTAATTACCTAATATGTATCAAATAGATTAGTTTGAATTTGATCAGAGTGCATATTGGAGCTGAGCTCCCTTCTTTCCTTATCAGCTTCCCATTCCCACACTTGGCTATAGTTTGTCGTAATTCTTGATAACATGGATTTTTTATACATGCAAGATGGTTAGACCATTTTGGGGAATCAGACTTGAGAATGAGCTTGATCAATGCATAGTGGATTCTGTGTACTCATCCTGTTTACTCTATGGAATGTCAATTTCGTCACATGCTTGAGGTATGATCATGTGATTCAACACTTAGCAGGTAGTATTCAGATAGTAAAAGTTGCATTGATCACTTTGAAGGCTGTATAGAGAGATTGAATTGGGAAGTTGGTAGTCTGGGGTGTTAATTGAGATTAATGCAATACATTTTCCTCTTTATTTGCATTAGTCAAGTTCATTCCTGTTGTAATCTTCCATTTCTTTTCAAATAGGCTTCTCAGAATAATGCAGAAAGGCATATTCAAGAAAGCTGCTCTAAATTTCCTTGTTCAATGAAATTCACGGCAGTAGGATATTTTTGAGTGAAATAAAAAAATTACCAATGTCGGACCTCAGCATGAATACACATGTGTGGAGGTGGGTGTAATTGCCTCCCTTCCAAATGCAATTACCCCTGCCATGGTTTTTCATTTTCTTCTCGAGGTCCACCACAAAGGGGAAAAAAAAACGTGATGTTATTTTCAACAAAATTTCCATCGCGAGTTTCGATGTAGCCAGGACAAACAGTCTTAACAGGAATTTTTATTAGGTCAAATGTGTTATCTCAACAGACGAGTCGAATGCGATTACATGCATATAGGTTGTGCAAACTCTGCAGGGGTGGTTAGGTGGTCCTGGGTGGTGAGGGACCTGTCAAAGTCCCACCACTGTCATTTGAGTTTCTCTTAGAATCAACGACTTGATTCAAAGTCGATGAGAGAGGTGGAAGCAAAGACCAACCTTCGAGGCAAATTTTTCATCAGCCTTGTCAAAACTCACCAGACCAAGTTTGGTTTAACCATTAATCTCCCCAAGAGGAAATCAAGTTGTTGATTTTCTGCATGAATCTTATGATGTGAGAAATGACTTCCTTGATTTGTCTTCTACTGCATCTTCATTGAAAAGTTTATCGGTTATTGAATTGTTTTTTTTTTCTTCAATGCAATACAATCCTTCTCCAAATGATTACAGTCTGGAAATAAACAATCTATACAATGAAGAGAAATCAATGTATTGTACTGAGCATTTTTCTTTTTACCAGTGCTGTCTTTTAATGATATTACTGATTTTGTGTTTTCCCTTTTTAAAACGAAAACGGTAACATTTGCATACTTTCCATGGGTTTATATATTATGTACATGCTGTAGCAAAATAGTTACGTGGATGGATGAAGTGAGTTTGTATTGTGAGAGTAAACTGTGTACAGCATACTGTAAAACATGATATTTTAGTGGCATTAAATTTTTGCGAATTGGAGCCGACGACCCTTCTCACGGCATCAAATTTTCGTGAAGTGCCTGTAGCATTCAATACAAAGAGCTTTGGCATGCATTTTAATTTTGCTAATCTTGGCTCTCACGAAATTTGCAAAATTAAAATGCACGCAAGCATTCCTCGTTTCACAGTATATTATGTCTTATAGGAATACAAGAATTTGTTACATACTGCAGCAAAACTATTACCTGGAATGGGTGAAGTAAGTTGATAAGTGAGATTAAACTGTATACCGTCAGCTAAGAACCAAAAGGGCGCTACCGCATTCTAAGATTTGAGCATGAATAAAATGAAACAATCAGTTTTTATAAATAAAAAGTTTACTTGACATAAAAATTGGTAAATTTGTAAGCATTATTCCAAATATCGGGTAGAATAGTGCCCTTGTGGTTTTGATTGGTAACATTTTACTGAAAGTGGGAATAATTCAAAATTGATACCATGATGTAGAGGAGATCAAGCTCTAACATGATATGAATAACTCAATAACCTCCAAAATTACAATAATGCCTTTCTGGTTCTCAGCCATATTAATCTCATATGTGTGCAAGAATGTGAGTAGAGTGATAATATATAACAAGAGAGAGACACAGTCACAGTACTTCCTTCTATACTTACAAATTAAAAGCAGAAGAAAACAAAACAAAACGAGATAAGAGTGGTACACATGTTTGTTTTTATGGCTAGTCATTCAAGTTAGTGATACATAATAACAATTTTGTCAGAAAAGTTGTGCATTCCTGACTATCAGTACTGTTCCCTCTTTATTTTTTGAGTCCCATCACATCAACAACCACTGAAGTATGTAGCATGTCACTGTCAACCATACAATCCCAATGTTTCCTCCGTCCTCCCAAATTACATCATGCCGTGATATCCAAACCATCAACTTATGGTTCACCCACGATTTCCGAGAAGCATGTTAGCAACCTGAGCTGTCTGGTGTGACAATGCTTGAATGTGAAGGAGGTGGACACATTAACTAGGCAAGTGTGCTGTGGTGTTCCTCCCTCACTCAGTCTCGCTACAATATGTGTCAAGTATCATTTGTGATGAACGTTCATTTTCTTCCCGGCTATGTTTTATTCATTGGTCTCCTGTTTTTGGTCAGATAATGTTGTGGTCCCAATGATGCATGCTCACATAACAGGAGAGGGGTTTTGCCCCAGTTATAAGTCATCAATTGCTCTCAAATTTACGGGCACAGACATGAAAAATAGAGGAGTGATGAAAGGGAAGGAGGGAAGGTGAACTGAGAAGAAAGAGTAAAATGAGAACAGGATGGAGGGAGAGAGAGACAGTAGGGCAAAGGCGGAAGAGAATGAGATGAGGAAGAAGGAGAAGTAGAGAGACTGAACAAGTTGTCATCAGAGGCGGAAAGACTGATATATTCATTCGAGAAGGAAAAGAAGGCAAATAGAAAACTATCTAAAACCACGGATGATTTACGTAAAATACTTGGATCACAATGTACAGAAGGTTATTGACTGCTTCTTCATCAACGATATTTTCAAGGAGGACACATTGATGACACCGCACTTCCTGTATGTGACCACTTGGAAATAATTGTTTGACGCTGTCAGCTGACCCTGTGGAGACTGATGGACTACTTCATTTACCAAGAAGAGGAAATCAAAATATCCAATAAATGAACAAAGTTCCTGATTCACCTCAATATAGATCATCATGCTTCAATTTTCTGTCCTGAAAGGTTTCCCACGTAAGATAAATCCATTCTCAATATCCTGGTTCAAAGTTTTGAAATACACCTTCACATTTTTTTTTTTTTTTCAAGTCATAAGATTTGGTGGCTTGTAGACCTAGATCACGGGATGCAATCCTTTCAATTGTTTCATAAGCTGTGTAAGCTGAAATATACATAATTTGTAATTTACATAATACAGGCACATGATATTTATGATGTAAATTATTGAACACTGATCTCCTGTGTATCCTGCCATTTGATACATCAAATCTGCTCACTGTTTCTGAGATTAGAGTTCAACTCCCTGCAGAGGCCTACAATGTAGCTGAATCTTTTGGATGTTGTATAAATTATGTACTTCATATTTCACAATGATTCTACAATAAGATTGCTCGCCTGCCATCTTAGAGATTTTCTCCGTTTCACAAAGGGTAAGTTGTTTTAATGTCATATTTTGTGCAGTGATTATTTATGATACAGATATAACAAAGCATGACTTGGTGTTTCAAAGTTCTTATGCTGTAAAAAAAAAAGATCCCCTAAGGCTAAGAAAAGACTGTCAGTACAAAATGATGGCATGTTGGCCAGGAGACCTGATAGGTGAGGTACTTAGATGGAGAGGGAATGAAAGGCAGAGAAAATTTGGGGGGGGGGGGAAGAAAAATAACTTGTGTATAAATAGTGATGGATCATTAATTTTTTTTTTACTTTTTTACTTTTGTTGTTTCAGATGTGATTCATTTCAGAGGTCTGATTCAGTGCATGAAAGAAAAATTATGTTTATCAACTCCAGTTTTATCTAAATTTCACATGCCATATATTCTTAAAAGACAATATAAGTTGTGTGAATTTCCACTAGAAGGAAATTGAAGGATGAATTGACTGATAGAATGCTTGTATTTTAAAGGGATGGCACAGTATTGGTGGAGATGAGAATTGGGCTTTTAACTTTTTGCAAGATACCAAGAAAACACTTATGATGTAGTACAGAACATACTGTACCATTTTAAGAGGAATTCAAAATTCATTTGATGAAAATTGGGCTTGGAATAACTGAAACATCCCAAAACAAAGTCAAACAAAGCAATCGTGATAAAGTGTGGGTCCCACACTTTATGAGAATCGCTCTTTTTTGGATATCTCAGCCATTTGAAAACCAATTTTCATCATATAAATGTTGAATTCCTCATAGAATTACATGCTCTTTCATATTTTATAAGAGGTTTCTCATTATCTCACAAAAAATGCTAGACACCTGAAATTAGGTCTCAACCAAAACTATACGATCCCTTTAATAGTTGTGATTCATCACTTCCTGAATGTTGAACACAGCTTTTATTTTCTGAAAAGGCAGGATGAGAATGGATCAATTGAATTTCATATGATTATTTTTTCGTATATTTCTAAGCCCAAGCCTCCCAGTCCCCACATTGAATTAAATAGCTTGAGAAAGTAACAGGTAGATTAGCAAGAGTTGTTTTGGGCAGTCTAACGTATAGGCCTACCGGTAGGTGGAAATGTATATGCTGAAAAATTTGGTTGAAACCTGTTCTGGGAAGATTACTTTCCGGTTGAGATATGATGTCCCCAACAGATGTACCTCGAGTATCATGTTTCCCTGCCTCATGAGCCATCCTTTGCTACCTTGCTCCTCTATAGATTCACTGAGAATATATGTGTCGCCAATCAATTTTGATCCTCTTGTTTCATGATCATACCTGCATGCCCACATATCAAGTGTCCGTCAGATGTAGGGCAAAGTAGTCACTATGTTTCCAGAATCATGCAATATGTAAATGAATGACCCGCAGGGACTACCCATAGATTTGGCACCTGTCACCAAGGGTCAATTCCTTTTGTAAGTTGCTTAAATTCCTCTCCTTTTTGAGTGGTTCAGCTGCAGCAAAATGTAAAATATTTTCTTTAACACATGCAGCTGTATTGCACAGATTCCTCTCAACAGCAAGCTGAAATGTAGTCATCAACTAATGAATCTTTGGACAAAACTATAATTGTGATGTTTCTTTCAATAGGCAATACCAGTGTGAATGAATGTCGATCATATCTTACTCAATACAGAAATACATTTCTACCATGCATTGTTTTCTTATAATTGTGATGATGTTCTGATGAGATTCTGGAGGCTAGAGACTCTCAGCTCCTTCAAATTTCGTGAATCTTTATTTTTATTTTACTTTTAAGTGTACAGTTATTGAAACAGAAGCTCGGGTTTAAAACAAATCAAGCTAAGTGGTTGTTACACCATCTTCAGTTAAAAAAAAAAGGATAAAGTTCCACTGTGCCATTTGTTACAGGATTGAAACCATTTGGCCAAGGATAAAACCACCCCGCTTATGTAAGCTGATGTTTAATACCTCAGTGTTGAATAATAGAAATGTTGTTTGCATTTTTTATGTAAGCATAGACTCAAATTCCATTTTACCCCATTTTCTTCTGCATGTAAAAAAGAAAGAAAAAAGAAAAAAAAGAAGAAGTATATCCTGGCAGTTGCAGCATTTACTGGAAATCTTTTCTAAGGCTTCTCAAGGCAATTTGTGACAATTTCATCCCACATCAAACCCACTCGTGTCTTACTGTTGTCTTTCAGCAAGATTGTTTTTCCTGCTAAATTCATGTACTAATCTACACCTCCACGTCACTCTATCCTCCCTGAGACCAACATGACATCTGTGTAGTAATGGCACCTGCAAGTTTTTGGTTTATTTAACCAATCTTCACCATTCTACAGAATTAAGTATGATAAACTCTAATTGTCTGTACTGCTCTTTTAATCATGAGTGAATTCATGAGCGGCAGTGGTGTCATTTTCCAGTGTGAAAAGGGTACATTGCCTAGAAACGTTCAAAGCTAAGCCATTGCCTGAAAGGTAGAAACAGGTGTAAAGACCCCTGGAACATGTATCCACTCTTCATCGCCTGTTTTTAGCCCATGGCAGGAGAGATGACGGTAGACAGGAGAGCTGGAGACGGTTGCTAGGAGTCAAGATGATTGAGGAACCTCTTGCTGACACACTCCTCCTGTGTGTCTTCACCCCCCCCCCCCCCCCACCCTTTCTCTCTCATGTGATAGTCACAATGGTGTAGGGGCGAATGCACTTAACACAATATCAGGTTGAAAACGAGTGTTAGCACATCACTCATAGCATGTTGAGGCGTCTGTTGCTCTCAACACTTGGCAAAAAACCTTTGTTACAGGTGGCAATACAGTTCACACACATTATGCAGATGAAAAAACTTTCCCAGAAAGCACAGATTAAATTTACCTAACAGTAAACTTGACTTTTTGACAAAGATATGATGATTCTGGATATGAATGTGATTTTTTTTTCCTGGTTGGATAATCGCATTGCAATATGCATTTTCAATTACATGTGTACCTAATGCTGCATGAACATTTGATTTAACATTATTTTGTGAATATGTATGAGTAGAATGATAACAGTGTGTACTGATGTATTGTATCCTATTCATTAGATGCCCTCTATTATACTTGGAAGATCTGCCCTATTTTAGAATAAAAAAGACTTCATTATCTCTGTTTTGATGAACATACAGTGTATTAGCATTTAAGGACGTTCCTCAGTTGTGTTTGTGCACATCCTGGCTGCGCAGGTTGGCAGTGACGCAACAAAGAGCATAGAAGCGCATGCACGAGTGATGAGCTGAGCTAGCTGCTGAGCTGAGCAGCTGCTAGTACGTAGATCGAGCTAGAGCGTGGTACGTACGGATACCCAACAGCTCCCCACCACGGCTGCGCTGGGCGGCCTCGCTCGGCTCGCGTTACAATCTGTACGTACTACGCAAAGTTCAGTGGTGCGAGCCGCATGTATATACCTGGTCATGGTGATCAACGGAATCGGGAAGCTTGGAAGTGGAACTGAGCTGTTTCCATTTTCAATCCATAGATCTGTTTTGTGACATGCATTTCATTATCTGTTCATCAACATGGTCAAGTCGAGTGCTAAGGTACCTAGGGCCTGTAGGCCGTAGTCAGGGACTACTAGTCTCCTAGACTAGGTGTTAAAAACAACAACAACAACAACAATAACAACAACAGCAAAACAAACATATCGTCGCTGAATCCACGAACCGGCACAACCGGCCAAAATCGGGTGAATTTTCGATTTTGAGATTTTTGCATATTATGATAGTATATACCGAGTTCTACAACCTGACAAATTTTTGAACCTCAATCTCGAGTAATTACGTAATAATAACGACTGTGCCACTTCGTGAAAACTCCGACCGGTCCGTCTAGATTTTCACGAAGTGGCACTATCGCGTGCGTACACGCCGGACTTCAACAAAAATCACTGATCTGTCAAACGTCCTCGTACGCGCTCGTCCAAAATGGCTGCGCCCTGAGCAACGGAAACGAGACAGACGAAATCGGTAAAGTTACATATCGCTCTGTATTGACACTTAAATTATTCGAATTTTCGCTTTATTGAATGTAGATTTGTGAATAAGGAATTAGAATATCAAAAGAGTGTAAATATGTACTCTAACAGGTCACAATGACTTAGTTTGGCTCTGTCCTAGCTTCGTACTCTACGTTTGCAGTCCCACAGCTATTATTCGGTGTAAGTAAGTGAAGAATAGGGAGAGCGGTTCGAACTAGTAGAGTCAAATGAACTCGTCTCACATTTGCATCGAATCTGTAACGCACTAAAATGGTGATATATTGTACAATTTTATTGTTGCCTGTAATACGAGCTCAAGTTTGTAATGCTACGGCCTACTTCTTCCCAGGTATTTTAGCTCTCTTATAGATCCTCTGAATCTTCCAGGAAGTATCTAACGTTACAGTTCTTCTAGATCTAATTTAGATAGTTAGACTCTAACTGTGTTACAGTGTTAAATTATTAATAGTGCTCATGAATACCGTTACCTGTGCAGGTTACTGTGATGTTATTTCGCTGACTACCCTTGAAGTCTCAATGGAAAAGAAATGATTTAAAGCTACGTATGCTAAAATGTAAATGAGGAAGGTGCTCCTCCCACCTCATTGTCTAAATTGAGGTGTTAAGAACAACAATAAGGTTTGTTAATGTGGTCGTGAATATTCATACCAGCAAATTTGATTTGGATAGACAGCAAGCAAAAACATATTTGTTACGCAACGTTAATGCTCAGTACCTGAATTCACAAATTATTCTATCATGCTATAGGCCTAAATATAAACATTATAAACATGTACCTGGCAAGTAATTTTGCCTTAGTTTGTGATTTTGCATGCTTTGATTTTCTACAATCTATAGTTCTTTTGAAACACTGTTTTTTTTGTGTTTTTTTTTTGGGGGGGGGGGGGGGAGGTATGAGGATTCAGAACTGTGCAAATTATAATATTAGACCAGAGTGATGTTCTCAAACTTCAGATTCTAATAAGCCATTATAATGTAGACCTGAAAAGGAGGTGGGGGTGGGGGTAGTGTGATGTTTTGCACATTTGTGGCTCATATCAATGATCTTACAGAATTGTTAGTAGTAATGGAGTTTCATGTGACTGACATCTTGCATTCATCTTCCATTCCAAACAGATATTGAGGCATTTGTGTGGACAACGCAACAACTTGCAGACTGGACTGAAATGAGTGATGTTCTTCGATGATGGGCTACTTTACAAAATTGTACTCCAAACCACTAGATTTCTACCATCATCACAAGCTTGAACAAGAACCGTAAGTTACATGTACATTACTATCTGACAAGGATTTAGACAAACCAGTGTGTACTAGTACACGGTGCAGGCATACGACTAATAATTTGACTTTTCACATAATGAAATGATTGTGTATCTTACTCTTTTTTAAATTACAACTGTATTTTGTAGTTTAGATGGACGTATAGCACTGACATAACATGGAATCTGACATTTTGACATCTAATTACCTGCAGTCATTCTGCATTTTGGTATAAAGGCAATGCTGTCTCTCAATCTGATCTTGATATGGTACTGATATGCATTTCTTCAGTGTCATTTATCTTTCATTACTGTTATAACTGTAGTTGTGTGTGTTGTTTTTTTTTTTGCTGTATGTGTGTGTGTGTGTGTGTGTTTTTTTTTTTTTTTTTTTTGGGGGGGGGGACAATGGAGATGGGGAATGAGCAGCTCTCTGTGCTGATATGAGATACCATCAACTTTGCAAAAGTCAATGGCACATACTGTATGACAAATACTTGGCAAAGACGATGAAAATGAAAGGTCTCAATATACATTTAAAGCTTCATTCATATTAATGTTGTTGTTTTTTTGCTTTGTACACTCAGAAGTCAAATGTAAGAATCTGAGACTTTACTTAATACATGGGGTTGACTATGTCACTGATTTTCACTTGTGATGTTCTGCTTTCTTTATTCTTTGTCTTATTCTTTACTTCAGTTCTGCTCCTGATTCCAGTCAACAATGTGTTCATTCACCATTTCGTCTGGCTTAGCATCCTCTTCTTACTGCACTCAAAGGTTACATTGTGCACTGAGCTAAAGGTGAGCAAGATATAAACAGCAATCAGTGCAACACCTATTCATGTAGTATTCGATTTTACTTTGTCATAGATATTACTCAGAATATCCAGTGTCATTGGACAATTAGAAGTTATCCTAGTATAGTCTTGTTATGTACATTATCACATTGATTTAAACTTATATTTCAACAGAATTGCATTAGCACTTTTGAGCAAAACATTACCAAAGTGTTGATATGAAAGGAACACTATTATATAATAATTTTCTCAAGCAAATGAAATATAGTTTTACAGATGTGGAAAATTGTTTAAGTACATGTAGTATGTTATGACTGTTGTCTCAAATAATTATCATCATTCCCCTCTGCAATATAGAAGTAACATTGTCTGTGAAAAACAATTGTTCATCTTTGCATAGGGAGAGAAGCTGATGACAACTGTCTACTAGATATGTCGAAGTGGAGAAAGCCAAGAGAAACCAGGAATAGCTTCAAATGACCAGGGTGGCTGAGCTGAACATCTGCACCAAAGTCCAAGCCAGGGATCATTATGGAAGGAGATCATAGCAATATTTCACTACAATCACAGAGTTGCTCCAGACAGCACTCAGCGAACTTTTCACAAATGTGTGTGCCTGATGAATGGGCAGTCAGGTTCTGGCAGAACATTATCTCGATGTTCTGCGTAATGTCGTATTTAATGACTTTGGGTTGTGTGTGTGCAGAAAGGGGGGGGGGGGTAGTGTGATTATAAAATATGGCATCATTTTGATAATAACAATAATAATAATAATAATAATGATACTACTACTACTAATTATGATAATAATAGTGATGGTAATAATGATAATATCAATAATAATAATATAAATGATAATAAAAGTAATAATAACAATAATCAACAGTGCTTATGTATAGCACATAGAACATTCTGTGTTATGTCCCTATGTGCTCAAGGATTAAAATGATTACACAAAAACATACAATTGCAAATAACAATAATACCTTCTTTCATATTCCCAAGGCAGACTTAGATTTGTTAACATTTGTAAATTATTTTAAATTCTGGGGTAGATTATTCCATATGGTAGAGACATAACAAGCAAATATGTATGTTGTTGCTTTTTTATTCAGCATAACTAATAAGTCCCTGCCTTTCGAACAAAGGTTTCTCTCTGGTGTGTCTCCTACTTAAAGTAGTTCTCTCAAATAGTGTGTATTCAAAAGTTAATATCAACATTTTGTACTGAATATGAATTCTTACTTGAAGCCAGTGCAAGCTTCGTAGAACCACTGAAATTTGTGTTAATATGTTTATGTTGTTTTTTTAATGAATTTGAACAATACTTTTGCAGCAGAGTTTGGGATAGCTTGTTATCTCTGTATCTGCGTGACTGACAATCCACAAACTAATTAATGATGAAACCAACATGTCAAATGAAGAAACAATGAACTGAACGTACTGCTATGTGTTTATCAATGGAGTCTCACATTTTCCAAATATTGTATATGAAAGAATCAAGGGGACATTAAGGGACATTAATCCTATGTACTGTATCTTACACTGTCACTTTATTCACTGGCATTACTCGTGATAACCATCAATCCATGGGTCTCTCCACACAGCTTTGTCACAATGATGCCATCCTCAATTTCCACTGTAATATGCTTCCATTCTCTTTGGCTTAACAGTGCTTTTCACAACAAAAACTATATAAGTATCAAAAGCCACATAAAATGTATTTTCTTTTACTTTGTTTTTGAACCAGCTCAACTATCATACTATTCATTTTGTCTCCTTTAGCCAGGCCGCCATTAGGCCAACACCATTAACGATTCTCAGTATTTTTTAATCATGCCTACCCCAGCACCTGGGACACCCACAGCAGATGTAATTTAAGTCAGGACCAGGCTTCAAGTCAAGTTGTGCGAGTTAGAAAGGTACTAGGAGACTACAAGAGGGTTATAAGCAATTGGATGCTTACATTTTCTCTGTTTGCTCTCATTTCACCTCGAGAATGACTAATAAACTTTGACAGATAGTGTTTAATTGGATGATACATGTACTGCAGTACACATCCATATTCTTGCAGTCTGTGTCCACATCAGGACTTATAGCATGGCCATCATTACCTATGTCTTTTTATATTGAATATTGTTGTGGATTTCATTTTTTAAAGGAAAAAGGAGAAAATGTAGGTCTGATATGTTAGCAGTCTACTTGTAAACAGGTAGAGTAACAGAAAAAACAACACAGTCACCTAGTTTCATGGTGTCAATATTATTCACAGAAACATGTACAGAAATTATATACAGAAATATTTGTGACGTAAAGAACCACAGAAATGTAAAAACATGTAAAATTTGATTGCGTTAACAATTCTGAATGTGGAAAGTGTGATACTCGAAGAGATATCAAAAGTGATTAGTTCCGAGTAAATTTATAGTAAAAATATCAGGTAGATATTCATCTGTATGAAATCTTTTTAAAGAACATTACTTGTGTAGATAACTTTGTAAAGTGTTTAACAATATCTTTGTACTGTTTAAAGAAATTTTTACTTTGAAGAGGTTAGACTTTATTCATGCAATCAAAATAACTCATACTAAAACCACAGTAAAGTTTAAGAAGTAAAACTTATCATTAATTCGTGTATAGGGAATATCCAGTAACTGATTTTGGAGTAAGAAACGAGATTGATATTATGCCGATTTGGAATGAACATGAAATTTCTTTCTGCCAGAGAGCTGAAAGCTGCGAGAACAATGAGTTTTGTAATCGGTTCCGAAAAAGTAGAGATGACTAGTACACGTGTATTTAATTTGATGATAAGAAAAAAAAAATGATTCCTTCATTTTTTGGTCAGAAATGGATATAAGAAATACTAAGCAATATTTAATTTTATAAAGGTAAAGGAATATTGTGTAAAGGTACAATGTAATATACTTCTATTTCATTGTGATAAATACGGGTTCCTCGAAATTGTCTTGTTCATTAGAACATATTATGTTAATAACGTTAAGATTTCTTTCATTACGGGAAATACAGTTATTTAGATTATGATTGAATGAACTACTCTCCACCCTCGAGATAATATGAAATCTCATTCTAACAGCTTCTTATTTAACAGCAGTGTTGCTTATATATTTGTTGTTACGGCATACCATAGTAATTAACTTTTAATTTGGCTGAAAATGAAATGTGGAAATCCGTTTAATGAAATGTACAACTTATGATACTTGGAAACAATACAATATAATTCAAGTGATGAATGTATATATTCAAACGATTATTTTTCCTACATTTCTTTTTTTGTGTGCAGTTGTGCACGAATTAAATGTTGGATATAATCTAATAAAAATAAATTTCATTTGTTAAAAAAGGAATGTGTATTTCCTCCTTTTACGAATGATTGAATATAATACAGGACTTTAGAGAGTTTGAAAATGTCATTATTTCTCGAAGAAGACAAGTGTAGAGGATGATGATGATGATGATGATGATGATTGAAAGAGAAGGAGTGATGGAGAGAGGAGGGGAGTACGAGGAATTTGTGTGAATTCTTATTGGATTTTAATGTACGTCTGCATACCTATTAAAATGAGTCGGGAATTTGTTCATTTTCGTAAGCAAGCAAGGGCATGAAGAACATAAAATATAAAAGGCTGCTTTTCTGTTTATATGAATATTGAGAATACGTAATGAAAAAAGAAAGAAAAAAGAAGTAAAGATCTAAACATGAAGCTCCATGATCTAAAAAAGAACAACACAATTACTATTCTACAATACTTTTATCCACGGATATTAGATTAACAATCCCAAGAGCACAGTGCTAGGATTACTAGAAGAGCTAATTGTAATACACTTGTATAAATTTTCTTAGTGAAATAACCTTAACCAGAAATAAATTTGAAGGCCATGTGCCGTTTCGTGAATTTATTGGGTTCTGTTCGTTATTCCGAAGGTTTGCCATTCCGAAGGTTCGTTATTCCGAAGGTTCGTAATTCCGAAGGTTCGTTATCCAGAAGGTTCGTTAATCCGAAACACACAAATTCCCTATACCTAGACGATCATTAATCCGAAAATGAAGTAGGGTTCAATAATCCGACCATTTGCGGCGTTATTCCGAAGGTTCGTTGATCCGAAAATGAAATAGGGTTCGCTATTCCGAAGGCTCGTTTATCCGAAAATGAAATAGGGTTCGTTATTCCGAAGGTTTTAATCCGAAATGATAGGGTATAGGGTCCGGAACGAACCTTCGGAATAACAAGTTTTGTTTCATTTTCGGAATAACGAACCTTCGGAATAACGAACCTTGTTTAATTTTTGAATTAATGAACCTTCGGACTAAAGAACCTTCGGAATAACGAGCTGTAACCAATTTATTTTGCGGAGAATCCTGAACGCTATGTGCGGCACAAGCGCAGTGTGCCGGTTCGTGGATTTATTTTGCGGAGAATCCTGAACGCCATGTGCGACACTAAGCGCTGTGTGCCGGTTCGTGGATTTATTTTGCGGAGAATCCTGAACGCTCTGCGCGACACTAAGCGCTGTGTGCCGGTTCGTGGATTTTTTTGGACCTAGTCTGGAGTTTTCACAAAACGACACACAACTTTATAGCCTTACTGTGTGCAAATTTTACAACACTGGGAGTATTTTTATGTATAACAAGAAAAAGCAGATTCTTCTCATACGTCACAGTGAAATTTATTGAATAACAACTTCATTAACATATCTTACTGATAGTTTGAAAAAACAGAAATCTTTAAATGCGATTTACTCGAAATGTACTTCGCGCACCGGCGGTGCGCGTGTGCCGGTTCGTGGATTCAGCGACGATATGACACACATTTCATCTTTAGGTCTAACAACTAAAACAATCTGAGTATCTCTGTTAAAATCTAAATTAGATTTGAACTTGTCATTACTATTGTGTTTTTGTTATTACAAAATAAAAGGTCACGAAAGTATTACCAAACATGTATTTATCACGTTCACCATTCAGATATTAATTCTTGATTACCAAATCTGGTGTAACAAAAGGAGAATCAAGGATTTTCTTCTTTCTTTTTTTTTTTGGGGGGGGGTACTCAAGGTACATCTCCATAGTTCACAACAAGCACTTTACCAACCACTGCAACAACCAACACACATGCAATCCACAATCAATGTCATTATATTAAGATTTATTTTTCCTTTGGAGGACCGTCAGACTAATGCCACCGTCAAACTCCCATTTCCTTATGTTTATTCTTCTTCCTCCATTATCACTTTCTGCACATGGTTACAGCAAGTGGGTAAAACAAACAAACAAACAAGCATGTCAATGTGGAGTTTTCCATGCTTGCGTCCACATAATGGCATTATGGCTGTGTAAGGGAAATAATAACAAAAACGCACGCGGACCTTCCTTTCTGAATATTTTTTCCACCATATCACTGCAATTGTGATACGCTTTTTGTTTTTGTTTTTTGTTTTTACAAAAAAATAAAAAGGAAAAGGGGTTTTAAGTGAACCGCATGAGATACATGCATGCTAGCAGAGTATATCCCTGCATTGGTTCCTGACCAGATTTGGGGGTCTTACAATGATTTCTGTCGCAAGGAGGCTCGGCTAGCACAAAAACGAGCACATGAACCCCCCATTTTTACAGTTGTTCTGCATTAAGTAACCCTGTCATGTACAGCATGACATTCATGAACCCCACCTAATCAGGGCACCCACGATAGGTTTAGGTATATCAGATTTTGGGGTCCTAGGATGAGTTCTATTATATGAGGGTGCTGCCAGCACAAAAAACTAGGACATGAACCCCCTTTTTTTATTGTTTTTCTGGAATAAGTAACCCTTCTTCTACAATATGGCCAAGTTTCGTGAAAATGACATTGGTTCTGAATGTACAGCATAAGTTTTTTGAATCCACCCTGTCGGGGCATCCCTGCATAGGTTCCTGACCAGATTTGGGGGACTTACGATGATATATGTTGCATGGGGGTGCTGCTAGCACAAAAACGAGCTCATGAACCCCCACTTTTTATTGTTTTTCTGGAATTAGTAAGCCTTCTTCTACAATTTGGTCAAGTTTCGTGAAAATGACATGGGTTTTGAATATACAGCATAAGTTTTATGAACCTTGTCCTTTAGCTCTACCCTAACAGAAAACGTTGATGAGAAGGATTTGAGAGATTTCGGTGTTTTCTGCCGCGTGAGGGTGCTGCTTGCACAAGAATGAGAGTGCTAACCCTAACTTTAAAACCTTTTCCTCGTTTTGGGTACCTCTTTCTGCAACTCTTGCAAATTTGTAGAAAATATCGTCGATTTTGAAAGAGTTATGGGGATTTAAGTTTGTCATTGCAGATTTTGTTGCCAATCATGGTCTTGATCCTGTAACGCTATCATTTTGGTTCAGGACGGCAGATTAGTCATATTCTTCAAAGTCCCGTAGAAGAAAAACAAGCACATGAACCTATGATTTTATTTACATATTTGGGCTTCAGATGGGTCAAAGTTATGGTGTGGAAAGTTTGAAGAAAATGACATGGATTTTATCTTTATCTGAGGAACGTCCTTAAATCGATATAAATTAGGACTGAAAAACTTTCATTCTGCCTGTGCTTCTAACAGTAATGCAGCAATCACATCAGTCCATTGGTCATGGGACATTTGTTTTGACTCCAGTCTGAATCTTGATACTCAATCTGTGTAATGAAATTCTAACATTGTATATCATTTTAACAAATTGACCCATTCCTCAGTTCATTCTGACGACAGAATGTCTGTGTTTGCTGCAGCGTGGTCATGTCTGTCATACTACCAGCTTTTCAAACACATATCTAGTGTGTGTATTTGCTCAGGACTCCAGAATATATGTGTGCTGTCATTGTCCATTGATATTTGAATGGTTTTTGGGGAGAAGAAAAAATATTGAAAAAAAAACATGTTTTGAAAGGTCAGGTATCACAACTGTATACATGCGTAAGTTGCCAAGCATGTCTTTTCAACAAACTTGTTGACTTAATTGTTATTCAGTGGGTGTCGTCATGGTTACAGTGTAGGAAAGACTTGATGGCAGATGTTTCCCTCATGGTGCATGTCTGGATGAATCTATGTGCATTTTTGTTTGCACATCCCTCACAATATTGACAAATATGGCATGCTGACAATGATACAACTTTTACAAGTTATGCAAATATAGCAGCATTGCAGGCACACTATCATCAAATATCTTCAACGTTATCCATAACATTTTAACAGCCAGCTGATTCTAATAGGTCAAACATGTAGAAGTTTCTGTTTGTTTTATCAGAGGAATTATGCTATGAAATGGAGACTAGGTATTAAAACAGAGCACAAATTCATACTTTGAATAGATATCAGCTCATGGAAATTCAGTGTGTCAAATGCCCAGCAGATTAATGTTATCATGTTGTCAAGTAGCATCACAATTGTTCATATCTTGTATATCTGTATACTCAGCAGACCACTTCATTGTTTGTGTGTACACAGTGCTTCGGTAGTATAATCCAGCCTTTGTTATCCAGCCATGTTGGGACCAGTGTCTGTCTGGATAAAAGCTACTTGGCCGTATATGGGAGAAACAATTCATATATTATACATGTATATGAGTACAAGTAGGCTGCTGACCCAGTCGTAGCTAGGCCCTACATATATGTAGGTAGTGTGCACCACCACAGTAGTGTAATTTATGCTAGCCTACTTAAAATCATAGTCATAAAAATTGAAATATTTTACTGTAAAATTCCTTACATGTTTGTATAGAGAATGTTATAGATAATTGTGTGAGTTTTGTAGGAGATTTCATTGTGTTTGAAATCATCCATTTGTTTTTGTTATTGTTGTTGTCTGCACTGCTTGGAGGCGTCCAGATGATAGAAAAGTGTCGATAGGAGAGGGCCAGATAATCAAGGTCGGACTGTACACTGGGTCAATATGGAGTAGTGTAGTTCAACTTTCAGTGCATTCCATAATATCATGTTATAACATTCTGCGGTATCCACAAAATATGTCAATGTTATATGCATATCTGTATCTAAAATTCAAAATGACATAGAGAACACACAATAAAAGCTAAGTATACATTAGACCTAGAATTTATACCTACATCAAGCTGGCTCTATTGTCTTGCAGGTTCAGTGCAACCAAATCCGGATAATTTGTGGAAACACTCAACCTACTGGAGGAAATGACAGCAATTTGCTGGCTTAACCAGAACAGGCACTGATGACTTGCCTTGTAAAGTTTTGAGAAAAAAAAAAAATCTTTAGGAAAAATCCAGATATAATATCCCATTGATGCAGCTTTTTCACTGTATATGTACGTGTATCTGATAATGTGTGCTGCAGAAAGAGAAAGAAAAAAATCCTAATTACGGGAGTAAATAGTGAGTCGGATACAAATGATTTCCATAATCAGAGTGAAACATGAAAACTGTGTCCCAGGAAATTGGCAGGAACGACTCTTTGCATCTTTGTATGAAAGGAATCCGCAGTGCCCGGAGGCAGGATAGTGCCTGTCATTGGTGGTATTGTGAAGGCGTGTGCCAGGCGATGTCGCCCAGTAACCACCGACAATAGACCACTATATCCATAGAGTATTAGAGGGAAAGGAACGGTGGAAAGAGATGAAGGTATAATCAGAGTATTTAAGTGTCTTTGTTAAGTTTCTCTTTTCTGAAGATTTTACTCTTTTTTCATTTCCTCTGTGTGTGTGTGTGTGTGTCTCTCTGTCTCTCTCTCTCTCTCTGTCTTTCTCTCTCTGCATGTATATGTGTATGTGTGTATTTGTGTGTGAGGATCTGTCTGTCTCTGTTACTCTCTGTATATTTATCTATGTATATTTATGCATGCATGCGTGTTTGTGCGTATGCATGTGTGTGGGTGTGGGTGTGTATGTATGTGTGTGAGTTTGTGTGTGTGTGTGCATAAAGTTCAGGTTGAAGGGTATCTGGGGCACATGCCTTTTTTTTGCATTGTGATCAGTTTTAGGATGAGAAAAAAAAGGGGACGGCCAAGAAGTGTACATGAACTGAGAGAGGTGTTGTGCCATACCCATTATACATGCTCTCTGTGAATATTTTTCAGGCTTCATCTAGAAGCTCGAAGAGTACTAGTATTGGGCATAGCGGCATTTAAATGAATAGGGCTTTTCCTTGCTCTCATCCAAAATCCAATTCATTGTGTTTTCCAGGAAAGAGACTGAATTCCATTGTGAAAGCTGGAGTGTGAAGTGCTATACTTGGCCTTATCCTCCTGGCCTCCTTGCCACCTATTGCGGTCTAAGAGTAGACCTTCTTTGAAACCTATTACCATGATATGCCCTCTTCTTTGAGTGGGGACCTGTTTAACCATTTATGTGCCTAGGCACTTAGCCTAACCTGACATAAAATCGTCTTCATTGCCATCCAGTAATTCATCCAAACTTGACCTGGTTGTAAAGTTAGTAAGCCTTCCCCTGACGTAGCAATGTTTCTGAGTTAAACAGGATGGACGTAAAAACACAACAGGGATTAGGGGGATTAGGTAATCACTATTCATTGAGAATTAGTCTCTAGATAACTGTGCCAGTTGATGAAAAAAAAAAATTCTTGTCTGTGCGTCATTTGGCAAACAAAGCAAAGAAAGGGCTTACATTCCGTGAAAAGAGTTCCTGTCATAAATATTCATGAGGAGGAGATATATTGCAAAAACTATCTGCTGTGTAGGTTCTATATTGTCCACTTGTTTTATTTTGAAAGGATGTTACATGCTGGTTATGTGGTGGAAAAAAAATCCCCCCCTCCCCAAAGAAAAAGAAAAATAGTTCCTGAGGGATATTGTGATGTGGTCAAGGATAAGGAGACATCCATTTAACTTTGTTTTGATTATATTCTCTGGAATGCATCTCTTTGGGCACATTTGTTATAGAGAATGGTAATGAATAATTTTCCTGGAAATCAGCAGTATATTTTAGCTTTAGATTAAAGATTATGAATAGAGGAAATGTGATTTCCCCCACCTTTTTTTCATTTTTATCAGATGTCGGATAGGAAAAGGTGGGTGTGTTAATGCTGTACTAGTGCACCATGATAATCTTTGAAATG
The DNA here is from genome assembly GCF_040938485.1 of Diadema antillarum. Taxonomy (NCBI): domain Eukaryota; kingdom Metazoa; phylum Echinodermata; class Echinoidea; order Diadematoida; family Diadematidae; genus Diadema; species Diadema antillarum. The sequence goes on along the minus strand of NW_027270976.1, from coordinate 1,040,708 downwards.
GACCCCCCCCCCTCTCTCTCTCTCCCTCTCTCTGACTCTCCATTCAGTATTTATCTAAAATTTGTTTTTTTGTTTAAAGTTGAATTTATATTTCCTAGTGCTTCAGAGAAATGGAGCAGGACAGGTGAAGAGGATTGTGTGTAGAACTCGTTTCACCGATTTGCGAACCGGAACAGCATCCTGCCCGCCAACAAATCAAGCTTCCAGCTGAGTGGGCGGGTAGATGCTCAGCAACTCAGATGCCGAATCCAAAAATTGGCCGGTGATCCACAAATTCTTTGATGAGGGAGAGCATGAATCACTATCAAGTGTGTTGTACTCACAGCCAGCCACAAATGATACTGTCTGCTCCGGAAGTGCGTACTAGAGGCAAAATCTGTGCGTACTAGAGGCAAAATCTGTGCGTGCATGTGTTTTTTCCTTCTCATTTTTCCTCCTCCTCCTCCTCCTCCTCTCTCTCTCTCTCTCTCTGTCTCTCTCTCACTCTTTCACTAAATCTTACCCCCTCCTCTGCATGTCCACTTATTTGCTTTCATGTAGTGCTACATTACCTTGTACCTAATGTAATGTGGTTCAGTTTGATGAAGAATATTACTTTTAAAACATAGATACCAGTCATGTAGGCTTTGTCTGACTGACATCCCATCTCAGTCAGCCAACTTGGTGCCAATAGAGAAGGGAACAATCTCTGAGGACACACCCACTCTTGCGCACATGTCTGCACCCTTGCCTAGCAACCACCTCATTTGCATAGATGCCATGAGATCCCGCCTTCGGGTGTTCTCAGTCATTCACTAGAATTGTCATGTGAAAGTGAGTGTGTGTGTATGGACCGTGTGCTGAGGCTTGTGTGTGTGTATGTTTTGTGTGTGATGAGTTAAGCAGTAGTGGATAGTGGGCCACGCATTTTACCAGCGTCTTTGATTGCATATTGAGCTGTGCGTTGCGGGAGTTATGAGAACCAGGTAGTTGGAACACATGCTCTCTTTCATTCCACGTGTTGGATTAGGACACATCAGTCACAGTACCATACGGGATCTTACTCATCTTGAGATTCGGTAAGTTTGTTCACTTTCACTCAGTGTAGGTGATCAAAACATTGATAGATTTCAAAAAAGCAGGAAACTTGTACCATTTCCAACTTTGTAAGACTCCAGTTACTAAGTGGCTGCAATATTAGCTGTAAGATATTGTGTGGGGGTTTTTTTTGGTCACAAAGTATGTTCACATCTAAGCATGTTAGCCAGATTTACCTTAAGTTGAGTCAAAGAACATTTCCCTCCTAAACCTAGGTGCAATTTAGGAAAGCACTTATGTCATATATACAGTGCATAAGCAACCTCTTCTAATTCATATATGCCCTTAATTACTGTTAAAGGTCCTGTTTACCTTTGGGAGCAATGATTTAAAAAGTGTTCAAGATATCACATTTGATGCGTATGTGTAAGTCTGTTGTATCACAAAACATCCTACCGTATACAATTTTCACAGTGAAGCCTAAAAAATGAGGAGATATCAAGTGTTTTCTCAGTAAACCGTAACTGTAGATGGTTTAGTCTGGAAACTTAGATTATGGATGAGTCTTTCCCTTGGGGAAGCAACAAGCTTTTCATTTGATTCTGGTGGCAGTAATCTAAATTTTGTTATTGATAACTGGTCAGAGGAAATTATTATATTCTTTAGGATTTAAAATGGCAGAATGCCATTAATCGTCCCTGGAGGGTTATTTTATTTTTTATTTTTTGTGCTGTAATTCCACCACTGTAGTTTGAAAATAATAAAAAGGATCACGAATGTTAGTGAAGAATTATTTGCAAAAAGTCATATTACATAGAATATATGAAATATATACACACATAGTGTCTCTCATGATACCATGTGTACCATTTTTTCCTCTAAGGTCTAAATCACTGAATCAACCACAATCTTTTTTATTCCTCTTGGGAGAGATAAATGGCAAGAATTCCTTTCCATCAAATAAAGAATAAAGATGTCTTAAAGTGATGACAGAATTGTGATCATGGCAGAATCTCAACCAAAATTCATTCTGAATGCAAGCAGCAGGGCAAAGGAACAATTCAGTAGAAATGAAAACAAATTTTACCATATTTCAACAATGTTCTCATTTTTTTTAATCATAAGAAAAGCAACATGAAGTTTTGTAGCCATCACTAATCCATTCACCATGGCTGTGTGGTTATGACATCAGTACCAGGTGTAATTTTCAATTTAATTTGTAATTAACATATATCCTGCCTCAAATTGTGTTTTTCTTTGAGATTCATTTTTTTTGCACTATTTTGATGTTTTATCCTGGATGTTATATCCTCACATATTCTTCAAAATTGAAGAACTTAGAAAACTTCAGAGAGATCCTGTGTAAGGTATTGGTTAAATAGGACTTGAGAAACAGAGGATTGTGTGTGCTAGCCAAAATGTTGATGATCACGTGTAGGGCCATTTCTCACAATTATGCGACCAGACTTGCAACTTTAGTTTGTCCACGCATATCATCAAGCTCAGATTTCCAATAGCGGAAGTGTGATACATTATCTGATATGCCAGTAGACTATGTCGATGTGTAGCCAATTCTGTTATTGAATTGAATTGACGTGATCGGCGCTAGAGGCAAAATAACAGCATGTATTGACTTGACCTTATTGGCAGTATCAAATCAAGTCTGAGGGCGCAAGAAGATTGGTATTAGCTTTGCTGGAATGATTTGTAAGCATTAGAAATAGCTCTTCTCTACTATTTACACTTATTCAACAAAAAAATCGAGGAAATTATAACATTTATAAATAATCTGACATTCTCAGAGAAAATGGTGTGGAATCAATGAATATTAGAAGAACATGGATTGTTTTGTACTTTCATTTGCCATGAAAAGAAAGGATAGGTTGTGGAGAAAAAGCCAAATAAAGAAGTAAAAAAATATATATTATTACATGATAACATTTTTACTTACAAGTTGGAATATGTGCAGCTCCAGTAGGTAGTTTAGGATGGAGGCAACATAGGAGTAGCTCTGCTTGTGAGAAGGGAGTAAAGTACCATAAAATTTCTTGTAGATGCTCCATACTCTTTCTAAAATTGTTTAAAAAGTCAGTTTTTAAAGAGTTATTTTCCAGGAGATTCACCTTAGGTCCAGTTTGATATGTTATGTGTCTTCAGCACATTGTTGTTTGTTGCTCATATTTAAGAAAAATCTTACTACCATTCACAGCATTAGAAGGGTAATCTACATTTCAGGCCACATTCTTTCAAACAAATCAAAAATTGTAAAGTTTTGCTAATGTAAAGACCCAGTCTCAGCCATCAGGACAATTTCAAAATACCATAGAATCATTTGAATTAGCAACATCAAAGTGTGCTTTTAATCTTGTAATATCTGCACTGAGATGTTACCATCCAAATCAGTGGTGACATATAAAACACTTGTAGGATTATATGAAAACAGTGATAGTCCCATTTTACACCGTAGACATGAACTGTTTTTTCTGTGTTGATGTTGTTCATTGATCAAGTTCACTCACATTTTCTTCTGGATGGCGCAATGTATAAGCTCTAGCTGAAGAGAATTTGCGTTCTGAAAACTTGGTGAGTGATATAAATGAGCATCAGGATTCCCTTTTTGGTCATATGATAGTAACAAATGTGAATGAGTGAGTTTTATATTTGATGTCCTGATGTTATGTTTGATTAGTCACTCTGTCAAAAGACATTACCAGCTGATTTTAGGAAAAATGATGAATAATATTCTCTTTTTTCTGTTTTCATTTGTATTGTGTCAGTATCTCATGGGAATATGTCTCATAATATTTGGTTTCACAAACTACAAAATAGGGAGCTTTAGATTTTAGATGTGCGGACGTTCAAAGGGAAAAAAACAGGGTCTGAGCGTGCGCAGAAGCGCGCGTCAACTTGACGTGCGCTTCTGCGCACGCTCAGACCATGTTTTTTTCCCTTTGAACGTCCACGCGTCTGAAATCTAAAGCTCCTTAATAACATGTGTGTGAGAACCTAATTAAAAATGTGAAAATGAGAATTTAGATAGGTAAGATAATAATGATAGTTGATATTTTTAGAGCGCCTTTTCCCCTGGATACAAAACTCCAAGAGATGTCATCCCTGGTCGCCATAGGAGATAAAATACGTACAAATTAATATATCAGCTGTTTGTAAGATGTTGATGATGTTCAATGTCAAAGATGCAATCATTGTCAGAAATGTGACTGAAAAGCATCAGTGACCTGGTGTGCACAACATCCAAACACACTCACCCAAATCACACTCAGCCGGGTCACTGATAAACTAGATTGTTTTACATGTAGTTTTCTCTATTTCTTTTTCTCCCTCTCCTTTGTAAGAATCTCAAATATGATGTACTTCCTGTTATTGATAACAGCAACAATTTCTTTCATGAATTACCCATCATAACTTGGGAAAGGAGAAGAATGTTAGGTATTTCTGGCAAACATAATGTAATTCATCATAAATGGTGCATGACAGGAAATGCCCACACTTAGTGCCTCGATGATGAGAAGTCTGCCTGTATAGGAGAAAAGAGCGGAGTTTAGAGAGTAGTGGGGGGAGGTGGCTGAAGTCCTTCTCTCGGAGGATGCCATTAGCACACTGAGGAAGGAAGTGTCGAAAGTAAACAGTCTGGTCCGCCAAGGTCAAATCTTAACCTCCCTTCATTCTGGAGGTTACAGAGAATCCCTCACATTTCTGCTCTGACCCATGCACAGCATCACAACATTTCTAGATAGCATTAGAAGCTATTACCTGGTTCATTGATGGCATTAGTGACATTTAGCATTCACAATGGGATGAGATATTTTAGCAGATATCATAGTTGATGTTGTCTTTATTACAGTTTGTTCAGTATTATTATTATCATTGTCATTATTACTGTTATGATTGTTACAATGAGTTCTATTAGTGATAACTTTACTACTGCTGCTTTTATCATAATTAATGTCATCATTGCAATTTCTGTCATTATCATGTCTTGTTGCCTTTATCATTATCGTTGCTTTTGTTTCTACAGTAATCACAACTCTCATGTTTGGTTGACATCTTTAAAATGTTTAGAATCAAATTGGTATATGAATGTTCATTGTTGCTTCAAACAGTATGCAGCCAGCTGTAATAACTTTCAGTGCTTGTTAGTATGTATGAACTTAGAGTGCAGAGTGCAGGACATTCCTGCTATATACAGCCTTGGCAATGGACCATTCTTGGCAATGGACCAAGCCTTGGCAATGGACCAAGTGTAACTCTCTATACAGCATAGATAGTCCTCACGGAACTATGATAATGCTACTTTTGTCTGGTCCCACTGCTTGTAAGGATCACTTTTCATCTCTTTGTGATAGTCATTAAAGTCTTTTGCGTGAAGATATATAGAGAACATTAATGCTTGAAACTTGTCAGACCATGGTTGCCAGACATACATGATTTTGCTAAGATAGAGGGAACATTTGATTCTTGTATTGACTTCAGCTGTCTCAGGGCAGTGATTTATATGTGTATTTGTCTGCCAATCAATCTCTTTCTTTGATCCAGGGATCTAGGATACCAGTGCCCAAGGGAAGATAGAGGATGGGGAGCTTTTGGATGCAGTCTTTGCATCACCATGTCTCCATCAGTTTCATCAGTGGCATCCTCTTCCTAATAGTTCTTCTCGCCTCACCCTCACACTCCTCTCCAGGGAGCCCATCCTCCAGTGATGGAAACTTGCCAACTATCCAGGGAATTACTCCAACTGTTGGTACCCCTGCTACAAGTGAAACTGCCCCTTCAACCATTCTGTTGGTTACAAAGCTGGCTTCCTCAACAGAAGCATCCTTGCCTACAGCTACATTAGTAACATCACAGGTACCAGTAACAACATCAGCCTCTGTTTCAGCACAACCACCATCATCATCATCATCTCCATCATCGCAAATACCACCTGAAGCATCTGTATCGTCCATACCATCAGGGACATCAGCATTTTTGTCAGGAGAATCATATACTGCTACATCTTTGCCTCCGCTAACATCTCTGTCAGACTCAGCATCCTCCACAACAGAGATTGGTTTGACTCCAGGGGAGACCACCTCTTTTATCACTCAAACAGCGGTATCCTTAGCAACCGCATCAACTCTCCCACAACAGAATCAAAGTGCTTCAGGTACAAATATATCTCAACTGCTTGCTGTGAAAGTGGAAGAGGAGGCAGAAGTAGAGGAGGAGGAGGAACAAGAGGAAGAAAATGATCCCAGATGTCTTGCATTCTGTCTGGCTAACTGCACTTCACATTTGGTGAGTTTGACTAACATGCTACTATTGTCTTGATATTATCTATTAGCATACTGCAAAGGCTATTTTTTATGGATTACTGCATGCTAAATTGCCGCCATTATTCACTGCCTCAGGAATGCAAATTCCAAATCCTGTTGACATCCTATACAACCAAATAGCAGATGGTATAGACAGAGTGAGGGGAAAAAAAGCTACCTCATTGTGTGCATAGGATATCTAATACACTGAAATCATACATTTTTTCAATTCCTTTTCATCCTATGGATTCATACAGAATCACCACAAAAGTTAGAATTGATTTTTTTTTTTCATTTTGTTCAGTGCATGGACAATCACTGATTAACAACTCTGTATGAATCCTGTAGTCAGTTGAAGCTCTATGTCAGAAGGGTTTCAACATTCTAACTCAGTTAGCCAGAGATGCTGATACCACGTGTGGGGCGTACTGCAAATAGGTCAACACTGAATAGAAACAAAAGTCTAATCTATATTTGATTTGCTCTATCATAATGCATATACCTCTCTCGTACAGTTCAAACTGGGACAGGCTTCCTATCGGGGGATAAAATATCACTGAGTATAATCATTGCTCTGTGTGCATGCAGAGCAGAAAATACACAGTTGCAATTTCCTGGTAGCAGTTTCATCTTATTGTTGTCATGGCAATATCAAGCTGTCATCATCCACACTGTGTGTATCCTCTGGGAGTTTGGGGCTGCCAGCTAGAGGCATGTCACCTCTCCTGCTTGTCATACTCCCAGTGTATTCCTGATTTGATTTGTAATTGTCTTGGTCCAATGGATGCCATAGAAGGCATTACTGCTGAGGTCCACTGAGGATGGTCACACCAGGGAGGAGTAGATCCATGGTTACAGCAAGTTAGCTTAGTTTACAGCTGGAAGAAGTCAAAACATCAAGAAAGCAGAACAAAACAGCTGTCTGCCCAGCAGATAATTTGGGTGTGTATGTGTGTTATAATGATACAATAATCAAATTGCTATTATTGCTGTAATTGTGCAAAGATTTATCTGTTAAGAGTCTCTCCCAGACATTGTGCATCTTGTGATGTAGTCCTATTCAGATTGAATCTCATGTTTGATGCAGTGCGTGATATTTTCAACATGAACAGTATCAATAATTGAATTTAGTTCTTGCTTCTGAGTTACTGTTAGTACAATTGCATCATTTCATTGGAATTAAATGAACTTGTGTTCATGTGTTCGTTTCATCAAAATATGCTGATGAAACTGTACTTACAGTATAGTGGCACATGCTACAGCCATGGCAGTTGTTAATTTGCTCTCACACTTTGTACAAACTGTCATCTATCAGTGGCCACTGGCATTCAAGGAGTATTACTCAAACTTTAGTTAGGATTGACCTCCGTCTTTGTAACATTTCCATTTTCACTTTTCTTTGTATTTCCACATACTGTTGCTCCTTACAGTGTTGAAGATCTTCATGATGCATATTCTTATGATTCATTTGCTGAAATAGCATGATGCATTGTATTAAAGTTTAAGTGGACTCATGCCTGCATGAGATTTCCCATAATGCTTTGTAAAAAATCTGTTACAGTTGAGTTACTGAAAGCGGTATAAAAGTGTCTGGAGACATTGAAGCACCTTACGTGTAGTAAGCACAGTGAGCCATTAAGTGGGGTGGTTGAACTTGCTACAGATCAGTAACGCTGAATCAGGACGTGTAAACAGTACACAGCTGTTCCACCGTGAGACCTACGGGAAGACGTGATGTCCTTTACCCAACCCTTTTTTGCCTCAAACAGGATCACCGCTGATAATTTATGCACATTAATGGTGCGAATCTCCACGTTTTTCAATCGAAAGAGTGAACATGTGGTTGAAGTTTCGTGCAGAGGGAGAGAAGTTGTGCAGAGAAAAGGGAGAAGAGCCATTAGTATATTGATCACGTATTAGGTCACTTGAATGTCTGGCTTTTTACTGAATGTGGTTGAAGAGATGTGTTGAATGAATAGTAGCATTGTGTACAGTGGTCAGTCCTGTCTCTTTTACTTTCTTACTCTGTCAGAAAACCAATAAGATTCTTGTCACATTTTCTGCTGCAAGATTCCTCAAGTATCGACAGGACAAGGTTTTACCTCTGTTGATGTCTTGTTGACTGCCATCTGAAGTGTTTTCATACTGGACTTCATTCAGTGTGAGGTTAAATGATATCTTGCCCCCTTTTTCATGTTGACCAATGTAGGGAAATTTAGAGGTAGGAGCTGAGGGACCATTGAGGTTAATTTTTTTTTTATTGTGTCTTCATACAAATGAAGCTGGAAATGTATGCCAAAGATGTGTACATTTTCAGAATTGAATGAAACTGACATACTTCTATTTAATGTGAGTCTCTCAGCATATATTTGATAAGATTTGGTGTCTGACCACAATAACTTGCTGAAGAAGATGTCATTGTCTTTGTGATAAAGTTGTTGAGTCTTCTCGATATCAGATAAAAGTTGCTGAAAACGTGTTTTGTCTCATGATATCTATTTCAAAGTTGTGTCAGCCAGAAAACATAAAAGTCTGTAATTTGTGTCAATTTTTGAAAAAGATATTGTCCAAGATAACCAAATTAGGAAATGTAGGTAAAGGAAACATCTTACATGGTGACATTGGTTGAACGAAATATGTATATTTGAACTCAAGATATACAAAGTATTAAAATTTTAACAGGAATTGTACTGATACAGTTTCAGACCTTTCAGCAATGTTTACTGCACAATGTTTGTTGATATAGCAAAAGGAAGTGAGATATTTGCTGGCTGACTTTGAGTAGATTTTCATCAAGAGGATGGAGCGGAGAAGTGATGCATTCTGGGTCAGTGTCCTCTGGAGTAATGTTTGATTCATTGATTTATGGTCCTCCGAGATGACGCCTTTACTCGCTAAGTGATCGGCATTTATCTTTGGATCAGTTATTGAATCATTCAGGTAATGGGTAGTAAGACTAATGGAGCGTAGCAGTCCATTTATTGTGCAGAATGTGAGAAGTGTATCCTACTACGATGCCAGTCGATGGAAAAAGTGAGGATAAGTGAAGTGTGCGGATGTTTGTCTGTTTGCTGCAAATTACTTGTTTGTTTACAGGCAATAAATCTGTACCTCGGGTCAATTCCATACCTGCTTCCTGGTTTCTGTGTATTGCACTGAAATGATGCATTTTACGTTTTCCTGATTACTTGTATCCATTACATGGCTCGGTCAGATCATTTCACTTATGTTACATATATGGTGTCCAAATCTTATGGACATATAAGATATTCATTGAGATTCACAGTGAGATACTGGTAAGTCTATTATTAGATGACTTAGTCAGAGTGTGAAGAATTACCCAGAATTATATGGTATACTGTGGGGAATTATATTAAGCAAAACTTCCTCTCTTTTTTTCACAGTTCATGCTGCCAAAGAGTTCCCCATTCTGCCATAGAATATATTCTAGCAACACTTTGAAATCTTGCAGAAATGCTTTTTTTTCAACTCTCTTTGCTACCTTGCTTTGCGTGAGTTTTGAAATCAAACTTGTCAAGACTTATACTTCTCTGTAAGATGTGAGGATACAATTGATTATAATGATAATAGTATATATAACTTATATTGTTCCAAATCCACTCTGTAGAGTGCTCAAGAGGCATATGGTGAGATCTGACAGGATTTCCCAATAGTTTCCCTGATTAAGGCATCTTATTGTCACCTATTACTGAATTTAGCATTCTATGAATCAACCATAGGACCCCACCCCCCCCCCCCCATTTTAGACTTGTTATGCTAATTTCTGTTCACAACTTTGTAATTTCATTTATATCTCTATCTATCGTGGGGCTTAAACACACAAGATTCTTTTGGAGTGAAACTATTGGACAGAATTTTCCGAAACACATAAAGACCATTTTAAAAGTAATGAACATTTGTACGTAATATACTGTATATTGCAACCTTGTTTAACTTACCAGGTAAATCTGGCATCAACTTTGATTTGAAAGTCAAAACCTTCAACTATTCATTATTATAGCATCCTATCCAAGTCTCCATCACCACTTCAAAAGAGATTTATTAATTTCTGAAGGATATTTTGGACTCAACAGCATTATGCTGAACCACCACATCCTATTGTGTACATATACTCCATTTTGCCACTCACTGAATTTCATTCAAACTTGTCAAGTGATGTATCATGGTATTTTTTTTCTTTTGTCTTTTGGTCACAGTACCCCTAGTGACCCAAACTTTGTGGGCAAGAAGGTAAATTTTGCAAGGTTCTTTACAAGTTACATTTTTGAGTAGGTTTGAGTAAAATTTACATAGAGATGTACAATTGGTTAGGGGATATAGATATCTAAATGTTTTTGTGGTGCACCCCTCACTGAGTATATGCCAAAAGTCAACATGAGTCAACATGACCGAACAAGCATTTCAAAAATGCGTAGGCTGTAATCCAACAGATTTCATTCAAATTTGGTATTGGGGTATATGACTAGTAATATGATGAATGTGACATTTTCTTTTTAGTATGTGAAATAAATAAAATTTGAAAAAAAAATGCATTTGAATAAAACAGGCTTCATATAAGTTTTGATTGTGCTGCCCTCTATTTTTGGACATATTGTGGCTTCTGAGTTGCATGTTTATTGTGCACTGTAGTGGCAACATGTGTTAACAAATTTCCTTCATAGTATTTTTAGAGGTATGTGGGTAAGAAACAGATACTTGAAGGTTTTAGGTGCACCCTGATTGATCTGCCCTTAATTAGCACCCTGACCAGTTTAACAGATAGTGACGCGATAAAACGTAGTTTTAATTCAATTTTAATTCAGACCAGAAATGGGGGTGCGTGGTTGGTCATTGTAAGTGAAGATAGGTTCTTCGTGATGCTGCCTCCTAATTTTTCTTGTGTGTGTGTGTGTGTGTGTGTGTGTGAGGGATATGAGTTAGTAGGTGGGCGGGTATTGGTTGATAAATAATATGGTTCCATTATTTATTACTGTATAATTTTGCTGCATAATTCATTTAGATGATTATTGAGATTAATGCTAGAAGAATTGAATCATCACTGTTAAATTTAAGCAATTTTTGAGAGCATAGGGGAAGTGACTGTATGTAAATTGATAATTGTTCATGAAAATGTAATTTTTGTTATGTCATTATGTACAGCAATAGCAAATTTGCTATTATGATCACAAATGTATATTTTCGTCATTTCAATTGTAGCAAATGAAAATTGTTATTTTTTTTCTATTACTTTGAATGGAACAGAATAAACATCGTTGAAAAACAAAAAAAAAGTGTGTGTGTGTGTGTGTGCTCTTTTACAGGTTGCTGAGACATAGTTCTTTTTTGTGTGCTCTATTTGGCATGCTTTTACCAGATTTCATTCATATTCACTATTGAGTTGAATCATAGGAAAACATAGCCACCTAACATTTTAATGACATTACCATCATTATTCTCTAATTTAAAACTTTAGACCCCAGTTAACGAATGCCCCAGATGTTTCATCTCGGGATGGTAACAAAAATCTAGTTTTTCTCTATTGTCACATCAACACTTCTCCATGTGAACACATACTGTAAAACGAGGAATGTTCGCGTGCATTTCAATTTCGCGAATTTCGCGAGCGCCAAGATTTGCGAAATTAAAATGCACGTGAAATTTCTTGTCTACACTATATGCATTGAACGCCAGTGGCAATTCGCAAAAAATTAAACCCACGAAAAAGTCTGTCGGCTCCAATTCACGAAAATTTCGTGCCGCGAATATATCATGTTTTACAGTAATCATGAATATAAGATTACCTAACCTCTCTTTATATTATGTCAAAGTTGCCTCATCTCTACACAACAAATTAACCCTTTGAAGACGAGTCCTGAGTAAACTCGGGCAAGTATCTATGGGAAATGCATGTTGTAGCAAAATCAATCGTCCTTAACGGGTTAAGACAGTGGTTCGGTCTCCATGAATGAAAACAAAGTGATTGCACTGTGTACCTGTAGGAGCAGTCAATTGTGTTTGTGAGTTCAGTGTGAACGGGGCCAAAGATCTCCCTTTTATGAGGGATCCCCCGACTCCTTAGTCTCTCACCTCCTTGAGTTCGGTCTCTGGGGCGAAGTGCGTCAGAGATCAGCTGTAAGGCCCGGCTATCGAGATGAATTGATTAAGAAATGTTTATACCTGCCGGGCAAGATGCACTGAAAATAATTAGGGGACTGATGATTATTATTTTCGTTGAACTGCCACTGTGCTCTCATTAAAAGGCATCTATTTGTCGCCTGCATGTTTATGGAAGCCCCACTTTATGGGGGGAAAGAGAACGAGGAGCAGGGTGTCTGAGATGAAATGCACCCAGACAACCCTTAGAAAAAGCTTTGCAAACCTGTAGAGAGTCGTAAATGGGGGAATTGATGTAGCATCGTTTTATCAGTGTCCTCCTTGGTGAATCATGCTGCAGGCTAACGAGATGAGTAAATTTTCACTACCCCTGATCTCTCCTATCCAATAGTTTCTGGAATGAGTTTTAGTTATTTCTCTGACCCCTTGGTTTATATCATCTTGAGAAAGAGCTGCTCTGAATCTAAGGGATGGAACCTCAATTTCCTGTCTCCTACAAACAAGTGACTGAATGTTTTCATCTTTTCTTGTCATCCTTTGCCAGATGAAATGGTGCAGCATTGGAGAAGAATAAATAACATTCTTCTGGACAAGGAGAAACAAAGATTACTAAATATCTACCTCTATTATATGATTTGATTTTATCTTTCAGTTTGGCTTGAATTCTTGTACAGATTGCCTTTTTGATAAGGTAAACCATAAAGTGTTCATATTTGGGCGAATTAACACAGCTTAGGTCATGTTTTTTTTTTCAGTTTTCCCTCAAGAAAACTCCAATTATAAAATGGTGAGATATTCACACATGCTAAGAATGCCAAGTGGGCAATTCCGCAGTTAGGTGGACATGCCATGGATAAAAGAAATGTGCCTCTTTATCTTACGCTTTAATTTAGGTATCAACTAATGCCATGGATGTTCACCAATCACTAAGGTCTTTCAAATTCAGTAGATTTTATTTTTCGTATTTATTGATTTTGCGAAATCTAAAACCATCATTTAAAATGTACATGTGGGACTGGGGATGCTGAAATTCACTTAAATGCTAATTACAGTGGGTTGCTTTGAAATTTTTTCCTCAAATTTTTGCCAAAAGGTAAAAGATGAATACATTTGAATACTCCAGAAGTCATGTGACATTTTGTCGATTACAAAAGGGTGAAATGACCTGCGGAATTACTCCGGACAAATGTAACGTTACTAACCGTAACGTTACTAACCATGCATTTGGGGGTCTAGCTAATAAATTATCGGTCGAACTGCTAAAAATATTGGCATGAACATTTGTCATGATGCAATAATTAAAATTAATGCAACACTTTGTTTGAAGTAACTTGAAATTTTGCACACTTTTTGTTACAAGACATTGATTTTTTTGTCATGTCCTTTTTTCGTAACGTTACTAACCAGCCCTTTTAGTTGCCATAGTAATTCTAATATTTATTGGATTGTACTCATTCTTTTCTATATCATAGACCTGGGAAGGATGAACATGTTTTAACATGATTTTGACTTGAAATGAATAAATGGTGATTTAGTAGTAAAAATAAATATCTAAATTTCTTTAAATGTAACGTTACTAACCGCGGAATTGCCCAAGTGGTTTTCATAAAGACACCAATAGGTGTGTTCAGAGTAGTATTGACTAATGGCTTTTGAAGAAAAGTCCCATCAGAAAATGCAGATCAAATATTATTGTTATTACCTCTACATTCGACAAATGTATCTGAAATTGCCATAGAAGCATATACATATTGTACAGCAAATGTTGAATTTCCGCTAATTCTTTTGATCAGAGAACCGACTTTTGTATTGATGTTGCTCTATTTATTCTTCTCTCTTCAGTAATACGCTTTGTACTTTCTACCTCTGGATTTTCCAACTTACTACTCCCTCTCTTTTTTCTGTCATTGATCAATGTTCTCATCACAATTTGCTCATTTTCTTCATTTCTTTTCTTTCTATTCCTCCACCTCCTTATTGGACTTCTTGTGTTTTCTTGTGTAACTGTGTCTTCATAATTTCATTTTCTCATCTTCTTCTCATCTTTCCGTTTTTCCTCTTTCTTTTCATCCCCTGTTAGTTTTCCGTGGTAATTCCTAGATTCCATCTGATTTACTGTCTATTTTATATCAAAGGGAAAACTAGGGCTTTGCTTCATCAGAAGACATTTAGCCCGTTCCATATGGTAACCTGGTGGTCTGTATATTAAGTCTATGGAGATTTCAGAATCCAGTATGGAACAGGTTAATGACTACTACATGCCACTGTAGTAGTTACCAGAGAAATGATTGAACATACACATTTGATTTGGGATTTTTCTTACTTAATGATTTTCTACACTAGCTGCAATTTTTCTTAGCTGGAGGAGTGAATACTTTTTGAATCAGACTTCTGCAGTCTTTTGCGAACTTCTGAGAGAAGCAATGCTTGTGAGGATTGTCTTGCCTTCTTGTCATCTGTCCAAATTTGGCTGGAATTCACAGCTTTTCAGCGTCAGCAGCAGACTGGTGAGGAATCCCTGCCAGATAGGATATCACCGGCACACAGTCTGTTTATCAAGCTTGCTGCCATACCATGCGTGTGTTATTCACCCTCCTGATCCGTATCATCAGGCCTTCTTACTTTCTGAGTGACGCAGGAAGGAAGCCTCGTGATTGGGTAATGGAGCCGCGTCAGTCGATCATGAAAAATATGTTGGTTGACGCAGCAGCTCAGGAAAGAGGCCGTCACACCAGATAGAAGAATGGTTCAGCGGTGTCACTCAAAATACAATGAATTCAGTTAAATCTGTGTGAGAAAAAGGTATCAACAAGAGCTTTTTTCTGCTTTCTTTTCTGCTTTCCTGATTTTAAAAGTGTATGAAAGACAAGGTTCATGCTTGATTTGATTCAGCACTGCTAAAAGAGGCCTTTGTAGATATGAAGAAGCACCACAACATAAGCAGACCTTGTTTAAGCTTCAGTTCCTACCCTACCCTGTTTGACTCGAAACATTGTTTAGGGACTCCATTGCATAAGAGCATATCCATGACTCAAAATTTTTAGGGAAAAAAACAACAACAAATTGATAGGGCAAATGCTAAAATTAATCACAGAGTGTTACATGTAAGAGTCCATGTAGAAGGTGAGTTGTTTTATGAAATTGAAAGAAAAACACACCACAACAGGTCAGTCAGAGTACAGAAAAACCAAACGAATTATAACTGAGTAACAGGTCCGCTAAGTCATTTAGTGGGTCACTTTGTAAGAACCTAGCACTGGTTTCAATCATGTGACCAAGATATAACTTGTCCACAAAAAAAGATTATCCATTCTTATCACAACAAAGATTATTTTTACAAAGGACTCGAACTTGTATGATGTGGGTGAAGCCACAAAGAATGAAATTGTTTGTTTTGTTTTGTTTTTCAAATGTCATATTAGTTACATATAAAGTTCAAAACACCAAATTAGGAGATTACTCATTACATCAATCCATGATCCTCAACAGTCAAGGGGGGGGGGGAGCTTGATTTATACTTCCTATTCTAATCATGATCTTTGCACTTTTCTTTGGGTATTTTATTCTACTTTAACTATATACTTTCCTCCTCAGCATCTCTACCTCCATAAAGATCATATCCTTTTGTAACTTGTTTAAATTATTTTGCTTACATTATTAAATAAAATGGTGCCTTATACAATGCAAAGAAAAAAAATTACCATCAATGTATTATCAAATAGAAGGTTCCAGTGAAGAAAACGTATTATTGCTTTTGCAGATATCATCCACCTTCACTGGAATATTCCAAAGCAAATTGTCCACTGTGAAAGGATGGTCATAAGGTTTCTCTATTGTGGCAATCAAGATCTGTTAAAAATGTGCCTTGTGGGCTTGAACTCTGTTTTCAGATTTATTGTATCCAACAAAGAGGCTGCAGTAAGATCAAAACAAAATTAATTTGTGGTAGCTGAAGAAGGAAATAGAATGCAGATTTATTGTGAAAGTAATCTTACTTTCCCTGCAGACAGGTAGCGCCCTTTCTGTTTGCTGAGGTGTTTTGTGTTTGTTTATGTGTAGACATTTATTCTGAATGCATACGTATCTGTAGACCTTGTAATGTGTAGGATGATGTAGGTTTCAAATTGGTATTTGATGAGATAAGCTTGGTATTATGACTATTAAATGCTGCATTTCCTTGTGGCAATCCGTGGACAGAAAGTCTGGAATTTCACGGTACTGCCCTCTAGTTATCACTCGTCTCATTTCCCAAGCAGAGCAAAGAATGGCTTGGAGGAAAATTAATCAGAGAATAAGGAAGAATGAATCAAGAACATCTGTGTGGCACAGTTCTGGCTGGCAGTGGCCTTGCTTGTCCGCAATTGTCATTGAAATATATGACTGCACTCATTGGTGGTTCACCTGCAAGTTTATTCAGGGGATTTAGGGCAAAAAGACCGTGTACTTCAAAAACCTCTTCAGGAAGTACTGGCTATTTAGGTTTATGAAACAACATTTTTTTTTTCCAGGAATATTTCACTGATCTCAACCCCTCATGTGCACTGATAAGGTTTGCTTCTAGTTTTCAATCTTTTACCTTCTCATGTATCAAGCTGATACCTTTCTTCATCTTTAAATATTTACATCTATCTACCTATCTACTAGTGCACCTTGTGTTTGTTAGTCATTTTATGTGCCTTATTTTCCATCTTTACTTGCCCACTAAAAGCTCATTCATACTATTTGCCACTCTTTGTTCATGATTTTCATCCCATTTTCTAATGCTAAACATTTGCTTTTTTTCAGTACCTTGTGGGTCACTGTAGCAAGCAGTGCCTGTGTTCATCTCATTGATGGTATACCATTGGATGGGATGTAGTGATATTGTTCATTCATTACCAGCTCCTTTGGTGAGAAACATAAAGCAATTTCTTGTCATATTGCCTGTGTTAAGTTTTCCACAAAATTTGAATGATGGTCATGTTAACATTCAGATTTAGTCACTTCAAAGTGGATTTTTCTTTATAAAGAGTACAAATTCTGTCCTATCTCCTACGTAAAGTCTTGTCAATCTGTAAAATGTCAAAGCTTTTAACACTCCCCATTCTCTCCAGGGTAGACTCATATGCTGTTGATTAATTCATCCCAGTTTAGGTATGTATTCTCCCATCCTACACTTCACAGAGAGGCCTCATTCCTTTGCTCACCAAGTTATATCATGATTCTCCCACAGGTCTGACTTATTAGTTCACAAACAAGATATTTATTTTTCCTGAATCACTGGAGTTCATGTATTATTGAGCGATTGTCCTTCCATGAGAGACATTCTCTACATTCACTTTATTCATTTCCCGTTCCCTGTTGAAAGGGAATTTTCCCGTTCCCTGTTGAAAGGGAATGGAAGCACTGAAATGTGGCCTAGAATGGACATTAACCTGTTGAGGACGGTTTGATTTTGCTACAACGCGCATTTCCCATAGACGTTTGCCCGAGTATACTCGGGACTCGTCCTCAACGGGTTAAAGCCAAAACGTAGTTCTCAGGAGGGCTTAGAATTCATCTCCGACCATTTTTGTCATTGCCAAACTGAAATTTGTTATTACAGGGCATTTCACACATTTCTTTATGCATATATCTTCAATTCATTGCAAAAATCAATAATGTCTGCAGTCATATGTGACAGTGCATCACAAAACCAGCAATAAGTTGCACCTCTTGATTTTACGTGGGGACTCAAAAAAGGTGAAATGGGTCAACCAAGTCAATTTTTAGTTTTCTGTATTTTCTGAAAGAGCTATTCTTCTTCTACATTATATGTAAGTTTGGACTCATAAAATGAATGAGAGAGTGGGTTTTCAGCACTTAGCCAAAACTAAAATATTGTTTATATCATGAAGACCAGTTATGCTAAATTACTGGCAAGTCATCAATAAGTTGGTAATCTTGCTGATGAGATTATCTTTGTCAATGATGAAGAATTCAGTGATGGGTTGTTTAAGACATTTGGCGTTTTTACTACCAGTACCAGTGCCAAGACATTTTGACATTTCAGCAACCATCATTTTTCATTGCTGACAAGATCTGATGGATTATTTGATACCTCTTTTTGTCCCCGCCGAACGAGTTCGAGCAGGGGACTATGAAACGGGCTCCGTACGTGTGTGTGTCCGTGTGTCCGTCCGTGTGTCGTAGCGTGTGTCCGTCCGTCCGTGTGTGCGTCCGTGTGTGATCAAAATGTTCAAAATGCTACTCCTTCGCCATTTCTAACCCGATTTTGATTCTGTTTGCTTTATATGATAGCACTACATGGGAGCTTTGAAACTTCTATACAGAATTTCAGTTGTGACCTTTGACCTTGACCTTTGACCTATATTGTACATTTTGCTTCAAAATGCTACTCCTTCGCCATTTCTAACCCGATTTTGATTCCGTTTGCTTTATGTGATGGCACTAGGTGAGGGCTTCAAAACTTCTACACAGAATTTTGACCTTTGACTTCTTTGACCTTTGACCTTGATTTTTGACCTATATTGTACATTGGCTACAAAATGCTACTCCTTCGCCATTTCTAACCCGATTTTGATTCCGTTTGCTTTATGTGATGGCACTAGGTGAGGGCTTCAAAACTTCTACATAGAATTTTGACCTTTGACTTCTTTGACCTTTGACCTTCATCTTTTTACCTACATTGTACATTTTGCTACTAAATGCTACTTCCGGCGGGGACATATATTACGCACCGCGTAATTTCTACTTTTCCTTGTTTAACTAAGCATCCTGATACTGTCACAATAATTCCAAACATGCCATAAGAACAAGGATTATTTATGAGGGAAAACTGGATTTCAGACTGTTTGCAAAATCATTTAGCATGTGAGTTTCTTCTGAAGAGGTATTAAGTGTTTAGTTGGGTAGTTGTTAGTGATTTTCTAATTCAAGGCTGTGATGTAAAGAGTTGCTAATGGTGTTTAGAGGTGACATGGAGTGTTGTAGCAGTTTACTTCCCTTGACCAGGGGACCGTTTCATGAAACTTTTTGTCAGTGATTTACACTGACAACTGTTAAAAGCTACTGAAATCCTTGCATCTGATTGGCTGATAGCAAATTTATCGGTGAAAGCCTCCGACGAACTCGTTGATGAAACGCCCCCCAGGAAGTGATGAGAATACTGTCTCACCCTCTGAGCAGGTCTCAATCTGACAATGAGCGATGTTAAAGGTCCAGTTTACCTTTGGGAGCAATGATATAAAAAATGTTCGAGATATCACATTTGATGTATATGTGTAGGTCAGTTGTATCACAAAACATCCTACCATGTAAAGATTTGGCGATAAAGCCTAAAATATAAGGAGATATCACTATCTTTCTCAATAAACCATAATTACAGTGTATTTTAGTCTAGAAACATTTTTATTATAAGTATTGTTCACATTTTTTATATTCAACAATACTTAACATTAATCATACTGATTCAAATGTTTACATTGGTTGTTTCTATCCCTAACTCACATTTTAGAATTATTTTGAAGCACTAAAACTGGGTTTGTGTTTCATCTGAAAATGGTAAATTATGCCTTTAAGATGTTAGGAAAGCCTGGTCATTTACACTGGGCTGTGATCAACATGCATCCATGCTTGTAGAGCAGGGTATAGCCATGGCAGTATCTGTAATCAGTCATGCTGAAATGACACCTGCTTCCTGCCGTAGCCCTCTCCTTTAACCTCCTCTTCAATTTCCCAGACACCGCAGTCGTATCTTTTGTTGTGTCTTATTATCGTTTGCGTCCTTGCAGTATCCTCTTCATTTGTTTGTTTGTTTGTTTGTTTTTTGCAAGATCTGTGATGATAGGAGTGGTGGCAGAGACAAATGTGCGTGCATTAATGGTACATGATTTGCTGAGCTACTCAATTAGTGAGGGGCGTGGGGATTGGTTTCTGACGTGAATGACTGAAAACTTACGTATGCCAGTACTCTGTATCTTTCCTCAATGCTTCTTTTGAACGTATGTCATTGTGAAGGAGGAAACCTTGCTTCCTGTTGTCAAGATCTTCATTTCCACTTTCTTTGTTGTGTTTTTATCTACTTCTTGTTTCTTGCACAGTAGATTCTCTTGCACTTACAATCACACAAACACAAAATTCCTCATCTGGTATATCTCCACTTTATTGTTTTGTTTAATGAAGACATGAAAAGCTGAATTTTTTCTTGCTCTTATCTGTTGCATGCAACCTTTTTTTCCCCCGATTTACATGCTGATAAGTTTTTTTTTCCTCTGTCTCTTTCTGTGATGACAAATTGTCCACATACTCGTATCTTCCTTACATTAAAGAGGTAAGAATCTAATCAGGGTTTGTCTACAATTCAACAGTTTCTCTGAATTGTTTTGACAGACCACGAAATGAATATCTCCTCTTTCTTTTTTTTTTTGGTATGTCCCAATCTTAAGGTTGATGGAAGAGTCTTTAGATCTCCCATGAGTTGAAAACACTGTGACGTGAGACAAGGCAGACTGTGAGATGTGTAGACATGCCTACAGCAATTGATTAATCTCTGTTTCTTTACTGTGCCGGTGATGATCATGTGTCCAGTGATATTTCCTCTATTCAAATTTATTGTGGCAGCATTTCACAGCTTTATGGTCGTGTCTTAATGTCTAGGTTATATTTACAAGAAATGTATTTCAGCAAGCTTTAGCACAACATGTTGGTGGAAGCTTTCTGTTATATCAGTTTTACAGATATACAAGCCCTCATACACACTATTAAGCTGTCAAGCTCAACTCTATGAAAAGAAGTACAAGGCATTGTGTTTATTTAATCTATTTCAAGGGTTTCTCTTTTTATCACACTTTGCTGTTGTGACAGGAGCACAGAACTGAAAAAAGTAGCCATTCAGTAGTTGTGCAAAGGAAATATATCATAGAAAATTCATTTTAGCCTTTTCTGCATCTCATTATTTAACTTGGGAAGCTTAGATGATGTCAGTATAACATGCATGAGATTTATTAGAGCATGGCCTGACATACTGTCCTGACCCTAGACTATTAGAGCATGGCCTGACATACTGTCCTGACCCTAGACTTTTCATGACATTTGCCGAATGTAGCAGTGAGTACTATCCATGATTCTTGTTTTGACAGAAAAAAAACTTTGCAATTAATGACTAAAGGCAATGACCCAGGTGATTGAGGATCACACGTGGGCGGCTGTAGAAGCTAGACACGTAAGGGACTGCCCGTATCCACCCCCTCCTCCTCTTCCTCCTCCATGTGAGGACAGAGAATGACGATGATCTTTCTCCTTGACAACGGATCACGTCTGGCCAGCACCGCCCTCTCCTCAGGTTGCCAGTGAAGGGGTTGATGCTACCAAGATTGGTGGGATGCTTGCAGGAGAGGGGGGGGGGGGGGGAAGGGGGATGAGGGTTAGACCTGGGGGGTGTTTCATCAACGTTTGTCAGCGCTGACAATTTCAGCAAAGTCCTTGGTTTTGATTGGCTGAGATGCTCTGGTCACTGACTGTTACTATGGTGAGTCAAGTTGTCAGCGCTGACAAACGTTGATGAAACACCCCCCAGGAACTTTCTAAATATTTTCTGTTATTCCCATCATTGTGAGCTGTTTAAAAGTTGTGTTTGTTTGCTTGCTTGTTTGTTTGTTTGTTTTTCTTTTTTAATCAAGCCAAGATCTCTTCCCATCACAGTAAGAACATTCACTATTGCCATACAGTGTCCCTGCATCAGTTTGACAAGTAAGGTGTCTTCTCTCTAGCTTGGGATAGTGGCATGGAACCTTTTGTTTTTTAGGACACTCTATAATCCTAGTCTTCATTTCCTCTGGTGAATATCATGTTTTTGCTATTCCAGCTAGATTATATCCAATGTTTCATGAATCAATGAGGCACGGGAGAAAAAAAAAATGGTTTCCGGAACAGTGAGATACAGTTATTTGATTCCAAGAAGCAGGAAAGAATAGGGTGAAGAAAAAAAAAATACATTAGTTTAGGCTTACAGATGCATTTGGAATCACATACTCAAAAACCCAATATTGATCACAAATTAACCAACTTAGTTAGAACCAGAAGGCATACTTCCTATCCTGTTTCAACCGTTTTTGGCAACGAACAGGAGACGTTGATATTGATATGTCACACTGAGAGAGGTTTTAGCAAAGGTTGTGTTACAACATACATGTACCTTGGTAGAAGGAAAAAATGACTACCAGTATTTTTACCTTTTGGTATTCAATGTGGCTTTGAAAAAATTTGGATCACATTTCATGTCATTTGTTTCAATAGTGTTCACACACACACACACACACACACACACACACACATGTACATATAATCAATAGATTTTAGAAATCCAGGATGAATATTTGTGCTCTTTTTTTAGCTTGTTCAAATTCTACAAAGCAATGCATATTGAGTATAACTAAGTTTGGTTGGCTTGCTTTGATTATGTTCTGGTCTTTCTTGGTAGGGGCAGGGGTGAGGGAGGGGGAAGAAAGAGGTTGGAGGGGAATCTCTTAAATATTCAATACATGTCCTTGAATGGAGTCAGTGTAAAGAAACTTCCCTCCATACCCACTGATGACACTGTGATTCACCTCTTAGCTGTATATCTCAAGATGATTTAGTGCTTAGCACTGTATACAAAGACTGAATGACTGACTTGATTGATTACCAAACCTGGTTTCTTCTTCTTCTCTTCCTTCAGTACCTTCACTTTTTAAGTCCTCTTCTTCAATATGTTTTCAAGGCATCATACATTTTTAACCATTTTTCACTCCTTTTCTGTATTTGCCTCTCTTTCACTTTCTCTCTCACTCTTCCAGTCAGATTATTCTTGTTTTTCCTATATTCAGATTATTTTCTCAGCATGAGATGCTGTCTTTTGTGGGAGTGAAAAGAAAAGGAGTGCTGATAAAATGTGAGCCTCATGTGTGTCACCCAGTAACACAATTTATTTCAGTTGACTGCCTATGGTAATCTAAGTGGTGATGGCAATTGATTAAGGTTCATTCTGATTCTATTTTCTGTTTTCCTCACTCCACATGTCTTTTCCTCATGGTCAAATCAAAGTGTATTTTCTTGTTTGTTGTCATTTTTTTAGCCATCTCTATGAATACTTATTTTATATTCATATTTCTTTTTTATTACTTTGCCTCATTCATATGAGATTGATATATCTCTATACTGATGTTTATTTCTATCCTTAAAGGGTGTGTACAGTTCTGGTTGAGGTGAGGATTTAGCTTTTAACGTTTTGCGAGATATTCAGAAGCCACTGTATGAGATGTCAAAGAGCATGCAATTCTAAGGGGTATCAAAAGTTTATTTGATGAAAATCGGTTTTGAAATGGCTGAGATATCCAAAAACAAGGTGAAACAAAGAGATCCTAATAAAAGGCGTGGCCTGTCGCCTTTTATTATTATCACTTTTTTTAATATCTCAGCCATTTGAAAACCAATTTTCATCAAACAAACGTTGAATCCTTCTTGGAATTACATGCTCTTTCATATTTCATAAGAGGTTTCTCATTAGGAATGTTAAAAACATGAATCCCCACCTCAACCAGTATTGTACAATCCCTTTAGAATATCACATCTTAATATTTCCACACCAATAATCATGCATTACTTATTGGAGTTCCTCCATGTCAAGCTTTGTATTCTTTTCTACAGGAAAACTTAATGAAATTATCTATGAATACCACCATCTGGTTGATTTTGTTGTAGTTTCAATGCACACATATAGTTGCAATGTGTTGTTGATATGCTACAAGAGCTGGTGTTTACAGCTGAGGTAGGGTACCTTTGGAATAAGATAAAAACTATGTATGATAGGCATTTTTGTGTAGTCGATGATGTAGATTCCTTCTGTGGTAGTGTTCATTTGAGTTTACTGAGCAGAATACATGTATGTGCCTGCTAGTGTAGCAAGCATACCTCTAACTTAACCCATTCCATACTGAATTCTGAAATGCCCATAGACTTAATACGCAGGCCACCAGGCTCCCGTACAGAATCGGTTAAGGGGGATGTGACATGGTTGGAGTGTTTGTATGTCTAGGTGTGTGATGGGTGTTGATTTGACCCAGATGTGATAGGGGCTGTAAAGCCATCTTTCAGGAAATCTTAATTTCAGTGGCAGCCACCTAGCACCAAGCCAAGGCCATCATTGATCCCAGTGTCCCTTCATCACTGGGGATTACACCAAGCATCACAAGCATGGATATAATTAACATGTTGGAGACACATTAAACCAGCAGGTATTTGAGGTTCCTTTTTTCAAATGCTTGAATGCTTGAATTCGGTGAACTTTCTTTGAACGCTCCATTTACGCAGATATGTGTGGCACTATGGCAACCACCTCCGGCTTTTTAGTGCTCTTTATGTGGGGTTGAAGATCGGATTTGTTTTATTGTCACAAACATTGGTGATCACTGGAAACAGAAATTTGTTTGGGGAGGTATATTATTATACAACAATTTATGGCATATTTATTGAGTCCCCCAAAGGAAATCCAGAAGTAATGACCATATAATCTGAATAGAAAGTTTGTTTCTGTAATTTGGAAGAAAATTATAATTCTCCTCAAAATGGATATTATAGATAAAGTTTGGCTATACAGTATGAAAGTAAGTTATTTTCGAGGCTAGTTTGTGTCAAATTGCTGATTACCTGAAATATAGTTGTTACGTACATCAATGGAGAGGTAAATGTTGTACAAATAATTACATGTGTGGTCAGCTGCCTATGTTTGTCTTCATAAGATGTGGAAATAGTTCAAGTTCCAACAGAGCTAAAATTGTATCAAAATGCATTGTTAAAAGTCTGCAATTGGATACAAACATTTCTACTGTGAAACCGTGTTCAGATCAATCCTTGAAAATAGTTTTCCCACAGACACTATGCATATACAGAGGCTTTTGCAGATTTCCCAGGTATTTACAGCCAGAATTCTTGCATTAAGCAATCACCCACATCGGGAGAAATGTATGAATATGAAGGAATTAAAGGCAGCCGATCGCCATCCCTCATGGTACGTAAACTCCGAACGACCGAAGTTTGTGTAATGCTACCACCGAGACAAGTTTTAGTGTATGTGTGTGCGTGTGTGTGTACGCATCATACACAAACATTGTCACCGCGAGCTGCGGTGATTGGAGGAGAGAGGCCAGAAGACGCTGCGGCGTGTGTGTGTGTGTGTGTGTGTGTGCGCGTGTGTGTGTACGCATCATACACAAATATTGTCACCGCGAGCTGCGGTGATTGGAGGAGAGAGGCCAGAAGACGTGAGGCTCTTTTGGCCTCTCTTCATGCGCATGCGCACTGAGAGTGTGCGTCCATTCGGAAGCTCTCGGGACAGCCATTTTGGGTTAGGAGATAAGCACAGGGAGCTCTCTTGTAGCCTACCGTATTTTCGCTGACCCATTGAGCCAGCGCTATTCTCATTCGGGGGTCACTACATTTGATACAGAATGGGGGAGGCAGCGCGTTGCGTTCGTCTCCGTGCCGCACAAACCACTCGCCACGACCGAGTGTCTTTAAGATCATAAATCACTTTGAAAACGTTCTAGATTGATACAGCACATGTCCATTTAACAAATATTTACATCTGTGGTATACACCTGTTGATTGTTTCTTCAGCAGGTGACATTTGTACTGTTTATATCTGTAAAATCCAGAAAGTGTAACCCAAAGTCTAGAGCAAAATCATTCATCTGCATGAAGGGGAATGGAAGGTTGAAATATGCCCTTCATCAGATATATTTTTAGTGCCAAAATCCTCCATTTTTCTTGTAGAAATTACTGGGGCATTCATGTATTTTTTGTATTAGACAAATGTGAGTCTTTTTTTTTCTCTTTTGTCTGTTTCTTCCCCTTGTGTGTCTGTCTTTCAGTCTTTTCTTGTCTCTCTCTATCTCTAATCTACATGTACATCTCTACCTTAAAGGACGATTTCACTTTCATATACATGTGGATTAAGTGAATGCAGCAATATTATTAGAACACATTAGTGAAAGTCTGGGGAAAATTGGACAATTCAAAAGTTATGAATTCTTAAATTATCTGTGCAGTCACTGCTGGATGAGAAGAATACTACAGTGTATGATGTCACATGCGTACAACGGTATAAGGAAAATATAAAGAGAATTTCACAAAATTTTATTTAAGAAAAAAAGGTGCACATTTTCTCAACCTGTCACTGACGTATGTTAAGGGTAATATCATTTCCTCTGCCTTCCGAAAGAGGTGAGTTAAGCGTTCTTTTATTATACGAGAAAAGTGAAAATATCTTGAATTTTCTTTAAGTATTCTTTATATCATTGTATACATGTGACATCGCAAGCTGTAGTAGTCTTCTCACCGAGCAGTGTCTGGTCAGAAACTTCAAAAATTCATAACTTTTGGACAGGTTGTCCAATTTTCCTCAAACTCTCATTGGTGTGTTCTACTAATATTTCTGCATTCACTCAATCCACATGTCTATGAAGGTGGACTTGTCCTTTAAGATAATTGTCCTTCATTCACTTTTGTTTTTCTTTATGACTCATGGTCTTTTATGTCTCATTCACTGTTAATTTGCATCTGCTATTGACAGGTGTATTCCTTACCCCCAGTGAAGCTCCCATACTCTATGGATATCTTTATAGTTACAGTCTGAAGTGACATACCACTTACTTCCAGAAGGCTTCACTTCAGAAAAACTCCTGTTCACTAGACTACTTCAGGGCCGACGCAACGTGTGTGTTGGGGGGGGGGGGGGGGAAGGGGGCTGAGGGGGCTCGCTCCCCCCCCCCCCCCCCACACACACACACTTTTTTTGCACTATACAGAGGAAAACATGGGATGTAACCACTTTGCCCCCCCCCCCACACACACACACGCACACACACACACTTTTGGAATTTTTTGCACATTTCACCTGACATGAAATAAGCACAAAAATAAAAGCATGCAAATTCTTTGCTTGTTACACATAATGTTATTTTACATCTTTGATTTCAAGGTACATTGTAGGGATATATGTTAACTGCAATTTATTTGTAAAAATTTTCTTCATGTTAGCAAGTCCTGTAGTGTGCAGGAATTGCTTTCATTATGCGAATCAGTTAACTGTTACGGTAGTACATTGTATGTGCTGCCAAAGCTGAGGACGGGCTGATTTTGCTACAACACGCACTTCCCATAGACACCTGCCTAAGTATACCCAGGACTCGTCTTTAACGGGTTGATTGCCAAAGCTGTATGAAGTGCCTTCTCCAGTTGTCCACAAAGTGAAAAACATGTGAAATCCATCTTACCTGGCCAAGCATGAAAATTTGCACTGTTACAGTATTCAAAATACTGGAATGACATTACAATCATGTACAGCTATTCTGTGAATTATGACTGCTTGCCATCATGCCAAAAGAAAAAAATAGATGAATAAACCAACAAAAAACAAAAACTGCCTGTATAAATGCAGTCCATTCATGCCAGTGACAGACAATCACAATAGAGAAGAAAAAAAAAATCCTGATTGCCAGCAGAATGCATTATTTGAGGACTTAACACAAGCAAGAATGAGATACTTACTACTTCCATAATCCCATCCATACTTTCCAGTAATTATCAAGTGAGTATCTGTGTGCTTAAGTGATTTGGCCTTCGTTGTGAAGAGATGTCATATTTCTGCAATAAATGAGACCCGGTTACAATTGGATTCCTCCTTGTACAATTTTTTCTTTTCTTAGGACTCTGTTATAACATCCCTCTCAAAATAATTGCTTTAGAATTTGCATGGACAGCATGCATCACAATCACATGTTTGAGCTCCATTCATCAAACTTTTAAAAGTGCTAATTTTCCCATGTCTACCTTCCAAATCTAGTACAATTTGTTCATCGAAATGGGGTTCAAATCCTTTATGGGTGCAAACATTTTGATTTTGTCCACAAATGCATTAAATTATCCTATTATAGGTAAATACATGTAGTTGGATAAATTTGTCATTAAAGAAAAATGTGTTGATTATATTGCTTACTGCAACATATTTGCATAAATCTCTCCAAGGTCGGAATTTGCTAACTTACTCTTTAATGATGCTCATTTTTTCATCTTTTGCTCGGTTCTCGATTGCAAATTTCATCAAAATCTCATGCTCACAAGATACAGGATATACAATATATAGCACTCTTTTCCTGTTCCACGTTGGTCACTCTTTAACTCCACAAAACAGTGCTCCAACTTTGTGAAGCGATTGAGAGAAATGTACATCATTGGTGCATCCTGTGTATTATTTTGAGTTTCACGGTTGTTACGAGAGACGACGACATCGGTGCAGTGTAAATTTTTTGACCTCTCCAAAGAGCAGTTAGAGTGTAGCGGAACAGACACAGAAGTGAAGAGAGTGCGAGGGGTGTATCCAGTGTGTAAGGTAAACCAGCACTCTACTCTGATTGAATGCTGTCATCCCATACATCCCTTGGGACATTGCACCCTGTCTCTCCCTGGAGGCCAGTCCCAAACTCTAGTGGCTACCTTCACTCCACAGGTGTTCTGTCTCACCCTGGCCTTTGTTTGCAGCTGTGTGGGCCAAGCACTTACACTGAAACAAATTTATCAAGTTAATGGCCTCTAGCTCCAAATTCGTTTTTCCAATGTGTTTTGGCCTATCTCTACCTCCACTCAAAACCACCACCTTTTTTGTCAAACATGGTAAGTATCCAATTTTTCCTGAGCTAAGGATGAAACCATTTTGACACCGTTGCCTAAATTACTGTATTTGTTACAGCTATATTCATTTAATTTGAAATAAATCCTAAAGCTCTTTTAATGAAAACTGTTGGTGGTATACTGTATGATAGAGCTTTGATGGTTACTTACCACAGATCACCCTCTATCAGGAATGGATGCTAGTTGTTTCAACCTTATGATCATGATGATTGAGTGTCTTATAAGCCAAGATCTCCTATAACCTTGATTCATAATGTTACAAGCTCTGAAATAGTTGCCTATCATGACATGTGATTTCTACTTTACATTTCGTGTTCATTATTCCATAATCCACTGGATGACAATCTTCACCAATCAGCCCACATAGCACCTTAATCTTAATCCTTAAACCTTAATCTAGCATTCCATGAAGTCTGATCCAAAAATTGATATTCATTTCATTTGTACAACAATGACTACCGAGTGGAACTTTGTCTTTGTTTCACCTTGGAAGACGGTTGTAACTTACATGCAAGACTCAGGTCTCAGGGAACTATGCTGAATTCTTATGCAATTGCTCAGTAACTCAGAACTGAGCGCTTGGGCACAAACATTAAAGTCTCATTCATAAATCACAAAGTCTCAACAAGAATAAACTGTATAAGCTGTTATTTTTGCAAGGGTTTGATTTTTGCAAATTTCGCGAATCACAGTTGGACTGCAAATTTAACAACACGCGAAAATGTCACCATATGCTAAGGTAGTAGTGCGCTTATAGAGGCCTCTCTGTCAATTCACGAAAATAACATCTTGCAAAAATGTCCGTGACCTCATTTGTGAAAATATCTGTATGCGAAAATGACAGCGTATACAGTAATTATGTGACTGTTGCATAACAACCAGGACAGACTCTTATTCCCTATAACAAAATATAGATAATCAGGTCAATTTGAACAAAAAGTATTTGCTGCCCTGAGAAATCACTTGAATCTGTGATTTGTTGGTCATTTTTTAAAGAGGAAAATGTCATTACATTAACCTGTAATCTGGCATGCTGTCAGAGCAATGTCAAGAAAAGTCCATCCGAAGGGTGGTTTTAAGTTACAGGCATGCAGCCATGAAATTGGGAGAGTGACAGTCAATATTCCCAATAGGTTTCCCAGAAAACTTGATGGAATAGAATTTTGGTGGCCACTTCTACGGGCAGTTCAGATGACGACATGCAAGACTGTCTGGTTAGGTTGGTAAATTGAGTTTGGCATTTAACCCTTTATGTGCATATGAGTCAAATGTGCACAGATTTAACACAAAAACCTATTGATTGATAATTAGTGTGGCTACCAGAGGGTTTTGGTTGTTGTAACACTAAGACTTCTGGTAAGATTTCACTGGACAAGAGAGTTTTGCCATGAAGAAATGAAATTCATTGCAACTGATTGACAAATTGCCCTACATTGACGTAAATAAGCACTGAATTGATCAGCATTTTAGTAGTAGCCATGATGAAAAATCATGGGCGTACACACTCGAGCAGGATTTGAACCGATGACCTTCTGGCCTCTGAACAAGGATCATCTCCACTAGACCACTGAGCTTCCACCCAACAGCAAGTGTTGGTTCTAATCCTTATAGCATGCAGTCGGTACTGCTTGATTATTATACCCCCGCCAAACGAAGTTTGAAGGGGGTATATAGGAATCAGCGGACGGTCGGGCGGTCGGGCGGTTGGGCGGTCGGTCGGGCGGTCGGTCGGGCGGTCGGTCGGGCGGTCGGTCGGGCGGTCGGTCGGGCGGTCGGTCCGTTGCAAATCTTGCGTCGCGAACTACTTCCTCAGTTTTCAACCGATTCCCATAAAACTTGGCACAGATGTGTGCCTTGGGTTGTAGATGTGCAAGACGTATTTTTTGACAGTACCCAAAAGTACGTTGCCATGGTAACGGCATATTATGGGCAAAAGTGGGTACAAATCTTGCGTCGCGAACTCCTCCCACAGTTTTTGATCAATTTTTATGAAATTAGGTACAGATGTTCATCTGAATATGTTAATGTGCAAAACACATATTTTTGCAGTGGCAAAAAGTGCGTTGCCATGGTAACGGCATGTTATTGGTAAAATATAGGGCAAGATGCTTCATGGCAAAACTGCTTCATCAGTGTTCTTCCAATTCTCATGGAATTCATATTGAATGTTTGTCTTAGGATATAGGTCAGCATGACACATTTCTTGACAGTGACAAAAAGTATGTTGCCATGGTAACAGCTCACATATTATGAGCCAAAATGATGGAAAATTTTGTGTTGCAAACTACTTCCTCAGTTTATTGCCCAATTTCCATGAAACTTGGTACAGATGTGTGCCTTTGGTTGTAGATGTGCAAGACGCATTTTTTGACAGTACCCGAAAGTACGTTGCCATGGTAACGGCATATTAATGGCAGAAGATCAAGGAAAGATCTTGCGGATTTAACTACTTCCTCAGTTTTTTGACCAAAGCTTATGAAATGTGGCACACACCTTGATCTTGGTGGGAAGATGTGGAAGACATATTTTTCGGATGTGTCGGAAGCTGCGTTGCCATGGTAACGGCATATAAATGGCAGAAGATCAAGGAAAGATCTTGCGGATTGAACTACTTCCTCTGTATTCGACTGAAGCTCATGAAATGTGGTACACACATTGGTCTTGGTGGGAAGATGTGCAAGACATATTTTTTGGACGTGTCGGAAGCTGCGTTGCCATGGTAACGGCATATTAATGGCGGAAGATCAAGGAAATATCTTGTGGATTGAACTACTTCCTCAGTTTTTGACAAAAGCTTATGAAATGTGGCACACACAATAGTCTTGGTGGGAAGATGTGCAAGACATATTTTTCGGACGTGTCAGAGGCTGCGTTGCCATGGTAACGGCATTTAAATGGCAGAAGATCAAGGAAAGATCATTCCTTGGGTAAGACTGTCGTCATGGGGCGGGGGTATTAATCACCTTCAGTGATATTTCTAGTTGAAATGAGAGATGAAATTCACTAGCCTTTATGGGTAGAAGCTGTAAATAACACCTAAGACATGCAAATTGTTGCTGAAATTACTCAATGAGAGATTAATTACACTGAATTATGCTATTCATTGATCAATGGACCAAATGAGATTTTTTAGACCCGTTTTCAAGAGAAAAATTGGAACCAAAGCCAAAATGATATGGATTAAGTGAAAGCAGCAATATTAATAGAACACATCAGTGAAAATTTGAGGAAAACTGGACAATCATTTCAAAAGTCATGTGAATTTTTATAGTTTTGGTGCTGTCATTGCTGGATAAGGAGACTGCTACATTTCATGATGTCATTATTGACAACAATTATCTCATAATGAAAATATAAAGAAATTCAACATATCACTTTCACTTTTCAAGCATGATGAAAGAGCTCTTAACTTACCTCTTTCAGAAAGTAGGAGAAATAATATTACCCTTAACATATGTCAGTAACAAGTTGATGGAATGTGTACTTTTCATGGAAAAAATAAAATTTAGTGGATTTCTCTTTATATTGATGTCCAATCTACATCATGAACTGCAGTAGTCTTCTTATTAAGCAATGATGGCACTAAAACTTTATAGAATCCCCAAAATTTTGGGATAGATTGTCTGATTTTCATCAAGCTTTCACTGATATGTTTTGCTGATATTGCTGATTTCACTCAATTCACATTCATATTTGTTCTTTGGTCTCCTTTAAGAGATGTTAAATGTCATCTTTGCCTCTGTCATTTTGAATTCTTAGTCCAGAAAGCCTGAAGTTGGCTTTGGTTTTGGGGAAGTTAGATCATGTTGTGTTATACTTTGCATCACTTAGTATAAATGCAAGAAGGGTTTTTATTGGAATCAGGCTCAAAATCAGAACTTTACTATCATTTACTCAAGGAAATGTGTTTTCTAACAGCGGAATACAGAATGCACCAAATCAGCAGAAACAGCCATGCCCAATTAGTCAGTTTTCCCAGGATAGAATTCACCTGTTCCGTCATCATTATAGACCCGGCCTTAAGATAGAATGGTTTTATCATAATTAAAGATCCCTGCTATCTGTTTTCAAACATTGTGTGCATTCAATTTGATTTAAGCAAGTAAACTTATATTGATCTTGCTAGATTCTTAGAATAGGCAATGCAACACCAGGTGGAATAAGATGGTTTGAAGCTGAGTCAGGTTGGGTTGCAGTGAAAGATATTTCTACATCCTCTGTAAACTGAAGCATCTCAGGTGACTATTAATGTACACCTGTTGTATGTTCAGAAGTAGGTTTGCCTACTGACGGTGTAAAGCAACCCCAAACTGTCTAGTTTCAATCAATACTCCTATCCAGTTAGTTGTCTCCTTCTCTGATATCCAAAGTTTACTTCTGTCTTTACCTCCTCCAGGTATTTCCTATTTAGGGTTTGTTTGTTTTTTTCCAAGATAAATTAATCAATGCCTTTGGCACCATAGCAAATGGTATTATTTGGGATGAATGACCTTTTTTATGCTGGCAATAGATTTCTTTACAATTTGGTTTTGTTTATTCACAGAGGTGTTACCGATGGAGAAGGAACTACATGTATTGCTCTCCTTTGAAGTCATGCTCGACACCGCCAAGAACATTTACTTAACTAAAGTGGGACTAAGGTGCTTTAAGAAAAGAGCACATCAGTACTCAGAACAAGTGCTCTCACAGCAGAAAAGATTTTTTCCTGCTTCTGTTTGCTCTCCCTTTCAATATGCTGGAAACAAGTGGTGTGTATGCTGTGAATTGGAGCAGCAAATCATAATGCAGTGTAAATATTACACCCTATCAGGGCAATTATCCCCCCCCCCCCCCCCCCCCCCCCCCCCCCCCCCCGGACAATTATCCCCCAGCTAAATACTGGTTAGTGATAAGGTTAGAGTAAAGATTAGGGTTAGGGTTAGGTTTAGGGTTAGAGTTTGGGATTAGGGTTAGGGTCAGCAGGGCAATGGTCAGCGGTAATTGTCCAGGGGGTAATTGCCCTAGAACCAATCAAATGTCCTCGATGAAAATATAGGAAACTAACATGTGCAATTTAAGATTTGATTTAAGATTTGATGTTGAAACACAGCTTGTGATTTCATTAAATGTAATTTTGTAAAGCATAGATTAATGTTAGATATCCCATTACAACGCTTTAAAACTCAAATGTGTGTTTGCTTGGATTATGAATTTGACTTGACTATTTGATTTCTTTTACTTGTTCACTATGGGTTGGCAATGCATATTCTTGTTGGTCAAATATAGTTTTGATGCTTTATTTTTTGCTTTGTTGGACTAATCTCAATAATTTCTGTGTATGATTTCAAACTTCCATTGTAAACATTTGTTCAGAAAGTATACATAATGATACATAATGATACATAATTTTGAAATATGTCAGGTATTTGCAGAGAAAATGCCTGTTTGCTTTAGTTTTCTTGTAAAACAGCATAAGTACAAATTGTACTAAAGGATATAAACATGATAAACATTCTTATTGAAATTTTGTTTCTGGCTTTCAAAGAAAGCTATGTTCCAGATTTCTGGTCACAATTTTGTAATGAAATAAGGACATTTAAGCAAGCAGCATGACTTCTATTTTAGAATAGTTGAAATAAAATTCACAATCACTGACTCTACAGGGGCTTTGATTTCTTACAATGCAGTATCAGAGTTTCAGGAATTGTACAGAATATGCCTTTCCCTCTGGCATAATATACATTAAACAAAGACTTAATCCGATTAAGTGATTTACAAACATGGACAGTTCTTCCCAGGTGATGTCAATCTTACTTCTCTTTTTTTTATTTCTTTTATTTACATCATGGCAGATCTAGGTTTCTTCTGTTGATGACACATTTTTCCTCTTACTCTCTAGTCTTCAGGCTAGCTTTTTTTTCCTTTCTATTATTTTTAGTTCTCATTCTGTATTAGACATTAGACTTTTTGTCTATCTACCAAAAGCGACAAGTACAAGTAGGTTAATTCTTTCCAGTTCTTCAGTATTACATGAACAAATGTAAGTGGCATGATTTCTACCCTTCTTGTTTATAAGTACTTGTATGAAAAGATCAGGTTCTGATATAACATTTCAATATCATATATAAGTGAAAATGAAATCATTAGCAGATATGATTTTTGTGTGTTAATGGGAAGGGCAATTTTTGAAGATGTGAATTTCCACAATGCAATATTTTTCTTTCAAAACAAATACTGCCAGTGTTGTGAGCATTCATTTCTTTTGATGAAAAAGAAAGAGTTATAATGCTATATGCTGCTGCACTCTACCAAAGAATGCTTAATTGGAAGTATGTGTAGTTCAGGTTTAAGCAGGGGAAAAACGCAATTACATACATAGGCCTCAAACTATTGCACTTAAATTACTCTGGGTTTTTGTTTCTTTTTGTTTGTATCAGAAAGGTGAATACAAGTTCCACAAATCCATTTTCTGTGCTGATACTCTCTTAAATATTCATTGACTTATAACTTGAAACTTCCTGGCAAAAGTCTTGATTCTAGCTGTTAAATGTTGTGTCAGGGTGTTAGTAAAAACCTCCACTGGACCTCCAGATCCATAAACTTTCCTCAAAAGCAGTTACCCCCTTGGATACACAGTGACTGTCTGTGATATTTCAACCGCCATCATTTGACATCTCCACCAGATATCTGAGTCCATGTCATGTGTTTATAGAATCTAGGGAGGAGGAAGTGTTGGCTGTAACTTGTTGACTTGTCCTTTGTGTGGTAGTATCAATACCACTCCATATCAGGCAGACAGGTTAGGTGAGACTGTGAGTCTGGTGCGATGAAACCAGTTAGTATTTCTTTATAGTTTCTTCTCTCACAGGAAGCAAGTATTGACCAGCAGCCTGCAGAATCAGCTTTCGCTTGGATTTAGCAACATTCGTTGGTCGATCGTTTCCGCTTACGTACGCTCCTATTACGTGATACTCTACCTCAGAGCCATTGTTTCATGATCATCAGATTTCCTCAAAATCTGTTTTTAAACACAGAATCACCTCTCACCAAAACCTTTGGCTCACCTTTTTTTTTGCTTTCTTTCCCCTAGATATGTATACACACACACACACACGCACACACACATACCATGTTTCTATGTAGATTCCTCGTATTTCACATGTTTAATCATCTTAAATGCTGTACTTGACAATTCACCCATACAATTTTTTGTTATTGTGTTTATGGTTTATTTGCTGAAACGTGGAATATGAAACAATAAAAACAAACAAGCAAATATAAATATATATATATATATATGTATATATGTATTTACAGAGGTATAAATGGGCAAATAGAGAGATATAGAGATGTTTGTATATGTAACAGGTATTTGCTTATTGAAACTTTCATTATCACATTTCATGCAATGTTGTTGTTTTTATTGTTCTGTATGTATTTTGTCACATTCCTGTGTGTTTGTTTTGTTTTTGTTTTTGTTTTTGTTTGTGTTTTTTTTGGGGGGGTCTTTTGCCATTGCAATCAAATGTAACCTATATAATGACACATACACACACACACTTCTAAATATGTGCATAACATTTATATTGGAAGTTGACTCAGTGAATGTGTCTTTAAACTCTGCCTTAGTGAATGTGTCTTTAAACTCTGCCTTTAGCTAGAGAGAGAAAGAGAGAGAAAGAGACAAACACACGCACCAGAATAAGAGATGAAAATACATTACACTTACAGGTGAATGATTGAAGAGAAAGAAAAAGTTAGAGATGAAGAGTTTATTCTCATTCTTTCCACATCTCCTGTCCTAACATCACACAGATGATGTCCTGGGGGTTGTTTCATCAATGTTTGTCAGCGCAAAAAGTTGTCATCGCTGACAATCACCATGTAACAGTCAGTGACCAGAGTATCTCATCCAATCAAAACCAAGGATTTTGCTGAAATTGTCAGCACTGACACTTGTCAGCGCTGACAAACGTTGATGAAACACCCCCCTGGTATGTTGTGATACTGGTCCCTTCCATTCTATAACCACTCTCAACTCACACACACATTGCTAGTGCTAGTGTTATTGTATCATGTCATCTCTCATATGTGATTCTCAGCCCTGGATCAAGATAGCAGCTACTCCCCTCTTGAAATTAGATGGAGAAAATTGTCTAATTTTGATTTTTCCTAAGAAGACATAGAGACCAAGTTGATGCATTGTAGGAATGAGTTGCAGAAATATGTTCTTGATATGTTGGAGACACTTGGTAAATGTTTACATGGAACATTGATATGCAAGTATCAAGGATAAAATTTCTCTCAGATACAGTTTAAGTATTTTTTCAGTGGTATATTTCAGGGCAACTGTAATGTATCTCTGTAAGCACCAAAGAAACAGAAAATTGATTTTATGTCTTTTCCTAAACCAAATACTGTATTATTTTCAGCAAGAATTTTGTGATTTTTGGAATGATTTGCAAAAGAGGACTGCTACCTTTAATTCATGGCAGATCTTTGAAAATACATAGAGGTCTGTTCCCCTGATTTTTGTTAATCATCAAGCACTGGGAATATTAGCTTTCCTTGTGTGGCTTGTAATGCTATAGAATTACTGATATTTGCAAGAGGTATGCATTTAATTGTAACATTAATGGCACAGAGCAGCTCAGAAATGCAAAAGAAGGATTCTTATTGCTTATATTTAAGAATCTGAGACATGATGTTTGTGGTTGTTACTTGTATCTTGCTATTACTAGTCTCCTGAGGGCGAGCTAGGATGTGGTCAGTATTTGTCCGTCTGGTTTTTTCTGGCTGTTCATGTTTATGTAAGCACTCATTGAAACACCCCCTTGCCGTTTGAGGAGTGAGGTGAGATGTTTGCTATGAGTTGGTTGGTGTTCTCTTTGGGACTGATCTATGTTTACTAATGACATCCTGTTTCCTTCGCTTGGTGCAAAGGGGTAGGGAAGGGGGGAAAGTGGTAAAATCAATGTTCACTAATGTCCTTCAAGACCCCTGCTGTACAGTGTTTGATGCTGAGACTGTGTTGCCAAACTCTGTCTTCTCTGACCAAATAAGTATTTCTCAGCTACATTTTTACATTGTATTTATTGAAAACATTTCTAAACACTTCTGTCATTTCTGTCCATTAACTATGTATACTTTAGTGTAAATATTTAAGTATAAGTATAAATATATTAAAGATAAGTATGGTGCTATTTCTTTCAAAAAGAGATTTTTAGTTTACTGTCAGAGAAGATGTGATCAGAATATAAAGAGAACTCTGCTCTGGCACTATACAGGTGATCATTCAATGTCTCTGTAATTCATGTCTGTTCTCAGGATGCACAAAAATTCTTCACTTGCTGTATTTAAAGGGACGTCACTACATTGCCAAAAATCTTGCATGGCAGAAATACATTCTGTGAGACAGTAGCCACATTGCAAAAAAATCACAGTACTTATTAACAAAAAATAATGACTGATAATGGCTTTAAAGGGTTCTGCTAGACAAGAGCTTTATTCTTGCTATTTGACAGAGGCACCACCCATGAACATATACTGTAAAGACTGTTATTTTTGTGAGGGTTTGATTTTCCTGAATTTGCTAATCACTGTTGGGTCTTGAATTTAACAACTTCAAACTAGAATGTTAGTGCATTTTATATACGATAGCCTAGATGTCAAATCGTGAAAACAATATCTGGCAAAAATGTCTGTGACATCTTCATTTGAGAAAATATCTGTACACAAAAATAGCAGCTTTTTACAGTATTATATAACTATTTTCATCTAAAAACTTCTTACTGACTCCTCAAAGGGATGACATTTGTGCAGCCCTTGGTGAGGTTGACCCTCTGTAATGACACACCACTTAATGTAATTGATGTGACAAAGAGCAATATGCTGCTGGCCCCTACATACATGATGACATAGCTAGTCTATACCTTTTGTACATGCGGCTGATGCTTTACTGTCATTGATACAGTGGACCCAATGATTCAAAAGCAATCAACTTTGAAAGTATGTGTATGGTCAATATACGCAAACGATTTGTTAACTTGATAAATTCTGTAAATGCCATTGATTATGTCTTTGTTTTCTCCATGCTGAAATAAATTTTTCATTGTCATTTTTTATGATGATAATTATTATGATAATAATAATAATAATAATAATAATAATAATAATAATAATAATAATAATAATAATAATAATAATAATAATTATATTATTACAGGGTACTTAAAATGTGCCAATTCCACATGACTAATATGCTCAAGGCACAGATGTGCTCAAGGAGCTCTATGTATAGGCCTATTGTATACATTCTGCTCACAACTGTTTCGTCCAACAATTTTATCCTGGGCAAATTAAAAAAAAAAGATGTTGTGAGGGAAATCATCTCTGCTTTTTTTTTCAATCAGCAACTGACATATGACATTATTATACTAATTAGTAATCATCACACAAAATGAAATTAAGCAGCATGAAATCAAAGCTGTTGATGATATTAAACTCTGATGATTTTCATATATTGCATGTTTTAAAATATTCATATGATTTTTGGCTGTGAAGAATGTGTACTCCTTCACACCTTACCACCACCTGTTACTAATTATACCAAGCTGGGTTTTCCTCCAGTCTATGACCCCGTTTACAGTGCGGGGCCGGGCTCGGCCGTGGCTCGGCCACAGCCGAGCCCGGCCTCAATTGTGCGGCCGAGCCCCGCAATTTTGTCCGTTTACACTGCTGGGCTCGGCCGCGCTTTTAATTCTCCATATCGCATATAGCTATAAAAGAACCAATGTTGGTGGCACACTAATTTAATCGGCGTATTTTGGAGCGATTTGCAGTCAACCCCACTTCCGGTTGCAGCTATCGCTCCGCACGCTATTATGCATGCATGCACGCTGCGTGCAGCAGCGCGGCTAGCGTCCCACACACTTATTCATCGCTTTCATTGCATTAACACGTACGTATACTTACTCGCATTTTGTCTGACCCGATTGAGTCTTATTTCGCTGCAAATTCACCGAATTGGAGAATCAACAGTAAGATTTTTGTGTAAGATAAGTGAGTAGATAAGCGTAAACATCGCTAATACGAACGGGTGGTAACTGCTTCAAGTCCCTAGTCCATGTCACTGCTTTCCCGTTGAGATCGCGAACTGAGCCGTCCGCTGTAGTCACTCTGCACCGCTTCCTCTCGGAGGCTGCGTGGTCGCACTCCTCCAAAACCGGATAAATTTTTGCGGCTTTTTCGGCAAGATTTTCTACCTCAAATCGTCGTTTTCCAGTGCAAGGCACACCCCTTTCGACAAGATATTTCTTCAGTTGAGGAACTGTCATGTTCTTGAATCTTTCGCGATCATCCATGATTAATAGCTTTTAGAAAGACACTCGCTGAAAAGGAAAAATTTGCATGACTGATGTTGAGCAGACGCTACCGATGCAAGTAAAACTGTGCGTTGGCGTGCAGTGCATGCATTGCATACGTAACGCTTTGGTGATACCGGAAGTTAAGCTGGCTGCATAAAAGCCAGGATGTTGATTGCGCAATACATTCTGGGACGATATTTTGCTATATGCGATATGGAGAATTCAAACCTTTCAATATTTTGTCGTAGTGGCGCTCTGCTTGTAAACAAACGCAATTTGGTATTGTCTGGTTTTCAGACCCTTTGCCAACTGAATACCGTGGCGACGAAGTCGCCGTTCGGGCAAAGGCCTTTGTCGAAGAAGAAAATCCTTTGCAGGACAAAACCACCTTAAACTATGCTAGTTTTCGACGTTGAGGGGGTTAATATCCTGATTAGCGAAATAGTACAGGCAGAGGGTTTGGAAGCCAGACTGAAATTGGCCGCGTATTTGGCCCAGTTTGCGTTTACACTGAGAAAAGGCCGGGCTCGGCCGCGGCTCGGCCACGGCCGAGACCACCTTCAGAGCGAGGCCAAATGCGAGGCCAAATGCGAGGCCAACTTTGGCCTCGCATTTGGCCTTTTGTGCGTTTACACTGAAGCGGGGCTGGGCCGGGCCACGGCTCGGCCACAGCCGAGCCTCGCTCTGTTAACGGGTCCTTATTTCCATTTCAAATCCAGTAATCACCCGTTTCTGTAGTCTATACATGGTTTGACCAATTGCTGCATTCCATTCCAAATATATATAACTGGATGTGACTTAGTGGAGATTAAAAGTTAATGAAGCTAAGATCAAGAAGGGCTCTGGCTTTGGCATGCTGTGAAGTTTAGGCATCTCCCGTGAGAAGCAATGACTCACTCATACTGTAAAGACAAACCTTGTCAAGATTTATTCTTTCTACACTTGACAGTATGCAGCCTCCAGTAGGTTGCCAGAAAAATACTGATGTCTAGAGGAAGATGCTGTATTTTGCGAAGCCCGGACGGCCTGTGGATATCAAACCCTTCACCTTGCTCTTAAAGTCATTCTGGGTGTCATCTCATTACTAATTCAAGGGTGAAGAAGAACCCGACTTTGTGATTAATGGTTCAAGCTCTCTTCTTTCCTGCAGTATTTTAATCATCTGTTACCATGTTGTCAGTTCCTACTGACGTCATCTCGCCTTTTTCTGAAAACAAATTCTCAATTGATAAATGCTGGGATCTTGCTGAAGAACTTTGCTTCACCATGCTGATGTGATGATTAAATGGTCTTATAGATTTTACCTTGAGAAATCCATGAAAAAAGGACCACCGTTTCGCCCTTGGTGCAATGCAAGCAATAAAGAAGCATGATCGTCATTGTTCCATTCATGGAACATGAAATGTGTCATATCATTAAATAACCTGTACATGTTTGTAAGGGTGCACATGCATGCATGCCTTTGAATGAGGACCTCTATAACAAGATGTAGTGGCCAGCCATGGAACAGTTGTGAACCTTAATGTAATCAGGTGCTGGACAAATCATGTATTGTTGTGGAATGCAATACGTGGTGGAGTTTGCGTATCGCGTGAAGTTACATAACGCAACACCAGGCTGATTAGAACCCTGACTTTTACCACATTGAGCAAAAATTCAGCAGGCTAGTGTTTGCATGCAAGAAATTCACCAATTCACAGTCAATGAAGAGGAAGCACATAATATTAAAAATCATTCGATGTATTACTTTTATGGTGAGGCAGCTTGTCTTCATTGTATGCGCAGTCATCTGGCGGTATCACATTAATTGTTTTTATCTTTTACTGATGTAGAGTTAATCAGTGTCATTCAATGCTTCTTGATACTGCTTTAGTATAATTCATTTCCATCTAGTGGCGCTTTAAATCTGCTATAAATACTTTAAAGTGGAATTGTTTATTGTGTAGGTAACATTTTGCACTCAGTTGGGTAAAATGAAATTTGCATGTTTTAATTCTGCTGCATCAAACAACAGATAAAGTATTATCACATATTTTAAACAAGAGAAATTGTGTGCTTTTATTTTCAAACTAGTGTCATGTCACATGAAAATTCCAAACCGCTAAAATATTCATGTTTACAGTAGATTAAGCAATAAGCTTGCTAATCTGTAACATCATTTGAGCAAACGCAGTATCTACCCTCTTAGCAGCTTTAGTTGTAAAGACAATAATTCCCCTCATGATTCATAATTGGTAGACCCATCAATTATTTCCATTTATGTGACAACAGGATGCTTGCTTGATGCAGACCTGTTTGGTTTGGGTGAGTTGCGTTTTTTTTTTTTGATGTGGATGTCTATCTTCAGTATGTCTAACAATAGCTGATTTATGTACTGACATAGCAATGCACCTGACTCATTGCATAACCTATCTTTTCTCTCTATATTGCAAGCCCCCCCCCCCCCCCTTATGGCTGACATAAGCTAACAATGTTCTAAAACCGAATAGTTCTATATCGGAAGTGATGATTCCAATCTCCCTAAAGCATGCATCACACACACACACACATACACACACACACACACACACACACACACACACACACACACACACACACACACACACACACACACACACACACACACACACACTTTGAACTTTCACTGATGTTTCCTACTGACATTGCTGCTTTTAATCAGTCTTCATTTATGTATTGGTTTTCATTTCTTTTAATGTAATATAAAAAAATATCATACTATAGCTTTTATAAATTGCTGTCTTGAATTGCAAGATTGCATGCACATATAGGTGTACATAGTTTGAGTAAATCAACTCAAACACAAATTAGATTATAGAGTTTTAAGAGTATATGGGAAGATTTTCATTCGATAGCGACAATGATTTTTTTTGAGAGTCTCTTCCGAGCAGAGATACCGTCATATTACTGTCAGAAGGGACTTGAGAAAGAAATAATTCAACCCCCCCCCCAAAAAAAAAAAAAAAAACTCGAC
The DNA here is from genome assembly GCF_040938485.1 of Diadema antillarum. NCBI lineage: Eukaryota > Metazoa > Echinodermata > Echinoidea > Diadematoida > Diadematidae > Diadema > Diadema antillarum. The sequence continues at coordinate 997,224 of NW_027270976.1, read as the reverse complement.
CCAACCAATCACTGCCTTTAATAGAGGATTTGCCAAGATGAATAGCTAGAATACAAGGGCAAGACATGTTTTTGACAGTAAAATCTAACCCCAAACCTTGAGCAATGCACAGGAGGGAAATTGAGGACAAGTATCTGATCCTTTATGGGTCCATGAGCTGAAACCTGACCGCGATGAAAGAGAGATCTTTTTCTGTTGTCTTTTTTTGGCCTTTCAGGAGAATGCCAACATTAGCATGCTAGTCTTCTGAGCACGATCCCAAGGCTGCCCAGGTTTTCTGAGACACTTCATATCAGGCAAGATTTGTTAGGATGAGGCAGAAAGACCCCTTTGATTAGCTAGAGTATGAGAGAGAACAGTAAGGATGCAGCAATCATGAACATTAGAGAGGAAATAGCACTAGGAGGTTAAATATTTTAAGGTTCTATGTATACGGCCTCAGTCATCATTGATATAGCATAGGAAAAACGCATTCATCAACATGCGTGCTATCATTAGTGTATATTGTCATGTTAAGTTCTCACTCTGCCCTTTCAAATTCATACAGTGTTTCCCCATTTGTGTTAAAATCCTAGACACATTTCTATCAGTCATGCCCTGTAACATTCATGTAATTTTCATAAATTTAAAGCACCATTGTGCTGTAGGCCTGCCATGTCAGTTTCTCATTATTTCCAAGAGCAATCTTTTAGATTTCTTGTGAGCTTTCTTCAATTTGTCTCCCTCTACAAATAGAATTTGCAAGATCACAACTGCTGATCCATAATTTTGACAAACATGTCAGAAAGAGGAACCATGGGACTCAAACCTGTCATCTACTGCTTTCCAGGCAGCAACTCTACCATCAGGCTATCATCCCTGGTTGCCGGCGGTGACACGATGAACTGGAACAAATACCCAAGCTCCAAAATTCATTTGTAGAGGGAGAAAATTAAAGAAAACTCATACATCAACCTTCAACCATTTCCTTGATAATTTCTTGTTTTCATCAATCTTTTAGTTTGATGCATTCTAACTTAAGCCCAATCAGAGATCACTGAAACCAGAATTCTCTCCATACAGAGTTGATATATTCTTTATATTGTCTGTTAAGAGCCAATGATTGTTAAAATTGCCATATCCAATAAGCTATATTTCTATGCTTGCATGCTTAGCGTACAAGCCTCGCTGCACATTACCATCATAGATTTTGCACCTGATTTGTACTGAGACACACCATGTGTCAAAAGATATGAAGAAAACATCACTTCCAGGTCATCAAACCCAGTCAGTGACAGGCATTAGAAGGAAAGAAATCACAATCTGGATAATTTTTTTTTATTCATCCCCTGAAATTTGATGACAATATCAAAATGTAAATGTGAATATGATTCAGTGAGCTATACGTTCTTTGTTATCTGATCGAAAATATTGTTCTTATTCTGAATTGCCCCACCGCCAAATCGTGTGTTTAATCTTTGACTCTGATCCCTAAACATATTCACCTTCAATTCTAACCCTGCTGCTGTATAAGTACCTCCGCATTTCTCAGCTGGAAGAGGGCTAATGTTAGAGTCAGGAGAAACAACGATATATCAAGAAAGAATTGAAAAGTTCCTCGAATCTGTAAGTGTCTATTGTTTGCCTTGGTCATTCATGGAGCCTTAAAGTGCAGTCTATAAACACACACAAAGACGGAGTAGATAGAGATTGCATAAACTGTATGAAGTGGAACAGTGTCTCCTCCAAATGAATGCCAAGTGTACTTTGTAAAATGCAGTTTCCTTGACCTTTAGTCTCATTTATGTCAACATCCTGCAAGGAAGACCCTTATTCCGCTTTCTTTCATTCAAAGACAAAAACAGAATGTTTAACCTTCTTGTGTGGCTGACATATTTACTGATTTGTATAGATATCTTAGAGCTGTCTGCCTTGGCAAGAAAGGAGCCACTTAAGTGAGAGGTGTTGGGACTACGAAAAGTACCGCCGACAACAATGTTATTTGTGCGACCTCCGCTGTGGCGTTAGCCTGGCGTTAGCCTGCCTGTGTGCTGATTTGACAAGAGGCAAACACTGGGGTATGGTGATACCTCGGCTGCTTCCTGCAAGCCGTCTGGGCTGAGCATGTTTGAACGTCTGAGATTGTGACACGCTTGATCTAGAAAGCACATAATGACGGTGTCGTCAGTGAAGGCTCTCTTCAGAGGGAGACGTGGCCATGCACTCTCTTGAGCAATCAGCAACGGGGAAGTGTCTCTTCATAGTACGTGTCTCATTCCAAAAGATGTTTGCCTTCTATGCCGATGTAACATCCGCCTTTCATAGGATTGTCCCCTTGTCCTTCAGCTAAGTCATTGTAAGGGGATTATCTTATCAAGTAAGTTTTTTATTTTCTTTTGCCTGTAGACCATCGATACCATCATGAAACTATAATGCATTCTCTCTTTCTTTTTGCCCAGGTTATTCTGTGAAAAATGGGAAAAACATTTATTGCCTTTGATAGATTTAAACAACTTTACTCTGACCCTTTACCATCAAATTTCATTACATTGAGTCTTTTTGGCAAGGACATTACACTGTCCTAATGATTAAAATATTTAAGAGATGTATTGCATTTCAAAGATGACATGTACAGGAAATGTTGTTTAAGGTAACAACATACCCTTGATATGAAGTGAAAAGCATAGTAGAATAGGGACACTGTCAAGATTCATAGCTCACTTATTCATCAAATACAATATCAATCTTGAACTCTGGATCAGTCCACTTTAGGAATGCTCATAGACAGGGTGACCAAAGGCATACTACAGCTATGTTTCTGCAGGAGACCAGAGAAGCCACCTCTCCTAGTGTTTTCTATTCACACCAATATTGTCTTGGAAGCTTTAAAGGAGGACTACCATCAACACAGCGATTACCTTTTCCAGCGGAGTGTTGCATGACATCACACCTTCATATATTGTTATTATACAAATGATGCACAGGATAGAGTGCGTTAGTGTAGGCGTAGTGCACTCGAGGGTATTTACAATTGTGAAACATGCACGAGGCGAAGCCGAGTGCATTTTGCCATACATTGTAAATACCCGAGAGTGAGCTACGCCTACACTAACGCCACGAAATAATCCTGTGCATCATTTGTTTTATAAAATGGGTCGAAAATTCGAAAACTAACATCATTTTTCAGCGTTTTTCACGTACCTTTGTGGGTCAAGACGTCCGAAGATGTTCGTCCCAAACTTTTACGCACGTCGCACTCGCGGAAGTCCCGCACATACAGTATAAGTATAATGGGGGGTTGGGTTTCCGGACACCCGCATGAAAACTTACTTATTTTACATAGAATATGCACCCTTTACCTTAAAGACTTGATATAGACTCCTCATATAGGCCTACTAGACAACATACTCTGAAAACGGCGTGAGAATTAACCTGCTAAATCGTTGGATTTGCTCTTCAAAGTGACTCCATGTACGCGTCCGGTCCCAAAACGCTTGGTCTACTGTACTGTACAAAGTGTACGTATAGTACATTATACGTACGTACGCCACATATTATGTTATGCACAAGGGAAGACAGGCCGGCCGGCCGGCAGCCCGAACTAGAAGTTGTTTACAGGATTGACAGCGCGTACGCGTATGCATGCAATTCATCAAAGGAGCCGCCGCGCGCACAGACGATCAGCAATCTACCATAGGATTACAGGCAGTGCAGTTGTACTGAAGTAAAGGAAGGAGGTGTGTCTCATTTCAGCGCTTCCTATTGGCTACATTCTTGAACTCATTTTATAATAAGTATTGTCAGATGTAGCATCAACTAGAGTGAGAACAGTACACAATTCAAGTCATTTTCTTAGTCAGCCATCATATGTAACAGAATAGCTACTAACTTTTTGCCTTAAAAATTCCAGGGCAATAGCAAAGGGTATGAATAAGGATAGGACAGATTTTAACCTGATCTGTTGAAAAGTAAACCAAAAAGTGATTTGAAGTTCTCAGTATTTGCATCTTAGGTCTGCATGATTGTAAACACATCTGTCTGTCTGCATCCTTTATAGTGGGCATTGGTCTGGTAAGTGCTAGTGAGCCTGGGTGCGTGTCCACATAGGCTAATTCATGTTACCTCATATCTCTTACCTGGCCTGAGGCAAAATCTAGGGTTCTATTATCTCACTAGGAGGGAATGCCTATCCAGGCAAGGTTTGCCCAGTGTATGATTTCACAAATCCAAGAATGGGAGCAAGTCTTCATGTTCCACCTACTGTTGACAATTTCTAACCTGAAATCTGATCCCCCTATTTCGCACCATTTTCCTTGAAAGCTCTCTGCATTCAAGTACAGATTTAATGGCTGATATAAGTGATGTTAAATAGAGTATCTCCTCTCACACCAGTAGGAGTGTTTCCGTCTCTTGGGGAGAAATCTTTTCATTACACATAGCGGCAGAAAGTTGCAGCCTCTTTCCATAATTGCTTTTCACTGGACAAAGTCTGACTTCTGCTACAAAAAGAGATTGAGATAACTCTTTCCAATTAGGGGGCAAATCTTTTCTCTGATTGGTCAAACTTTAGTTGGCACTCCTTCTATATCCCTCAGTTTTCTGGGAAGAATCATGTGTTTGTTTAATATGAAAATCTTCACCATGTCTACTGTAAGTGATTAAGATGACAACCAGAAATCAATCCACCTTGCTCCAGGTTTCATAGCCAACTTGGTGCTCTCATAATTGGTAGTCTCATGGTGCTGGACAGACAAGGTAGTTTTCAATTGTTTCGTTTTCAAGTGTGTACCATTAGTCACAACTTAAATCTTTAAACAGTGGAGTTTTCTTTGACTGGTAGACCAAACAAGATAATCATTAAGACGTTGTCCATCGTCTTTGAAGCAACATAGAGACCTTCTGACAGTAATGGATACAGCAAGGTGATGGGTCCCCCCATTTGGACGAGGCTAGTGGTCTGATCAGTAAAGGCGTAGATGTTGTGTGGCTCATCTGGGACTTTGTGCAAATCACGGTTGATACCAGAATCTGGCCTTCAGACTGCATCATCCAGCTGAGACTCATTGGCGGACCAATCTACCCAACCTCCCTTAACCTCTTGACTCCTAATTACACTGATGGACTCATAGAGTGGATAACTACCATTAGTTTATTTTATGTTTAAAAAAATAAGGATAAAAACTATTGAAGAACCCACTGAGTATATAGCATTTACAAATATACTGTTACTTTTTTTGCAGTATTTTGTACTTTTTTCTCGAAAATACTGCAGGTTTCATGGAAAGTATTATGTTTCCCTAGATTGTATTACTAAACATGGCGTTGCAGGAGAGGTTAAAAAAAACCTGTGTTTTCCACCAAAATACACCATTTTAGCTCTCCTCACATTGCAATGCTGCACACCTTGTAAACAGATTGAAGAAGAGAAGTTTGTTTTAGCAGTCATATTGCACAGTGTGTAACATGTAAAAAGTTACATCCATTGAAGACTATCAAGGGAAAGTTAAAATGTATGAAGACTGATAGATTTAGAACCATCAAAAAGGAGCCAAAAACCATGAAACAACTCTAAAAAAGCTCAAAGGACAGAGTCTCGAAGTAGCCTTCAAATGCTCTAGTTTCGATGGTTTCTAAATACTTTCAAAACTTACCTTGTGAGATAATCAAATATATGGAACCATTGAAAGAATGGTGAGGTTTGAGTTTTATGGACTGTGAAATGTCATTAGTATGAAAACCAGGCAGCTCCTATTGCTACAACTTTCCCCCATTAAGACACTCCTTGCCTGTGTGTGAGGATAGCAAGATAGATGTGGCCAATACTAAAGTCAGGCTACTTCTCTTCAGTATACATTGTTGGAGATATCTTGTCATTAAGTTGACTTTATACTCACCTAGCTCTACAACATGACAGATAAAGTAGTGTTGCAAAGTAAATGTGGGTAAACTGATAAATCTATGAAAGACACACAAGAAAATACACAGTGAATTCAGTATCACTCATTTGATTTTGAAAGAATAAATGCCAAGTCCAGTATTTAATGGTGAGATGAGAGGGAGAGAGAGATAGAGAGATAGAGAGAGATTATGCTCTTAACAGATCATGAAGCTTCATCTGGCTTTCACCACTTGTAATAGCGGTATGATGTAAATGTTTCCAAATCAAAGCCAATTTCTGTTCGCATTAGTAAAGTGGAATTATCACCATTAGGGTTAAAAGGTTTCCTTTTCTCCTCCCAACACACCCATTTTAACCTGTACTCCCCTTCCAGCCCTCATCCCAACCCTATCTGGTTTCCAGCCCCACACCCCCTTGACTGTAATACCTAGACTGTAATTATATCTCAAGTGTTTGGTACTCACCCGCAAACAGCCTCATTGTCACATGAAATGAACACCACTCGAGTGAGAGGCAGAGAGACCAATCTCAGCCGAGGATTTATCTCTGTCTCTTCCTACCACACTGCATCAACTGGCCCCAAGGGGCCTCGTCTTTCTCTCCCCCCCCCCCTCTCTTGAAAAGAAAGATCCTATCTCCCTCACTTGTGTGAAGGTTTGATCAGTTTTAAGTTGAAGACTCTACACATAGTTTGATTCTCTGTAGCAGTAATGGACTCCATGGAATATTTCAGTTTAATTTGGAGCATGTATGGAAAAAAGGTGACTGGTGCTGTCGGTCTTCCTTAGATGTGAAGTAACAATAAGCGTTTGGACAATGTAGGGCTGATAAATGTATAGGTTTACTATAAAAGCACAGCCACAATGTTTTCTTCCTGGATGATAAATCTTCTGAAGTAAGGTTAAAAAGTTTCCCTACATGTTAGTCTGAGTCATTCTGACTACATTTATGGGTCAGATTGATTTAGCCACCATTCTGGTTGAAATGCAAGAAATATCATCTGGTTTGAAAATAGCCACATTGGGTAAATTGATCACATCATTATCATTTTGTTGTTGTTGCCTGTAACAGCCTTAGAGGACAATCATTATCTCTATCTATGGGTATTTCACAATAAGTAACTTGAACAATTTTGTTCTTTGATATATTTTGTCTTTTACAAGTTTGGTTGCCAGCATAATAAACTTGGACAAATGGATCAAGAAAACATGATAGTACAAGCTCATACTGAAAAAGTGTCACTGTATTTACCTGTTAAAGACTAATCCTCAGTATACTTGGGCAGGTGTCGATGGGAAATGCATGATATAACAAAATCAGTTGTCCTCAACAGATTAACTTCATCATTTCAGTTATATCTGTACACTGAAAAGTGTTGTACAGAGACACAGACACACATATACCCATATGTTGAAGCTACAGGACATGTGTAATAATAGAGAAGTCTTGTTGTAAGACTATCCATCATTCTGAAGTGAAGCGATTTGTGGTGTGCTGCATGGGCAGGGTTCTGAGGGTTGGAAGGTTCTGAGGGCTCTTAATTAGTAGACAGCTTGTGACGTCTAGAAAGCTGAGAACATGAGACTCCTCAAGAGAGCTATTTCTGTGGATTTCTCTCGTATAATATGAGAGGAAAAGGCAACTGATAGAAAAACTAGGGGAGTCATAGAGGGGAGCGGTGATCCATTTCAAGATTGCTTTGAAGAAACTTTCCGTGCTGTGTGTGTTAGGGCAATATTACTTGCAACCAATTGTAATTTGCAACTTTTTATCAGTGATTTATTATTCTATTGGTAAGAAGCTGCAAGAAGAAATTACTGATTTTCCATTCAAAGGTTTATTGACCTCTGTTTCTCAGTGATGTACTTTGATTGTTGTTTTTTCCACCTAAAGACATATTCCATGGTTATAGTGTGTCTAAAATATGAGAGAAAATTAGCTATCTTTTATACCTGAAACTGCAAGAAACAAAGTAAGTTGATTTAATCTCAACCCTGGCATTCAATGGAATAGTGCATTTGCTCGATGCTTTTCAACGGTAAAAAAAAGAATAAGTTTAACCCAGGAAGATCAGACAGACATTGTTTCGTTTCATTCTTTCCTGTCTGTGCTGATTTTTTTCTCACAGCCGCATCATCAGATTTCCTTGACCTTTTGAAAATGGTGACATAATCTCTCTCCATGGTCACTGGCCAGCAAAAGACTGTTTGTAAACAAAGCTGTTTTCAGGAAAGTACTGAAAGTGTTCCAGTGCTGTGGAAGTGATATTGATCATAAAATGGGATGTTTGCTGAGAGTATCTGAAGGACCTTGGAATTCTTCTCTTATGAAGCTTTCGTCCAAACAACTTCCTTTTGTCATTTGTTGAGGATCTGAGTTTTGATTACATCCTTGATTTCATCAAGACACTTTATTAAATTCAGTGTAACCTGTTCATTACAAGCCAGTAGCACAAATCGGTAGGGAGCACTACAAGTATAAATTGCTGTTCTATGGCCACGGTAGATGGATAGCATTTTCCAGAAGAGTTTGAAGAGATGCAGAAAGTTTGTAATGTGTGGAGCTGGAGTAAGAAGTGAAAGTGATACTGTGAGGACAGATCATCTTCCTGCCCATAATCCACCAATTGGAAAAAACAAAAACAAAACAAAAGTAGGAAAAACAGCCAGCCTTTTTGGAAAGGCTTCCACGAGACTGCTGAGTGTAGTATCAGTGATAACCAAATACAGCTGTGAAGTGGGCTTGCTGTGTATATGTTGTGAATATATATATCTTCATTCAGACTAGTGTTAAGAGTTTTGTGGGTTTTTTTTTTTTTTTTTTTGGGGGGGGGGGATGATTGCATATTTTCCCCCTTCCGCAGGAGTTTAGAATATGAAAGAAGAAGATCCAGTGGGGTGATACAAGATGTGTATATGCATGTATGTCTGAATTTTGTCTTGTATATTATAATGTATATCATATGTGTGTGTTTTTGTGTGTGCATTTATGTATGTAATCATTCATTCGTTCATTCATTTATTTCCATTTCAAAGCACAAATGATACACAAAGTCATTCATGCCAATTCTCCCTACCAGGATAAATTTGGTCATTTCAGACAGAAGACCATTAAGCCAGGTTTAAGAACATAAACCTACACAGTAAACCTTGCATTATGTGGATGAATGCTTTGAGATGGAGAAAGTACATCAACCTGTGTGAAATTCAACTCTGCTTTAAGCCGATTATTTATTTGCACATTTACTCATATATCAACAAAGGAAGAACTACCGGTATTGGGCAAGACCATTCTCATGTTTGAAAGTGCATCAAATCATGTCTCATGTTGCAGAGTCAGAGCGTGTCTTATCTCCAGTTCTTTATCTTAAATTCTTTTATACACCAAGAGTGTTGTTTGACAAAGCGACTTACCACATCATGCAAATTCTGGCTCACACACTGGTATGTTGAATATATGATTGTTATTGCTTTAGGTTTTTGTTAATAAAGACACATGATATATTGATAGATGTTTGAATGTTTTCTCTCCTGTCAGCAATAACAATGGAGTAAAACTTTGTTATAGACAATTAAATCACTCTTTTATGAGAAAAAAAAACAACAGTGATTATGAAAATGAGGAAAATAATCAGTACAATACAGAGTGAATGGGACAGATGTATCTTTGATGAACAGAACAGCAAATTTATAATATCTTCAATTTTAAAAGAGCTCTGAAGCAGATCCTCACTGTGTAGATTCCTGTACTGTAAAAGCTGTTATTTTTGCAAGGGTTTAATTTTCTAGAATTTCGTGAATCACTGGTTAACAACAGGTAAAAATACTACAATCGAATGAGCATTAGTGGAATTACATTAGCCTTGGTGACAAATTGTAAAAAAAAACAACATTGTGCGAAAACATCTGTGACTTTCTCATTCACAAAAATATCTGTACATTGAAATAACATTTCTTACAGTGGTTTAATGAATGAAATAAATATGCTATTGATGTTATCATTTCCATACTTTCGTGTGTATCTTATAATTTTTCATTATCATATGGAAGATAAGCAAAGGCAGAAAACATCATCTGCAAATTTTCCTGTGTTCTTTATAGTGAATTGAATAGTCATTTATTGAAAACTGTGGATAAACTGTTCTTATTCTATCCACTTATCATAAATACAAGTCTGTTCCACTTTGTACAATAAAGATCTACAATCCACCATCTTGTTTTCTTTCATTGACCTTTTACTGTTATTCAGAAAAGACTGCAAAATGGTCATTATACATATTTGCCTGTTACCCTTCGGCAGCAAAGACCTGATTTTCCAAGCCAGTGGTTAGCCTGATTTCAAGACACTTTGTATCTGTACTGCCAAGAAAGGTTTCCTTCCACCCGTCTTAGCTTAGTGAATTAAGGATCTAATGAAGACATTGCTTAATGATCATGATGCAATAACACCTTGAGTGAATCCTACATTAACATCATTACATTTCAATTATTATTTTCAGTCATGATATCCCAAGTGTCTTTGTGCATCCCATCTAGAAGCTGGGATGAGAGACTTGGCTTTCTGAGACAAAGAAGAGCCAGCTAATGTGATAGGAAAATAAGACAAGCCTGTTAAAACCCTTGATGGTTTTGGTTTCATCAAGCTTGATCCTGCTGGAATGAGGTAGACTACAAAGCTTAAAGTTTGTAGATACCTTTCTAACATCCTGGAGAAATCTTATGAGAAGCTCGTCAATGACACACTGATACACAAAATAAGATTCATCAACCTTGTGCCAGGTTTTCATGGCTAGGTGATGAGTTAAGATTTGACTCACTCATCTTGAAAAGAGTAAATTGGTTTTAGCGTATCCTTGCTCATAGTTTCACATTTTAGATGCATGCAGTGGGCTGCAATCAAAATTTGAATAATTCTTTTTTTTTATTGTAGTAGATATATTACCATTTGCATTTCTAGTGTAAGTAGCTTAATGTAGAAGACATTTTTCACAAGCTCCAATCCATCATGAAATATGCTAGTCTTTTAGTCAAGGAACAGCAAAGGCAACAAAGAGAACAAGAGGCACTGACAAACTTCTAAGATATAAAAGTTCAGTGGGTGGAACCTAACCTGAGCTCAGCACGTAGATGAAGAGAAGTATTTCTTTTTTTGGGTCAATTGCCCACTTGTATCACTCTAGCCCCTTTGACAGCCCCCGATGCATACCCAAGGGACGGTGTCATAAAACCCATTCAGCAGAAATAGTCACCTTACATAACCATCATGTTTCATATCATACTGCGTTACTCCATCCACCTAAGCCGACATCTTTCCGCAGGAAAGTTACAAGCTGACGATGAATTGTAACTGTATGACAGAAGTTTTCTCCCCATGCCCTGTGACACTTGGTCAGTACATTTCCTCTAGCATATAATGAGCATACGGACACTCTATTAAGTCAGGTGACTCGAACAAAACTGAAGAGAAATTAACAGACTGTTTTATTTCAGCTCCTATTTATACCCTAGACTAAATTCCTCCCCTTTACCCAAACAAACCTGGAGATGTCTAAATGTCCTTATTTTAAAAAAGATAAGTTGTTGGTTGCTGAATGTATAAGGTAGCAATCTTACGCACACTTTCTTTGGCCTTGTGGTGAGTTATCATCATTCAGTGATAATAATCTAAGTGATTCCCTCTGAATAGTTATCATGTGGATGAAGTAAGATTGGTCATCATGCCATGATGTATGAGAAAGTCAATAAACCTTACTGTCACTGCTTTGCCCATATTACATGTCATTATACGATGTTGCCAATCTATGACACATCAATGGTATGTACCTCGCTAAATACCCCTGAAGGATCCATTCACAATGACCGTCTATGAGGCTAGACAGGAAAAGCCTTACATTAATGATGACAGTATGGCACCATTCTTTTGATTGTATTAAGATCACATGACCTTAGGGCTATGGTGTAGACATTGTTTCATCCAGCACCCAGTCCTTCCCCACTTCAAAGTTCCATCAGGCATTTCTAATGGATCTGTTATTGATAGAATCCTGACCTTGCTGTCTACTCCAATTCTTCTATCTCATGAGATGAGATGAGGACCTCTGACTTCAATCACATGCCCACCTGTGTCACTGACCATGTTTCCCCATTCATCAGATTTGCTCAGGGAAACATATAAAGCACCCATATATCAGTGGTGCCTCACATACTTCCTTCTCTTGGGTTTCTAGAGAACTGTTTAGAAGACTTCCAAGTATTCTCTGTATGGTTGAATAAGTGTAAGGAGAATTGTTGTTGATTCTTGTCCATAGTTGAAACAGTTGATAACCTATTTTTTCATTCATTTTTATCAAGACCCTTAAAGCATATCAGCCATTTGCATTTCAGAAATATTAGCATGATAAATGTGTAGAATAAAGAAAAGATGAAAAATGCAGGAAGCAATACTTAGTACCAATAAAGTGAGTACACTTCACCGATTACAATTATATTATAATTGAAATAGTATTTGATATGTTTCTCAAGTGAAAGTGGAAAAAGAAAATAAAATTTTCAAGAGAGATAAATTGCATTCTGGTCTATTTTTGTAACTATATTTCTGCATTGTATGTCCTACATTCCAGAGTGATGAGATCAGTGACTGTTTTTGGCTTGGCATGAAGTCCAATCAAAGACAATTAATGAAAAGTGACAAAGCTTTTTTTTTTTTTTTTTGATTAGCACAGGTCATGATATCCTTTCATATCTTCTCTATTTATTAGAGAAATTTCTGTAATTCGATAATTGATTCTACGATGGTTGAAATCACTAACCATCCCTCTGCAAATGAAAGGATTATTCTCGGTAAAAAGCCCTTTGAGTGGTAATTTTGTATGATGTATGTTGCAAAAACTGAAGTATGAAGCATCATGTTTTTGCTAAAGATGTTATTGTCTCATAATCCTATAGCTGGCATTTTTGAATTCCAATCTAATCCTGATCAATAGTCAAGGGCTCATGTCCCTCACTAATCAAGGGTTATTGTGGATCTCTTGTTAGTATCAACTGTTATTGGCTCCTTGTCTGACAGCCGTGTGTATCCAACCGCCAGCATATACCATCAAGCTGCAATGTCATTCTTAGCTGATGCATTGATATCAAGTGTCCACTTTCATTTTTGTCTTCAAATCAAATGAATATCATTCTGCATGCAAAACTAATGATTACCTGGTGAAATGTAAACCCAAAAAGTATTGATCTGATAAAGGCATAATGCTGTTCTTACCTTGCTCATGCATGCTATGTATCATCTGAAACCAATATTTATTTCACTAGGAGGAAAGTTGCTTTGGCATACCTTAAGAGATGCCAACATTCATTTGAGATAGAATATTCACATGTTCATAATGTATCTGTTTATGTATGTAGGTATTACCCTCCCCCTGTTTATCTTGGTTCTAAGAATGTTCAGATGTTGCATTTTTAGTCCCTGATTGACTTTTGTGTGTGGTTATGAGCAAAGTCATCATTAGGTTCAAACGGAAGAATGTGCAGGAGGGACATTTTGTGCTCAAAGTAGAGCCTGATCCCTGCATAGTATCATCATGCGTGATGTGATGTTACCAAGGCTGCTTGAGAAATTTCCACCACTTGATATTGATGACAACCCCTTGATGCTCCCAGGTAGCCATGCCCCGGAGGTCTCATGCCAGGTAGATGGTAGTGAAAAGACCATGTACGCAGACGAGAGATGACTTTAAGTCCTATTGAGATGGAAAACCTACCATCAGCCACCTTAATCCTTGGCCCAGTATCATGTCTCTGTACTCAGTCCTCCTGTAAGACTGCAGAAAGTGTTTAAGGACTCTTACAAGACCTAGTATATAGCATAGTCTGCCAATCAGAGCATACAAAAGTCAAAGAGTTATAGGTTGCTTTGAACCATTTATTAACCTGCAATATACCTATTATTATTGGCTGGCATGCATAGGAAATCTAGAGAGGTGGAAATAAAATAAATGCTTTCTACTTTTTCCTTCTGTCTCTTTTGATATATCACCCTTGTATACAGTTTAAACAGTTATTCTCTTTCAAGAGTTTTTCACCCTTGTATACAGTTTACACAGTTATTCTCTTTCAAGAGTTTTTCACCCTTGTATACAGTTTAAACAGTTATTCTCTTTCAAGAGTTTTTCACCCTTGTATACAGTTTACACAGTTATTCTCTTTCAAGAGTTTTTCACCCTTGTATACAGTTTAAACAGTTATTCTCTTTCAAGAGTTTTTCACACAAACAAAAGCTTGCTATTTAGTTTATGTTTACAGTGAGAGAGTGAACTTATAAGAACAGGTGATCTCAAAATATGATTGACCAGTTAGGAAGTGGACATTATGAAACTGTGCATCACAAATTCACCAAGAAGTCACCAGACATAGATTTTTATCTAAGTGTAGATTCTAAAAGAGCCAACTTTCAGCTTTTATATCATGTATTACACAATACAGGTGGACTTTCTCAGCTTATCTAAATAATAGACAGAAAGTACACCCTTTGGCAAAGTGTTTACTGAGAAAAGAGTCTTTAAAGGTCGAGGCATCTCTGTTTAAGTATAGTTTATAATCTCACCACCCACCAGTGCTCTGTGCAATGAATGGGACAAAGAACCTGATATAAAGCTCCACAGCAGCCACTATGAAGGAATTATCAGATTAAGCTGAAATTGAGCACTTAGTGAGTGACTATTATCAACTTTCAACACAATAGCATCATCCTTTCAAAAGTTATTAGAGTTGAAAGTGAAGAGATTGTAAAGGGTTTCTCATGCTTCGAATCTGCAAATTCAAGAAAGCATAAGTCAAGTTGAAAAAAAAAGTGTTTTAGAAAAGCTGCAATAAAGAAAATATTCAGTTTGTGTTATGATCCAAAAGTTATGAATTATACAGAAGAATGATTGCTCTTTCAGAAAATAGAATTGACTACTTTGATCCATTCACCTATTGTAAGTCCCAAAGTACAATAGGGGTCGTGTGACTTTTTGTATAGTTTTGTGATGCTCAGTCACATATGCAAAGAGTTTCCAGCTGCTGCTGGTGTATAATGTCTATAGCATGAAAGGAGAATGAAATCTAAATAAATATGTGAATTGAAGAAATGCAGCAATATTAGTACAACACATCAGCAAAGTTTGACCCAATTCAGACAATCTGTTCAAAAGTTATGAATTTTTTAATTTTTGGTGCAGCCATTGCTGGATGAGAAGACTACAACTCTTTGTGATATCACGTATGAAAAATGGTTTAGAGAAAATGTATTAAAAGAAAATAAGATATTTTCACTTTTATAGTATATTGGAAGAGCACTTGACTTATTGCTTTCAGAAAGCAGGGGGAATAATTTTACCCTTACCATATGTCAGCTATAAGTCGAGGGAATGTTTGCTTTTCTTTAGAAAATGAAATGTTGTGGAATTATCTTTATATTCACTATATATAAGTTTCCATACATGACTGCACTGAAAACTTTTTAAAAAATTATAACTTTTGTATGGATTGTCTGATTTTTTTTCTTCAAAACATCGCTGTTGCTACAGTTACTCAATCCACATGTACGTTTGGGTTTCATTACCCTTTAATTTCATGCAATGGTAATGAAAGGTGTTATTTTACTCGTTTTAGTTAGTATGATATCTGAGCTAGGGGTGTATGGACTTTGACAGAAAGCATGCTTACTTGTCATCATTTGCTATTTTAATAGATACATTATGTCGTTATTCATTTGGAATGCATCAAATGCATTATCTAGGGTTCCTTTATGCTTTAAGATATAATTTAAACAATGTGTTTTAAGTCATAACTTTCATGCATTCTTCAACATTTTTTTTTTTTATTTATCTCCTACTCGCAGGGATCATGGAATGACAGTTGCCGTGATACTTGTGCCAACACAACAGGCTGTGTAAGTTTTTACTCCGCCTCACTTGATATTTGTTTGTTTATGTCTCACTCTGCATGTTTATTCATTTTGTTAGAGATAGTTATATGCTCATCACAACGTATAAACAATATAGCTTGAAGAACAGGCATTAAACAAGGACAGATAGATAGTTTTGTGTAGGTCAAATGTTCACCCAATTATCTAAACGAATGGTTTCAAACATGCACTCACTCACTTTTCAAAATTCATTTTTGAGACCCTCTTTTGATAAGACAATGTTTTAGTACACATAAAGACCGATAAATTAGATGTCTCTTTTCCTGAGCTTCATAGACTTAGAACAATTAGGGAAAGGAAGGGGAAAGTTGATAAGAGCATATAAAATGTATGATATGTGTATGTTTGTTGCCTCACTTGGGAGTGAGGGACACTGGAGAAATAGATATTGTCACAGACTGATTCTGATAAGAAAAAAACAGCAGTGAAAGAAATGACTGGTCTGTGTATTTCCGACCCTAGCACTGCAGGAATCAATGCTAATAGGGTATATTTGTATACACCACTTGTTATATACACTTCACCTTTTTACCTCAATGTCATTTACAGACAGTTTGATTATAGGCAAAGAAACCATTTGAAGTCACACACAAACTCAAGGTGACCAACTTCATTATTGTTGCAGTTTCCTTTCATCTTATTCTGTTGATGTGTGCTTGAGTATTTTAGGCTAGCTTAAAGGTATAATTTACCATTTGCAGGTGAAACAAAAACCCAGCATTAGTGCCTTAAAATTGTTCTAAAATGTGAGTTTGGGATAGAAGCAACCACTGTAAAAATTTGAATCTGTATAATCAATGTTAAGTATCATTGAATACACGAAATGTGAACAATATTCATAATAAAAATGTTTTCAGACTAAACCATCTACAGTTATGGTTTCATGAGAAAAATACTGATATCTCCTTATATTTTAAGCTTTATTGCAAAAATGTTTATACGGTTGGATGTTTTGTGATACAGCAGACCTACACATGTGTATCAAATGTGATATCTTGAACATTTTTTGAATCACTTTTCCCAGAGGTAAACAGGACCTTTAACATATTTACAACATGTAATAATTCTTTTGAAGCTTTTACTCTCTCATTACACTCACTTTCTCCAAATAGTTATTTAACCAAAAATATGTCATGATGTTAATGTTGCACCTGAATATCTCCTCTTTTCACTCTTACAGATCAAGTGTTCCAAGCCCTGTATCATCATTCAGTCAAGTTAGTATGAAATATCTCCAATGAAAGTGACATTGCTTGAAATTACAATCACTTTGCCGTAGATTGATTAATTGTCCTCCATTGACAGAAATAAACAGTGATTATTCAATGTGTGAGTAACAGGCAGTAGTCTTGTCAGTTAGTTGCAGTAGAAATAACAATCACTTTGCCATAGATTGATTAATTGTCCTCCATTGACAGAAATAAACAGTGATTATTCAATGTGTGAGTACCAGGCAGTAGTCTTGTCAGTTAGTTGCAGTAGAAATAACTCCATGCCAAAACAAAAACAAAAAAAATCATTAATTTGAATTTGCAGTACCCACTGCTATAGGAGAACTATCACTCTGTGCCCCACTTGAGCATGTATGCCCAAGATTTTATCATGGCTACTACTCAAACACCTTATAATCAGTTTCTATTCATGTCAATGAAGGACAATTTGTAAATCAGTTGCAATGAAAATAACTTGAGGCAAGTATCATTAATTTGAAGACACATTAATTTATTATGTGTCATTTTGTCATTGTTGCATCGTCCAGCGACAATAATTCTACTGCATGCATTTTTATCCTCTTATTTTGTGCATTTTGAGCATTACCTTCAGTCATAAGGAAACAGAGTGGTTTAGATAAGAATAGGAATAAGTGTAGGTCAAGACTTCCATGTGGGAGCCTTGTAATTAGTACCCTTCTTGTCTTTATGCTAATAATGGTGTGACACTTTCATAGCACACAAGGCTACTCTTTCTACCCTCACACACACAACACACACTACACATATAAGCCTTACTCCTCCTGGCTGAGACTACTATATATTTGTAGTGGACAGATGTGAAATCACAGGTATCAGGTAGACGTAAACCTCCTGTATGCTTGTGAGGGAGCTGGCATTGCCCTGCCAGCCCCCAGTAGACTGATGCCCAACACACATCCCACCATGTGAACTTGGTATCCTAGCAACAAGTGATGGAGTGGATAGATACCATTCACATCATTCAAGACAATTTGCCATGTATTATCTTTAATAGTAGAGAAAGTGTCCTTTACTTTCAAATGGGACTTGTTGCCATGGTAATGGATGTTGATTCTCTTTTCATTGAGGTCATCCTCTGAAGCATTAGACTTGGATTGCTCCTTCTCTTTCTCTCTTCCTCTCTCCCTCTCTCTCTCTCTCTCTCTCTCTCTCTCTCTCTCTCTCTCTCTCTCTCTGGGGACACTCTCTTTCAGACATGAATATAACCCTTCTTCATTTCAGGCTTGCTAGCCATGTAGAAATATATTTTCTTTACATCTAACATGGTAAGTTTGGTAGAATTATCAGAACTCCTTAATTAGGATATATAACAAAAACAGTGTACACTTATAATATTGAAGAGATTCCATCCTGGGGGATTTTCATCTCTAAATCTAGGTCTATCTTCATTAAATTGTTTCTGTATTGCTGGCAACAATGTACTCGTACTCATCACAGTTCTGTGCCACATAACATGGCAACGTACACTGCTGTGACCAGTGGCGGATCCAGAGGGGGGCACGCCGGGCGCGCACCCCCTCATTATTTTTTGTTAAAACAAAAGAAATAAGGAAAAAAGTGGGGAGGGGGTATGTGCGCCCCTCCCTCCAATTTTGTAAAGGCGCCTCCCCTTTATGGAATTCCTGGATCTGCCCCTGGAGATATGCCATGTCACAGCATAAAACGAGTGCCACTGTACTATGATGGAATCCAGTGTATTACAACATGCCAAAGACATGTTTCTGCGCTTATTCAAGCTAGGGATAACACAGATGTCACTGGTTGGAGCAAATAAAAGGCTATGGCTCATTAGTGGGAACATCGGGGCAAATGAGTTTGGTCTTAGTTAATGCCCACTTCCAAGGTATTGTTATTAACCCTCCCAGGCCCAACATCACAAGATGCCATTGGAATTGTATTCAGAGTGATCACAGATAGTAACAGCAG
This sequence comes from Diadema antillarum, assembly GCF_040938485.1. Lineage (NCBI taxonomy): Eukaryota > Metazoa > Echinodermata > Echinoidea > Diadematoida > Diadematidae > Diadema > Diadema antillarum. The sequence goes on along the minus strand of NW_027270976.1, from coordinate 978,201 downwards.
GGTTAATGTGAGACTTCAGAGTGCACAGTGTTCAAGTTTCCTGCTTTCAACTCTCTCGTTGTTTTGTTTGTTTGATCACAGACTCAGAGACAGTGTCCTGGGCCAGGGACATTGTTCATCTCGGTCCACTACAGCTCGAATGGACAACCCAGAACTATTCCATCCACATTCTACAGAAGATGTCTTCTTCCAGTCCTTCCTGGCATACCATTGCCATGGTAACCCCTCATTTCTTTCATATCTCTTAAATGTAATGTGCCTTCAAAGAATGTTCAAAAAGTGTTGGTGCCAATGGGATTGCATAAAATATACAGAGAACCTGCACCCACACTGAGAAATGTTTCCTAATTTACTGGCAAGCTTTTCTCATTTATATAGGCACAAATGTTCTGAGACTCACTGCCAATGAAAAGAGATTCAAAAAATTGTGTTTACTCTGTTCATATAACAGTGACCTTTGACTGTGACTGTTCTATTCCTCCACAAACTTGAAGCCAAGTTTTGGTTTGTATAAGGTACCAAGTTAATGCCATAATGAGTTATGGCCCAAATAGGAAAATGTTAGGATTTGAATGAGGTGTTTCTTCTTCTTCTTTTTTTCAGAAATATGAACTTATGAAAGAGAGTCACTATCCTTTGGTCAAATGTATAACAAGCTACAGCTGTTGGCAGTGTGTAGTAGCCATGTACATTATTCTTGTATAGAGGAAATATGATGGATTATAGAATTAAAGCCTTATCTGTTTACTGCACTCTCTTGTGTGTTTGTAATAGCTGTTTATTACAAAGCCTTAAGCAGAAAATGGTAGTCAGTGATGAATTACTCTTGAGGTATCTCAGTACACGTTTTCAGCAAAGACTTCAAACAACCCATTTCCACTACCTTGCCCAGTAACATCATTAAAAAGACAGATTTAGCAAGTTGGTTGTTTCTCAGACTGAGAGCAGATAACCTTGTAGAGCAAGTTTATCATAGTGCCACTTATTTCTGTTTTATTCTATTTCCCTTGTGGCGTCATGTTTCATATCCACTCAGATTGATTCATTTCCTTGGCTAGTTAAGAGGTTGAATCATTAAAGACTAATAAAGGTACAAATCAGAGGCTAAAAAGTGCCTTTATAGTTTTCATGTTTTTCATTCTCAGATGAGTGTATCATCATCAAAAGTTGTGATATGTCATTAACTCTCTTTCCAAAAGATATTTTTCATGAGTAAGTGTGATAAAACCCCCCAAAAAATATCCCTTTTTGGGGACAAGTCCCGAGACTACTCAGGCAGGTCTCTGTGGGAAATGCATGTTGTAGCAAAATCAGTCCGTCCTGAGCGGATTAAAAGGGACTTCGTCTAATTCTGAGAACATAGAATATGATAATATTGAGATTTGATTCAGTCCATATGATTACTCTATAAATGTTGTATATCCACTTAGCATCACCAGGCACAAGATAGGATTAGCTTTAGTCTTTCATGTCAAAGGCTGTTGTCAAGTCTTTTATTCTCTCTGCCCATCTCACTGTATTGACTGCCCACCTCACCATCCCTCCTTGACTGAGCCACATGATCCATCGATGGCTAGTCACACAGAGATAAGAATGAACCACCTTTAGCCAAAGTTCAGCTTCGATCTTGTCTCCTCCCCAGACCCCCAAATCCTCCCTAAGCCTGTCTAACCTGGACTTCTGCAGGGATCAGCTGAGGATCTCGGCCGTCAATGTTGGCGGAGTCGGTACCGTCTGGAAACCAATACTAACGAGTGAGAAGGCCCTCCTTGACATGTGTGTGCTTCTCCTCCTGTCTTTGTTTATCAAGCAATGCATAAGATATTTGTAAAAAGTGCAAGTCACATTCCCAGGTCTTGCTGTACCTCAGTTTCTAACTGCCCTGTAAGTTGTTGTTGTTGTTGTTGTTGTTGTTGTTGTTGTTGTTGTTGTTGTTGTTGTTGTTGTTGTTGTTGTTGTTGTTGTTGTTGTTGTTGTTGTTGTTGTTGTTGTTGTTGTTGGTGGTGGTGTTGTCACGTTACGGCAACATCCTTCTTTAAAAAGCATGCTTTTGAAAAAGACAAATTCACATGATATGAAATATCTGAACTGAGATTTGAGATTAACCCAGACTTCTGATAATATTCAATGATAGTTCCTTTAAAAAGTCCACCTGTGATTATTCCAGTTTTGCAAAGCAGGAAACAGATCAATTTTCATTCAGATGTGACAGTCTATCCCTCATGCAAATAGTGTGAGATTTTATTGTTCTGACAATGTACGCATTAGATCTGGCACCCAAGATGATTTGGACCCTCGTGAAGATCTAAACAAATCACGTTAGGAAATCAAACTGAAATGTGTTGATGTTTTGTAAACTGACTGAATTGAAGAACCTACCACAGATAGCCATGAGACTCAATGCGAAGTGAAATCCTATTCGACAAGATATTGAATATAACAAAAAGAGAGCAAAACAGTCAGGAGCTGACAAAGTACATTTTTTCAAGGGATTCCATTTCTTCTCAAACCTGGCCTACTTCAAGTGTATGGTTACCAGGCTCTTTGTTTGACTATGGGCAAGAAATGACAGGGTGATATCTACTGTCTAGAGTAGATCTTAACTTACTGGCTGTTTCAAACACAATGAAGCATTGTATTCTTGATTTGCTTTAGAACTTGTGAGCTTATAGGATTTTTGTTTCCATTCTGTGTTGTCAAATTGTGAGTCATTTTGTAATGAGGACATTTAAAGCATCATGATTAATTGTAGCTCTTAGACAAAGTACCGTGAGTGAAAATCTGCCTTATTATCCGCAGCCCAACTTTAAGGAAATAGCTGTGATTTTTCTGTCATCCTGTCAACAGACACATAAGAGATTCATTATCTTCTTTGTCTGCATTACTTGTGTTGATTACCTAGCAAATTCTGTTACAAGATATGAAAAGAGTTTGATTATTTCATGGCAATGCATGTTGAAACTTGCTTATCCTTCTCAATCACAGACAAGCTACGTCTGCCAGCGGTCCAAATTGTGTCTGAGAATTATTCCAAAGGTTCCAGCGAGGTGGTAGTTAACCTATCCTGGAGGGCCCCAGAAAGTAAGTGGATCCATCAAGACTAATCAAAGTACTACAAGGAATTTATCATTATATCCTAGCCTGCAAGCTTTTGGGGGCAGCTAAATTTCTTATTTCTTACAGATCTTTATTCTGCTAATGAAATTACCATTGGTGCCAGTGGTGAAGCCCTGATATTAATTTGCAATTTTGACAATGTTTTTGAAAGATCCTACTTGAAATTTCTTCTTCTGGGCTTATTATACTAATCAATTACATGGTAGAAATTGTGGGCCAGCCAAAATTGAATAAAACCATTTTTAGGCAATTTTCATACTTCATGAGCTTTTTTTTTTTTTCAGCACACCAAATGTTAAATCTATATGTACAGTAGTTATTAAAGTCTGTCTATCTATCCATCTATCTATCTATCTATCTATCTATCAATATATCTGTCTGTCTGTGTATCTACATTGTATCTATCTGTCTATCTATCTATCTATTAATCTGTCTATCTATCTTTCTTTCTCTTTTTTTTTCTTTTTTTCTTACCTACCTGCATATTGTTGGATTTTACTGTCTCTTGTTGACAAGAAGAATAATGGAGTTTTTATGAAATATTGGTCTTTTTTATTCATTCTTCAAATTACTTGCCCAAACCATCTCAGCTTTTATTTTGTCAGTATATTTGGATTGCAGTCATAACAATGTGGCAAGTATGAAAGTAACAAGATATTTGTCTTTTATCATAATTACCTCCACCAAGGGAGGAGGTAATGTTTTCGTTGACATTTATTTGGTTGGTTGTTGGTTTGTTTGTATGTATGCAAAATAACTCAAAAAGTTGAGAACGGATTTAAATGAAACTTACAGGAAAGGTTGAGAATGACACAAGGAATAGATGACTAAATTTTGGTAGTGATTCAGGAATTTTCATTTATTTTATGAAGGATTTCCAATATAGTGGCAGGTAGGGTGAATGAACTTGGGAGTTCAAGCTGTGCATTTTCTGAGGTTTGGATATGTGCACTAAAGCGCATGCTCTAGTTTCTGCTAGGGTGAGGCCGGCCGCACAGCTTGAAGTTAATGATGTAACAAAAGGCTTCTGTATTGGGAAATCAGGTGACTTTCAGCACACATTTGTACGTATGGGTGGAAATCACTGATCTCTAAGGAAGAACAAGATCAGTGGTGGAAATGAGCTGCTTGACGGAGATCTGCGCTCTTAGAGTGCTTCTCTAGTTTCTCTGTGTGGTATTAATGACAGCTCCTCCTTGTGGCAGCTTCACTCTCAAATCCTTTTTCTTCTTTTTCAAAGGAGCAAAAAAAGGAAAGTTCAGGGTGTAATGCTCAAAACTAGCTGATCATAGATGAAAGTTAGAGTACATCATACAGGTATATCAAAAGTTTGCCACACATGGTACCTATGCTTCACATGACATCAGGTTAAGGTAATCTTATTGTTTTAAAATTAATTGAACAAATCATTCAGGTACCAAAAAAAGTAATAAAACATATAGAATACATTAATTTGTGTGTGTGTGTGTGTGTGTGTGTGTGTGCGTGCTTGTGTGTGCGTGGGTGTGTGTTTGTCCATGTGTTTGAGTTTAAGCTGAAATTGGTGAGGTATTTTTCTAATATCTCAAGCACATTTCTTTGTCTGCAACAGGTTGGGAGAAAGTTGTAGACACATACTCCGTCTCTGCTTTAGCTCATCCTCAGTCGGCAAGATCCTTTCATCATTGGGACATTATCAAGGAGGTATGCTCTCCTCGTAAATATCCTTCATTTAGTTCTGATTCTTGCCTTTTGTTTCATGTCTATTCCTCCAAGATAAAACCGATCTAGAGATGATCGAGTTGGCAATCGTAGAAAAATGAAGGAATTGGAAGGGATGAAAGCTATGAAATGACGACAAGTCTGCAAATAACTTATAAAACAAAAAGCAGAAGGTGTTGAAATATGTAGACAGATTACATTGTAAACACATTACTGATTGATATCTCCTTAGGGATGAAGAGAAAAGTCTTCTTTACTTTTAAACAGAAGTCACTTCAAGAGGAATTATCAATTAATTGTAGTTTCACTGAGATCAGCTGCACACAGAACAATGGCTGAGTGTGGTTGAGAAGAATTTCATCAACCATCATAGACTCCTATGAATTTGGTCATACACTGCACTTCCGGTATTTAACGAACATGGTCATAACGAAATATACAAATTTACAAAAGTATACTTGATACAACTAAGTAAACATTTCGGTCAAAAAAGTATCATCTATATATCTTTATGCACCTCACTGTTTAGGTATAACAAAATTTCAATATAGCAAAAGAAAACCACAGGTCGGAAATGCTCTGTACTAAATCTTTAATCAAGATGCAATGTTTTGATCCAGCTACAGCAGTTACTACCCACATGTCCACTCAGATAATGTCAAACATCAACTGACTTGCCTGAATATGTCTGTTTTTTCTGAAGGTAAATGGAACATCAACAGCAATCAGAGTTCCTCTTGACAGAACAGATGCTGCAATCACCTTAATTGTGAGTATAAACATCTCTTTTGGAGTTGAATGAACTGTGAAATATGTCGCATTCGTATCATTGTCTGATATTATGACTATAATGACACTTTCCTGAGGGCAATTTCACTCAAGTTTAAGTTTCAATCTTTATCCATTCATCTCCTGCATTTTCTAAACTTCAGAATGTTTTTGTGCTCTTTCTGTTTCACCTTATCAATTGTGTATTCATATATTTCACTTATCATATTCTGTGATGTTGACATATACATGTTCTTATATGTTATGTTTAAAAAAATGTATTTACAAATTTTGTTTGAGATGAAAAAATGAACTAATCAATCAATGAATCACTGTATTCATGTTGCCAAGGAAACTTCTTGAGATTGTCTGCCATCAGCTTCTTGTACAGCTCAGTGGTGTCACAATGTTTCGCATGCAATGGATTAAGATAACTTTGTGGGATATGTTCCTTTAAGTCTTACTGTGCTCACTTTCTTTGACGATGATTAGCACAGTTATCATGGAAACTGATTGTCAACAAAGAATTATGTAATCCTAGAATCCCTATCATATCACTATGGCCTTTATTGCAGAGTGTGTGTTTTGTTTGTTTGTTTTGTTTTGTTTGCTTTGCCTTCGTTTCTCTGTGGAATTTAGATCATATCATATTTTGGGGAATTATAAGCTAGTAAATAGGGTTGTCACATTGAGACTGAGTGCAGGGGCGGGCGAACCAAGGGGTGGGGGGTGGGGAGGGAATCTTCCTTTATCACACTGATATTAGAGGACCCTCAGCCATTCCATGATGTGTTTAGAACCATGACTATCCTTGTTTCTGGGATATAAATGACCCTTTTATGATGTTGAGGGCACAGAGTTGATGACCAAAATGTGTTGGTTTACCTTCAGTCTTCACTTCTTGTTGGACAGAGTGTTATTAATGCTTGTACTAAGTAAGAGGTGAGAAGTGTACGCAGACAGGACTTTTGCTTTCCTAATGACAGAATAAACAGACAAAGTGTCCATGCATTAAACCTGTCTATGCTGATGTTAAGTACAGATTAGGAGTGGACACTAAGTTTTGCGCCTTAAGAGAGATGTTCCCAGATATAGCATGTTGGTTTTCTTGACATATCCCTTTTGTCATTATTTTCCTTTGCACTTCATCTTGTCTTCTTTTTTCTTTTCTTTTTTTACTTTTGTGTGAGTTTACTGTAAAGATCTGAATTTTCTACTTTTCCTTTTCTGTCTCATATCCTTCTCCTCATTTTGTTTTAGCTTGTAATTTGTGGTTTGTCGCATGGTTGTTGTATGTTCTGTTATGAAAACACATGAAAGAATTGCTCAAAGTACTTTTTCTTTCTTTCTTCCCAATGCATCTTCCATTCTTTGTATCCTAGGTTAAAACTACAGTCAACTGTGTTGAGAGCCAAAGTGTGCCCAAACTTATCACTCTCGTAAAATCTGGACCTCGTAAGTTTATACCATAAAACAATTTTACAGGATATTATTCATTACTGTATTAAAGGTACATGTAGTCAACATTTGTCATACATTCCTTGTATTTATACGCATGCTACTTAAAGGGGAAGGCTAGTAACTGATCAGTGGGAATCAGTGGAAATGCTGGGAGATGATTGTTCCAATCCTTATGGGATTCATTCAAGAGTTCATTGTATATCTATTGTTGTGTGAAAATGATTTGCTTCAGAATGGTCTCATATTCAAGTAATGTGCAGTTTAAGGCTTCCAGGTTAGCGTCCCTGGTCAGTGACGGAGCATTAATCTGCACATTACTTGAATATGAGACCGTTCTGAAGCAAATCATTTTCACACAACAATAGATATACAATGAACTCTTGAATGAATCCCATAAGGATTGGAACAATCATCTCCCAGCATTTCCACTGATTCCCACTGATCAGTTACTAGCCTTCCCCTTTAAGAAAAATGTGTGTAGCTGTGTCTGAATTGTGTTGATGCTATTTCAGTTTTGTCTTTGTTGTTTAATAAGGAGGTCTCCAATTCTTTTCAATGAGATAATTGATTATATGATTACCCTATATAATGCTTGAGATTCATTTATTTTTTTTATTCTTTTTTTTAATCAAATTGAGTTTGTGATGAAAATTGTTCTGTTTTTCCCAAAGAAGACATCAGGGAAGAGAGTGCAGATCCATTTCATACATATTGAATACAGTGTAGAGCTGAAGTTAGAAAGTGAACTGTACTGTACCGTATTGTACCAAGCCAAAAGTGGACTACTTCCAGATGTGCTCCAAAAGCGTACCAAAGCGTACCAAAAGTTCGTTGTAAAGCATGCGCGTATCATGCGCATACGTCACAATGCAAAGACATCATTCTCTTTGTTCGGGACAGCTGTAAGTACTTCAAGCGCCAGGTGAATGACATTCTTGCTACAAACAAACATGACCTTTTCTAAAAATAACTCGTGAGGTACGCTTTCTCCACAGAGCGCTCGAACGCTCCAAAACTGGCACAGTTTGGTACGGTACGCTTTGGTTCAGTTCACTTTGGTTCGCTTTAGAGCGCTTGAACGCACCCTTAGAGACTCAAATCCTCCCACTTTCAATGGGAGATGTCCCGCCAAATGCTCCCCCCCCCCAAAAAAAAAAAAAAAAGAATAAGAAGAAAAGAAAAGAAAAGTATCGACTAAAAATCATTTCCCATGCTTGAAATTTGGCTGTAAATATTTAAAACACAAAAGAAATAAAGCAGCAATGTGACAGTTCCCGTGAACCACCAATAGTGACTGTATGGTATGATACTGCATCATGTATACGCTATTCACGAATACAGTCGCAGATGCTGCACAGTTACACATATGACTGCATCAGAAGATAGCGTACTATCAGTCTCCCACTTATCAGTGTCATGCTTGCAGCGTTGGTATATTATACAAATAGGACATGCTCTATTATGCACTATAGTGGATTAGACAACGGCAAATAGTAAATTATCTCGAAAGCTGTTTTGTTTCACAGAGGCCGTAGGCCGAGGTGAATAGAACTGCACGACAGATAATTCATGCTGTAAGCATTCAGTATAGTGGTACAACCATGCTACTATACCTAAATTTATCCACAATCATGTGATGCAATCTAACCAATCACAGTGCATGTTATACTCCACCTATTTTACTATAATTATTTTGTAAATCTCCAGTATGGAAAGTATACAGGTGGTAGAATTTCTGGGTTGAAATGTTGTCAGTGGGAAAATCCACAGATCAAAAGGTGTTCAGGGTTGGAGTCTCACAATTGTTTTTTTCATCAGTGCTATGTAATGTTTGACATATTTTCTCTTAATACATATTGTATCGCTTCATTCTGAATCAATATGCAACTGCAAGTTTACCGCAGATTGTCTGATTTTGGTACTGTGCTGAATGATTTGTGTCTTCAGTATCACAACTATGTTCATTATTACATGCTAATTTTTGTCTCCTGCCTTAAGCTATTATGTCAGTGGAAAGCAGAAAACTGCATTACTTTAAATTTCAGTGTTTTCTATATTGAAGTGGTTCCTTTTCACAGTTAATTGCATATTATTGGCAGTGAATAAAATACCTCCATGCTTACACAATGCCTTTAATGTTTGGTCCGTCCAGAGATGGCGTGGTACCGACTTCCTGCTGAGAATCTGACCATCAGTTTCTTCATTGAGTCTTACCCGTCATCATCTCACCCGGGATCGTATGCCGCTATGGTTGCCTGGGGCGACCTGACGTTTTCCAGAATGGCTTCACTCATGCTCTTCTGGGGGGAGGCGGTAGAATCCAGAGTGGTTCCAAGATGGTACACTTTCCAGCAGAATGCCATCAGGAACATCACCCTTCCCCTGGTCAGTGGACATAGAGGACTAGGAAACCCTGCTTATTATGGCTCACACAATAAATGATTCACGCAAATATTTCTGCTAGCATAACAAGAACTAAATGCTTTTGACTGATTGGTCTTGTAACTCAGCTGTTGTCATGGTATTGTGAAAGTGGAAATTTTCACAGTTTTGAAATTTTTGCGCATTTCACACAACCAAAAACTAGCACAAAAATAAAAGCCCATGAATATTATTGCTTACCATTATGTCCCTGTAGTTGATGTTTTGATTCCGCAGAATTAAACACACTCGAAACTCATCTTACGCGGCCGAGCGCAAAAAATGACTCATGTGGAAATATCCACTTTTACAGTACAATGTAGCTTCAGGATTGAGAGCTGCAGTTTATATCATGCTTCCACACAGGTCTCTAGGAGAGTGAGAGAAGTCCTTCAAAATGGCTTTTGGGAGGGTTATAAAGATATAGAGAATAAACAATAGCACATCATGAACACATAACATGCAGTTGATGATTTATGAAATGTGATCTTTAACTTTGTGATATGTAGTTTAAATTGTGAGATTTTTAATCAATCATACATCAAAAATATTATATGAGTCTGGAACATGAGATCTGTGTATATCGTCGGGTGCCCGTGCATAGGCCGCTAACGCAATACAAATTGTATTGCGTTAGCGGCCAATGCACGGGCACCCGACGATATGTTTGTGGTTTGTGTTTTTGTTCTTGTTTTTTTGTGTGTTTGTGGGGGGACGGATTTGTTTTGTTTTGTTTTGTTTTTTGTTTGTGTTTTGTGTGTGTGTGTGTGTGTGCTTGTATTTTGCATAGTTGGAGCTATGTTGTGTAATTAAACAGAAAGTTAACATTTTTTATACTCTTTTCTCTTTCTCACAGAATGCAACCAGCTTCATAATTACCTCACTGAAACCAGAATCAATGTATGGAGTTGAGGTAAGATTGTGCAGAATCTATGGCTTGCATAGTCATTATGCACCGTGCTGCCACAGAGGGCGATGTGTTGCATTCAAGATTTCATTAGTCTGTCAAATTAGATATCCTTCACCTTGACATAGAGCAAGTTATGAGCTGAATTAAGCTACAGCCATCCATGATGATAGAATAAATGTAAGGCAGGTTCATAATGTGTTTTGATAATCACATGTCTGTCAGCTACTAGCAAGTGAAAATGACTGTATCTCTTTAGTCTGTGATATCTTGTGTTTTTCTGAAAACTCCTTGCTTGTAATCACCAGAGAGATCCCACACCTATTTTTTGTATGCAGTGATGTACATGTGCTGTTGTTGCCTAGTAATTGTTGGTTGTCATGGTTACAGTAGACATGTATGTAAATTATCACAGCCCAAATTATATTACCAGATCAAGCAAGCATATGTAGCTCATACTTTCTAGACTGAAAGATTTCTGAAAAATCTGTGTTCCGATCCTCAATCCCATCTCCTACCCAGTTGGTAGCCGCTTTCCCCAAAGGAGTGAAGATGCCTGGCAGAGTCTTCCAAAGAGGCCGACACACTGACAAAGCTTTTTCTACAGGTGAGTGCCAGTTAATTCATTTTAGTACGCTTTTTGTGGATGAATCTTTCCTTTTCAGTGAGGTAAATATGCACTCCTTTGCTTATAGATTTTAGTTGTAGATTCGAAAGAGAATTTTTCCATTATTACATGGGATCAAATTCCATTAAACCCTATGATCTTAGTGTGAAATCATGGGTAATTATTGTTCATTACAGGACCAGGAGATTCAGAAATTATTTTTGTTGGGCCCACCAGAGGTGTGGGGAGACTAAGGGATCGCCTGCGGCGTCTGCCCGTCCGTCGTCCGTCCGTCCGTCCGTCGTCCGTCCGTCCGTCCGTCGTCCGTCCGTCCGTCGTCTGTCCGTAACGCTACAAAAACTTGAATAACTCTCTACTGAGGATTTCAATTTCAATCAAACTTGGAGGGAAGAGTGGTTATACAAAGTTACACATTTTACCAAACATGAAGGGCACCTTAAGGTCAAAGGTCACAGGCAGAGGTCAATGAACTTTAGGGCCCAATGTTAAGTTTTTAGGGTGCGTTTCGTTTATGGCTCGTAACTTTTGATGTATCTGTCTGTTTGTGACCAAACTTAGATGGTAGACGTCCCTTGGGAAGTTGAAGGTTACCACAAGGTCAAAGGTCACAGACTGGGGTCAACGAACTTTTGGGGCCCAATTTTAAGTTTTTATGGCGCGTTTTGATTATGGCTCATAACTTTTGATCCCTTTGTCCGTTTGTGACAAAACTTGGATGGTAGATGTCCCTTGGAGAGGTGAAGCTCATCACAAGGTCAAAGGTCACAGACAGGGGTCAACAAACTTTTAGGGCCCAATGTTAAGTTTTTATGGCACGTTTCGATTGTGGCTCATAACTTTTGATCCCTTTGTCCGTTTGTGACCAAACTTGGACGACGGTAGATGTCCCTTGGGGAATTAAAGGTCATCACAAGGTCAAAGGTCACAGAAAGGGGTCAACAAATTTTTAGGGCCCATTGTTAAGTTTTTATGGCGCGTTTCGATTATGGCTCATAACTTTTGATCCCTTTGTCCATTTGTGACCAAACTTGGATGGTAGATGTCCCTTGGGGAGATGAAGGTCATCACAAGGTCAAATGTCACATACAGGGGTCAACGAACTTTTGGGGCCCAATGTTAAGTTTTTATGGCGCATTTTGATTATGGCTCATAACTTTTGATCCCTTTGTCCGTTTGTGACAAAACTTGGATGGTAGATGTCCCTTGGAGAGGTGAAGCTCATCACAAGGTCAAAGGTCACAGACAGGGGTCAACAAACTTTTATGGCACGTTTCGATTGTGGCTCATAACTTTTGATCCCTTTGTCCGTTTGTGACCAAACTTGGACGACGGTAGATGTCCCTTGGGGAATTAAAGGTCATCACAAGGTCAAAGGTCACAGAAAGGGGTCAACAAATTTTTAGGGCCCATTGTTAAGTTTTTATGGCGCGTTTCGATTATGGCTCATAACTTTTGATCCCTTTGTCCATTTGTGACCAAACTTGGATGGTAGATGTCCCTTGAGGAGATGAAGGTCATCACAAGGTCAAATGTCACATACAGTGGTCAACAAACTTTTGGGGCCCAATGTTAAGTTTTTATGGCGCGTTTTGATTATGGCTCATAACTTTTGATCCCTTTGTCCGTTTGTGACCAAACTTGGATGGTAGATGTCCCTTGGGGAGGTGAAGCTCATCACAAGGTCAAAGGTCACAGACTGGGGTCAACAAACTTTTAGGGCCCAACGTTAAGTTTTTAGGGCGCGTTTCGATTGTGGCTCATAACTTTTGATCCCTATATCCGTTTGTGACCAAACTTGGACGGTAGATGTCCCTTGGGGAATTAAAGGTCATCACAAGGTCATAGGTCACAGAAAGGGGTCAACAAATTTTTAGGGCCCATTGTTAAGTTTTTATGGTGCGTTTCGATTATGGCTCATAACTTTTGATCCCTTTGTCCATTTGTGACCAAACTTGGATTTTTTTTTTTTTTTTTCAAATGATAGAATTTATTGATTTCTCGAAGCAACATAATTTTACAGAGGATAAATGAATTACAAAGTTATTACTTCAACACAAAAACATTTCTTTGATACAAACAATTTAAACACATATCTGTGTTTTTTATACTTTTTTTCAAATATTTAAATATCTTCTTACTAAAAAACATACTATAAAGGGTCGTACATGCGAGAATGCGAAAATAGGATAAAATAACTTTTGGCAGTCCGAAAGCCCGCCCAGGCCCGCCCGACATGGCGACGACGAGTGCACATTGAATAACTTCCACAGGACCATTGCAATTGACTATACACAGCCCCGACGCCGTACACAAGTGTAACACTTGAGCACATCGACAGGGCCGCGCACAGCCACATTGCAATGTACAGCTAATAAAAGGAAATTCGTAAATACTAATAGGCCCCATGGACAGAAAATCTAGAAATTAGCAAACAACATTCACCCGCCGTCCCCACGCTCAGGCAGGCCCCCAGCGGACTTCCGGCAAGCCATTGGAACGCCAAGGATGCACCCTGCCCGAAAGTATGTACAGTGTATACATTTACATTACACACGCCACACCCAGGTAGGCTCCTAGAAAGCCACCAGGTTGCCACGAACATACCCTGCCCGAAAGCATGCATAAATTAAATTACATCATAACAACGTTAAAAGAAACTCGCGGGTACATAGACCTTTAAACTATTTTCATGCATACCTCCCCGGCAAAGGTTGCTCCAGGCAACCCGTAAACACGTCAATATCCACCTGACGTTGCAACAACTAAATGTATGCAAGGTGGATTCCAAGTATGGAATTATTTTTTTACAAACAAAATCGAATGTTACCAGTTTCCGAGAGAAAATACCTCCATATATTTGACTACGAACCAAATGAAAGTGTTGCATCAGCCCCATCCTTGAATCATCAAGAAACATGAAATACACGATATTAACGAAACAACATCAGACAGTTCAAATAAGTTGAACATGTCTCCATTTATCTAAAAACACAGTGATTTTACCTTGTTTTAGATATATAATTTCTTCAATTTCATAATAATGTTTCAAAGCTCTTTGAAATAACGCCAAAGATAATGTACCGTTCTTACATCTTGTGGCGAATATGTAATATTTGGCATATAAAAAAACAGAATTCAATGTAGTGAAAGGACCATTTAAGATTCCAAATATGAAATCGTTAAATGTAAGAATAACTTCGTCTTTCAAAACTTGTCTTTGGAACTCTCTCAAAAAACGTTGAGTATAAGGGCACTCCCAGAACAAATGTGTAATTGTCTCGGTTGTATCTAAACAAAAGGTACATAAATCAGAATCTGACAAACCAATTTGTTTTAGTAGTTTATTCACCCCGAGGATGTTGTGTAGAATCTTGAACTGAAAATAACGCAATTTTGTCGACAATGAACTTTTAAAAGGAATGAGATAGATTTTTTTCCAGTCAGTGACTGGTTCTATCAAAATTGAATTCCATTTTTCTTGTGATTTTGGAACTTCACGAAAATTATCTACGCATTTTCTATGAATAAATCTACATACTTTAGGAGCTTTCTTAATTTCAAGAATCAGTTCTTCTTGATAATTTTTATCTTGAGTTTGAGGTTTTTTAACAAGATTTTTCCAGTTAAGAGGAATTGCAGATATGATGGAAAAAAAATCCAAAAAATTGCATTGAATTTCATATTTATTTCTAAATTGTGAAAATGAAAGAAAATTACCCTGTTCATTCAAAATATGATAAATTCTCATAATACCTTTATTTATCCAATTATGCTTAATAACAACTTTTCCATTAATTCTAATGCAAGAATTATTCCATATAACTTGATTATGAATATATCTGTCAGGAGGGTTCTGAGAAAAAACTAAATTACTCCAGCAGACAAAAATTTCTCGTATGAATATATTTCCGACCTGATTAATCATATCCTTGCAATCAAGATTACAAATCCAAAATAAGTCTCCACCGAGATCTTTCATTGACAAGTCAAAAAAGCATTTCCAGCTACCCCTACTATCAGGGTTTAAAAAGCGTTTTACCCATGCGGTTTTAAGACCAACAATCATTGACTGAATGTGTATCATTCGTAGTCCTCCCTCACTATAATCTCCAATAATAATTTTACGTTTAATCTTATCTGGCTTCTTGCTCCATATAAATGAATGTATAACAGACTCAATTTCTTTTATGAAATCATCTGGAGGCTTTGGAAGAACAGAGAATAAAAATACTAATTGAGATATACCGAGAGATTTAACAAGAGTAATCTTACCTATTGGGGTTAAATTTCTAGGAGCCCAAACTCTAAAAATTCTTTTCAGTAATTCCATTTTAGGCTTAAAATTGAGTTCAAATAAGTCATTTGGGTTTGTAGTAAAACGTATACCCAAAAGGCGATAAGGCCCTGGTGAATATGTGAAACCCAAAAAGGATACATCTGGAGGATGGGCTTTGTAATATCCTAAAGCAATAACATCTGATTTGTTGCGGTTAATACACAAGCCAGAATATATTTTCAGTTGATTTATAATATACATAATTCTGGCAAGAGAGTTTGTGTCTTCAACATAAAATGTTGTATCATCAGCATACATACTTATCTTTATTTCAACATCATTGATTATAATCCCTTTAACGTTATCATCTCTTTTAATCCATATACTCATTATTTCATTGCAGATTATAAACAGTAACGGGCTAAGGGGGCATCCTTGGCGCACACCTCGCGTAAGATTAAAGAACTCAGAGGCATGACCATTATTTACAACACAAGAATGAATATCAGTATACAAAATTTGCACCCAGGAGATCAAATCATCTCCAAAGTTAAAGTATCTTAAAGCTTGAAACATATATGACCATTCCAGTTTATCGAATGCCTTTTCTATATCTGCTAACAGCATAAAACCAGTAGCTTCACAGTCAATCATGTCTAATGCCAGTCTAATATTTTCACCAATGAATCGCCCCTTCATAAAACCGGTTTGATCACAACTTATTATATCAGACAACACTTTCTTTAACCTTTGGGCAAGACATTTTGCCAAAAGCTTGTAATCAGTATTCAGAATAGATATGGGCCGCCAATTCTTCAAAAAAAGTAAATCCTGATTTTTTTTTGGAATAAGGCTAATGATTGCTCTCCTTTGGTCCAGGGATAATTTGCCTGAAGTAAAAGAGAAATTGAAACTATTAAGTAACATTTCTCCAAGATCTGTAAAAAAGAATTTGTAAAATTCACACGGGAATCCGTCAGTTCCTGGAGTTTTATTATTCTTCATAGTTTTAAGACTGTGTAGACATTCATTGAGTGTGATCAAACCTTCACATTTTTCTTTTAAATTTTCAGACAATTTAATTTCCTGAGTGTCTCTAGGTAACAAATGTTCAAACTCTACAGTAGGAGGATTACACGACGTGTAAATCACCTTATAATAATCTTTGACAGTGTTTAAAATATCTTTTGTCGATGAAACAAGTTCACCATTATCATTGTAAAGTTTGGTAATAAGTTTTTGTCTTTGATTCCTTTTCTCCAAATTCAAAAAATATCGAGTGTTCTTTTCACCATTCTCGACCCATTCTCGACCCATCCAAACTTGGATGGTAAATGTTCCTTGGGGAGTTGAAGGTCACCACAAGGTCAAAGGTCATAGGCGGGTCAATGAACTTCTGGGAGTTAGAAAAATATTAATTTCGTGTACGCGAATGGGCGAGACACAATTTTTCACTTGCCTTGCTCATGATATGAATTTCAATTTACCAGAAGATTTAGTGTACATGATTATAACAGGGTTAGTGCTGTAAATGCGTATGGAGACTGCACAAAGATTTAGGTGTGAATTTTTCTTCAATTTGTCTCCCTTTAATTTTCTTCACCCCTCTGATTACTATTCTCTTGCTTTCCAGACAAAGCATTCATTAATGCTTTGTCCGCCTTTGAACTATTTAACATAACAATGTCAGAATTTCTAAGCTTGGGTATTTGTTCCAAGTTCATCATATCACTGCCAGCAACCTGGGATAGCCTGGTGGTAGTGTCGGTGCCCGGAAAGCAGTGGATGTCCGGTTCAAATCCCAGGGTTCCTTTTTTCTTACATGTTTGTTAAATTACAGATCAGGCAGTTGTGATCTTACAAATTTCATTTGTAGAGGGACACAAATTGAAGAAAATTCACACCTCAACCTTCACCCCTCTGATTAATATTCTCTTGTTTTTACACCAAGATTGTTGCCTTTTTTTTCAGAAACACTAGACTAAGTGAAATTTTGTGTACATTGATTCAAATTATATGAGTTTGTCTGAAGCAGATATATCTTATTTCTTTGTGCCCATGAGAACAGGTGAAATAAAGATGCCAACCACCACACCAGCTGCCAGGACTCGCCCCACCATCCTGATTGATAACCAAGGACTATTCCTCCGTAACCACAAGCTCAGTATCTACATTGTGGTGCCTGTGGCTGTAGGTTTGGTTCTGGCCTTCCTTACCTTCTGTCTGGTGGGCATCTACCGTCGCCATAGCAACTCCAGCAAGGCCAGTCTCTCTCGGGATGAAGAGAGTATCCCAAACATTTATTCCTCTCCGTCCTATCCAGCACTTCTCAGTTCGTGAGTCAAAATTTATTTCTTACATGCATGACCAAAATGATTCAAGCAATGGCAAGATTTTTTTAACATCATTTTTGATACAAAAGTATAAAGTTTTTGCCATGAGTGCAATGCATCAAGAAAAAAACACTTTTACTTATGATATGAAAAAAAAAAGACATTCTGATCTGTGTATCAAGCTGCACTGCTCAGCTCATGCGTAGCTTCAAAATCTATCTCTCTGATTCGTGCTAATCAGTAGAGAACTCCAACAGTCAAGATTTAAACAGGTGACTTGCAGAAATATCCAGATCCTTCACTCTCATAATGTCTTTTCCTCCTCCTCCTCCTCCACTTCCTCTACCTCCCCTTTTTCCTCCTTCACCTCCTCCTTCTTCTCCTCCCCCTCCTCCTCTACCTCTTCCACCTCCTCTACCTCCTCCTCCTCCTCTTCCTCCTTTCTCCTCCTCTTCCTCCTCCTCCTCCTTCTCCTCCTCCTCCCCTCCTCCTCCCCTCCTCCTCCCCTCCTCCTCCTCCTCCTCCTCCTCTCCTTCTCCTCCTCCTCCCCTCCTCCTCCTCTTTCTCCTCCAGGTGCCAGGTGAAGCCAGATGTGATGGACCGATGGGAGATAAGCCCCGCCCGCATCAAGGTTGGTGATGTGTTGGGGGAGGGGGCTTTTGGACAGGTCCTGAAGGGGCTGGTGGTGGGGCGCATCTGGAGCCACCAGTCCTCCCTCTCTGCCATCGTACCCCGGGAGGCGGCCCATGGAGAACACACTGTGGTCGCTGTCAAGATGCTGCATAGTAAGTATGAAATGTGTGATGCCTTCTGAAGCGCAATGACCCTGGCTGAAATGCAGAGGTACTCTCTTTGAAGAGGCACATATGTGGAGATTAGATGATGCTGAAATGATCGGGCTGGTACAGATCAGAATCAACTATAGAGAGAGGAATGGGGTGTAAAGGAGAGAGAGAGAGAGAGTGGAAAAAGGATGCTTGGATGATGTGGTGGTGTCATGAGTCGAGAAGAAAATGAATTCCTGCAATGTGACAGGCAAAAATGCTATGTGAATATGAAAAGATGATATGACATAATGTGATTAACAAGGATTAAAGTGTGTCATGTGACTGAGGGTGATCATTTTAGACCCAATGTAGGCTTAGACAGGATGATAGGGAGGGTAATACCAAGAACATTCTACCAAATAGTTTGGTGACCAGGGGTGCAAGTTGGTTTAATACGTGATACAAGGCATCAAGACTTTTCCCAGAGATAACTGTATAAACTCTCTATGTTGCATTAGATGATATCATAGAATGGATGTAATGTCTGATTTCTATCACCTATAAGATATGTGATTTTATACAAAGCCAAGGCAAATAAGCAATAAACTCTTATTGAATTGTCTGATAAGCAGGACAAATTGTTGCGACATCAGTTAAGAGTACAGAGAAGTGGAATACTACTACATCTGTCAGGTGTATCTCATTTCTACATGCAACACTGCATTGCCTGTATTCTCCATCTGTCTTTTTCTTTCTGCTTATTATGCCTCCGCCACGAAGTGGTGCCGGAGGCATTATGTTTTCGGGTTGTCCGTCCGTCCGTCCGTCCGTCCGTCCTTCCGTCCGTCCGTCCGTCTTTCCGTCCGTCCGTAATGAATTTTGTGGACAAGGTAACTATCAAAAGCTGTTGAGGTATCCTAATGAAACTTGGCATGTATGTGTATTAGGGGGTGAAGTTGTGCCTATCAACTTTTGGGTGCACGTGCTCAAGGTCAAAGGTCAAAAGGTCAAGGTCAAATACATAAAATTTCACTATTTCCACCATATCTATGCAATGCCGGAAGATATTTTCTTGAAACTTAGTGTATACATGTATTACCCAATTTAGATTCTCTGGTGAAAGTTTGGGTCATGAGGTCAAAGATCAAAGGTCAAAAGGTCAAGTAAAAGTATTAAAACTTCTTTTTTTTTCTCTGTAAATTGGAAAATTGTTCAAGGTATCTTCATGGAACATAGTATATATACATGTACTGACTGGCAGTGATTATCTAGAGAATGTAGGGTTCATGGGGTCAAAGGTCAAGTGCAACACTTCAAGATTTTACTATTTCCCTAATGTTCATGCAATGCCAGCAGGATTAGTATTTTTTTTTACACTTGGTGTATGCATGTGTAACCTAATAGAAATTCTCTGGAGAGTTTTTTTTTTCTTTTTCTTTTTTTAATTGCCTCAAAGGTCAAAAGGTCAAAGATCAAGTGAAAGTGCGAACGAACTTTTTCCTCCATATCTCGGAAGTGGCTCAATTTATCGTGAAACTTACTGCATATCTATGCATGTTCTACCTGAAAGTGATTATCTTATGAATTTTAGGGTCTAAGGCCAGATGAACATGGTAACAATTTACTATTCAGTACAGAAATTGCACTTTTTCTCCATACCGGTACCATGAAAATTACTCAATGCATAAATGTATGAATGGGTCAAAGTCAAGTTAAAGTCCTTAAATCCCCAAATACATGCTCTCCTATTCATCCAATTAAACCAAGTTCAAGGAAGGTGAACATTCAACACATTTCTGACAAACTTGTCATTTTAATATTTTGCCAGTTTTGTGAAAATGTAATCACACATTGTCCACATGTACTATCTAGACCTATTAGGAGAATTATGCATTATGGCGGAGGCATACCAGTCGCCATAGCGACATTTCTAGTTAATATTACATTTCTTTCTTTTTTTTTTCAAGCATTCATACCACTTTTATTGTTGAGCTGAAAAGTAATTGAGTAATTGACATTTCTTGTTTTGGATGTGTGTTTTGTCTGTGTCTTTTGACAGAATATGCTGAGGACACACAGAAGCAGGAATTTCTGAGGGAGATTGAGTTAATGAAGGAGCTAGGTTACCACCCCAATGTTGTTAGTCTCATCGGCTGCTGTACCATCCAGGATCCTATATGTCTGCTGGTGGAGCATTGTTACTATGGAGACCTGTTACACTATCTCAGGAACAGACGATCTGAGGTGAATACATATTTGATTATTGCACACTGTGTGTTTTAAACTTTCATGTGGCAATCATCTAAAGATAACTGTTTCTTTGCTGTCAAAAATTTTTCATGCCATTTTTGTGTTACTTTTTGTCTATTTGGTACATTTCCTGTGTCGTATTCCTGTTATGAAAGTATGTGCCCTAGATTGGCAAACAGTTGATAATGGTTAAAAAAAGAGTATGCATGTGGCACATTGAATATATGACATGATTTTTGTAAGTTGATGATATCATGAAGGGTCATTATTTTCTAAAACTTGCTTCATGAACCCATGAACATCATTTTCAGCAGGACTAGGACCTCCATAGTGACTTTTCCATGCAACATTTATTGTACTCATAATTCCATTAGATTTTATCATCCATGTGACTATGAATTATGTAGATATATTTGAAGGAACACGGCATTCACAGCATTATCTTTTCAAAATACCAACACTAGATGATAACATCCATTAAATATCATAACTTGCAGTGCTAAATTCAAACTGAATTTATGTTTCTGTTTTTGTTTTGATTTTGGCAGATATTTGACCAATTCAAGACAGGGAGGGCACCACGCACCCCATGCAAGGACACTCTGCGACCGCTGGATCTTCTCTCATTTGCCAGACAGATAGCCATGGGAATGGTAGATAGCCTTTTGCATTCAATTTCATTATTCCATATTGGCAGTGCTCTCAGGCAGAATAATGTTATCATTGATTTTGGCTAAGAAATATTTACACTATCACTTTGTCTTTTAATGGTATAGACATGTGTATCAGGATGGTATGTCAAGATATAGTAGTAGTAGTAGTAGTAGTTTTTTAGTAGTAGTTTATTCTTTAAAAATCACACCCGTCACAAGGACGGCCGGCCTAAAAAGGCCTATGAGTGATACATGTGTACATCAAACATTATAAATAATACAAAATATATAAATGAATCATGTAAGACATACAGACAATAGAAAATAATTTAACATAACAAAAGAGAGAATATGGTGGGCTAAATAATACATAAAAGAGATATTCAGCTGTGGGAATATAATAAATCGTTACGGCACGTTAAAATAAGGTTGGCAAAACTGGCTACTTGACAGCACAGTGACTCTGATGACATTAAAAAAAGGAATTGTTGGTAAATAGGTAACTGAGGGAAGGTGGGATCTCTTTCTGATATAATACTGAATAATTGTGATCTGAAATCATCATATGCCGAACAAATCATAAAACAATGAAACTCATCTTCTACATCACCAGAATTACAGATTATACAAAATCTTTCATCGTGTGGGACATTTTTATAACGTCCAGTTTCAAGGGCAATAGGGGCACAACCACTTCTAAACAGAGCTAATGCTCGCCTGTTAGATCTATTCTGACATTGCATAACATAATTAGAAGTATTCATAGAATGTTTAAAATTACGATATGTTCTGAGTTTATTTCTGGATTGGGGAACTCTCCTTTTATCATCAAACAGTGAACATTTCCACTTATTTTCAACAAATAATTTACATACTTTGGATACGGTGCTCACAAAATTATGTGTACTAACAAGCTCCGCCAATGGTTCAACATGCATACACTGCAATTTTGCAAATAATTGTTTAACCTTATAACACCAATTCTTAATACCATTATTTGCCAGGGACTTTGACCACAAGAAAATTTTTCCAGGGTAACGGTCACTAGTATACTTACTCAGGTTACACCAAAGCCTAGCAATTGATTGACACTGATAATAAAAAGGGGGATCCCAACCCATATCACCCAAAACTGCATCATTAGGGGTATATTTCCCCACTCCAAGGTAGAAACGACATGCTCTATAAAAAACACTATTAATGGCTGAATATTCTTCTAAGCCCCAAATACCGTTTGCATATTGCAATATGGGCAAAATCATAGCATCATACAATTTTTTATACGTCATAAACAGAGAACCACCTATCAATTTAAATTTACTAATAACCACTCCAAGGGCTCTAGTTGCAGATTGAGCCAATATCTTGGTTCCTTTTTGTAAACTTAAAAATTCATCAAACCACAATCCAAGATGTTTATATGAGTCAACAATATCAAGCTTTTGACCATTACAATGAAATAAAGATGTGGTTTTCGCTTGGGCTTTTCTCCTGAAATGTACAATTTGAGTTTTTAAAGTATTAAATTCGATCCTCCACTTCTGAGCCCACAAACATATACTATCAAGCTTCAACTGAAGATCATTTTCATTATCAGCAATTACCACAATGTCATCTGCATACATAAGCATATCAATGTTTGTATCTAACACCCGGATACCTCTGTTACACAGCCTCACACTATCAACTATATCATTAATGAAAATATTAAACAGGACTGGGGACAAAAGACAACCTTGTTTTACCCCTAGATCCACATTAAAAAAATCAGTAAAGTTACCATTCACATTTACAGTACATTTGGTATCTTGATAAAGAGCCTTTATGGAGTTATACAACTTGCCATGAACACCAATAGACCTCAGCTTGTACCATAACAAAATCCTGTTAACACGGTCAAATGCTTTTTTTGCATCAATAAAGCAAACAAAAGTATCTTTTTTACACAGCTTTCTGTTTTCAATAATAGAATAGAGGCTATATAAATGCTCAAGACAACTCCTTTTCTTTCGAAACCCGTTCTGTTCCTCATTAATAACACATTCTTTTTCAAGGAAATTAATCAATCTTTCTTTTAAGATATCACAATAAATCTTACAAATCACAGATATCAATGTGATACCTCTGTAACTTAAAGCTTCACGTTCATCCATACCAGGTTTAAGAATTGGATGAATAATACCTTTTTGCCATATCTGAGGGGAAATACCATGTTCAAAACAAAAAGAGTATAAAGCATGCAGGAACTGAATAGAAACTTTATTTTTTACTACCTCAGCAATAAAGCCATCTATTCCTGCTGCTTTATCTAGTTTTGCTCTGTTTACTGCTGAAGTTACCTCTGATAAACCAATAGGATGATTCAGGTCATCTCCCCGTGAATCAATTTCCTGAACATTTAATTCCAACTCCAATAATTTCTTTTTTATACCAAACAAAAAATCATCGTCAAAACCAGCATCATTATCAGTAAAAAGAGAGGAGAAATCATTTTGCCATTTACTCAATACAATATCAAAATTCTCAGTTATTTCTCCATCACTATTGACTACCTCCATAGGAATTTTATGACACCTGTTACTTTCATCTGAGCCAATCTTCCCTATCTCCTTCCAAAAACTACTAGAGTCTTTATTAACCATTGCATTCAATGCATTAATTTTTCTATGCTGATATGCTCTTTTTGCTTGACGTACCGCTTTATCAAAATTTCTATGTACAGCTTTATAATCATCAAACTTCATCTTTCTATCATAAGCATTTTTACATTTCAACCATTCTCTTTGTTTACATTTCACTCTATTCCACAAAGATTGGAGATTTTCATCCCACCATGCTTTAGGAGTGTGAGGGAGACCTTTTACAGGTC
Organism: Diadema antillarum; assembly: GCF_040938485.1. Classification (NCBI taxonomy): domain Eukaryota; kingdom Metazoa; phylum Echinodermata; class Echinoidea; order Diadematoida; family Diadematidae; genus Diadema; species Diadema antillarum. The sequence continues at coordinate 954,050 of NW_027270976.1, read as the reverse complement.
TATTGGTTTTCTTTTTCCTACAATGCCTGTGTACTGCATTTTGCAGAACTTTTTCAAATTCACCATATAGTTCATCCAAATGCTCTTGAGATGGTACACCATCTACTAATCTTCTCAAAAGAGAATCTATTGCATTTTTACTTTCCTCATCACACATAAATCTATCATTTATATCATTCAAATGATACAGTTTAGACAGATTTTGAGGACTAGAATTAACATGCTCTGTGGATTTGGCTCTATCACCTGAAGGATTTCTGTCGAGTGACCAGCATAGTATAGAATGGTCAGGAATTGAACCTAACACTGGAATAGAATGTTTGTCAATTAACTCTGCAACGAGCAGAACATAAAAATTGGAGTATAGGTTTATGATATATGTCATGATGAAATTTGTATTGTTCCAATATACACTGGAAGATAAATAGCAACAATATCAGCTGTTGGATATTTCATATCATTGCAAAATGTCATTTTCATTAGTTCCTCAATGTTGTTTTGCTGGTCATTTAGGCAAGCTGGACATCAGAAACTGTCCATCTTTATTTTCCCAATTATTGTTGAGTCTTGATAGAATTCTGTTTCCTGACCACGTTGAAAAGTTTGATGCCATTAATGTAATTTTCTCCCATTTTCCCCTCTGCCTCTTATCTAGGAATACATATCTCAGAAAGGTTTTGTTCACCGGGATCTGGCAGCGAGAAATGTAATGGTCGCAGACGATAAAAACGTGAAGATCGGCGATTTTGGATTGACGCGTTATGTTTACGACGATAAGGTGTACGTAAACAGACGAGGTGGCAAGTTACCAGTAAAGTGGATGTCCATAGAAGCCATCTATGACCAAGTCTTCACCACCAAGGGAGATGTGTAAGTGGAGTCTGAGGATGGATGCAAGAGTATATACTGCCCTCTTGAGTTGGATTCATAGCACTTTAAGTAAAGAAAGCAGGCGTCAGTCCTGAATCATAAAATGTACCAGCGAGTCTTTAAAGGGACGCAGTCCTCACGAAATTTAAAAAAATATGTTGTTGTTGGTACTTCCGATGAACTACTTTCATCAAAAACAAACTTTCAAATCACCAAATAAGCTCGTACATTTCGGTTAAAAAAGTGTGACTCTGCAAATGAGCAAGTCTTGGCGGAGAGTCATACGTCATCGATGCACAACTCTTTCCAGCGGTGTTCTGTCATCCCTAGTTTATTTATAAATACATGTTTGCTATTTATTTTTATATTAATTGTATATATAAATAAACTTGAAATATTTTGTTTGAAATAATAAAACCACATATTGTCACATTTTATGAAAAAATCAGATATGATCATTTTGAACACTTACATTGGTTTTCTGAGGCACGGCTGTCAACTTGAGAGTAGGGCATCAATGACGTTGCACCTTTTGGCAGGCTCACACGATCGCTTGCAGGAATTATTCTTTAAAAATCGCGTACGGAGACAATTTTTGATGTCCACGCGTATAAATTGGTGAAAGGTTATATTTTTTACTCTTCTTGATTATCAGTACAGTGAAAATCTCAGGACTGCTTCCCTTTAAAAAGTGACACCTGTAAAATTGCTTTCATTTCTTGCAGAGCCATCGTCTCACATGTAGTTTGCATGGAATAAAGATATTGCAAACATAATTACACAGCCGTGGCTGAAAAAGTTATATTCAAAATATTTATATGAAATGGAAAGCTTGTTCCTGCAAGGTATTTATGAATAGTGAAGAGGGAGTGGAAATGCCTATATCGAGTACCATCTCAGTATAAATCATCTTTTTGAGGTCATATTCATTTAGCCAAAGAAATTTAGAATGTCTAGCATTGTTGAAAATAATGATATTGTATTGCTCTTAGCGCTCTCTTATATCAGCTTCTTTTGATGGAATGATTGAGATTCCATAAATGAATATAAGTGCTACCTTTTCCTTGATCATCAAATTGGCAATGTTGCTAGCATTCTGTAGGCTTCTTCAACCTACCAATGTGTATTGTCCATTTCTCCACAGGTGGTCATATGGTGTGGTGCTGTTTGAGATCATGACCCTTGGTGCCGCACCGTATCCTGGCATCCCGAACAAAGACATGCCTAAACTTCTCAAGGGGGGCTACCGTATGGAGAAACCTGAGAACTGCTCACCAGAAATGTGAGTCACTTTCACTTGAAGATAAAGCATTTCAAATTCTGAAAGTGTCATCAAAGTAGAATGATGTACATGAAAATGGTATCAATTATTCCAAAAGTGTTGTATGAGATCTAAAATCGGAGTACTTACCAAGTGAGGCCGACAAGGATGGGGCTAACAGAAGGAGACTTTCTTTGCAATTTGTTGATGTGGGATGAATTCAGGTATCAATTTTATTCAGATTTCATAAACAATAGTCTACCTTCTAATTAGGTCTATGTCTATGTGTATGACTGTTCATTTAAGCTACTAGAAAATTCTTTGTTTGGTTTAAAGTGAAAGAAGTAAAACATCACACTGACAATTATTGTCATACACTTTATTGAATTGTTGCTCAAGTTTCAAGATTTTTCTTTTCCAGCATACTATGTCCAAACGAGGAGATAAAAGGAAATTGAAAATTTTGGTTTTGATCTTTCAAAAACAACATGAGAGTATTGAAATCAGTCTATGAACAATATATGTCCAGTCAAGTGAAAGTGTAATATCTCCGAATTTGTGATCGCAATTTTGGCCTCAAACAACATACAATCTTCTTTCCAACTACATACAGGAAAGATCTTTGTTTTAGCATAATACAAATTAAGATTTATTGTATTGTGAGTTGGAATTCAGTGAATTATAGTATCAGAACATAGAACATCATATAATTATAGCATCATGATGGGTCATCAATTATGTTTCAGAAAATATCAAAATTTTAGCATCATACTTACTTGATTTATTCATATCCTTATACTGACTTGGCTTCAGTTTCAGCATCATGCAGTCATGCTGGCGAGACGACCCCGAGGCCCGAGAGGGTTTCACCCAACTCCGCAACCGTCTAGAGGAAATGATGGAGCAGAACGTGTGTTACATGGAGTTTGATTCCGACAAGCAGCAGTGTTTTTACTACAGCTCATCCAGCTCCTCCTCCGATGAGGAAGATTCCATCATTGAAGGTGTGGAGGTGGAGGCGGAGGAGAGCCCGATGCTGGAATCAGCCAAGCTGGAGATGATGAGAGACGGTCACCTAGCAACACCGATGCTGAAGATACCCTCGGGGTGTGCCAATGCTCTACAGAGTCGCAGTACTCTTAACCTAAGTCACGTGAGTCCTTGTAAGCCCAGTGCCGTCGTGAGCATTAGTCTCAACAGCCTGGACCACTCCAAGCAAACTGAACTACCCTGGCTACCATCGGATACCGTCACGTTTGGCCGCAACATTGACAATCGGGCTTATTACGCTGGACACCTAAGCACATCAGACGATGCAATGGCACAAAATTCTGCACACATACAAGGGGAAGATCAGAGCAGTGAGAATCCTTATTCTGGGGTCATTGGGTCACTGGAGGGTGTCCATGGTCACAGTGTACCTATATTTGCCCAGATACAGGCAGGAAGCTTGGAGTCCAGAGAGGGTTCCCCAGAGGAACTTCCACACAGCAGTGGGGAGAGCAGTCAGGACAGTGACTCCTGCATCGGAGACGAGAATTCATCAGACGAGGAGCATCATCACATGATCAAGGACTTTGTTCATGGAGGAGACCTCTTTGATTCATGTGACATGTCACCTGATGATGTGCAGTGTATCCAGTACCCTCCACTCATTGCTCTCAAACACCGCGATGAAGGTAAGGAGCTCATTAGCCCTACCAGTCTGGATTCTGGGGTGTCATGTGATATGGCAACAAGCAAGCTGATGATGGATGCTTGCATGGAAGTACATCCCACTTCACTAGCAGACTCAACCGTGTGAGTTGACATGAGAAGCGTCACATAACAATCATATGGAGACAGGTTTTCACAGCCCCATGAGTGAATGTCAGAACTCTGCATATTTTCATGCTTTTTTGTCGTAATGAAATTCCAACAGAATATGACTTATTATTGACTGTCTCTTCCCATGTCCAAACCTGTGAAAAAAATACCAATAGTCAGCTAACTTCAGAGCATATATTGGGCATATAATTGTGTTAAATGGTCTCTGCAATGACAGGGAAACTATGTTTTACCATGCAATTGTTCAAACATGCCTTTATCTGCTCAATTTGTTGGAGAAGATAAAAAGCACGAGCATTCATCGGTATAGCTGTCTGTCTGTTTATGCATCCTGCACATTTTAAGATCAGAGCTGGTTACGTTCTTCTACTTGAGGCACCATGTGCCTAGTTGATACCATTTGCTGAGTATTGCTAGTCACTTTGGCCGAACTGCGAGGTGTTGGCATCTCCGGCTTATTTTCAAGTTTGTATTATGGGCAGACCATTTTGCTGGGTTTGCACTCTAATCTTTGTGAGGAATTGAAGTTTGATTGCATTTCAGACGTACTACCCACTGAGCCACCCCACAATTCTATAGCTGATGAGGCAAAGACTACTGAAGAGAAGGCTCACATACTAAAGTCTGTTATCAACACACCAAACAAATTAGATCAAATGTCAAGATATGAAATATTCCTTGAAAAGTATTTTCTTTTCCTCAGACAAATGGTAAATATACTGTCAATAGTGTCATTGATGCCATGTTGAGAATGAAAAGGAATGCAAAGTTTGTCATTCTCTATTGATGTAAGTTGACATGACTCAATGAATTATTTGTACAACTGTGTAGGATTGGCAAAAGGTAGGCAATGTCCCATTTCTGGAGTCACTATCAAGCCATCAGTCAACATGACAAAGTCATTGATTTTGTCTCATGCATGTGATATTTGATGACTGATTGGATTTAGGTATTTGCATTTATCCTGTTTCTGCATGGTACAGTACTTGTGATTATAGCGAGGAAATTTAGATAAAAATTGTAGATGGTATTCAGGTAAGTAAAATGAGCAAACGTCTTTCATATCTGGTTTCAGAAGGCAAAAGTATTCAGTTTTGTTGTAAAAGTTATCAAGTTGTTTTTTTGCTTCTTCTTCTTCTTCTTTTTTCTACTATAAAGTCAAACATTCCTATCCAAGGACATTGAAGTCATTCTAGCAGTTGTTAGATTGTGTTAGCTTACAAGGCAGCAGGAGAATGTGTGTGTTGTAGTATAAATTCTTATTTGTGTGATAAACCACAATATATGTTTCTGGTCCATATTCATAGGCACTTTAGCCACATTAACCAATACGTACAGCTGTATACTGGTTTTATTGCCAAGTAAGCACTGCCACTTTGTTGGGTAGTTTGAATCTGTTTCAGAAGACTTGTGATTTGTGGACTGGTCAAAGTTCCAGGTGGCATTGTAAACAAATATTGTGACTCCAGGTGACTGTGATAGCCTGCAATGTTTTTTGTTAATGATGATCATCTTTCAATTCTCACAGCTCATCTATCGTGGTTCATCCATTTAGGTGAGTCAAGGAGGTGTAGTACAGCACAACTCAGTTGGAGATACTACAAAAATGTTTGACATAATGTCGCAGAGCAGCTGACAGAGAAGACATTATATTTCCTGAGTTTCAGTGCAATTTGTGATTCCACGATGACTTCATCATATCAAGATTATGAATATATTTTAGACACAATGAAATGAATGTGAGTCAGTAAAAAAATATTTATAAATGATGTATTTCAACCATGATATGAACATGTAAATTGCCAGGGGGATGTCAAAGGATCAAAGTGTAGAAACCTGATGTCTATACATTTCTGATTCTCTTGTAAGACTTAAGATGTCTTGGTGGAGGATGAGAAAGTATCTGTAATATATCATGATATATATAATTTACAGTAGAGATGTTGCGTGGTCATATTTGCAACCTAATGCTGGCAATGAAATGGATGTACAACAGAAAAAAAACCATATCTTTCTCAAATATATCGAAAATTGCTCAAACGTTCACTGTCCTGTTCCTCTGATCTTTCTACTTCTATTCACACAAAGTAATTTTAGGGATGGAATTCCCACTTAATATTTTCTGCATCACTTTATCGATGAAATCATAATTATCTTTATTCAGGATAACACAAAATATGAGACTGTAATGCTCATCAATATTTTGCAGTAATATTCAAACTAGTTGGGATTATGAAAATGTTTTATGAACTGAGCTCATTTCTTTTTTCTGTCAAACTATTACCTGCTACATTATTGACTCTAGAAATTTGTCAATATGAACTTGCCATGTGGAACCATTGGGAGCCTTGCAGCTCTATTACAAATATCTTTTCTCTTGCTTTCTTTTAAAACACAGTTGTATATCTTTGTTATTCTGAAAGGTTTTTAGTATGATGGCCCTTGGTATGAAACAAGGAAGATGTGCAAAGGTGTATTTTGTTCTGTTTTATCTGCAATATTTGAAGGATTTGTCTATCACTTGTGCTGATCTATTGATAATAACTGGGCAGAATATCATTGTAACACCTATATCAGAAGTCATGTTATGAGATGAGACTATGAAATTTGTTGCACCAAGAACCTACCATACTAGGCTCATGCAGAGTTTTCTTTAATCTTATTTACATAAAGCTCTCAAACAAAACTTTCCAATCTGTGCTTCAAATTTGTCATATACAGAACAACAGTCAAAAGCAGTGTTATATGAATGCATGTGTAATGATAATCTGCATAAATTGATCAGAACAGGTAATACTTGTGCAAAGAATGAAATGTGAGAAATATGTCAAAACATTGGTAATTTTATCGCACAGGAATTGTAGCATTTTATAAACCATGTACAGATAGATATCTAGTGAAATAGATTTGTTCCAATGTACCACCTTGTAAGTATTATGTCTAAGTGTTATGGCTGTTAACATAAATCACATTTTCTGCAAAGGGGTCATATTTTAGTAATTATACAAACAGTACACTCTGTAGGAAAAGTGAATGTAAAATGTTTGTAAATGTACGAGATTTATCACTGTCATTTTAGTTTATATGCTTGGAAGATTTTGTTTGTATATTTATGAGCCACTTCATTAATTGTGTGTATTTTGTTTATTATCTTGAGTTTAGAAGGAAAAATATGTTTCTTGTTGTGATAGCTGTAGTTGTGGACAGAATACAGTGATGCTTCCTTCATTTGTGTTTGTTTGACTGAATGATTTTCCTCCCAAATTTAAAAATTGTGTGGTTAGTACCAGTGTTCCAGTAGTCAAGTTGATGTTTAGAGTGTTGCTTTGTCAATATGTTTCCTCAGTTTTGTCAACAACAAAAAAAACAAAAAAAACAAAAAAACAGACAAAAGGCACAAGTGCAATAATTGATGTCACAAATCAAACAGTGTTTTCATGGGTACTTATTTTGTCTTCTCACTCTACAGGTGAAATTACAGGTGAAATTACAGGTGAAAATTTGTGTATTCTATTATTTTGTCCTATGTGAACATGTTTTATGAATGTGTATAATATTGTCTACAATACTCTCAATACTTGTAGCTGTAAAACACATTCCTGATTTGTCAGTACATGATAGCCATTGGCTAAAAGAAGTGAATGTGAAATGAAAAAAAGGAAACAAACAAACTTAAATCTAAATATCAATAATTGATCATTCTTTCTCTAAAAATAGCTCTTGAAACCATATGATATTTTTTATACTATGAGAAGAAATAAGACTTGGAAAACATAATGAAAACTTTCTTCCAATTAAAAGTTAAATGTTTCTCATATTTACTGAGGTTTATTACAAAAATATCCCAGTTTATGTTGGTTGTAAATAAAGCATAAATATAAAAGCAGGTTTTGTGGGAATACATGTATTTCTTTCTCAGATAGGCAAATACATACAGATATAAAAGAAGGCACAAAGGTGGTGAACCTTAAGACTATCATAGTGCTTGGCAAAATATGATTAGATGTAGAATTCATTTTTCAATTTAAAAAATCCAGGAATAATAAACTCTTCCTTCACAAAGTATCATTTGTGAACGTAATCCGTAATTTTGATACAATTTAAAGAATCGTATCAGATATTCAGGGTGTAGTTTATGTCGCAGCAGGACATACTTGATGTCATCTATCACAAAAATTACAAATATGGTTTGTCATTCACAGTAAGAATATACTGACCTGCAGACTTGATTTTGTTGCTTATACTTTGTGTCAATGTCTAATTTCATTTCTTTATAATTAATGGATCATTCCTGCTAAAATAAATGTAGGCTTTTCCCCAAATCTTGCCTCTAGTCAGAAGTTTAGAATCACCATAATTAAAATGTGCAATATATTAAATATATAATCACAGAAGTTTTATTTTTTGACAATCTTTGAAAGAAAATTATAATTCCTCTTAGCCTATATGTACTCAGTCATCCATGGATGTGGTGTTAATTTGTTTCCATTTTTTGTAACCAAATAAATCCAGCAAAAGTGTATTCAGACTGCTTTATCGCTGCCATGTGTTTCTCATTGTTTGGTAAAAGATACCTTTATAACAGGAGAGAAAGTGAAGAGAGACAGACAGACAGACAGATGGAAAAAGAGAACGGGTGGTGAGAGAAGTAGGAAAGATCAATTTGATGGTATTATAGTAAAGTGAAACATACCAACATAATCTACACAGGTGGGTTTTCTATTCAAAACTAGAAATCGACGAAATAAAAATTCGATTTGTCTGACCCGCCGCTTCTCGGTGCTTTAGTTCCCTGTAAATGTTAAACACACAGCGCCATCACATGTCTCTTACACGTCCCCCCCCCCCCCCCCCCCCGCTATCGTGTCTGTGTGCTGTAGTCTCTTCAGCTCTGAAGCCCGATACATACCTACGACTTACACACACACACACACACACAACGATGTTTATTCACACACACACATTCACACACACACACACACACACACACACACACACACACACACACACACACACACATAGCACAATCTTAATTACTCTAGATAATATATCATTTTTAGGTTAGAATCGAGAATCAATCTTATCCAGCATAAAACCCACACTGTATATTCATCTAATAGGGGCTTAATATCTATTATCATCTATTATTATATTTTTTGTAGGCCCTATGGTTTATAAATTACATCAATGCATGTGTGTGTGTGTGTGTGTGTGTGTGTGTGTTTGTGTGTGTGTGTGTGCGTGTGTGCAATACGCATAGTAGCCATGTTGTCTGTCTCTTCTAGTCTCAGAGAGTCCGAGATGAGAGAAGAGTTATAATCTCATCACGCATCCATCTCGAAGTACAATAGTCGTTACGTACGTCATCTGCTAATAGCCGACTTTCACGCAAGCTCACATTATCAAAACCAGAAAACAACCCTGTATATCGTACGACCTGGAAGTGTGACGTCACCCTTTTATTTACATTTCAATCGATCTGTTGCCTAAAAGAAAAAAAAAAACACCCAAAACAAACCAATCGTTACCGAGATATCTGAATATCTTATATTCCGTTTGCCAGTTTGGTTGCTTGATAAGATCTGACCATTGTCTTGATTAAATCATTTGATTTGATAAATCAAATTAAGCAATACCGCTTTACTATTTGAATAAGATTGCTTGTCGGTTTTTATTGCAGACCTTACTTGCGTACCATTAGAGACACGCATTTTTCACGAAATGAATGATTGAAACTCTTAACTTGAATTACATTTGATTTCATGAAGGTGGAATTGTTTCCTTTTGAGACCCCTTACAGTAAACATTTAAAAAAAAAAATCATTGACTCTATGACCTGAAAAAATTTCCAAGAGGGATTTTACGACTGAGCCAAACAATCAAATTCAATCCAAAAATGTGCCCGTGAAACACCTTTAGTAAAGCAAAAGTTACATTCTGTATACAGGCGCATACAAAGTTAGGCAGAGAAACAAATAAAGTCCGATATATCAAGTTCAGCATGCTTTCTTGGAAAATCGTTCGCAGGCTTACATGTGGATCAGACAAGATGGTGTAAGTGATTATCTTCTACTCACAATTCTCCGTAATATTTCTTTTCAATATCAAGACCATGTCATACCTTTTTGAGGTCAATAATTCAGCAACTATATGAAGCTCTATTTAACTTTACTAAGTAATCTCTACAAAATCATTTGACCTATGAAAAAAAAAATGATAATAAAAATGAAGGACTCAATTTTATTTTCCTGAATTTAAAACCGGTTAAGCCAAGGTAGAAAGGTCTAAAGCCCGGCTTTGCCCGGGACGTTAAAAGAGGGCTTTAGAAGTTTTAGGCTGGATACTCACCAGTACCCGCGCACGGTTGAAACAAAATTTTAATTATATTTCTCGTAAGCGTGAACGGAAGTGCGGACCGGATTCAAAATCCGGTATCAAGTCACATACTATCTATCTAAGAACATCGCCTTTCGGAATTTGTGCAAGTTTATTGCATTAAGCTGTTCATCACATTTGTTCATCGTGTATTAAGCTGTATTTCTTTCTGGTGTTTCTTATTCCTTGTCATATGCTATTCTGTAGGTTCGATGTTCCAAAACGTACAAATTCCGTATACCTGAAGGATTGTTAATCCGTTAATCCGAATATTTCTGGCGTTATTCCGAAGATTCGTAATTCTGAAAATGAAATAAGATTCTTTATTCCGAAGGTTCGTTCATCCGAAAATGATATCAGGTTTGTTTCTCCGAAGGTTGCGAAAATGAAATAAGATTTGTTAATTCGAAATTGTAAAGACGGTGCGTACTAACGAATCTTCTGAATTGCGAACCTTGTTTCATTTTCGGATTAACAAACCTTCGGAATGACATTCAGAATATAAACGTACTGTAGGGCCTAACCCAGCACAATATACCTCTATCTACTGAATGAGCTTCAATACAATACGTCTAGTTTGCTTGAGTTTGATCTTGCTATGAGGGCGCGCTTCAGGCAGTTTTTTCTGGTTGGTAGGAGCAACCTTCATACTGAACGAATGCATCAAATTTGTTAGGAAACCTCTCTATGCAACACGATATCCGTTTCTAGTGACGACGGAGTGAAATTGTGCTCTTCTCTTTATGAAAAGAAGCTACCGGGGATGGGAGTCAAGTATACTGTCAGTATTATGTCAGCTACCCGGCAGCCTACATCCAAACTGAACCAAAAGCACGGTGGCGAGTATTATGTGAGTTTTATCATAGATTAAGGGACCAAGAAGTATATAGGCAGGTAACAATACGGGGGGGGGGGGGGTTAATAAGTATGTTATGCTTGCAAATTTATAGTGCACCATGCTTAGTGAGAGCATTATAAATACTACACATAGCCAAGATAGCAACAAAACTCGTCTCGCTCCCTCTCGTTTTTACCAGAAAGAAATCTTGAAAACCCTTCGACCGACTTGTTGCCTGTAACAAAAATACTTCAAATTTTCAGTGTCAGTGCAAAATGTTTTAGTTAATAATAGATTAACGCTATTTCAGATGGCAATTGAATGACGATATCTTTCTCGTTATTTACTTTATTTTGCCTAAAGTTTTCCGGATCAGATCTTTTTATCGAAGTAAGGATGCAAATACTATCTCTCGATGATTTTTTTTTCTGTAACTATACAGCGTTTAGGGCAAGTATCGGTAAACATACATGCCCTGTATCAAATGCAATATGACCGTATTAAGCCGGAGCAATACATCATGTCACAGCATTAGAATTAATATCCATCCAAATTGACAAGAAAAAAAAAAATGATTGTTATCAAGTTTTCATTGGCCTTACCCTCTTTCCAAAACAATGCTGTAAATTCGATCAATGCCTTCATAAACTATTTCTCAACACAAACAAAGATTGATGTGACTCACTGCATTCATTTACAGTGGAGCATGATATCTATCAGTGTCCGTAAAGGATTTTCCACATTTCCCTGATATGATATGACCGAGTTGATTCAGTCAATAGTCACGTGGTGTATCCTTACCTTGATTTATCAACCCTTTCGTCATTAGTGTTCGCCCTTTAGACTGAGGATAGTGTGGGTGGTCTGACTATCGATACATGGTCACATTCCGATCCCAGCTTTGCCGAAGTATAGTCAGGTGACCAGCGGCCTGGAATGGACCATGTGATCACCGCTGTCTGTTTACTCTGTACAACTAAGTATAGAGATTCAAATCTTTGTAATGATGTTCTGTATATTAGTAATGAGATCTAATATAATTTCATGTGAGGATGACTGGGGATGATGTCAGACAAGATGAAACAAATTAAAGGAAATTCGAAGGAAATTTTTGTTGCTGATGATAAGAAAGATAATTTGTGAAATATCGAATCCCGTGGTGGAGTGTTATACATGTGTCTGCGCAAGTTGTCTTTATTCATTTTGTAATAAGATGATTTTGTAGTTCTAAAGTTTAAACAGAACGTGCACAAATAAATGCAAATCCATTAGACCTAGCTGTCATGTAGTCCTACTCTTTCGACCCATTGAAGAATTGGGCTATTCGAAGTTCTGAGAGGGTGAATACGTCAGAATTATGATTATTAGATGAAATTAATTTGATATGACATGCTGCAAACTACGATGCAAACTGCCATGCTCTGAAACTTTAGAGTGCCAAAAATCCCTCACATTGCGCTGATTATCATCATGTCGTTATGAGTTGATCACGACTCGCAGGATCAATATGGTGACATTTTTCTCTAATGTTTCTCAATTTGTAACATGTCTCAACTCATTCAGCAAGAGAGGAAATACTACTCCTGGATTTTGGCTCGCGAAGTCGTGAACTCCAAAACACAGACCTACATTTCATGACATTTGACTCCTCATTTCATTTCTATTCATTATCCGAGATTACAGATCACATCGCTACGTATTAAACCCTCACCTGTAGTGTAGAAGAAAAAGGAAGCGTTTGGTCGGCTGAAGACTTTCTTATGACGTCATACGGAAAACATTACACGTGACTCCGTGTTTCCTCGTCTGCTTCTCGATTTTAAAGGAATAGGATTCCTTGTCAAGTGTGACAGTCAAATTATGGATTTCTTATCTTTGTTAGAGGAAACTGGACGCCAATTTTAATTTCCCATTAAAATGTCTAATATATGAAGAATATTTTTGATGATTCATACAAATCACAGGCTCATGGTTTATACCACCCCACCTGTAAAAGAATGTTCTACAGAAACTAATCCGGGTTGCTAGTGAGGGTTTCCCTGATGAGAAATTAAAGCTACACAAGCTTGACAGAATATCACAGTCACATTAATTTTGTTGTAGTAGTTATACCCAAGAATGCGTTAACCATTCATCCATTCTTTGTCGATCTTGACTCGTTGGAGGGATGCTGAACCCCAACGTTCCATCGTCAGCGGGGGTAATATCGGATGATAACAGATGACTGGATCGGTATCATCGTGACAGATAAAGTGTTTTCGCTTCCCTCAAGCTCTCTCTACCCATCATTTCGATCATTTAGGTGTTGCTTCATGCCTACTATTTATTGTTGCACGCTTAGCTGGTTAAAAAGAGAGAAAGACTTAGGAATTCGCGATGTCCACGGAAGCCGTTGGTCCGTTGTGAAATCAACAAAACTCTTGGCTGTTTTCCAGACCAAACTGCATTTCGAAACCAGACAGCAGTGCGATGCCTCCGAGAAAGAGACATTATCTTGCCATCAGAGTTCGCTAGCTTTAATCTTGTTTGTCAGGAATGAAAGTTGACAATGAGACAGGCGAGCTCCCACCTGTACGTTAGTCATAAATTACCCCCACCCCTCCATCTCAGCACGATTTCTCGTCCAAAATACTTTCTATCGTAGATCTGCATCTCTTTATCTTTTCGTTTCTTTATATAGGCCTAGATACACCCATAACTCTATCAATCAATTCATAAATCCATCTCTTATTTATCTGACTTTCTTTTACCCTCATTTTCCTTCCTTTTAATACCATTAGTTCTCGTTTCTTTCACATATCTCCCTCTCCTTTCTTACAAACAGGTATATCTCTTTCTCAATATCTCCTCTATAGGACCCTACATGTATTTTCATCACCTCGAGTAAAATATACACCAATATTAGCTGAAGAAAAAAAAAATTTCAAGACCAATATATTTTACGGTCCTATCTTTTTATTCACTTAAAGCAAATGAAGGTATAAAGATGACTACATAAGGTTAAACCAGAAAAGTATAGCTTGGTCAGAGATATGAAGATGAAAGGAAGTCCAGAAGCCGGTCATTACATGTATATCTCTTCCTTCCGGATGTTCATTATCAAAATATAAGTAATATTTCCCATAATGTCTTACTACTTTTGCAGAATTTGAATGCATACATGAATATGAACAAGAATTACATCGCTGCAAGGATTTGTAACATAACATGACTGAAAAGAATTTTAATGTTTCTCAATGTGTCTTCATTTCACTTGATGTACATTTGGTAAGTCTGAAACTGTAAAGGTGTAGATCAAAGAAGATTGTCTCCTTCACGTGACATGAGAGGTGACGACTCTCAGGTAACCACGTGTTTTCATATTATTCTGTCAAATTATCATTCGTTCTGTGATAATTCAATGGGACTGCATTCCAGCAATCCTATTCCTGTACGACACACATCCAATGTCCAAACATGTGACTATTGCCCTGATAAGTTACTCTGACAGTAGTTAACGTCCTCGTTAATCTCTTATGTGCTATTCAAAAAAGTTGTAAAGATGATAATTTTGTGATGATCTCCTGTTTTCTGAATCCTAACGATACCAATTACAAACTGATGCTACAGAAGAACCTTTACCTTGATACACGAAGAGACATAGGATGGAGTTACACCTATATAGGGCGTTGATATACAGCATTTTGAATTCTGCGGGTCGATTTCAGTTTGATATTAACAATGCATGTGATTCATGCTAGTCTCATAATATGGATAACCGTTCCAGCATGGTTTCACGGACCGTCTCCCAAGTCCTCAAGAGATTAAATTATTTCTTTTCTCGAAAGAATCGCAGTCATTCGAAATATGCCTGAAATGTTTGTCTTCTGTATCTGTAGTTATGTACAATCATGTTGTCACAATGTATTTATGTCGAACTTTGTAAAGAAATCACAAAGGGTGTGGTCACATCTAAAACTTTTACGTGGAGCGAGTTCTTCAAGAAGAAATAAAACGAAAAACAACAACATGAGAAAGTATAGTTTTTCATAAAAGACCTGAACCAGACTGAACCAGCAGTTTTCACAAACGAAATTAGGTGGGGGATATCTTATGATGGAGTTTAAATCTACTGTTACAGTCAATTTGAAAGCTGTTGAATGTAAAGTAAAATTCGATCAAGTTGAATTGCATGTGTGTATATATTTGCAAGCATGTATGAATGTGGGTGAAAACACCTGTCATGTCATAAATCACACACAGTACGCCATGTGGTCCTTGGTAACCGGCTCTAGGCAAGAGACTACGGACGAAGCTGAGAAAGACAGGTTACCAGTCTGTGCTGCCACACACGGCCTGTCAGCTTGCCTCAGCTTTGGGTGATTGGCATGGCAGAGACGGTCGCGGTCTCGCCCAAGGTTTGACCCGCACCCAGCGTGTCTGTCAGCCCGAATTGATATTGTACAGGTGTGTACAATTACTGTCGCGTTTAATACCTGATAACATTGGACTTGAAATTTACGAGAGAAGTCTTAGCAGGAGGGAGAGATCAAGAAAAAAAAAAGGATTGATTGACGGATAGAAAGAAAAGAGAGGAAAGAGAAATGACTGGAGATTCAAATTGTCAAGCGATTGTTCGTTGGTTGGAGTACGGGATGGACAATGATTTTGGCTAGTTTATCAATTAGTAATCCACCTAGTTATGGAATAAAGAGATCAGTTGTATGCCAACACATTCATTTGAGTGAGGTCAATAATGATCAGTAGGTTAACTGTATTCCATAGCTAACATACCAGAAACAAGCTCTGAATAATATGACAAAAAAATCAACCCATTACAGTATATTGTGACACTCTTTTCACAAACAATTACCATGAAACAAGCAAAGAACAGAATGATACCACCAAGCATCAATCGCGTGTTTTGCCTCCAAGAGTAGACACCGTGCTCTGAATGCACACACAGTCACTTTGTTTCTTTAGAGAATAAACGTTTCATGGTCGGACATGCTACCGAGCTATGCCAAGATCCCACGTTCTTCACTCCTCAGAGGGGCACGTCTCTATCAAGAGATGACATCGGAGCTTTCAACCCAGTCACCATGGTAACGAACATCCTCTACGCTGGCTGAAAGGTAGGCAAATAGTTTTGCGCACCCGAGCAATTTTCTGCTCGTTTCAGAGCGGCAATTCGAAAGGATACACCTGGATTCCAGTCCCAATTGACGCGTGTGACCTTACGGGGTCATCGCTCAATACCGCTCTACACGGCCGCCTGTAATTTGCGACTGTAATTTACGTTTGAGAACCATCCGCTCCGCTAAAACTTGACTCTACTCTAGCATTTATCATTTAATAGGACGAAGGCAAATAATACGACCATGAGATTACTTCTGCAGCAAGCCATTATAAAGAGTCAGTTTTCAAGGACATGATGTAAATATCAACCTGACGGGGGAAGAAAGCAAGTCAGGAGCTTGTCTCGTAACGAGTTATTTATTAGAAGGACGGCTGAACTGTTATAAGGTTCAGGTGTGCTCGCCAGGGAATATTTTTCGCCTGAACGGATTCGAAACTGAGAGGCGGCGTCTATTGATAATCTTTGTGGAGGTGTTTTTTGATGGCAAGTCTGAATATTCGGCATAGGAGTTCAAGTTTTGGAAGCAACTAGTCACACATTTATCATTTTGGTCGCCTAAATATTTGTCGCATTCTCCCTTCCTTCCTAATGTGGGATGGTACTCTTCCGAAAGATATTATCCCTGAAACTCTGAGATAATTTCAGAACAGAGCGAAACCTTTGAACGGTTTATTCATCGTGTCGGTCATTTCATTTCGTCTGTTGTCTCTCAAAAACCTTCTTGAAAGTCGTCACAAATCATTTTCGGTCTTTGTCTCTCATTCCCCCATCTTCTATATCTTCACAATTTATTCTTCCCGATCTCATACCTATCTTCTTTGGTTGTTTTTCTTACCAGTAACTGATTATTTAATTACAAATGGTGGCCACTACATAACCATATTTCCCCATTTCCTCTGTGGAGTTTTAGACTCTGTTAATGACATATTACAAAAACTTTGCTCCCCCTCCCCATATTCTTCGTTTTTGCTGGCGGCTGTTCCTTCTACCAAGTACAAAACAACAGAAACATTGGAAAAGAAATTATTGATAGAGGTAAATTCATCTGAGTGCCAACATCAGCTTGCAATGTCAGAGATGGAGAGTGCAGTGTTTTGTGATAGTTTTCTATGGAGTCATTAGAAACTCGTGCTTATCAGAAGGTATCTCGATTCATAGCGACAGAAATTTTACTGCGGGAAGCCTGGAAAGAGTTAAAAGAGAGAGAGAGAGGGGTGGGGGAGAAAATACGAAACGCACTCCGCAGACTGAATCGTAAACCTGTCACGTGGTTTAGGTTTTCGATGGTATCTTTTTTTTTCCTCGAGATTTCACCGGGACTCTGTCGTCACAGCCAAATCCCCGCATTTTCTCCGGGGAACATCCGGGAATGCGATATAAAGTGCTGTTGATCTCTCTATCCCGGTAAAGAAAACATGGCCTAAAATTGTCCCTCAAATAGGTTCGAACCAGCCTTTTAGGCGAGTACTAAAATTCTGTATTTAACATATATGGCATAAACTTCTGGATGTTATTTCTCTGTCCTCGTCTGTTGACTTGATGGGAGTTGATCGAAGCACACTAGAATGATAGCCACTTTGTAAGGAATAGGACGTGAACATGACCATTTTATTCGTCAGTTGAAGATGATTCTCTTCAAATGTTGCATTGTGTCTGAAATAAATGTTTACATTTTTAGAGTGGTAGATATATATCCGGAGATGTAAATGACCCGCATAGGAGAGAAGGGGTAGAATAATGAGAGTGCTGATTTGAAGGCACACATGCCACTCAAATTGCTGTGATTCACCTTTTAGAGATACATGTAATAATGTACTAGATGATCGAGAGGACTGACTTCCTCAGAAGGTGTTAGTATAGCGCCCTCAAACAGCCACTCCTTTGCAGTGGACCGTGTAAGAGGAGCAGTCGCTCTTTGATACGGCGTAATCGGTCAATAATTGATGACATTAGCACCTCACCGTGCCGAAAATTGGTGAGCAAACTCTCAACTATGGTGTCATGGTGTCATGACAGTAGCGATTCACGCGAGGCTTTCCACGCTGCAACGTAGTCTTCGTCGTAGACCCTCTTTACTTGTCTGGCCTCTCCTCTCTCAAGCGTTATTGAGTTAACATAGTGACAGCCGGATATAGATTTACAGAGAAATTTGATTGTTTTAGGATAGTAGTCACTATAGTTTTTCCCTGTTTTCCTTTACTGTTTAAGGTCGTCAAATCTTTAATTATGTGAATAGGGAGAGGGAGAGAGCGTTATGTGTAAGTAATAAGTATCATGAACAATATTCAAACACACACACACACACACACACACACACACACACACACACAAACCCCACATTTTTGTTGTGTACAGTGTATCATTACAATAATTTTTATTAATGAAATCAGCGTTTGAATTATAAAACTTTGGTAAATAGAAGAACTTGTATACTGTTCCAAACTTGAAATATTTTTTCTCAAAATGTAAATTATCACACACAAAATAATGTCTAACGCTGCATGAAGAAATTGCAAAAACAAAACAAAGCAATCTAAACCACATCTTATCATCAGAAACGAAAACAGTTGGACTTTGCTCAAATGCATCATATTCATGCCATGCATATCCTTTATTTGAAAAGGTAGACTGTCCCTAAAGGGCATGGTTATAAACAGTAATATTTTTTAAATAAATAGATTAAAACATCACTTCCTCCAGTTTCAGATATTGTATGATATAGAAAATGCATTCTTACACAGTATGACATGCCAATGCATTCCCTTAATTAGCTAATCCTAATTTTTTTTCTCGCAAATCTCATATAGACACGACGGACCGGACATTTAGTAGTCCATCATTTTAGGAAAATCATGTAAAAGAGTGAATTAATGAGAATAGTTCTATCCTTTTCAACTGATTGTAGTCTTTTGCACGGGTAACTTTGATAAAGGGATAAGGGTTCTTTTTACTAAATTTATTAATATATCATCGTCTCTTTTGTTTGTGTGGTTGCGACCCATATCATGTCACTTTTTTGATGAAACATATGAAACTCTTAAATTCCATTACTTTCTGATAGGGCATATATATTATCATCTATGGTTTTGATGAAACTATCCTATATTTGTTCTATCATACTTTGTATTTAAAAAAAATCATCTTAAAGTTGGTGTAAAATTGGATAATAGATAAAAGGTAATTTAGACGGAATCCCTCTTCCTTTTGATGGTTATGAGCACCGTGGTGTTTATCCCTAAGATATAAGATCTTTTCACGAAGGTATATATAAGTTTATTTTTTTTTTTGTGATCGTGAATTCTGTAATCTCATTAGTCAATCACGTAATTGATAAAATCCCGTATTACCTGTGTTACTCAGACCAACCACTGAATATTTCCCGTATTCCGTGAATAAGGTCATATTGTGCGCATGCGCTAAATCGGCCACTGAATATTTTCCGTATTCCGTGATATGACATCATGATATTACACAGCATGCTGCGCGTGTACGTACGTATGCGCGCATAATCACCTCGCGAGACGTAAGTCAACATGCTGGCTGACAGCCGGCGATTTCAACATCATTCACAAGAGGAAATCAGCGAGAAGAAGGTTAGCACAACGTCCAAAAATACAGCAAAGGCCAGATCTACACTTAAAAAGATAAAATTGTTACCCCCTGCTTGTTCAAGAAATACGGGCAAATATCTACGGTGTGGTGCCATATTCCATGAGGCCTCATGGAATATGGCACCACACCGTAGATATTTGCCCGTATTTCGTGAACAAGCAGGGGGTAACTAAATATCTGGTGCAGTACTGTGGTAATAATGATAATGGCAGGTCCCTCTGGGAGGGCAGTGGTAACATTAAAGAGGCTACCATAGATAGAAAACATGATTATTTTACTGGGGGAGTTGCGTCATCATATACCTTGATTCAGGGAACATTTTCCCCAGGATTTTGAAAATAAAAAGTGTATTTCGTTTTGCCTCACGATATGATGAGGAAGATGCACGAATAATTAATGGAATAAAATTAAATTAAATAAACAATAAATAAGGCAATATCTGTTACTGTTAATAATCTAAATGAATACACAAAATTAACTTTTCGAGATATAGTGCGAAGGTGCTGCAACATAATTTGCAAAACAATAAGGCGAGGATTTCATACAGTTTTCACTACGTGTATAGGAAAGTCACAAAGATTGAATATGAGATGAAATTCGAATTGAATTCGGACTATACACCTGCTGAAAACAACCGCTGCAGCTCGGGCACTCAAAACAGAGACGTCATGATCAGGTATGGTCATGATTGCTAGAATCATCAACTGACGAAAAACAGCTCCAGAAAGTTTTGATAATAATGATATTAATGATAACAACAACAAAAACAACAACAACAATAATCATAATCATAATCATAATCATAATCATGATAACAATAGTAATATCGATGATAATACTACTAACAGTTATTATTATTTTTATTATCATCATTAGTATTAGTATTGTTATTATCATGTTTCTTTATTATTATTAGTATGATTATAATCATTTTTAAATTTATTATTATTATTATTATTATTATTATTATCATCATCATCATCATCATCATCATCATCATCATCATCATCATCATGTTTTATACCCATGGTAATCACTATCGCGTCACAAGGCCCTATTGCTTTCGTTACATCAACATTGCCTGGAACCCATTTAAACTGACGAGACTCCATCATTACCATTGTAACTTGACTGCACACAATGTCTATGGCATTTTGAAATCATGGTCCAGCCAGTGTATGTATTCCACGCTGTTCTCACATTATATTATGGGTATCTACACACCGACGAAGAGACAGAGAGGTGATGGAGATAAACAAGGAATAACAAGAAAGAGTGGTAGCGCCACGGAGTACTGTGAGGTCCGCCTCCCTGGTAGCACCATGAGGCCGGAGGTGGGGGGGGGGGGGGGGGGTGAGTTGAAGGAGAGGAACACGATGCGAGGTGGTGTTGGTGGATGGAGGACCCCTCCTGACCTCAGTCAGGACACGAGTAAGGTCATCCAGGCTTTAGGGCCGATTTTCTACCTGACTGGAGACAGTCTCCCACGTTCAGCCGAGTCTGGCACTGGAGTGGCGGATGGCAATCCCCCTCGTGCTCACCCCGTCTCGCTGTTAGTCTCGAATAAGACACGCCATGTGGTATAATTAGACCAAATACGAGACTTTTGTTTCGTCTCATATTCAAAATTCAAATTCAAATTTATTTCACATGCTAAAAAGAAAACATCACGTTCATCTCAGAAGAGAAAAATACATACAAACATAGCACGTGAGGGATCAGTAAAGGCCGTATGAAGCCTATCGATGCCGATTCCCTTACAAACAATAAATAGGACCTCCCTGATAAAAGGTTAGAAGCTATGTAGCAATAGTTCCAAATTCAGCCGATTTTTTTTAAATACATGTACTGTATGTATTGATATAAACCAACACGACGAGGGATGACCGATTACTCTGATTCAGGAATCCAGTGTTTGATCACTTGTCCTTGTCATTCCATCGTTGAGGCCGATGACAATATTTTAGCGCAATATGACACTTGCTAGCGCTCGTATTTTAATGTGTTTTTCTGTGACTATGGGGTGTTTTTTTTTACATTTTGAAGAATGCCGTAAAAACAACATTCAACTCTGCAGTCATCGGATATGAAAAATGGAACATAATTACGGCCTTGTGTGAGAAACTGTTGCAATTCGAAAGACAGTAACAAATACGAAAATAAGCTAGAGCGTCTGCAGTAAGACTAGTTATGGTCGTGGTAAACGGCCAGGGACTTTCCCTCGTATGTGACGAAAGACAGATGGCGTTTGCTGGCGGCAGGATGGTGACCTCTCGATGTTACGTAATAAGGGAGATGAGGTCATATCCAGTCACTGTTGTCCCTTATGGGCTGCACATGGCATGTTGGTTGGTTCAGGAGGTGAAGAAATGGCAGCCATCTCCCTGGCTGGTCAGTGCAGTGCTAACTCTACCACGCATGCATTTCACCTTGAATTGTGGTTTATACTTGTAAGAATGGGCATTTTTCTCTTTTATCATCCGATTGACATCATTATTTGTGTATGTCCTCTCAGAAGTCCCGACCTATGTTTTTCTCTCTTTCCAAAGGAAAAAAGGAAATAAATGACACAATAACTCTTGAGAAAGGTGAAGCCTACTTGTCGGTCACTGCCAATCTTAAACAGGTGCCTCCGTGATTTAAGTGATGAAAAATTCCTGGCCTGTCGCAGAATATCATGCACTCCATACAGAGGAAACCGGCTGACAACACAATTATCATTCCACTTACACAGTGTAAGTGGAATGAGCAAGAAAGAATCTCAAATGTGGTATGTGCTTTTTCTTGGGAAAACAAGAGCACCAATAATATCTTGACACTCACAGTAGTAAGTTAGAGCTTGAAAGTGACAGCAACCCCTCCCTAATTGATAGTGATGGTCATTCTTGTTCACCCTTTCTCTCTCGCAGTGTAACACAATCAACTGATACGGTGGGGAGGGGCAGAGGTCACAAAATAAGGAACATACACTTTAAAAAAAATTCTTTATTCGAATTTCGTTCAATACCACAAAATTCACATTCACCAAAACAGAGCAAAACATTTTACAAAGACAAAATGCATTATACATAAACATGGCACAGAAATATGTCAATCTTTAATTATGACTCATATGACCAAAAACGAAACCTGTTTTTTGTTTCTTTTTTAACACACATCTATTCTCGCACCTCATACACACACTCACACACACACACACACACTCACAAAAGAATAGATGGCAATGGCGAATACGTGCGTTACTCAATAGCAATGGGCGCGAACGCATTTCTAATGTGCACCCAAGCCACGAATATTGAAGTGTTCGTCACTAAAGATTAGTGGATTTTAACTATAAATGACGAAATTATGGCGTTGAAGCCCTGTACTCATGCTCTTGTTCTCATTTAGCTAATTTGTTTTTAAAAAGGACGATTAAAAAAAATCCTGTCATCATAAAAAAAAATTGTCATACTAAGGAGTCCTAACTCCTAGGTCATAAAGGGATAGAAACTAGTACACTCTTAGCCGGAAGTACACGTATATAGTCGGTGGTACTCTATAGAGACTTGTATTGAAGACTGTCGACAGAGATCAAAGGCAGTCACTGGTCTACCGGTCAAGATGATCTCGGGTCATCAGTGATCATTCATCCTCCTGACGGATACTCATTGCTGGGGGGGGGGGGAGGGGGTGTCCGCCCCTCCCTCTCAATAGCAGAAGTGCGTTATGCGAGTCTTGTGAAAACGTCTGGAATGTACCGTTTTTAAGTAAGCCTAATAAACTTTGTTTTGTGTTTGTTAGTCGTTCATTTTTTTTACGTTGATATCTATTTTCTTTATTCATAGTCGAGGACAAATCAAATTGATCTATCTCATCTGAACTGCGCCTGTTTTATGGAAACTTGATTGTAAGAACTGTTGCTCTTAAATCAAGTTTGTTATTCCGTTATGAAGATATGTTTCAGGCACCTTGACAGTGAGTAAAATAGACGTTGTATAACTGAGTAACACCACACGCAAAGTTTAGTTATGGGAAACATGGTTATTTCTGTGGAAATCGGAAACATCACACGAACATGTACAGACCTTCTTCTAAATGCACGTACACGGAGAAGAACATGCTGTTCAGTTCGGGGGGGGGGGGGGGGAGAGCTTTCTTGAAACTTGAAACGATATCACCACTCATTTTCAAACGGAGGGCGCCGATATACAGACATATTATTATGGGCACTCACTTGACATGATATTATTTCTTCTCCTCATTTCGAGATCACTGAAATATAGAACAAAAGTGCAAAGGCATTCTTTCCGGCAGCACGAATCAAGAAATCCAGCATATGTCGTGCGCTGCTGGAGATAGCGCAAAGAAAGCCGAAAACGGATGTTTCTAATAATAATGATTGGTTATGCGCATGTTGAAAAACTACAACAAATTAAGTTATTTCAATGTACAGACAAGAAACATGCACTGGAATTAGATTTGAGATATCAAGCTAGGCGCAATATTTTTCGAATAACCTGACCGACAGCACGCTCGCCCCGCTCGGCTGGAGAGCGCATAGAGGACGATGGGTACAACTAGTCTCTCTTTCAGCCAAGAATGTCATCTCTATTCGTTCTCTTTACTGTATTCTTCGAAGAGATCAAGGTATGAAAACAAATATGGCAACGTTTCATTTGTTCGGGAAAGTCATTTAAAAGGACCAGATCCCAATTTTATCAATTTGTTTGCATGCATCGATCCTACACCCCATCGGCTTTGCATTTTCTTGTTACATCTTAAATTTACGGCATATCTTGTTGTTGCTGTTTTTGTTTACCCGATATATTTTTCTCTTACTTTTCATTATCTGCAGGATCTAAGCAAAGACTTACACGAAATTTAATGTATGGGACTACTCAACTAAAGGGAACGTCAAATGTGAAGCATTGGACTAGGTAGAATTCCTGTTCAGCATCCTTTGGAGCTCCTTGTGCTGGTTTTCATCAGAAATGTTTCAATTGAACATAATACCGTATATGTCCCAAAAATTATAACGGGACCCTCCGCAAAAATAACTTCAAAATTAGTGAATCAATACAGATAAAATTTCAGGGTATGAAACTATAACTTATTACCCACATCTTACAGAAAACCCAATCCAATTTGCTTCAGTGGTCAAAGAGAAATGAGGATCTTTGTAGAGCATGTCAGGAATCCTTTCCCTCCAGGTGTGTTCGCACATTACAGTTTCAAGAGTATCCAAGTGCTTAAAGGACAAGTCCACCGTCATATACATTAGGATTGAGAGAATGCAGCAATATTAGTAGAACACATCAGTGAAAGTTTGAGGAAAATCAGACAATCCGTTCAAAAGTTATGAATATTTGAAGTATTTGCGCAGTCACTGCTGGATGAGCAGACTACTACAGTGTCAGTTATGATGTCACATGCGTACAACTATATAAGGAAAATAAAAAAAGAATTTCACAAAACTTTACTTTTTGAATAAAGTGCACATTTCTTCGACTTTCTACTGACGTATTTTAAGGGTAATAATATTCCCCCTGCCTTCTGAAAGAGAGAAGTTGACTGTTCCTTTGTTATGCGAGGAAAATGGAAATATGTTGAATTTTCCTTATTCTTTCTTTATATCGTTGTACTCATGTGACATCACAACCTTACTTAGTCTTTTCATCCAGCCGTGACTGAGCAGAAACTTCAAAAATTCATAACTTTTGAACAGGTTGTCCAATTTTCCTCAAACTCTCACTGATGTATTCTACTGATAATATTGCTGCATTCACTCAACCCACATGTCTATGAAGGTGAACTTGTCCTTTAACGTGGACGAAACAGACACATGGCATGCCTTACAACGATCCGCATTTCTCTTCGAAAACTTTGCCAAATTAAATGGGGTTTTCTGCAAAATGTAGGTAAGATGTTATATTTGTAGACCCTGAAATAGCATTCAGACAGTTATTCATTATGAAAGTGAATTTTTTAATCACTGTAAAGTAGAGCAGCAATTCAGCCTGTTGGCTGTTATGTTTTAATGTATAGGTCCGTATGTTTTTATCAATAAACCACTTCAATTAAATTCGATATCTCTCACCCTGAATTAGCATACGCCACAGAAATCCATCGGCGATGCCTTCGTGCCACCATTTGTTATAAAAGTTTGCATAAAATTTAGATACTTTGTAGACCGATGGTGTGCCCTAGTAATACGAGTATACACTTTTACACGAGCGAAAAGAATGTTACCAGATGAATAAAGAAGTGTTGAGATGGGGCGTTGGTTTGACAAGGGCTTCGAAGAGAATGGGCGAACTGCTAAATGAACACCCCAGTGTTTGCTTTGGTCTATCGACCATGGTTTACCAGCTATTCATAAATACATCTTGGGAAAGGGACTTAATCGGATACAACTGCTCTGTCCTCGGGTTTACATCGAGTGGAGCAACGAATGGGACTCTCTCGCTAATAGAGTTACGCCATTGTTGGTAATGGATTCTTAATCGCAATAGAAAACATGTACCTATTGTAGGCGTCAAGCCATTGATTATTGATGGTTGTTAGTTTAGGACGCATCAGGGTGAATAGGGCGGGTAAACCGCTCTTTAGCTTTTCTCTTGTCTTCTTTTGGAAGTTTTATCCAAGTCTTGCTCCCTCTCCCCCTCTTCGTCCTTTTAGCCCTCTCCTCTCTACGTCTTTCTCTCTTGGCCTCCTCATCCTTGGCAGAGAACATTCCAGTACTGATCCCCTAAGCACATACAGCCATCTCTCAACAGCTAGTGGCACCGGCAAACAACCGCTCTATCTACCTGTCCCTTTTCACCCCCGACCGCTCCCACAACCAAATTTACCCCCATTTCTCCACAATCCCGTTCCGTCTCTGTCTATCCTATAATGCATGCATATTGTGTTTTTTCTTTTTCTCTCCTTCTCACTCTCCCTTTCTTTCTTCTCTCTCTGTCTTTCTCTTTCGAGAATTCTTACCATTTTGTCTATACCTCATCCTTTGACTCTCTTAATACAAACTTTACTTCGTACCTGTGCCACACCTGGATAAGCGGTTGATGGTTACCCCCAGTGAAAGTTATCCGTGGAAAACATAATACAGGTTGGCGCAATCGAAAGGGAGCTGAAAACAAAGTCTTTTTTCCACCAGAACTTGATACAGGTACTGCACCTGCGATAGGGTCTGCTTTTGACAGCGTCCTCGTTGGAGCGTCAGATTTCATCCTGGAAACTTTCCTCCTCCTAAACATGACCTCCGTCTTTGAACCATCCTCATGTAAGGTTCTCCCTTCACGCGTTCTCACTCTATTCACCTGTCGCTTACACATCTGCTTTTTAAAAATCTTTTTTTTTTAAAATAAATTTATCGACTTGCCCTTACTTGGCAGGGAAGTAGACGCATAATCGCGTATACCATTTTATCAACTTCAACTTCAGAATTAGCAACGTATAATTTCAAGATACATCACTCTTCATCTGCTGTTCTGTCATTTTCGCTTTGTCATCCTTCCATCATCTCCCTAACGCCTTTGAACTGCCATCCCTCCTCATTTCCTCCTTTTTTGTCTCCTTCTCCCCTCTTTCCTTCTTTTTTTTTTCATCTGTCTCTCTCACTCTCTCTATTCTCTCACTCTCCATCGACTCTTTGTAGTCCGTTTCCTTCACTCTCTCGAACCGTCTTACGACTCAGAAAGCCCGCTGGCTTATCCATATGATCCAGAAAAGCATTTCGTATCCCAACGCTCTACTTTCACTCCAGTTCATGTTTGATGCGACACGACTGGAGTGAAGAAAAAAAAAATCGTCATTCACTGTTGGCAACTGCGGGCTCGCTTCTATCACTGGCGTGTTTGTCATTGTATTACTGGAGTGCCATAATGTTCGCACCCATTATTGTGAGTTGAGGGAAGTCTCAAGGATTCTCTACAGTATTGATCGTAAACCAGGTTGACTTTAACCTTGCTCATTTTTACATCGGGTCTTCTTGGGGCTAGAGATTGTTTGGTCAAACCTCTTTAGCTTTAGCACGCCTTATCCGGTTATCCCGATAATACGGCTATTGTCGAATACTAATTGTGTAATTAATGAGCATAGCTAGCCCACGCTGGGGTGGTATCCCTCCTTCTCTGCAGGCCAATTAGTCTGGCTAGACTGCTGAGAGGGGAGGCCTACCGCACTGAGTCTCTCTCCCTCTCTGCTCCTTCTCTCTCCTTACCATCCGATCAACCTCGAGCCAGCCACTGGAAGTAGGGAGCAAAGTGGAGAGTGAGCGTGGGAAATGCTGCAAAGGAAGGACATAACATTACTCTGCGAACCGCTGGCTTGAGAGACCACTGCGAGGCATGAGTGCAAGGAGCCGCTATTAGGGGAGATGTAATAATGCCACCGTATTTGTACAGAGGAGACAACAATGTTTTTACGATACCGATATAAATGACCGTGAGATCGTCGATTTTTTTCCCCTTGTCCGTCTGCACAAGTTAGTTGAGATTTAGCGCTAAGTGTTTGATGTGCGGGACAGAGCCTTATCCCGCTTCAAGCTCGGTTCGTAATCAACTGGAAGAAGAAGAAGGTGAAAGTACGTTTAGTCACCGTCAATGGAGGTCTCAAGACTTGTGCTGATCATTGTAATATGGCTGACCACAGCCGAGGGAGCCCCACCCGACTACGTGACCCTTACCCGTAGAATGGAGAGCAAAATCCTGCGAGTGATGGGGCTAAGTGAACGACCACATCCCCGGCCCAACGCCACGGCACCACAATACATGTGGGACTTGTACAGGCAAATGTCCGCCGCGGAGGAAACGGTCGCAAGCAGCGCAGACGGTGGACCGAGGAGAGCGGATGAAGGCGATGAGGACAAGGCGGGAGAGTGCTCGGGACCTCAGCTCCATGGTAACATCATCCGGAGCCTATCAAATACAGGTGGGTAAAATCACTGACTGGTAGGGGATGATTAACGAGCAGAAATAACGACGTATGTTACGCCAATTACTCACAAGCCAAGGTTGCCTACGATGACAGCTGGTAGCAGTGGGTGATGGACTCATCGCCATTTAATACCATATCTTGTTTCAAATATTTTTTTTCCTGCCTAGGTAGTAGGACACTATTTCACCGCGTGGATAGAATCATAGAACAGGTTGTCTGCTCAGAGATAAGGTTACGTCTCACAATTTGTCATTATTATCATTTATTTTGACTGGCGAGCGCTTGCTTATCATTGACACGAGCCATGAAATTTAACTTGCCATTTATTTACACCCTCTTTGAATGGTTCCGAAATGGATATAGTCATTGGATATTGTCCTACGATTTCACGATTATAGTCAAAAGAGGTATGTGACTAAACTAAGGCAATGAGCGTACTAAACAAACAAACAAACAAACAAACAAACAAACCCCAAGACAGTTTATTTATTTGCGAACTGAAATGAATATAAGGGATCTGCGGGACACCCTTCCTTTTCAAATTTGTGCGAAGATCTTGCATCTATTATTTCTTTTTTCCTCTTTTTTTTTTTTTTTTTGGGGGGGGGGTCTTTTAGATATCAATTATTTATATATCTCCGATTCTTAAAGAATGTTGTTTCCAACTTCGTGTGGGCGTCATTGCTATGTACGTGTTTATACATGATTATATGTGTTATTTGTCTTATGCAGATTGAATGCGGAATTTATTTTCACCAACCTTCCTAAAGTACCGTGCATGCACATGTCACTCTTTTTTATAGTTTGAGGAAATTAATGATGATTGTACATTGACAAAGTGGGCTTGGACATGAAAAAATTAAAACTTACGCTAATCATTTACATCTCTTCATTGGCAATATTTTCTTACGTCCTGCACAAGGCACTTCAACTCTTGGTTATTTTCGCGCTGTTGGTGATCGTGGTATACTCCGGGATGTTAACCATTTAATCCCACGTTTTCCATTCAACCTTCATCGAGGCTTGAAAATACCTA
Source organism: Diadema antillarum (assembly GCF_040938485.1). Classification (NCBI taxonomy): domain Eukaryota; kingdom Metazoa; phylum Echinodermata; class Echinoidea; order Diadematoida; family Diadematidae; genus Diadema; species Diadema antillarum. The sequence goes on along the minus strand of NW_027270976.1, from coordinate 924,193 downwards.
GTTAATTATTCCATTGAGACGAGTGTTTCGGAACTCGGGCAATTAATCGTGCCATTAAACAATTCTTCGTGATAGGTTCGTTGAAATCCCGCGTAATCTCAAACTGAGTATGGCTTGTCCAGCTCTTTGAGGTGCGAAAGAATGTCAATTCTTGGCTGGAATGCGCGTTTTTCATCAGACGTATAGGGTTCAATGGACTGAGTCATTATGAGGCTTTTCAAACCTAATTGGATAGGTGTCCACGCTGGCCTGAATAAAACCCGGAGAGTTTAGTAGGAAACCAGGAGGTGACTGGGGCTTTCTTTAGCCACGACTCCCCATCAACAATGACACTGAACCTCATTGTCAAACTAATATCCCATCATCGCTTTAAAAGGTTCAACGCACCCAATATGGTCGCCTTGGTGCACGGTCTTCAAGAATCTTAAAAAGCTGCTACCTACATTATACTGGGTAGCAATTACGTAAGATTTAGGAACACAAACTGACGTAGATTGTTATTAATCCAGTCCAAGTATTATCTGTATCTGTATGGTTTAGTCAGTAAAATGTCCAAGAAGACACATCCACGCTAACTTGTAGAGGAGCACGACTAGTGGACAGAGCGCGACTATTGAAATTGCTTCAAATTTTGCTTGAACAGGGACAATGATGGACATTGAACCACTGCGTTATAGGGAGTTGGTTCAGTCTTTAACAGTCTTTATTATCTCCGAAATTCTTATAAATCACAAAACTGGAATGGAAACTTACGTCGCGCGACGTTCCTTACACTGAAGGACGCCAAAACAAGCTGATCGTTAATCGGCAAAACGTCGCACGACGTATAAAACTTTCCATTAGAGTTTTGTGATTTATAAGAATTTTGGAGATTTAAGAACACACTGACATAAATCAGTAGAAGTTTGCAAGATGACTGTGTTCGCTTATCTCTGCATCATTTTTATTTCTTCCGTCACCATCACCAACAAAGAGAATAAAGAAGATATCAACGTACTCTATGTTTGTACTCGGCAAATGTTTCTATTGAGAATATACCAGTGATACGAAACATCATTGTCTTGCTGTTTAAATTTCTCTACTCTCATTGTTTTCTATCTACATAGTCGATACACTTATGTCATTAAAAAGCACCTGCACGCCTCCATCTGTTTGTGTGCAACTCTTTGTCCATGACTTATTCGTGCATGTTTCATGGAAGCTTCCTCCCTGCTTTGTGAATAATCAGTCTCTCTGTCTTTCCATTTTAGTTAACTCCCGACTTAAAAGGTCAGTAGTGCGGGCAATATCCTGTAATTAGTTTTGAGTCGCGAAACATACAAGCAAATTGATTTCATATTAAACTGACAAAGAAAAATGACTTTCTGCACTGGCCATTGGTAATTTGCCATATACGCACAGCTTTTTTACATGACCTTTATCACGTGTTGCCATATCACTTTAATGATTTGATAAAATGCTAACATCCTTTCGAGTCTACCCCTCTCCCCGTCTGATTTCCGACCGAGTGACCGAAACAAATGAGTTCCGCCTGCTGTTACGTCATCAGGCCATCAGATCATTACTCAGTCTCCTTCCCTAACATTCCCCCTTTCCCGTCACACTTCTTACACTGATATACAACACTGATAATCAGCAACTTTACCTCATCTACAAATAGATAGTTCATTTATGAACATCATGTTTATGTGATCCAAGATAATCGAGGTATCATTGTCATTGCGTAATGTTGCTTGTCTGGGGGTGGATACTTCTTATGTCGTGGAAATTAGATCACGTTGAATACCGAAGAAACACTTCCCTCTCGTAGGCTGAAATCTATTTGGTCTTGTTAGGATGTAATCATTGTCACACGGTGTCTATTCTTTGTTTGACTATTGAAGTCTGACGTGCATAGCAGGGGACGAATACAAATGTTCGTATAAACCAAGATTAATCTTACTGTTTTGTTATCACAGATGCCGTAGTAACAGATACAAGGCAGAGCTATGACTGTGCTATATTATTATGGCAGCTGCGCAGTATAGATGTCCTTTTTTATTATCATCATCACTGTTTTCCTAGAATACAGCATTATGACTAGACCATCGATTGATAACAGTCAGTCGCGTTGATCTGAAATAAACGACCAAACGTAGAGGTCCTCACCGTCAAACCGCTCCATACCAGTCTACTCCAGCTACATCAAAGTGTCAATCAAAATGATATAAGCCAATAAATGTGGTAAAGAAACTGTTTAGGGAAGGAAAGGTTGCACAATCACTTGAAATTTGATTTTTTTTTAAATATAAATATATAAAATCTGCAATGACATATCATCATGGCCTACTCCACTTTTGTGATATATTAGAAAGATGAACATTTAAAGTTAATCGCATTCTCTTTTAGATATCTATTACTTAGTAATACATGTGATGCGTATTAGTAACAATTTCTATTAGTAATAGTGATATGGTGAAAGCCGCTAATTTCTAATTCTTAAACTTTTGCAGTGGTTGATGTGAATCTTCTTGATGCTTTATAATCCCGGGATAGTTTCAAGGAACTGCTGAAAGGGATTACTACATGTACTTCAAGGTTCAAGGTAAAGTCGTCTATTATTATTGAGGCTTGATGTCTGAAATCTTACTGTTCATTTCTTCCAGTGAGGGGAATATTTCCACAATGACTATAGACTCTTTCAGGGATGGATAAACTCGGAAAATTAGTCATAACAAAATCAATCGTCTGCAACAAGAAAAAACAATGAAATCCTTTTCAAAAGTTGTTTTGAATTTATGGAAGTACCACAGAGCAGTGGATTAGTGGACAGTCGAGCAAATGTGGACCAATAACAAATGATATATCAGGTTGAGTCAGAGTGTCAGAAAATCAGGGAGTATTTGTTTCTAGTGACTTCTCTTTAAGGTACAAATTTAAGGTACAAAAACCTGTCGATTGATTTGAAACAAGACCAAAGAATAACCTGTTACCTTTTCTTTCTTTTTTTTCTTTTCTTTTTTTTTTTGGGGGGGGGGGGGAGGATTTTAGTTTGTAGATCTGAAGACGATACCAAACTAAAATGTAAATCAACATTCTGGTTTTTTTTTTAATGCTTGGTGCCATGTGACCTATAGACACCTTTTTCTTTTTTTTTCGCGGTTCCCGTAAAGACGCCAAGCAAGACTGATTTAATGGTCTTTAGAGACCGTTCATTTGATGACGATGTTTTCAGTTAAAAAGACTCCCTCTCTTTGACCGTGTGATATATTCACCGTGGAGTCTATGTTGACCCATGTAGTCGTTCATAATTTTAGGCATCTGGAAGTCAGAAATTAGTTTGGCTGTGGTGTCAGTGTCCTCTCTAGTAAATATCGGTCAGTGGACTGAGTCGAATGTTTGGAGGATTGTGACTACCGTGCCTCATGTCGGTAAGACGACCCAGATGCGGATTCTGTGTTAGTTCTGTCTGGTCACGGGTAAACATGTGTCGGGAATCGGGCATCGCTTCAGCTGACCCACGTCGACTTGGCATACTTTGTTGGGTGATCTCTGGAAGGAGCAATGCATCAGTGTCACCATGGAGCAGCATCTTTACCGGAGGACTTCCTTTCTCCTCTCTCTCTCTCTCCTCCAGGGCTTTTAACTTCACAATAGAAAACTTGCGCCTTTGGCGAAGTCTTGATGCGAATGGAACTGCTCCACAATGAAAAGCTTATAAGTATCATTTAAATGTCGGTCGGAAAAGGGAGATATACCCCTTGTGGGTCGAGATATTGGTGCATTATGTTACCCCTCATCATAGTCAATTTATAATCATATATATGATTTGTCTAATATATATATTTGCCGAATATATATATTTGTCTATAGCCTATATATATATATATATATATATATATATATATATATATATATATATATATATATTATATAAGTAACAAAGCTGCAACAAAGTTCATGCTGTATTCACCAACGGTTTATTTCTTCACCGTTGGTGAATACAGCATGAACTTTGTTGCAGCTTTGTTACTTATCTTTTTATCTTGCCAACACGTGGACTACCTTATCAACATATATATATATATTTGTCTGTAGAAAGGAACTCCATGAATTATGTTCAATACGTTATGCGCGAAAGAAAGAAATGTTCACTATTTTATTACCCAAATGAGGAATTGTCCCTCTAGTTTACTTCTCCCTTTTAAAATAATATTGAAACAGTAAAAGGCGAGTGTTGTAACGCAACTCACATAATGGACTGAAAGGTCCAGTTCAGTTGTTGTTAGAAATGCGTCTACTCGCGCAACACGCGTGGAAGAAGAAAGTTCTCTTTGCAAAAATGAGGTAACCCCTAAATTGTGCTCCTTAAATAAACAGTTGATTCCAGAATCTCACACCCTGCCAAAACGCCCACTGCTTCCGGCATTTCACAGCTTCGAAGTGAAAGGCATCGTGCTGATTGCAAGAAGAAGCGCGAAGTTTACAATCCCGCCTTTTATTGTGGTGTATATGTGTGTGTTTGATGTGTGTGTGTGTGTGTGTGTGTGTGTGTGTGTGTGTGTGTGTGTCTGTCTGTCTGTCTGTCTGCCTGTCTATCTGTCCGTACTCGTGTCAGTGATCGAGTCTCCTGGAATGTTCAATGAAAACTCTTTTTTTCAGACAAATTTGCCCTTTTATCCGAGACGGATTTAAGGCATCATCGCACAATAAAGACGAACTCAATGTTTACGGCAACTTAAAAATAAGAAGATTGTATGGGTTTTTTTAATATAGGGTTTTACCTGCTTCTAAAAACGAAATGATGGGAATAACAGTATGCAAATTAGATGAAGTGATCAGTTATCGTCTCGCAACTCTACAACTTGATTTTACATGATGGGGATTATTGTAGAGGTCACATGTTGTGAGCGTCGCTCTAGCAACCCTTTCTTATCCTGTTGGGAGTCACTTGCATAATCGCTACAGCTGTATAACAATCTAAGACGAAATATACGATTCCTGAATTCATTTAGACATGAATTTAGTATAGATTTGTATTCGCGCCACTGGGAGATTCAGGCTGATTTCAGGTGTGGAAGAGCGAAGAACATTCAGTAATTGACTGGTGGTCTAGAGTCGTTTATTTGACACTCCACATTCTACACTAGATGGTTATTTGTTGTTGATGAAGGTATGGTCTAACGTATGCTCTGCGATAATATTACATGGAGAAAAAAATTTCAGTTACGACTCAGACATATTACAGTATTAAGTCTATTGTCAATTGTACTATTCACATAAGATATTTACATTGTAGTTTGATATATTCAAAAAATTACACCGATATCATGCGTATACAAAATTAAAAATTATATTAGATATGTAATTTTTGTGAGGGTGCTGATTTTACTCGCTAAATTTCATTCTGTATCGTAGAATGACTTTTCTAATCACATTTATGTGTATAGGAAGAAAACAAATATGATAGGCCTACTTGGCTTGTTGTTGTCACGAATGGGTTTAGCGACTTGGCGTTGTAAGTTCATATCGATAGGACATTATTCGCGTAACAGCGGTGTAATTGCGATACCTCACTTCTAATGAACGCAAATTTGAGTTGTGGTAAAATGTCTTAGCTGTAGGCTAATTTTGTTCTCAATACAGCTGAATACGTAAGCACGGGAGCGTTCCATTCGTCAATCCAGGGACGGTACACCAAACTAGCGCTGTATCGATGTGGGTTGTTTTTGACTTGTCTCAAGATGGCAGCAGACACATTTTTGAAAGAGCCAATTTGTAACCAAGTGCTGGGATGAATATGACCCATCTCAATTGTCGGTAGTTCATCACTTGGTCGATCTATTTAAGTCAGCAGAATACACGTAATGATTTACACAGATATTTGGGATTATACATGTCGGCAGTGATAGTCACGTCATAAATGACCTCAAACAAGAATACAGAAGGCAATTATTCAGAGCCTTCTATAAACTTTCGTCTCATTGAAGTATACAATCAGTGTTTTCCAAACTTAAGTATCTCTGGCCCTTCCAACTCTGTTTCAGTATTACTGCAACTCGCTTCATTTTATAGGATCGATGTGTTCAAAGAGCAAGTAGTGACTGGGGTTAATGCGGAAGAAATTTCGTGCGATGCCAAGTGTATAGCATGTGTTTTGTAAGATCTTTGTGGTCCCTAGAAGCCTGCGTTACAGATGTGGGGACCACATTAGAGTAATAAACACATCAGCTAGCATCCGACATGCTGGGAAGGGGAAGGGCGAATATAGGAGCATTGTTCGTTGGAAGGAGAGAAGAGGAAGGGATGGGAGAGAGGAGGAGAGTGGAAGACGAGTTCCATCATGCCATACCTGCATACCTTGGTACTACCCCCGGGAGATGAACGACTGACCCTCGGGTGAAACAACAAGGAGTACACGGTGTGCCAAGAAAAGAAAAACAGAAACAGCTACCAAGGTGTTTCAGTTTGTTCATATCTTCACTAGCATATTGACGACATATTTCTGGTTTTAGTTTTGAGCTCGCTACGTCGATAATTATTCAAGAAGGCGTGTTAGTGTATACATCTGATGTCACTTTTGCAATGTCTAGACATGAAACGATTATGAATGGCATTGTTTTGACATCGTGTATTTTTACACGCGCTCCCTCGAGGGATTTTTGCGGCAGAACGCCAGGTGACGATGGAGTGTCGAACCCGCCAGGTGAGGCGGCCTGACTCGCCTTCAAAGGGTACACCTGCCAGCAGCCATGGCGGCCTGGCATCGACCAGAAATACCGAGTTCCGTGTAGACAGAAATAGAGCACTACTACAAATTGTGTCTCCAAGTATCGAGCAATATAGCCTTGTTCCCTGCTGCCGTTTTGTGTAACATGCAAGCAGTTAACCATTAAAAAAAGGGCCAATACCAGATATACCTACCATGCCTACATACAACGTGTACTAAAGTTGTACTCAACCTATATTGTCATTATTTTTTTTCTCTCTTTTACCCCCCCCCCCCACATCCCAGTCACCTCAACTTCTTCACAAGATATCAGTGATAGCTAACAGTAGAACATTTTGTCAGATACACTAAGCTAATATTCGGGCAAACTGAGGGTAATTTTAAATGAATGAATATTTAGTTCGATTTGTAATATTTTTTTTTGCGTTTGTAGTCGTCTTCTTTTTGTTAATGTTAAGAATAAGTTTTGTTGTGACAAACTTCGTTAATATTGCTTTGACCAAACCTGATTATTGTGTACTGATCTTTTAATGAGTCTGGGAGCTGGCAAAGTCTTACCTTTTGACAATCTTATTTGCTTGTCGAAACAAATCATTAATGATTGACCCTTACATATTACAATGGTAGAAAAAAAATAGTTCAAACACCTTGTGTAGTATGATCGTGATCGATTTCTATGAATTTTATCCATTTGATCACTTCAGCAGATTATATGATGTGAGGACAGACACTTTTTGATTTGTTTTGTTTGTTTTTGTAGCCAATTTGAACAGAGTTTAATCAGTTATCTCTCGAAACAAGTTTTAACTGTCAGTTATTGTATCAGGCTAGTGGTGAATATCAATGATCCTCGGTGTTGTATTACGCTAAGATACGCACATGCTGTTTGATCCTACCAATTTGCTCTTTTCAAATCCGCATTCAGATATTTCGTGCAAATTCGTCATCGAAACTATTATCATAAAAGTAAACATTCACTATGATGGGGTAAAACGGAAACGATATTATACGTCTATTGATAACACTTTTTTTTCCCCCGCAATCTCGTCCATATACAGGGGGCGCTCTTCAGGCCAGTAATTCTTCAAGTCTTCAGCAAATTACTTTCTTCGACTTAGCGTCCATTCCCAGCCTTGAAGCCATCAAAGCGGCTGATCTAAGGCTAGACATTCCCGCCTTGTCGTCAGAAAAGTATTCCTCACTCCAGCTCAGCGTCCGAGTCTACCAACTCGTGGGTCGGACTAAATTCAATTCCATCATGTCACTGAAAGACAAGCGATTGCAACTCGTTGACGTTGTGTTCGTCAAAGCTTGGCGAGGCTACGCAGGTACGGTGGACATCTTGGAAGTGGTGAGTTCGTGGCGGGCTCGAAAGGCGCGAAATTTTGGTCTGCTCATTCACCTCGAGCCCGTACATTCGGGGAACTTGGAGGTGAGACAGCGAGTCCTCAAGGAAGCCTTCACCGCCATTCGCAAGCAGAGCACGACCAATTTAATCTTGACCTCGGCCGAGACCCAACAGTGTCGCAGTCGGAGAAACAAGCGTCAAGCCGACTCCCTCGATGAGCTGCCGACAACGACGACACACAACAACCTCTGCCAACGACATCGGCTGTATGTGAGTTTCCGCGATGTCGGCTGGCAGGACTGGATCATCGCGCCAATGGGGTACCAGGCTTACTACTGTGATGGTGAGTGCCCCTTCCCGCTGGGTGAGAGACTGAACGGAACCAACCACGCCATCATTCAGACTCTCGTCAATTCCATCGACAACCGAGCTGTACCCAAGGTGTGCTGCGCACCCACCAAACTTTCTGGCATCTCTATGCTATATTTCGACAACAACGAAAACGTTGTACTCAGACAGTACGAAGATATGGTAGTCGAAGCTTGTGGTTGTCGATAGGAAACTTCAAAGAGGGACCTCATATGAGAAAAATGATGCGGTTTGTTGCCATGGATACATGCTCGAAAGCAGAAATGAGACAAAATGCATTTATTGTCATAGCAGGGTCTCATAGAGACTGCCTTGTCATGGTGACACATAAAAGACATGACAACATTGGTGCGAACAACGAAACGCTGAAACTGTGAACAGCAACGACGTTATGACGTATATTTCTGGCAACATGTACCTTGTGCACGTGGAAGTGATAACTAATCTATTCGATCTGATTCGCGTTTTCACTGCTCATTTCCTCTTCCAACATAGTTTTCAAAGTACTTTTTTAAGGGATGGTACAGTTTTTGTTGAGAGGGGGATTCAGATTTTATTTTTTTTCTTTTGCGAGATAATTAGAAATCACTTATGAAATGATGACTAAAAGCATACAATTCTTAGAGGAATTCAGAGATTATTTGGTGAAAATCGGTTTTGAAATGGCTGAGATATCAAAAAGCAACAACAAGGTAAACAAAGTTTTCCTTGTAAAAGGTGGGTCCCACCTTTAATCAGGACCTCTTTGTTTTTGGATATCTCAGCCATTTCAATACCAATTTTTATCAAATGAACCTTGAGTTTTTGATAAAATTGTATGCTCTGTAATATTTCATAAGTGGTTTTTAATTTTCTCACAAAAACAGTTGGAAACCTGAAGGCCAATCTCAACCAAAACTGTACCATACCTTTCATCTTAGTCGCAAAGTGAATGATGACGTGATAAGTAGAAAGAATTCGATAAATAAATCCAGAGGTACTGGGTCACGGAGGACAACTAAATTTATTTTGAATAAAATGTTCATGATTCCTAGAAGCACACTGTCTTATTCATGGTAATTCTGAGAAAACATCATGCACTCATACGCGACTTGAAGTTATAATTTTCAAGGGGTTATTGCGACGAGGGAATATCGGGGTTCTTTTTCATGACTTTTAGTATACACACACAAAAAGTAATATTTTGAATACCCAGTCAGTAGAAATTTGCGTTCGTTTATTTATCAGCGCCATCGATGATACACCTCACGGTTTCAGCAGCTCTTTTGCTTGTTTTGTTTCTGCAGGGCCCTGTTTCATAAAGCTGTTCGTAAAGTTACGAACAACTTACGAGCGACTGGTGATCAGTTCTGATGTGCTATACTTATCAGAATTTCCATAATTCAGCATAAGAACTGATCACCAGTCGCTCGTAAGTCGTTCGTAACTTTACGAACAGCTTTATGAAACACTCCCCTGATGTTTTCAGATAAGGTCATACGAATGATCCTTTTCATCACATGACAAACATGAAGATGATGACTTTGACGTCACACGCGACGTCATTTATATGACCTATACAATACAAAGAGTAAAGTAACTGAATCAAATTTTAAGTCAGCTGTATTAAACTTCCGGTCAAAGTGAGATCGAATGGGATGTGAAGATAGTGACACATAATGAAGATTTTACAGGGCAATACCGAAATTCCTATTGTAGATTTCGTGTAATAGATAATGCACTTAAGATATTTACCAGATTATCTGGTTTTGATTGTGCTGCCTGTCAAACGTAGAGCTAGAAGTACTTATCTGTGATACAGGTATTTTTTCCTCGAGATCCACAGACGTGTGTAATGAACTGACATTTCAAAGACCAACCTTTTAAAAGTGGATATTTAAGGAAGAGAATATGACTTTTCCCGCTTGTTTTTATTTACTGTTGTCGGACGGGAAGAGAATATGAACTTGCCATGATGTAGATATTCTAGCTTATTACTCATTTTTTTTAAGTATACAAAATGTATTAAATATGTTATCATTTCTGTTTTAGTGAAATCAAGTAAATGACAAGTTTAATTTGACTGATGAAGATTTTAAAGAAATCATACGTTACAGTGAGTGCCAATATAGTACCAGTTGTTCCAGTTAAAGGGTGTGAAAGTAGAGAGAATGCGTTTATGTTATTGTTGATAAAAACAAAAATCCGTATAAATATGCTCTCCGATCTGTCTCCGAAACATTTATTATATTTCAGTGTTAAATTATGCAATAACAGCGTGCACAACGCACCGAAAATAATGGCTCAACATAACGCCATTGTTCTTTTGTTTGTTTGCTTATTTGTTTTTGTTATATATTTCTTTTTTTTTCCACAAGAAATGCAACACCGCTAAGTCAACCATGTATTCAAATGTACTTTTTTTTAAAAGATTAAACCAATTGTACGAAATTTGCGCATCATGCATCAGACACTGGTTTTGAATGATATGTTTTGTTTTTCTCTGTCATGTAAATACGTGCTGTGAACATTGATCTTTTATTTCATCACATCAGTATTCGTGACTATTGTATTCCGATGAATTATTAAACTACAAGTGTATACCCACGTCATATAAAACACTTGTCCTGATTCCAAGTCTGGTAGTAGCACGCCCTCAATGATGACCGTAGTCTTTGTTTCTCAGCCTTCTGAATGACCTCACTCCCTTCATACTTTCCTGACTTACTCTTTGCATACAACTAAACTTTAAAGGCATAATTTACCATTTGCAGATGAAACAAAAGCCAAGCATTAGTGCTTCAAAATAGTTCTAAAATGTGATTTAGGGATAGAAACCAATGTTAAAATTTGAAAAAGTATAATCGATGTAAAGTATTGTGAGATATACAAAATGTGAACAATAGTTATAATGAAAATGTTTCCAGACCAAACCGTCTACAGTTATGGTTTAATGAGAAAAATAGTGATATCTCCTTATATTTTAGGCTTTATTGCAAAAATTTTACATGGTAGGATGTTTTGTAATACAACTGACCAACACATATGCATTCAAAAGTAATATCTTGAACATTTTTTAAATCACTGCTTCAAAGGTGAACAGAACCTTTAATGTACGTTGAGTGCATCCATTGAAACAATCACTTGTGTCTTTGAAGAGTTCTAACGAAAAAATATACTTGAACCATGTAATGAACTAAGTTATTAAATCAGAAAAAAAAAATCCATATTTTAATCCCCTTATCACTCAGCTATTCGCTTTCAGCCTAAAATTCAAATTCAAACTCAAAGTACCGTATAATATTTCTTTCTTATACGTCATCTTATTAATTTACCGCATTATTACCACTGAATTTATCATAAGCGTAGATATAAACTTAGACTTAAAAGCTAATGTACTTAGAAAACAAAATTGTGTGGTGAGCTGTAAATGATGTGTATTTCCTTGTATGATCAGTACAAAGCGTTATTCAGTGAAGTGTGACCTAACAAGTTTGCATAATATTGTCCATCAGTAATATACAAATGTAGTGACAAAATTACGTGTTATCACATCATCAGTAACTAACAGCTAGCATACATCAAATTTTGTGTTCAACAGCAGGAGATAACAAACATGTCGGCAAAAGTAGACAAGGCGAGATGATGTCATGATGACGCTCGAAGTGACAGGTACGCAGAGATCGAAATTGATCGATTTTACGTCATCTGCTGCGTCATGGAATGGCTTTGTGTAAAGTCTTAACTACATTGATTCTATATGACTCTAATGGAGATAGATGTATACACCCACGATGACAGACGGATCAGTGTATAGTTACACAGCAATTCATTCACACACTCAAGTCATTATCTTAACGTGACCGAAAAGACTAAAATATAGCTTGCGGCTAGCATGACAAACGTATCTTTAATAATCACGTTGGATAAAAAGAACCCTTAATGTCTCATAATTGCCTGCATTTTGAAATAACTTCCGTGTGATTACTCAAATTCATGAAATTCTTCCGTCGAGATGTTTTCATTGCAACTGATTGGCAAATTGTTAACGTCGATGTAGGAAAATTTGTCAATCGGTTGCAACTTCCGTGTGAGTTGATAAAAGCTTTAAGTTAGTGTAGTTGAGCATTTACTTTATGTGCCTATTTTGTGAAGTGAAATACAGGTAGGTACCTGGGTAACCTTATCAAGTTTGGTATGAGGTTACCATGGTGACTGGATATTTTGTCACATCTCCCTGACTGACTCATTTATGTCTAGATTTTTTTTTCAGGACATCATAATTACCGGAAAGTCGAGTAAAACAAACAGGCAAACAAAAATACAAAAACCAGCGAACATTGGAATTCCAGACTGATACCAACTAGTGAGATTCGATTGACCAGAATGAAATTCTCTGCAAACTCAATTCTAGCCAGTTTTTATAGCTGGACTTGCTTTTCCATGAATTAAAATACAACAACAACAACAACAACAACAACAACAACAACAACAACAACAACAACAACAATAATAATAATAATAATAACAACAACAACAACAAATCATTCATTTCGGTGTAGATTCTCAACAGTAGCATCAGTCTGCTTATTTGACTGCCGAATTTATATAGTTTGAACGGAATAGCACCTTAATAGAAACAGATTTGCTCACAAAGAAACCAAAAAAACGAAAAAAGAAATCAAAGCTTTCGCCTAATCCAAAGAATTTGTGAGACTTACCACAAATCATCACAACATTTCTGCGTCCAATGGGACAGTAATTGTTTACACGACGAAGTGCGAGACCGTCACTGCACTGTACGAGACTTGACGTTGATGGCAGTATGCAAGAATCTATTTCAGGTGTCCACCAGCGTCCAAAATTCACACCTTTTATACCAACGTGCAAGTTATAGCCTCAATTTAACATTTCAAGTTTGCAGCCAAATTTCCCCCAATATCTATATTCGGGAATGAAAACAAGAACGATTTTTTTTTTCTTTTCAAATCAATCTTCATCGATGGTAAAGGTGAACCAATTTTCAAATAGGCGTAAATGTTCAAATTTCGACAAGAATTATTATTTTGAGGTTGTCATTGATTATTGACAGATGTGTCACTGCAGGATTTTCTCTCCACTTGTGTTGGTATGAAGTGGGCACGTAGGACATCTCCCTACTTCGTTAAGTGTATCATGTCGATACCACTACGTTTGATGCTTGAACAGGGCGTTATGAATGTACTTGCTACCGTTATTTTATTATGATGTATATCTGCTCGTACAGTTACACTGTAACATGTCACTACATTGCGATGCTCCCTGAGCTAACTTAATATGCAAAGTCTCAAAAGACTATAAAACAATCCACAAGTGAGAGCCGTGTTTACGAGTTGAGGAATTTTTCTCGGTCTCCTACTTCCCACAGATGATGTGAAGTGGGGTACGACCTGATTCGAGTCAATGTTCTCTGGACCGAGCACTGGACAAACAGACCTATTGAGGGCCTCGTGCAGCAACCTGCACCCCGTACGGCTTCCCGCTACCGCTCTGCCGGCTCCAAGAGAACGGAAAATGGTGTCCTCTGTTCAGTGTTATGTTAGGATTCCAACAGAGGCTCATTTACGTAAACTTATTTTGCCGGATATCCGTATGTCTAAATATCTGTTGATATCTTCGAAAGGCTATGTAGCATTTCAGAAACAGGAATGCTGCTTACTTTCCATAATCCATAATCTCGTGTGTTTTATGCTCTTACAAACCGATTGTTCGTTAACTGTACCATATTTATGTTCGTTTTGTTCTTTTTTTAATTGTGTGCACATGTAATGTAATGTAATGTATAATCGACGCAGGGCTCCCTTGTAAAGCAGGCATTTGTGGCTCCGCCGGATTACCCTGCTTTTAAAGAAGACTTAGTAAATGAATAAATCAATAAATAGGATTTCTCTCGTCCACAAGCTAGTCATATCATGACTGCACGAATTACAATGATAAGGTGGACCATAACTGCCGAAGGACGTATTTTCCTGATACACCATCAGATTTCTCCATGGCCATTTAGTTCCACCACAATCTATATGCGAAGGAGGAAACCCTGTCTTAACGAATTATGTCATACACTGTCTTCGCAAAGCCTAAAAACAGAAGCCATCGACTCCCCATCCAAGGTCTAAACCCTGCGTATTGGGGGCTCAAAGCACGCCTCCTTAATGAAACGTCACACCTTCGCTCGTCTCAAGCAAGATTATACGTTTAGTGTATCATCACTTCGATCTATCACCCGATATGCACACAGGAACTTTAGCGATTGACAATTCCTTGCTTAACAAGAGACACTGACTGTTGAATATTCATTTTCATTTTACATTACAGTGCTATTGACATGTTTGGCAGAGCTCGCACAAGGCATGTTAAAAAAAAAAGGGGGGGGGGCTTTATAATTCCAAGACTATTTTTGCCATCACACAATTCGGAAGACGTTGATTTTTTTTCTTTGAAATCATCAACCAGATGTTACCTTGAGCTTGAAGGGTTACACAATACCCATTTCAAAGAAAGATGTCTACATCGATTGGCCATGATGGGTCAAATCTGTACGACATGAGGAAGAAAATATAGAAACATCTAAAGATGTTTTTAATACTTTATTTTCTAATTTACGTTTTGAAGACACTGCCTTTTGGATATATTGCAGGCTCCCTTTTTGGTATGTTGTACTATGCTGTAGGGGAAATATTTCCTTACTTGAAGAGTGAAATACCTTGGAATGTTAGCTGATGATAAACTAAAGAGAACACGGACCTTGGTTTCTGGAGTCTTCTAACAACAGATGCTCCGAAGCGTTGCGGAGTCACCCCACCAAGGAAGGTTCGTAGAAAGACCAAAATCCGCTCCACGTACAGCTTTGTATTGGAAGTCGTACGACTTCGCTCGATCGTTTGGAATGTGACGATAAATTCACGAAATCCAGCAATATGTGGAGGCTATATTAGCACGACTTGTGAAACACTATCCATGGTATGTCAACGTTTTGGTTGTCGTGTCATCTATTGCAATACCTCAATTCGGTAAACAGTTACACTGAAGATGAGCGATTTCCCATGTTTCATGATGCGCATTAAAAAAAATGAATTATTTAACTGTTGTGAAAATGATTAGCACACATTGAATATTGGTTTCCATCGAAGTCCCTAAAAGTTACTCAGGTCGTGAGTTCTATACCAGGGAGTTTCTAGCACCTTCTTGGTTCTACATCCAGTCACACTTTTGACTTCTGAACAGAGACGTAGCTTCGTGCCCTTGTCAAAGATGGCAAGGATCAATTTTACATATTTGATTTATCAGCCAGATATCAACTACGTGCTGTAAAAGTCGTCTGAGTTAAGAAACAGAAGTAGCTTTATCAGAAAATGTTTATTCAATATTTATCAGCCATCGTCAGATATGCATACAAGCACAACAATACAACACCCGCAAGAGAGATTAGTGAAAGGAGCTTAGAATGGTTTGAGGAGATTGCGGGACCTCTCCTCCCTTTTCTGCTATCCTGGATGGTTACAGGGGTTGGTTGGGTGAAAGAGGAAAGTGCCTTGGTTCTTTCAACGTCCTGCTAAGATTAAAGGGCGGCACTCACAGCAAAATGGGTCTTTCACCCCTAACACAGCGCAATTGCGTGGCATTCCATTGTACAAAACAATTCGTATGTTGCCACGTTTACCGTATAGCGCAATTGCCATCACATCATGCTTATTTAGGATTGGATTAGATAACGGTCAATATTACCAAATATTTCTATGTTTCAACCACTGACAGTCGTCTAGATGTTTTCATATCTAATCAAAATCCTTCAGATTCGTCATCTGTCTCTAATCTTGACGTATGGGCGGTGCAGGGGGTGTAAGAGAACGAAACAAGATAGGCCCATAAAACACAAAGTTACGCATTTATAGCTTTGACAACGAACACCACATGCTAAAATGAATATTATATTATGTAAAATGCTTCAGTTGATTAGAATCATTCGCAAATTATGATAATAGCATCTATTGTTACGACTCTGACAGCAATTTGTATGGTAAGTAAGGGTTACACACTAATATTGGCACAACTGACATTTGATAGTTTGATTAACGGTTTTACAATCTGTATGTTTGATTTGGGTGAAAAGTGACAGAATGTCTCATCATCACGTATGTTATTTGTTGCACAAAAGAGAGCTCCTTCTTACGATGACCAGAAAATCAACTCACATGATACTAGCGGCTTTTTACGGGTATTTCATCCCAAGGCATACACATCCTTTTCTTATTTAGTGAACGAAGGGGTCCCAATATTGACCAAACACACATGATACGGTTTCATTAAATTGTTGGACTGAAATTACAACATGATTTCTAAAGTTTTGAAAAGGTAAGTCGAAGGGTATAGACCAGTATGATGTTTGCATCCCAGATGCATCTCACAAAGCCTTCCGGGTCACATGACATAGTCGCCATGCTAGATTGGTACTCATAATTTAAAAAAAAATCACTTATTCCAGCATTTTTTTACTTGTATGATAGGTTTTTCTTCATTCTTGGACAGACTCACCAATATTTGTTCTCTAGAGAAAGTTATTCAACTGACGCTCAATGCATGAAGGACACATGACTGAAGTCTCTGATGACGTCACTGTTACGTCTCGAAACTATCATTACCCCCCCCCTTTTTTTTTGGGGGGGGGGCAATCCCAAAATTTCACTCGGTTCACATCAATAATGCTAGCTAAGCGAGCATGATTCTAAAATGTTTGTCCTAATCTGTCGTCAAAAGTTTTCTGAACATTTGATTTCGTTTGCATTGATATATCTACCATTTCTAATTCAAAGAAGTCATATTTTCCTTTAATTTCTTTTTGACGGTATGACACGTGAACAAAGGTTCCCCAGCAGCTCACCAAGCTTGAACGCTCTACGGAGGCTCGACTGTTACGCCAGCTAATCCTCGCCTCCAGATAACCACCACTACCTGCTATTCTTAGTCGGGTTTTTTTTTACCCCTCTCCCCTCTCCACTCTTGTCCACCACATCCACCTTTCTTCTTCTCTCCTTTTTCTTAAACATTGTTAAAAGCGCCCTGAAGTGTTAAACATGCAGTGGAACCATTCATACTGAAAATAAAATCCAAATTCTCTGCTTCAGGATTGACAACATCGTCAGCAAATGCAAACAATAGATTTGAATCTCAGGTTCATGTGTAATCGACAAGATTATCTACAGAGGTATGATGATCATCTTAGTTGTGTGGAAAGTCACTGACGGAGATTTCTAGTTGTTTGATTTCAGAAGTTATCATATACATTTATTTTGTCAAGTCCTGAGAACCAAGTGAAATAATTTTACCAAAAGCACAAGTATAAATCATGACATTGTAGACGACAGTATTCACCAATAACTTATGGCAAATGCGGATTAAAATCCTTATGCGACTAGGGCACTTTTCTACCTGTGCGGAATTCGAGAGCGGATTTTTTTTTCTTTCTTTCTTTGCGTCCAGTGAAAGCTGAGGGTTCAATCCCTGCGACCTGTGACCGACCGACCAGGAGATTGGCGTCTTTCTGCGGTTCTTGACTTCTCCCTCGTTTTGTTCAGATCGTGCATTGAGGTGCGGTGAAAGGAGCGAAAAAGGTGAACAATCCGTGAAACCAGATGACACCTGAGCGACTCTTCGAGTACCTCTCCGCCCGAGTTCCAGCCATGAACGAATCTCATTACTCCTAACTTCACCATAGTTCAATGAAATGATCAGTACTGTCAACATACTGTGTCTTTTTCCTCGATTTTAATGGTATTTGTCTCATCTTCAAGCTGCTGCTACTGCAGTCTTTTGTCATACATTTTTGCTAATCTCATAAACTTGATAAACCTAAAAATGTTCATGTCTGTAATACTATTTTTGTTATTGTTATTAACGTTATTACTATCATCATTACTATTATATTGTTATTGTTAGTATTATTACTATTATCATTATTATATTGTTAGTAGTGGTAGTGAAAGTAGTAGAAGGATATAGTGCCATTATCATGATCATGATCATGATTATGATAATGATCATCATGATCGTCATCATCATCATCATCATCATCATCATCATCGTCATTTTCACTAAGACCACCAACAGTAAGTGGAAGGATCCTAACAATTGATATTCAACAAAGAACAGCAACAAAATTGTAATGATCCTCGAATGGCGCTTGAAAGTTGAATGGATATACATGTGTATACCCCTCTTGGTTTGCACATCTAACATGTAAAAAAAACCAGCAACATATGAGCGTGTTTTTAATAAATGTTACATGTAGGCAATAAGATTTCATACTACATGCCCTGAACCAATGGAAAGTGACTCGGAGGAGTGGAGTGTACACCTGCACCCGTCAAGGTGATTTCTTTGAACAGTATGACGTCTTGGCAACGCGACCGGAACGCAAGCAGCCTACGACCATGAAGTAACGACGCGACGGCGCGAGAAGAATCTTTCGTTGATCAGCTCCGGAACTAACCAAAAGACAAAGAAAGAAAGTAGTATGCATCGGACACCATTTATGAATGTTGATAGAGTCGAATAGATTGTTTCTGTAATTCATTACAATTTATGGATGTCTCTTTTCGCACATCCCAGTAAAGAAGCATCTACAATACACACGTTCTGTTTGTTTTAAAGATTGAAAAGAAAAAAAGTTAACTGTTTTATGATCAAGTTTTTATAAAAAACGGGAAATTTTCTTAAAGAGGTAACCTATACTACATTTCAGGATGTCATGTGTTTGGGAGGGGATTGCACTATCCATGTTCAATTACTCGTGGAACATTTCGATCTCTTCAACTTGATACACTTGATTCATTGAAATCCTAACCCACGGATCACAGAAAATTTGCTGTGTTTTTGCAGACTCCACTCGAGTGGACAATCACAGAAAATACGATGAGGGCAGCGGTATGGAGAAACGTAAACACTGGGATCGAGTTATGCCTCTTTCAACAGTCTGATTGTCAAGAATCAATTATCAAGAAAAGATAGAGTTTCTAACCTTCGCACGAAATGGCGTGGTGAATGAGAAAAACGGCCGTAGAGGTCGCATTTCATGAAACCGTTCAACTAATGCCCACCCCTTCCTACCATGAAGACCAAGTCAGACATAACATTTTTGTCTGCAACACGTTTTCTTTTATGGAGCCGAGTTCGCGGATACAGTCAGGGGCTTAGTGGAGAAGACATTGAAATAGATACTCAAACAGACGGACGAACAAAGAACTGATATATCAACTGCACAATGTGAAAAAAGGGAAAAAAGACCTTCCTAACTCTTGACTTCCAATCGCCAGACCGATACTCCTGCAGAGCACTCGACAAAATACTCGGACAATGAGTCATTTCGCGAATAAAGGATTAAAATATCGGATTATAATTGCATTTAATTCACGCCAAGTAACACAAAATTTCATTCAGTAATGGCACCATTGTCCCACACTGTTTGGATAATGGAAGGAGAACGAGGCTAGTATAGTTGACTGCCCAACGATAAGATGGAGGTAAAGACCGTCACTGTCGGAACGATTTACAATCAACGATACGCCCTCTTTCTATGGCACAAAGAATCTCAAATATTTCTCATTTTCACCATCAACAACTCAAAGCGACAGGAAGGGCTCAAAGCCGTATAAAGACTACAAAGTGAATGCACTCTGAAAGTGTCGCATTTTTTCCAACTATAGCAAAAACAGACACATGCCACTGTAGGCATTGCAGAGTTCTTATACCGGTCCTAACCCCCTACCCCTCTCACACAACCTCTCCTTTACACGAAGACTATAATAATGATGCAGTTTATCGTTTTCAAATATATGAACTCTGAATTTTCTAAATCCCCTCTTTAAGCTTCTAACAACAAAGAAACTCAATTTGAAATGGAAATCCAATCTCAGTTTTCATTCTGGATTCAGAATTATCCTTACAAACCTACGCAGTCAAAGAATCATTGTGCATGTGAAACACTTACAAGGCTTACATTTCCTTTGGAATATCGTCTTCCGATCTAATTTCACGTAATCATTTCTCGTGTATTGTATAATGATAATTCGCATAACCGTGCCATTTGATTTCACCATTTAAAAGCCGTTCGACTTCTTGTTTCTGGGTCCCCAAACAAGGCAGCTCTCTTCCTGCCTCCTTCGCCCATCTCCGGGAGAGCGGCAGCGGTAAAGCGGCGGTCTTGTCCAATAAGCTGGTCATGGATGACATTTTAGATGAAATAATAATCATCGTCGTTTTGAACGAGTTAATCTGCCCGATGTCGCGCCACATGTTCCAGTGTGTGACATAACGACGCTCTCATCTGAGGTGTTGTGGTAAAATGGAATATCACAACAAACACTGCGAGCGGGAGGTTGGCTAGAACCCGCCCCGGGGCTCTGGCTGTCACTGTGACTCAATCTGTCGCCCGCTCCCATTCCTCCTCGCTGTGTCTGTTTCTTTCAAGCAGATTCACATTCAGTCGTGTTTCTCCAACGTCTTCCTCTTCTTCCTCCTCCTCTTCCTCCTCCTCCTGCTCCTGCTCCTCCTCCTCCTCCTCCTCATCATCATCATCATCTTCTTCTTTTCTTCTGCTTTTTGAGAGTCGAACTACTTTGGTAGTCATTGACTTCAAATCGTAAATGAGGATAGTTTAAAGGTGGTATAAAGTGCTCCGAATTACACCGTAGTTACTGTACGTAGCAACAAGGGAAGAAAATTGAAGGTTCTTAATAGTTTTCCTATTTTAAATCAATCATGTTTCTTTAGGTGAGTCATCGAAGGGGGTCTAAATGTTAATAGTAATTTCAAGACCTGGCCCACCCCTCCTTCTCTTTCATTCCAGGGGATTATTCCTTGGAATTTAGAGATGAGCCAGGACGGCAAGGAAGGAGCGTGCTCAAGTTGATGTATACATCTGATCAGGTTAGCCTCCTACCTCCCACAGCCGACCGCAAAGGAGAAATTGTCGCCTATGGGAAGGGATGATTCCCAACCAGCCTCTGGGTTGGTGCTACACGGTTGCCATGTTTATCCCTTCTTAAGTCATGCTCGTTGAATTAGATACTCTTCCAAAAAATCACGTCAACTCTACAGCAGGTGTAACACAAAACAAACACACAGACAATCCAATAGTGATGAAATTTACCAACTGCAGAGTGTGAACTTTTTGGAGAAATCTAATCCGCTGCATCTTTGAGGCATTTTTTCAATATTTTCATAGAATCTAAAGAACGTGAATGTACTCCAGGTAATTTTGGTTAATATATCTCCTCGAGTGTATGGGAGAAAAGTAATTTTGTGCCTGATGTAGTCTGTATTTCTTCCTTGGTCGCCCAGGGCGAAAACGCCCCCTGTCGGACGGAGATGGCAAATTCTTCGGCACGAATCTGCCAGCATCAATTTGAGGTGGAAATCCCATTGAAGTTCAGGTGTGAAAATGGCGCCAAAGCGTCCTTTACCTGGGACTCGTCTGCAATCACTATGTCCACTGTATGAGGAATGTCTTTGTTTATGTGATTATCAGTACACTCATGTCATGCGCTGTTTGCGCTCCATCAAATATTCTATACGTATCGTTTATATGATGACCAGTGTGGTAAACACTGACCAGTCAAGGGTCATGGCGGTCTGGGATGACCCTTTGATTGGTTGCCGTCATGCTTAAGATACCATGTGGAAACTATATCATATTTCAGTGATGGCCCTGACTGATCAAATTGGATTTATCAGTTCCGAGGGATTGAGACCTCAATGCGCCACTGACATCGTAGATGTACAGGGGGAATATTGTCAGTTATACTGGCTTAAATCTGTTGATGGCTAGGCCTTATCTTTGACACATTTTCTTTCAAATCAGAAACGTTGTGATAAGAATGTTATTTGTTATTACTTATAAAAATGACTTTCTAACATTTCATTTCCAGGAATAAGACGCCATTTCCTCCACTTTAATCTTTGTCTTTCAGATCTTTCATTTTGGATATCAAATGAGACTGTCTGGACAGTTTTCTATTTGTTTGTTAGCACTTGAAGTAGTGCTCTTTCTATTGCTGCACAATGTCTTAGAAAAGAATACACCTTTTACCCCAGGCTGCCTCCTTTCCATCAATGTGATACACAGGAGAATTTTTCCCAGATTTGTCTCGAGTAACGATGGTGTTTTAGTGTCATTTTAGAACTATTCAGACTCAGAATGATTTGCCTTTTATAGATATTTCAAACAATCGTAACAATTCGATTTGCTTGAATATTTTGTTGACTAATTGTTTATGATTTCTTTCCTTCATTTAACAAGGTAAAATCAGAAGGTTACAATTCTTCGTTCTGAAGGTTCGTTATTTCGAAGGTTTATCAATCGTGTTGATTAAAAAAAATGAAATAGGGTTCGTTATTACGATGTTTCTTCAATCCAAAAACGAAATAAAATTCGTAATTTCGAAGGTTCGTTTGTACGCACCCACCTTTTTTCCATTTTCGGGTTAACGAACCTTTGGAATAACGATCCCTTCTTCATTTTCGGTTTAACGAACTTTCAGAATAGCGCAACAAATGTTCGGATTAAAAAACCATATACATAGACTAGCAAACGTCTAAGTAAAGGGATTTTGCGTGTTTCGGAATAACAAACCGTCGGAAAAACAAGCCTTCTTTCATTTTCGGATTAACCTGCGGAATATTGAACATCACCCAAATCAAAGTGAGTCGCTTTGATGACAACAGGCTGTTGTATGCAGTCTGTTTCTTCTTTATTCAGAGTGAGTTTATGTATTCAGCTGTATCATCTCTTTTCAGTTTTAACTTTCAAGCCTCTTCTGTATCTGTCACATTTCAAATATGATGCCATCTAAAGTGGTTTGTAGTTCTTGCTTCAGCATGCCTTCCTGATGTAGTCTATGTTCAGATATATCTGTTTACTCCTAGCTGGCTATTCTCATGTGATATGCAAGTCCTCTTTATCAGAGTCAACCCAAATTCTTTCTCCCTAAATCATGATAATTTTGATATGTTTTAGGTTATCCATGTTCACGTATACTTCAAGACTGTTCATATTTCCTGTTGTGATGTATGTCTTTTAAAATCGATTAAAAAGTATCTTTCCTATCTTCTCTCCTCTCTCTCTCTCTTTCTCTCTCATTCTCTCACTCTCTTAACTGCATCAGGACCACCGTCTTAGGAAGCCACTGTATTGTTCACCGGTGCTATACTTACAGAGTGAATTCGTTTTAAGCGCCTCACGTTTTTTCACCTTTACCTGTCTAAGGTCCCACTTTTCTCTATCCCGCCCTTCCCCCCCCCCCCCCTCTCTCTCTCTCTCTTTCGACGCCCCTCTATCTGATCGATCACTTTACCTGCCTCCTGCAAGCTTTTTCCTTCCTCATCTACATATTCCTTACTGCTAGGTCACCCCAAGCCGTTCAGCCAGGGTGTCATACCGTGTCGTTGCCCCTACGCACCGATTCAGTCTTCACGCGCCGACGGACTGGCGCGGGATGCGTGCTTTGCGGCACCTGGAGATTGCTCGAGACCTGATCTACGTCGAGTAGAGAGAGAGAGAGAGAGAAAGAGAGGGAGAAATCTTTTAAAACAAATATCTAAAGAAGCTTAGATGAAATAATGCACGAGACTATCTCTAACAATATCAGATATGGTTACAGTTGAATACGATGGCGTTGATTGATACAAAAAATATTTTACGATGCATTTTTGAAACTTGTAAAAGCGATTTGTGTAAAAAAAAGTACAATTCCGTAGACTTTAACAATGATGGAACCAAACAACAACAACAACAACAACAACAACATTCAAACAGAATAGTTAGACGTTTGATCAACATCAGACATAAAATCGCTATAATATAAAAAAGTTAGAGCGGCAAAGTGTCAGATGCTTTTATGAAACAGTGGTACAAGTATTGTTAGTAAATCATATTCAAGTGACTTTGATGTGTTGGTGTCATCACCGAACAAACATAACTCTCCAAGTAGTTTACACACAAACGTCTCATCTCAGCATACATTATTAATTGGTCGATGATTAAGTAACTATTGCAGTTTACCCCAAAACGACATTATATAGTTTATCATTATAATACATTTAAAGAACAGATGCAAAGAATACAATATATAGATGATGACTGGCGGGGGAGGGAACATAATACCGAATGTTCCACCCGAAGGGTTTGAAATGCTAGTGAGGGAGGTTATAAGTCCCGAGACGAAGTCGAGGGACTTACAGCCTCCCGAAATAGCATTTCAAACCCTGAGGGTGGAACGTTTGGTACATGTTCCCGACAACAAAAGTCATCATCTGTTATATTATATGGGTTAGTCAAATCTGCTTTTTTCAAATTGTGTGGAATAGGCAAATTTATCCTATCGATTGCGTGAAAAATATGATCGTTCAATCGTTTGGTATCGTTTGTCATATGTTACGTGAAAATGTTTTTCCATATGAGAACATTACAAAAATGTTCTGCCCATTGGCGAACATAACAAATGTGCCTCCATCACGTGACTGTGTTTTGCCAATCACTAACCGGTATTTGACTAACCCATTTAATATAAAGCAATGTTTCATTGGAACTCCATGTGAAAATGAATTATAATAATACACAAGAGAAGATTTGTGTGCATGTCAATGGGAGGCTTGTGAGGCATACATCCTATCTAATTTGCATTTGTGAAAATTCTAATGTCCCTACAATATCACTTGTTATTACCGGCGTTTATGAGACTTCTGTATTTGTGCGATTTTACTCTATTCATTAGAGCCAAATTGCACAAAAAGGAGAATAACACTTTAAGAGGGAATACGTGACGCTTTAGCGTGCCCAGTAAGGAATCAGGTATACAGAGAAGGTTTTTCCTGTCTTTTATCGTTCGTGCATCACCAGAACGATAAATAATCAATTCTTGCCTTCTCTGGAAGTTGGACGATTTTCTTTTTCTAACATTGTTATTGCTGCTGTTTTGTTTTTGTTGTCGTTTCTCTGATTCGTATTGAATTCTGCTCTGTAAATAACCAAAGACTGGAAATTTTCCTCCCGTCTAAGCAGGTGTCTCACAAACATAAAAGTTGCCACCATACATTAGCAGATTAAATCAATAGGCTAATAAATAACTTTCGGAATACGAACAGGTGACAATAGTATAAGCAACACCTATTAGCGTGCGTCATATATTCCTTCTCTGCAAGAAGAAACAAATGCATCGTGATGTCAAGGATGTTTGTGAAAGACGATTTCGAAACCAAACGATTCTCACGATGTAAGAGAAAAACGGTAGGTTAATTCGACCGAGGAATGTCTAACAGTATGTGTGTAACTCTTTTCATCCATTTTAATTCTCGTCAAACTCGACAATAACTGCGCAGGATATTAATTTACGGCAGCAGTCACGTCAATGGTAGTTTCACTATATTTCTACAACATCGGGGACGTTTGATGGCGTAGTCTGAGTTTAAGACCAGCTTTTTTCTTTGAGTCTGCAAATATTTTGACCACTCTTTTTAGGCTTACATTCAGTTCGGCGATGCATCTTTTTTAAGTTTTAAGTTTGAGTCAGCAATGTTCATGTATAGCTTGATGCTATCTTTTGGAGAACGATGTTGGTACAGCTGGTTATAAAGATGACATAAGGCGTGCTCTTTTGCACGATTCAATACCACTGTGCTCCTTTGAAGCGGTATAGTTTTGGTCTGAAAGGGCCTGGAAGAAAAAGTATCTTGAAAGCTTGCATATTTGAATGAATTACGAAAGCGAAATCAGCAGCTCAATGAAACAGTTGAGCAGAGTCAAAT
Source organism: Diadema antillarum (assembly GCF_040938485.1). Taxonomy (NCBI): domain Eukaryota; kingdom Metazoa; phylum Echinodermata; class Echinoidea; order Diadematoida; family Diadematidae; genus Diadema; species Diadema antillarum. Next base: position 897,953 of record NW_027270976.1, on the reverse strand, counting down.
ATCATGAATCGTCACATTTAGTTACATAAGGATAAGTCATTTTATTTCATTTCATTTCATTTCATTTCCAAGAAAATATAATTGCAATAAAACATTTCAATACAGGTAGCCACACAAAAACAACAGGCCCTACTACAGTGTAATGAAGAAAAATACTGTGAACTGAAATACAGTAAAAGTGACTTCTATTTTGACCAGTTGTCATTATAATTACTATTTTTGATCTATTATTGATAAAAGAGAAGTATGAAAATAAATTGAATTGAATTGAATTGAATTGAATTGAAATTCGAAATAATGAATTAAATTTGCTGGAAATGGTGGGGACTGCTTGTAATTTGCAGTCTCCTCATTTAAAAAACAAAACAAAACAAAAAACCAAAAAAAAAACTTATTGCTAAACTAGCAAGTCATTCAACTTAGCGTCGTTGGGCATTCCGTGCAGCATAGCGGGCGGCACTAGTGAGTCAGTTCAATTTCATGTCACTTGCCTACTAATTGATGGTGGTTTTTACCAATTTTTTTTTTCACCTGTCCTTTTCTGAAAGGAATATCTTCCCCCTTAACTCTGCCTAATCGATGTTCTCAAGCAGCTATGTTTGTTTGTTTGTTTGGTTTTATTTCTGCATTTTTCATCATTTCGATTAAAAATAACATCATGGATTTAAATAGTATCTTTCTAAACATTCCAATACAAAATAACATCATCAATAACATTTTTCAACATTACGAGCGAGAGAATATACAGTGCAAACATAACTTAAAAATCTATTACCAACGATGATAGTCGACGCCAGATAAAAGGGAATGTTTATAAGGAGAAAAATGCTTCAGACCACATATCGCAAGCGTGTGCTTGAAATGATAGTAGCCTGAAAAAGTGATAGAAGAAAAAAGGAATCGAAAAAGAGTGGGAGTATTTTGCCTGAAGCTATATTGTTATTTTTGTTATTGTATAATGTATAATGATATATGTGTTTTTATCGGGCATGGTCAAGCTGAAGAACAGCTGGGCTGAAGCAGATTCCGTGCTAAAATGAAATAAACTGAACTGAACTGAACTGAGCTTTCAAAGAAGAGGACGTCAGCGTCTTCGATAACAACATGATGAGATCATATTATATCTACTTCAAATCCATTTGATTTGATTGATTGTATTGGTTTCTGTATCATCATACATAATCATACAAGAAACAATCACAAGGGATACAAGTCGTTATGTGTACAATAATAGAGCGAAATAAGCTGAAGCGATATATTAAACAAACATGTCTATAGCTCAAGCAAAGCTTTGCATGAAAGGTAAATGTGATGCAGGTCTGTCATGTAAACACCATCAAGGTTAATGACCCAATATGCAACGACCTAACAGCGGTCATGTTGAATATTATGTCAGGTGTTTTTTTTTTTCACTTGGTCGATTTGGGTGAAAGATAGTTACCTCAATGCTGCTTGTGTTTGCATTGAAGACAGAACTCAATTTATCTCAATTTCTTGTAATCACGTTTTTTTGTTTGTTTGGTTTTTTTTGCGGATATACGGTGTATCAAATTCAGCAATGCCAGAATTACATCAATTCGGTAAAAGTGGGATTATGAGACCAGAGTTTATACGCTGAAGATAGGAGAAATGGTCTAGTGCTTGGAAGCCGAGACTACTACGGTCATGCAAAGTGAAAGAGCTTTCTCCAGAAGACTCGAGCACGCATTATTCCTGACTTACGAAGCGGTGAAAGTTTCTGACTAAATTGAGAGGCGAACGAAGCTTACTGTCGGATGCCTTTTGTCGCAGAGATATATTATTTTGGGGCAAGGTGAAGTATTTCTTTCGCTGCTTTGAACTGTCGCCTATCGAGAGTATCGAATAAAGATTTATCGGGCTGTTTGCTGACGGTTACGGTAATAAGCCGTCATCGATGTTCTCCATACGCCACGCGTTAAAGGTTGGATCTACGAGTAGCATGGAGCTACCGTGGCTCCATGCATCGAGTTAAGGTGGAACTCGTGCTCCGACAATGGATGGCCAACGGTTACCATGGTTACGTCATCTATTCTTAAAAGAGGAAGGTCCGGGAATTATTCGGGTCTTGTCTTTGTTTATTTATGTGTTTTGTCTGTGATGACGGCTGATCATTAATTCAAAGATTTCGCGATGAAAACATTCTTGGAGCTCCTCGTCGTAATTAAAGTAAGAGGTACGAAGAGGAATTTACCATTAGTTATTAGCAAATTCTCGCAATCAAAATAATAGCATAGACATTCTCAAGATTATGTGACCGAATGAACACATTTTCTAACATCCAGAAAGAGAGAGAGAGAGAGAGAGAGAGAGAGAGAGAGAGAGAGAGACGGAGAGAGATGATAACTTCGTATCAGGTATACAAATGTATATGCATTGGAATGGAATAGTGTTGGCACAAGAAGGTAATAAGTCTAGTTGAAATAACTCGTTCACACAGCTGTTTCCGGTCCTCCGCTGCTGCAGATGAGGACACATCATATGGCATCGCTCGTAAATAATCAACGGATCTTTCATTGGAAACTCAATAAAAACCAAAGATGGTTCTGTTGGTACATGACAGCGCGTTGTGCAGTGGAAGGTCTACAGCTTTGGAACAATCTAATAGGACCAGACTTGGAACCCAATGTCACTGTATTATTTGATTCATCTATTTGTAGGATTTTCCTAAAATCAGATTTCATATTTTCCTGACTTCTGCAGCGATGAATCTATCACCAAACGCAAAACGCAAGAAGAGATAATTGATGTCGTAAAAGACGGAGTTCAATAGTTTGATATGATGTACAACTGTCATTGTAATGCAAATAAACTAACAAGAAAAATAATAAACCATCAAACAACAAAGACAGCGACATCACTGGCCACGCCAAAGTTATCACCGAAACAATCCAGACTCGAACATGAAGCATTCCTTCGCATGACGTCATTCCTACCACTCTGTAGACGCAATTCAGTCTCTTGAACAGTCTGACTCGTATGGTTGAACTTCGACAGCGGGACAAAACATGTCAAGATCCTTTAGCATCTGTTTGTTGGTAGAAAGGAGCCGGTTGACAATGACAATGACTGGATCGACGTTGTTACTGTGATAAGATTCACTTCTTACTTCAGATCAACACAACACCGCTCACGTAAGTATTACGGAGTAGGCCCTACAGGGCAATCTTAGTTTTACGCCATCAATGTATGTTTATCCACACGTACTGAAGAGCCATAATGTTGCATTTGTGTCTTTCTCTCATCAAATTTCCTACTTTTCTAGGAAATGAAGTGATGGATTTCGGGCGTCCCAGAAATCCAGTAAGAGCTTATCTCTTGAGCGTACCTTTAACCGCTGAAAGAGCAGTGTTTTATGACCTTGCATTATTGTTTACATGTACTTGTCGGGTTGAGTCCAAGTTGACGATTTTTCTACAAGACTTCGGTGGTCCTGTGATTTCTTGCCTTTTGCTCTCTTTTTCTCTCTCTCCCTCCATCTCGCTCTTTCTACCTGCTTTCTCATTCATTTTTCCTTCCTTCTCACCAACACTGTCCTGTCTTTCATTTTCTCTATCCTTTCATCTCACTGTCTCACAACAAAATTTCCCTCTTACACTATACAAAAACATTGCTTCTTTTTTTCAAACATCTACTAGTATCAGCAAATATATTTATGATATTCATTCATCTATCACTCCGTAAATTGTTTGTTTCCTCCCTACCCAAAGATCTGTCTGTATCTCTCATCTTATCTTATGTCTTCCTTTCTTCTTTTTCTCTTTTTTTTTTACTTTTCATCGATCAGTTATTTCGCTATCGTTAAGAGCAAACAAATTAAAACGTTCTTTTAATTTAACATAAACTGTATTAGGTTTTGGATTTTTAAATTTACACCTGCTGGGAAAGGCACTATGTATGCACGCGCGCGCAAACACGGACTGAAACAGCTCTCTCTCTCCCTATATACCCCCCCCCCCATCTCTTTCTCTTCTCTCCTCACTCTCATTCTCCATGTCTCCCTGCTGCCGATCAAGAATTCACTCTTGTTTTTAAGGTAAACTATTTAACTTCGGGATAATGGTGGTAAATCATGTGATGATGGTGGAGCTGACGACTTCTTGTAACAGTATCTGCAGCAAGATATGCGCTATGATTGGCATGTATATATACGCAACCGAAGAGAATGTGCGAAGGCAGCGAAAGGAGTGGAAGACGAAAAGCAGGTGGGAATCAAACATCTGAACATCTCTCTCCCAGATCCCCTTTTTATTTCCTTTTTTTTTTCTCATTTAGACCTGTCAAGATGAAATACATGTATTCACCAATATGTCCTTTACTCTCTCTCTCTCTCCCTCTCTCTCTCATTTTACTTACATAGATATTTCCATTATCAACTATGAAAATGATCCTTCAGATATTTTGTCAGCAAGAACAAAATTGATACGTCATTTCATGAATAAATGATGTATTTGTACTCACATATCTAGATTTTAATATAAGCATTTTTATTCATTTATTTCCACTTGCATGTGTTTTTATCTTATCATATCTTTACTAAGGTATGTATTTGAAACCTAAACTACCTTCCGTTAGGAAGAGTTGTGAATCGAAGTCATTAAGATTGTAAGAGCAGCTTTTAAAACATGCATTGCTGGAAGTTCTTTTTTTTAATTTTTTAATTGAAAGTTTCTAACGTTGAGGGCTCTGATACCCCTATTCCACAGAGAGTTTCTCTCATCGGTTGCTCATCGGTTTACCGCTTCTGGTCACCCATCGAAGTGTATCGGATCACAGTCCGATGAATCCGACTTGTGTTGGTCGACTTTCAGGTCAGCGTCACACAATCCCATGTCCGGCGGTGATCCGATGAGGCAAAATCGTCCGATGGAGATCACGCGCCACACGTCTAACACTTACCTGATAGTCGACCAACCAAGTCGGATTCATCAGACTGCGATCCGATACACTTCGGTGGGTGGCCGGAGGCAACAAACTTTGCTTCCGATGAGTGACCGATGAGAGAAAAAATCTCTGTGGTATGAGGGTATTACTGGAGGTATCACCCTCCGAGTATCTGGGTAAATTTTGCTGGTGCCATAACATATTGCCCCCTGTTCCAGTATAATAAGTACGAATTGTTATCATTTTTAGTCACATCACATCTCTTTGCATATACACCTCGCAGTAGATGTCTTGATGAAGTATGATTCATGGGGAGTTATCTTTTGATTAAGAGTGTAAATCCCTCTTACATTGCCATTAATAGTCTCATTATGTAGGTCCTATATATAGCTTTATACAAATACATTTCTGTCATTAATAATAAGTGGAATAAAAACAGAAAGGAAAAAAAAAACATTCATTATGTATCTTTGCTTGCAGTAATTAAAGTTCCACCCTGCGTTCGATAATGATTCCAAGATTTTGATAAAATCACGATGTAGACAAGCGTTGTTTACATTATTTGTCTGTTGGTAATCTACATTCCCGACTTGTAAGTCGTATGCGTGATTATCACCGACAGGTTCGTAACTGCACATATTGAAGTGCTCCCTCTACAGTTTTCAGACGTACCATCATACCATGACTTGACAAAGGAACCGTGTCTCTATCCTTCGTCTCGTTCTAATTAGGGGTGTTTGGTTGTATAAACGACATCACTTGGAATTATGGTTTTAACGCTTATTTCATACCTTTTTCATTTCTTCTCTTTTGAAATAGAAAAGAGAAAAAACCGAAGAAGATTTGTAGCAACATGCCTCACACGAATATGTCATCATCATACGATCAATCTTGTTTTATTACAATTAGTATTATCATTGTCATCACCACCATCATCATCATTATTCTTCTATATCATTACTACATAATAAACTGAAGGGGTAATTGTGATTGTGATATCATTTAAAGATCACACCGTGTACGGAATATTGGAATGATTGACGCATAACATGGCATGATATGGTATGTCTAATGCTGTTGTTATATCAGTGTGTGTACTTTCTTAATTACAATGTACATTTACAAGTTACTGTATACATAGTATCAAATTTAGTATTAACATCTTAATCGTAACATATCTTAATTGTTTAGTAATTTTTGCCTCCCATCTTATCTCTCTATGGGTGAAATTTAAGTGTCACGTGCATATACCAACCCAGTCATGTGGTACAATAATGCGACCAACAATTATATTTAGTCACAGAGTTTTATGTCCATGCTAAATTTGATGGGGAGAGCTGGATCCTCTGAAAAGTAACTTTTTGATGAAATATGTGCTGTCACAGTAAAGAGAAATAGAATGGGATCGATTTGAGATGAGTGTATGGAAGACGATGAGAGCATTATCGATACAGATTATCAGTGAGATGGCATTGCTGCCTCGGTCATTTGACCGTTACGGTATAACATTCTATAACTGAACACTGCCCCTCCCCCATTACAAAATATGATGATTTTCTTGACGTTTCGTAATGGAATCAACTTTTTCTGCATGTGCGAAAACGTAATTAATTTCAGCCACCAACAATAAGGGTCTACATACTTTGATTTACTGCGAAATAGATGCTTTTTCACTAACAGTATTACATGAACCATAACCTGTGGTTAAAATATATTGAACGCTGCTTAAGGTAAATCAGCAGTATTAACATGCTGAAAATATTTTAATATTTTCCTATAATATGCACGTTTTTGCTTGTTTTTTCTGTCTAGTTTCCTAGATAATTTATCATTATCATTGAGTTCAATTCATAAACAAATGCATTTCTGTGGTACGTTCTATATGCGTATCACTGTGTTTATGGCATTTTGATTCTAATAGCGCTGTTTTATCAAGTCACTTCAAGGGACTTAAAAGATCTATATTTTTGTTCCTTTAGATGTATTGGTAACGAAAGACCTGTAGATAAATGAAATTTGTGAATAAGCAAATAATGTACATAATACCAAGTTTGGTTTCTTTGCAGCTGTAGTTATGCAAATGATTCCTTCTTTGCAACCTCCCTCATGAAACCTTGATTTCTTGTGATATTTCTAAAAACGAATGAATGGAATGATTTGATTACGGAGGTATCCTCCTTGATTTGATCTAGGCCTGAATTACTTTGTTGTCTAGGAAATGCTGTGTTATGTTTTGGGGTTTATCTCAAATCCTTACTCCCTTTCCCGATATTTCTACTCTATTACCTCATCATCTTTTGATTCTTCTCTGAAGAGGACAATGAACTCGGATGCCACGTAACACCACAAAATCTGAAACACTATAAAGAAATGTATGTTGGGGCTTTCAATATGTGTCTTAGGCGTGCGGTTATACAAACTTTTATCTAAACTTCATCCAGTGTTAAAATTAGTTGACTCTGAATAGAATAAAGGACAGATTGATTTAAACACACTGCGCAGACATTTAATTATATAAACATCAAACTGATGAGTAGTCTATGTTTTGATAATGTATGAAAATCTGATAATTTCTTGTGTAATCTATGCAAAATTTGTTTCATAATCAAACAATTAACACATAGGATGTAGGCCTTCATTGCAAAATCTATTACCATTGATTGTGAAATATTTGTGTGTTAATGGATTCGCTCCAATTTTAAAGAAAAGAGAAAAAGTCGAAAATCAGATAGCTGGCTCGTTCCATCCACAAACTGATGGGGGCGGATAAGACAGGATATTCATGAACATTAAGGGGATCTCCACATATTGAGAAGAGAGAGACAAAAAAAGCTGCAAGGCTAAAACTAAATGAAAGGCACTGTCAACCACGTCAGTAGAGTGGCGCAAATCTTGGTTGGACCCATCTGTATGAAAGGTGTGTTTGCAACATGTTGGAGACATGTAGGAGAAAATGTTGGTTTTTAATGCTGAAACCAATGACCCCCCGATGTGATCAAGCGGCGATTGCCCATTCATTGCCTCCGATCCAACGATCGCATGTTCCCACGTTCCAGTTAGGTCAAAGCCATCGTCACTGCCTCCATCTCTACTCGATTATCAATCAAGACACAACTGAGGAGTCGGCTGTTGAAGGAACAACGAAACGGAAGTGGAACGATGCGCCAATACCTGGTATAAAAGTCTACGATTTGTTATTTTGTCACTCAATGTCTAGATAGCTATGGTACGGCGCGAGCCAAACCTTCTTCAAAAGTAACGGTATTGCACCGCACGCTCAGCACGCATCCACGGCCGTGTTTGTACAACCCATTAGTAAAGTACACAGGAGAAAGTTATATGGGCGATAACTACGATCGACTAAAGCCGCCCGATGAACGGCAAGACTGACGTGAGCGTACAATCGCTAGTTAGCCAATCACATGTCACGATGAGTCTGTGGGCGGGGCCCCACACTATAACTTTTTGAGGGGGGCCCATTAGTTTAAGATCCGCTGACTTTCTGGGAGTTGAAATGTATCCAAAGGCAGTGAGCGTGTAACGCGCCGAAACAATATGGTCATGCATGCAGCATAAGTGTGTCGATCCCGGCCAGTGACGTGTGGATGTAGATACGGGCCTTTCTCGAGATTTCATGCCAGAAGCGAACGAGCCTGCCCAATTTATTCGCAACCTGCTGATTTGTGACGTTCATATCGCAATTAATAATTTTGGTGTGTCCTTGATCTCAAAAACTTTGGGTTACTCGACGAAAAATCATTTTGAAAGACTAGAAGTCAACGATTGGTTGGTGAGAAAGGAAGCGCGTCACTTTGACAGTTTTCTCTCTTCTCATATTGGCGAGTGACAAGAATTAGCGAAGAAGTTTAACTACGTATGCCAATATAGCAATGGCTATGGAGTTTGTTGAGAAATCCTAGTTCGATTTCGTCCATTGACGGCTGTTGTCGACGCGACGCAGGTAGATGTAGGTGGCTGTTGATGTTGCTGTTTGAAGGACACGATGGCTGTGAGTCGGGTGTCTCGGTATTCCACGCAGCGGTTTGTGCACTGTGAGAAATCCAGCATTTTAGGCTAGCACTCGTGGATTTGCGGCAGCCAAGGGGGCCTTCTCTGACTCTTTAGCCTGTTTGTGCGGAGGAGAATAGGCAGCAAGTTGAATGCATATGGATGTTCCTGAAGTAGGGCAATGTAGAAGCCTCGTCGCCGAACATCAAAGGCCTGACGGTGCCGACGCTGTGGCTACGTGAACGACAAGACGTGAGGGCCGATAAACGGTAGCGCTGGGCCACGAAGCCAGTAGGAAAACCTGCCCATCTCCAGCTCGTCGCGAGTGATTGGCATGTCAGCGGAGTGCTGCTCCTAGGATCGTATTTAAAGTTAGCCTGTGGCGCATGCCTGCGGTTAATTTACAGTTGCACTTGGCAGAGGGCCTTACCTGTCCTCCAAATCTTACCATTCGTTAGACTAACAGCAGGTCTAGCTCCGTGTCACTTCAAAGCGAGAAGTCAAGGTGTGACACGCTTTATGTCTGCTTGAACCATTTAGGGACTTAGCTTGGATTTTACTCGTCATCCCTACCTCCTAATCGTTCTTCCGAAATCGCCCCCACTTGGGGGACTGTCTTCGGGATCGTACCGTCTGTCGTTCGTCCAACCATCCCATCGGACGAGCTCGCAGGAAACATACTGCGAAATAGCTAAGGGTCTTCTATCAGTCTTTGGGCCAATATCTGTCCGCACCACGGTGAGTATCCTTTCTCCAACATCAGTAAAATTGTTGTTTGAATCTGGATTAAAATAACTGTCCGTCTTGAGCGAAGACTATTTAATTCTTACCGCTCCATATTCATGTAATATTGAACTTTTTTTCCCCACTGAAGACGATGATAATGTAGGATCGTGTAGTAGTTCCAATAATTTCGTCTTTTGTGTGTATGACAATATACATAAATATACTAATGTCTATGTTTTAACAGACATTCTAATTTTGAGATTAGTAATTTTCTTTGCAGTAGTCATTATTATCATTTACAGCACAGCCTCTCATGTTGCTCCTGGTTTTGAGAGGAATGCAATGGGGTCCTTGCCACGGATTACACGCACATTATCACTCCGGTTATGACAATGCGTGCCCCTATGTTACTCGGGCTCTAACCCCACATGTATGACACGGAATGGGGAATATGAGCTACTCTGAAGAATACATCAGATGTTGCCAGCCCGAGTTTAATAATCAGGCTTATGACCTGAAGCAGCTGTGTCGTTCATAACACTCATCGCAAGGCTGACGGGCCAGGGGAAAAAGTTGGTGATGGAGAAGAAGAGAGGAGGTAAAGAGTGAAAGTCCCTGTGAAACACGCGCCTTGTTCCCCGCGTACAGGACTTTGAATCCGCTCTGGCAGACAGCTAGCTAGCGCGGCAAACTATGAGCTCATTTCCTCTGCAGCAATCAAAAAATCTTACTCATCGCGTATCCAACAGACTCTACGAGTTGACAATTGTGATCTATTATAGCCTTTTATTGGGTCCCCTGTCCTCTTTCAGGGCGTTAATCACTAATGAACAAGGCTTGCAGACTGGTTAATAGCAGAGCATGAGCTGTGTGGAGATTAGACCAGTTTTAGTCGTGCAATTGTCTGGTTTTCCCGTTGACTAGCTCACCAGTGGTGGCCAGACGAGCACCTTACAATCCCACACCTATAGCATTCTATCTCTTGACTCGCAATAAAACAAGCCTCTGTTGACAGTATAGCATGGTAATACCGATAAGATATTGCAAGCATAACTTGATACAGGTGTAAAGACGCACATCTTGCATGCAAGAGATGCCACTATTTGGCCACAAGATGTATCCACTCGGCAGGTGTATTACGTGGATCAAACGGAAAGTCCGGGCTAAGACTCGGGGTGAGAGAGGGAGATTACTTCGGAGAGACGGGACAGAATTCCGACGGATGAAAAAATAAATAGATCATCTCAAGTCGCAAAAAGAGGTCGGTGTTCCTTCAAACAAACAGGTGTGCATGGAATGGTATAGGAAATGAACTCTTTGCCGAAAACAATCGTCGGGACATGGGATGAGTGACAAGTTGGCAAAGAAGATGGAGAAAGGGAGAGTAAGAGGAGAGGGTGGGGCGATGGAAATGTGGCTGAGTTTAAAGATGCCCCTCTCTACTCAAATAAACGTTTCATCGACGGCGTTATTTGTCGGAGTCGATGGACCCAGGCGGAGCGGTGTATGAGTGGGAGCTGGGCTATTGGTTGGGGTAGAATGTCCCGGTAAAAACCCAATTTCTACTGACATCAGGGGTCAATGTAAATCATCAGCAGACTTAGGGAGAAAGGAGGGAAAAAAATCTGGATCCCGCCTAACTGTCGTCCCCACCTGCGAACTGCGATGGTTTATATACACTACCAATGGGTAGTTAGTATGGCAAAACAACGCTAGCGATGAGGTTAAAGGGAAGGAGGAAAAAACTGTGAGTCAGGTGAGTGAATAAACAGCGCACCTGCGAGCTAGAGGACGTCTACAAAAATGCCAGGGTGTTTGATTTCGCATCGTTACAATTCAACGTCGAGAGGGGCTTTTTCCGCTATTTCAGTCGTATGAAGGCGGGTTTGATTCGCTATAAAAACTCTGCAGGCCCTCACTCCAGGTGTGTGCGATTTACTCTAACTGTTGAGTGGAGAAAATATACACTGGTAACCCTACACGTAGGTCTTCATATTTTATGGCATTCACAACCCTAAGAGTTTTGTTTTACGGCGAGTTCGTGGCAGAATGAAAGCTGATAATAGGCCTATGTGAACTCAATAGACAAAAGGCAGTGGAAGAAAAAAGAAGGAGAAAGAATTAAAAAGGCACAGGAGATGAAAAAAAAAGATGAAAGTGATGACTTGTTAGCACTATTGCATAGTTTGTGGTTACTCCAACCAGTCTGGATGGTGGCAATTGGTAGGACCAGTGTGATGTAGGTTAGCTAAATCGGGTCAGGAACATTGACCCCGTGTCCCACAGAAGTCCCTAACAGCCTCAGGCTACATTCCCTCTCACCCTCAATCCTCAACAACTCTGAACTTGACCATAACAAGTGAAAGGCCTCGTCAAGGGGGCCATCACGAACTCCACTGTTATCATCTTGACTTTACGGAGAATCTTAGCATCTTTCCTTTTACGCGCTAGCGCCACTCGATTCACAAAGGACCGGGCGGGTAGAAGCGTTAATTGCTGGCCTTTCTTCAACGCTGTGGATGTGCGCCCGAAGCCGGTGACCGTGACAATGGCCCAGTCTTTTCATGCCAAACAAAACGGCTGGTGATTACACCGTCCGCTGAACCCATTCAGCCACAGGTGGCGAATGGGCATTCGATCATGTTACAGTTACACACACAGTGTCCCGGGCATTATGTTACATCACAAAGGATAAAGGCATCTATGTGAGTATCTGGGACTAAGAACCTCCACAACCATGCCTTTCTGTAAGCCAAGTTCCACATTGTGCATGGCCCATGAAGGGGAGTGTGGCATTGCTAGACTGCATGTCTCGCTCGGTACTCTTTCATCTTACCAGACTTGTCAATTACAAAACAAAGCTCCGCTTCTTCCTCCCTGCCTTCTTGTCTGTCTACTAGGGGCTATCAAGTTCGCCTGAATATCTCGCCTCGTATAAACACACACTGAGCCATGCTCTCCCACACGTTGATATAACCGATTTTATTGCAGTCCTTCGCTTTATTTACTTGCACACACAGGTCAAAATGGGGGAAGAACGAATGACGATTAACCAGTGGAAACGATTAAATATGTACAAGTGTATCTAGTTTATATTGCAAAGTATGAAGGCTTCATTTCTGGAAAAAAAAATTAGGTATCGATTTTCACTGATGTTTCTCATGCTATGAAAATCGTGTACATTGTAAAAAAAAAACCACCCCAACCCAGTAAGCATAGAGACAATTGTGTTCGAACTTTGAGTGATTTTAGAACAACTCTCACTCTCGACATCATAGCGCTTAAGTTGTTTCAGAAATTTTTGGATGATTTCTTGGTGTATGTTCCATACGATATGATATTCTGTGTCATCTCAGAAACACGAAGGTAGTAATGAAGAGAGCCAAAATATTTATAGGAAGTAAAAGCTTAGTGAAATAGATGCAAACAAGCATTTATTCGGAATTACAAATATGTTTGATTCATAATTTTTTTTTTATTTTTTAGATGCAATGGGAATCGCTTTGTGAGAACAAGAGTAAGGTGGAAAATGAATGATGTAAATTCCGTTAGCAGCACCTGAGAAGCATTCCAGTTTCATTCGCAGATAAGATTTAATGGATCTAAACACGCAATGCGCGTAGTATTCACTGCAAAAATCTACCGCATCCAATCGCCGGTGATGAAAGTGAAACCCAAAGCAGAAGGAAGTGGTAGGGAGGGGGGTAACGGTAGCCCCCCTTCCACCCTTCAGCTTCACCAACACCCATCACATCACTTGACGGAGTGCACCACCCGCTACCTGTCTTCCCGTCCGCCCTCCATGTCTACCTGCTGACCCGGGGTCGAACCACCGCCGAAGATTCATTCCATTCCGCTTGCCTGAACTTGCCTGGTTCAAGAAGGAGGGAGTAATAATACTAGCAATGATAATAAGACGGAGAAATGACTTTCTTTGGGGTCTATTTGCGTGACAGGTGAAACGTGATGAAGCTGGCTTCGTGCGCACCTGACTTCTATTTGGAGCAACAAACTTCAAACAGCTACAAGAAAAAAAAAATCACTTGTCGGAGGTTTTTGGGCCACATCGGCATTTCTTGTCCTTAGAAGGTATTAAATATGAAAGTATATATTGCTCAAGGGGATTTGGCATCGGTTTATGTTGTGTTTATCTTAAAGGTGTTCCCTGCTTTCCCTTGGGCCGAGCCCAACTTTCCCTTACAGACTGGTGTGGAGGAGGCGGTGAACGACGTGGTGAAATGGCGAAACATTCATCTAATTTGAAAGTAATTAATGACTTTTTGGAAGTAGTACTTCAAATTGATGTGGACAAAAACAGTTTATAAATGTTAAACATCAAACGCAGAGGCAGCCTAGCTCAGCTCAGCCGAACACAGCATGCAGCTCAGAGCACAAATTAGGTTAAATGAATATTAATGTTGATCTTCTCCATTAATCATCATTTTGTGAACGCAATTCCTTACAATGGGCAGAAGGCAAGACAATGTAGCTTTGAAAATGATCTGCAACGTAGAGGGGAATATAGACTCGCAAGTAAAAGAACAAAAAAAAAAAAACAGCATTGTGATCTGCAAAAAGGACTACGTGATATCGTGCTTCATCAGGGATGTGGTCTCATGTATATGAAAAAATAATCATCAAGCTCAGTGATACGGATCCATGCAAATGGGAGTAAAATGAAGATGATCTTAGTGGAAACATTCAGAACATCCTCATAACAGACGTTTCATGCAAGCGAACAGAAACAAATACTTGCGGCCTTAATGGGCTGTTCAAGTTGGGACTCCTATATCCTCCGCTTCCTCTACAAATACCAACGTTGGGGATTACTTTCTTCACATCCCTGTGTTTATATTATGTATGTTATGTATTTCCTATCACGAGTTTAGACACTGTATTAACTAACAACGGAAGGAAGTGAAGTGTAGTGTATCTTGCAAGAACGACTATCATTCTAAAATGCACTCCCCCTCTCCTTCCTGTCTCTATTCGGTCGACTGGCTGTGTGAGAGAGGGCGAGAAGATTGAGGCCCATTACATCAGTTTACAACTCTCCACCTGACCGCGAGTCGCGCCCCAGCTAGCAGGTTCCTTCATCTCCACCTTTATGGCTCTGCTGAAGAATAACGTACCAGTCAGCTCTCCAACCGAGAAGCAACAAAACACATAAAGGAAATAAGAAAGAATGGGGAAAGGTGCAGAGGAAAAAAAAATCTTATTTACAAGGCATCGACAAATGGAGAGATTAAGCGTGACGGCCGTAGGGCTTTCCGCGATTCCTTCTTTAAGAGAATTACAAGAAAAAGTAGAAAGGAAACTTACGGTCCGTGCGTAAAGGACTCGACTATATCCTGTCCGGTATTTGGTCTCAATGTAGCGTAGCCGTACTGTTGTTTGCCCAAAACTACCAGTCACTCTTAACGAGTGGAATGGAGATTTTCTGATTTCGCTGATTTGAGCCACGCTCAAAAAAGGTCCTAATGACTCTCACTGCGGGCGTTTAATATGCAAAAAGGTACATTTTGTTTTTCTCTCTATTGTTGCCATGTTAGCTGCGTCATTTATTTTGTATAAGATACCGCAATATGTGTAAACAGCAAACACGTCCTTCTAGGAGTAAAACAAGTGTGTTGAATTTGGTTTTCTCTAACTTTCAAGACTTGAAAATGTTTGTCTTATTGAAATCACATCATGTCAATTAATGCATAAACTGCAGGTTCCATTAAAGCGTTTTCATTCGTGTAGAGAACTTTATATTTGCAAACGTAACCAAACAAGACATCTCTCATCTGCTGCAAGATAATCTCTGTACCAGGCGAAGATGACAAGAAGCTTGACATTCACTAACCTGCTCTTCAAAACTTTGGCCTAAGCGCTTAAGACTTCCTGTCCAAAGAGGGCAGAGTTCTAGGGTGGGGTCGTCGCGACCAGTATAAGATCTTTGAACTTTCCCAGTGTAGGTTCGCTGAATTCTCACATTCCAATCGCTCTTGGATTTGGGAAGACGTTAATCCGTCCTTACAAAGGTCTTCCAGAAGGTTTCTTTGGCCCTCTATAATTATCCATTCAAAGAGGAGTGCGAGGGTACAAACACTAAGGAGAAGTCAAGAGCTGAGAGAA
Organism: Diadema antillarum; assembly: GCF_040938485.1. Taxonomy (NCBI): domain Eukaryota; kingdom Metazoa; phylum Echinodermata; class Echinoidea; order Diadematoida; family Diadematidae; genus Diadema; species Diadema antillarum. Next base: position 882,197 of record NW_027270976.1, on the reverse strand, counting down.
GAACACTGCTATTATCGATCAAGATGGATCCAAAGGGGTCCAATTAAGGATGTACTTCCGAAATGAATGACCTTAGTTCCCCATGCCTACATACATCATTTACCAATCTTTCACGCTCAACAATGTAGGTGGCTTAACAAATTATTGATGAACAGCATGTGTTCAGTGAATAGCAAATAGCTTCGTAGCCATGTATGCCTGGGTCTCAATCCTCTGCATACGGCCATTATCTGAGTGTTAATTGCTCGTCAAAGACCTCTGATAAAATAACGGGGCGATGAACTCATTGATTATACACAATTTCCTAGAAATAACATATGAATTACGTGTGAGTATTTTGCCGTCAATGAGAACTTTTTCCTAGCTATGCGTCTTCCAGTGTCATGTGTTTCATCAATCGTTGTTTCATCATCCAGTCAGGAAAGAAGCAGCCTGGTGGTATACCGCCATGTGGAGGAAGGTTTACCTCGTATTATCACGCCTATCTCTCTTTCCTTTCCCCCGCAGACCCACCATGGTAGCTGCCTCTCAGTGGACTCAATTGGTGGTGCCTCTCGTGTGCTGCTGTGTCGTGGTCGGCGGCTGGCCCGGTGTAGGTGAACGATCATCGTCATCCTCTTCATCGTCCACCTCATCTTCCTCGTCGTTGACGACGTCAGGTGACAATCATGTAGACGACGAGAGGAAAGCGCAGGTCATAGAAGCATTCGAGTCGACGCTCTTGGGGATGTTCGGCTTGAAGGAGAGACCAAGACCGAAGGGAAAATTACGAGTTCCGGATTATATGATGGACTTATACCGGACACATACACAAGCTGACGGGGGCATTAATATGCAATTCGACTTCAAGCACATAGAGTCAGGAACGGCAAACACAGTCAGAAACTTTCATCATGAAGGTCAGTTTTTGAGACTCTATAGTAGTGGTGAAATATTATTACCCGAATATCTAAAAAGCATATTATTCTCTTTATCGTAAAGCCATAAGGTGCTAAGCCATGCAGTTAAACAAATGCCCTTTACACATACTCCACATATTATTCGTCACAAGAAATAGATTTACGAGATAAAATGATATCTAAATCATAATTACTGTAGGATATGCTTGGTATATAACCGAAGATAAGCAAATGTATGCCGAGTAGGAAAGAACGGTCCATTAGTTGAATGTTTATTGAAATTTAAAACAATGACATGTTAGTGTCAACGCCTGTGTCCTGTTGAACTATAGTCTTACATGAGAAGGAAATAACAGACACATCTTCTTCTCGAGTTTTTCCCCCATCATGTGGTACTACTGTCATGAATACCATCATTTTTTTAATGTCAAAACAAGACTGAAAGTCGAATCAGATAGGCTGTTATGTTCACCGTCAAACATTCTGTGATAAAATTCAGCGAAATATAAATCATTGTTATGTGACAAGGAAGTGATATCCCACCACTTTGCCATGTAAGCTCGCACAACGTGCTGAGGTATATGTTAATGACAATTTATATATATTTATATCATCTGAAAAAAGGGTCGGCCAACAATATTTCCACTGATTTGAACAATCTTTCTCTACTGTATTGATATGCTAAAGTGTTACACTAATCCCCGATCGAGTTATGGCGAGCCAATTTTACGAGCTTTTGTTTTTACCCTGTGTAAGACATGTGTCACCTATATATTTATGCGCGTGGGAAAACAAATACCTTGTTCTTACCTCCGCAAAAGATGTTATATTTTTGCCGGCTTTGGTTGGTTTCTCTGTTTGTTTTCTTGTTTGTTTGTTTGCAAAATAAAAGTATGAACAAATTTGTACGAAATTTTCAGGAAAAGATGATAATGACACACACACACACACACACTCACACACACACACACACACACACACACACAAAACCAAGCAAGAAAACACCCTAGATTATCACATTTTGGTATAGTTATCAGGATCAACGTCTGGATCCAGAACTTTTAAATGATTTGTTATCACTGGGAAATGTATATGGTCATGCTCAGCATAAATGTGCCTATAGGAAGTCTGCGCTCTCTGATTGATTTTCTAGTTTAGAATGGTATAATTACACGTTCTGGGGTTAAAGTGAATTCAATGGGTAGATAATATGCTATTTTCATGACTGGGGTGGAAGTAATTAAAAAGGCCAAACAAAAGTTGAAGAACCGGCCTTGTAATCGCTGTTGCTGGGAAGCAGCACAAACGCTACCACAATCTTCGGTAACCAAAACCCACATCAAAAGGCCAGGGGTCACGTGACCATTGATTTCATGCCACCATTTTGAAATCGTTAGTAGGCTTTCAACTGCACGGCGATTGAGTCTTCTTCTGTTGTTCGCAAACTTGTAATAAACGGTGATAACTAATCACTGCTCCTTTCGCTCTAGTGATTGCCCACCAAACATGATTATATCCTTTTACTTCTAGATATATACTAACTTTTTTCAAATTTTCTTCATTTTACGATGCAAAACTCACAATGCCCGTCGCCAAGTTTTGATTGAAAATATGATTATCTAAGCCAAAGGCATGTTCCAATATGAAAAAGTAATATACAAAATCAGTTTCAAATGCATACGTATGTCTCTTTCCCATTTTTAACACTTTTTATTTTCTGATATCTATGACGGATGATACAATATCAAACACTGAAGGAAAACGCATTAATGTATACGCATATGGATCAACATTTATAATTATAGTATCAGTACAATGAGTACACATTGCAGTATCATTCAAGGTGCAAGTCTAATCATACTATACAGTTGTATGGTCTTTGATGGATGCGTGTAGCGCAGAAGTGTACGTCTTCTCAGATCATGCCTTATGACGTCATTACTTCCGTTTTTCGATCTCAAAGTGAGCGAGAATGTCAAAGTTGATCAGTGGATTTGTCTTCCCGCGCAAATCTGGTAGAAGTGTTTTCAAGTAACTCGTCCACTGGTTCACATACTAAGTAATTGATAATATCGAAGCGCCTTACACGTCCATGGGAATGCAACTTGTCAATGTCTGGCTGAAAGGTATAAACTTAGAATTGCCTTGTACATGCTCTGCAATTCCGGAATTAGAACAATAATGTAAATCAGTCCACTCTAAAAGTTTCATTATGTCTGTGTTGGAGTAACGTTCTTACCAGAGTCGCCCAAGTTTCTGACAATTGACAAACCCCACGATTGACCGTACTATCTATCACCAGAAAGTAAATAGACATAATTATGATAGGATCATGAAGAATCAATCTTCAAGATCTCAACAAGAACTGTATACGACTGGAGACGCAATTCTTGGATTGATTAAGTAAGAACGGTGTTAACAGAATAATATCATTTGACACAGGTGCCATAGAAAGTAGGAAGAAAAAGGAATACACGATCTCAAATCTCTATTGTAGATTACACTGTTACCAATAAACAAGAGTCGTCACAGTTTGTGATTGTTACTTTTCTTGTTATTGTTTCTTTCCACTAAACTTTAAGTGATGCTCTGTTATCTAAATCTAGGCAGTGCTTCTTCGAATAATATCATAAACCCTGAGGATGTAACAGTCGATCGTGACAGAAACTGTAACGAAATTTCTAGTAAAAGATTAGTGTCTAAGTCCCGAAAGAAAGCTTGACTTGACGTTTGTAACATTCTAAATATTGCCTGGAACTTAGTAACAGACTTGCAGGCTGCATTACTTAAGGCGTCCATGGCAAAGAATTATTTTATTGTCATGTCAAGGTACTCTGCACGAAAATTGAATCTAATGTATGTTTATCTATGAAAAAAAAAAGAAGAAGAAACCAACTGCTGTAAGATTTCCTTGAGCAACCCTAATCAGTTAAAACTCTTTGCAAAAAGTTTATTTTCGTCATCCAAGAACTTTTTAAATAATGGGTTTAATCTTTCTTGAAGTTTCGGTTTGATATTAGTAAACAGAGAAAACATCACACATTCGTACATATGGAGTTTATGCGATGTTATCTCGAAAAATGACAATTCAACTTTGATCAAATATTAATTCGTGGAAAATTGAGCAAAGAAAATGGGATTCCATCGAGATATTGGGATTCATCGGGATATAATGGGATTCCATCCAAATATTAATTCATCTACAAAGTGAAGTTCACCACGTAGGCTTACGATAGGACAGGACTATTTTTGGCCCGTTGTAAGGCAGGCGAAAATTGGATCAGGCTGAGCTGAGCGTTCATCAGCATCCAGTTGTTGGGTGGGGTCGGTCTTTCCCGACGACTGACGACCCGCTGGCTTGGGCGGGACGACAGGTCGTGGCAGGCAACATTTAGTCTCATCCCAGCCAATTGAGCGGGAAATCAGCCAGGACAAGCTGTCCATATCTCCATCGGATTCCCCGTCCTGGCAAGAGCAGCTTGCTGCCTCAAGCCGCCGCATGTCGCTTAGGAAGCGCGGGAAAATCCGCACTGATGCTATAATGCCCTGAAGAACCTTTTGCCGGTGCCAAAGGGGTTATGCTCGTTGACAGGTCTATTAAATATGCTTAGAAATTCTTTGCCACACTGTTTTAAAGCATACCCATTTAGAACTTTCTCATGTTAAATGTTTGTAAATATCATAAGGTTTTATTTGTTATTTTGCTGTATCATATCCGTCCTCTAGGGCGCAATTCACATCCTAGTTTGGAAACTGAAGTATTATCCTTAAACAGAATTAACATTAAGAGCTGCATAACCAGCACACTTTAGCACTTGCTCTGTAAAAGAAGTGACAGTCTAATGTGTTGTAATGCCTTCGATGTTTGCTCTGTGCAATTCTAGCACACGAGACACCAAGCCATACAAATGAAGCTCTCCGTTTGCTTGCTTTCTCCCTTACACTTGTGATGAAAGAGATCTTCGCTCAGTAGCTGTTTAATGGCTATTATCGCATCATTTAGCGCGATTCTTATCTCAAAGCAACTACAATTTCAGCCAATCGGGTAGGAATATCTATTTGCTTCAGAGCTGTAATAACTGCTGATGTGAGAACGATTGCAAAAAACAAATAGAGAGTCTAGTGTCAGTATAGGACCTGTGACTAACGAAATTCTCTTCACGTTATCCCTCCTTATACAAGGTAACAGCTTGTCCCTCGGTATGTATTCCCAGGGTTTTATAAGGCTTCATCCGAAATGCCACTGAGGATTAAGGGAAAATGTCACACGGGAATGGATGAACAAGAATTAAGAAATAATTGCTTTGAAAGTGTCTTGAATTTCAACCTGGTTTGGCACGAGTCGCGTCTTCCGGCTCTCAAGCGCTGCTCTTATCATATCGTCTGTCAGTTCCTTCAGAGAAAATTGCCTTCAGTGCTGGGCATGTTATCCGTTTTGAATGATCGTAGCTTTAGTAAAACAAGAGAGATTTAGCAGAGATGCACGATGATGCCATTCTCATTGTACATAAATAAATAAATAAATATATATATTTGCATGGGATATAGAGAATACCATAATATGTTTTGATGGGCTATTAAACATCACAACCTTAACAAAACAATTGAAGAGAGTGCTTGTACTTCGTTAAATCGAGGTTTGCCTATCATTTCAATTATACACGTATGTTTATTTGTACTTGTTTGTATACCTGCCAACTATAAACACAAGTTTGCCAATGACTCGGAAGAGAAAATTTGATTTCCCCCAAAATGTGAGAAGACTGCAACATACTCTTTCTATCGCCTTCAATGATGGTGACGAATTGTGGTGTATGCACGGCAATTGACTCACAGTGACCCGCTAAAATTTCCTAGCATTTTCCTTCTTTCCCCAGGCAAGCAGGAGAGTCTTGTATGCTTCTGTAGCAAATATGGAGATAATCAGAACTTGTACATCATTAGTAGGCTTCGCCAATAATGGGACACTTTTTTATGGCGTAGTTTGAGCTGGAGATTAGTAATATAGCACATCACGTGTGTTGGCTTGTTCGTACATCCGTTAGATAATGCATATTGTCAGTTCGGTCGATGGTTTGATAAAACCAGGGCCCTGGTCCCGTCAATTAACTCCTGATATTATTACTATGATGTCCAAAAAATCGTCGGTTTAATACTCTCACTCGTTCTGCAAAGCAGGATAAGAATGCTTTATCTAATTGTATTGAGAAAATCTTTCAGAAACCGAAGTGTTTACGAGAGTGTATTTACGTTTTCTCTATTTCTTTTTGTTCTCCCATGCACAGAGGCTACTCAGGTTGTCTCAAACGAGCGACACAAACACAAACTGATCTTCAATATTTCGACAATTCCCGACGAAGAGGTGGTAACAGCAGCAGAACTGAGATTGTTTCGCAAGGATATCGACGAACACAGCATCGTAAAACGACATGCTCTACGCGACCAGGGAAGTCTCAAACCGATACACTATAGGCAAAGGATAAACGTGTATCAGATTTTGAAGCCAGTGGCGCGAAATCGCGATACAATTAAAAGGCTTATTGATACAAGACTAGTTGATGTGCGCAATGTAAGTTGGGAGTCATTCGATGTCCGTCCAGCTGTGCAGGCATGGCGGCAAGAGCCGAGCAAAAACCATGGGTTGGAGGTTGAGCTCACGGACTCCAGGGGGAAGGTGTCCCCACTCCAACATGTTCGCGTTACGCGACAAGCAGATCAGAGCGTGATCGACGAACTCGATGAAGTCGAAGACAGATGGTTTCAAGAGCGACCGCAGATCGTTACATTCAGCGATGACGGCCGCACGAAGCGATCGACGGGTAGGGGTCGAAAGAAAAAAGGCAAGCGACTGAAGGCCAACTGCAGACGACACTCGCTGTATGTAGACTTCAGCAGTGTGAACTGGAACGATTGGATTGTTGCCCCGCCGGGTTACCAGGCCTTCTATTGCCATGGCGAGTGTCCGTTTCCCCTGGCAGAGCACTTGAACACCACCAATCACGCGATCGTACAAACGTTAGTAAATTCAGTCAATCCAGCACTAGTACCAAAGGCATGCTGCGTGCCAACAGAACTTAGTGCAATTAGCATGTTGTATCTGGACGAGTATGACAAAGTTGTTCTGAAGAACTACCAAGATATGGTGGTAGAAGGCTGTGGCTGTCGATAAACTGTGTTAAGAGAAGAGGAAGGGATCTTGACTCACTAAACCAAGAACTAAAATGATATGGAATCCCTAAGGGTCGATATGTTGAGAAATCTTTGAGTGAGTGTTTTCATGGAGACAGAAGAAGATATATATTATTACCGCTCTAATGTGTGCTATCTTCTTCCCAGACATCTCGAGATGAAAATAGCAGACTACAGGTTAAAAACCCCAAACAAACACGTGAAACTCGGCTCCACGTAGATGATTATATATTTTGGTGCTGTATAGGATGATGATGTGTTTTTTGGTGCACGACCAACTCAGCCAAGCTGAAGGAGATGGTGACGTCTATTTAAGTAGTGTTGTATTCTTCACTCAAGTGTATTCATCGTCAACTTTAATATTGCCTTCACATTTCACGCACTGCCTCGTAACGTGGTAGTGTGTCGTTCAGAACGTGTCTTCCCGATTGTGATTTACACTGTAAGTTTTAACGAGAGGCGAGGACTATTTTATGCGTTTTTGTCAAAGTATTCGACTTTTAAGAATTACTATTTGATAGCAAAGTTTGCTTGACAGTGACAGTATAGCATGGGTAGGTCTTCAACTACCTTATGCCTGTTTTTTAACGATCCACCATGATTGATTCATGACGCAGGTTAGTGTTTTACCGACATTTTTATTGTCTATCTTCAGACTTATGTAGAATGTTTTTATTTTCCCACTGTATTCCTTCTTCTAGATTTCCTTCATGTTTACCTAATGCCTTTAACACAACTCACGGGGAAATTGATTGTGACAGATAAAGTTTAAATATGCCCTCTTTCGTAAGATTCGAGAGAGTATTGGATGTGATAGATTTAGTGGTATGATCTATGTGACGTATTTCCACTGGGGGAAATAAATATAACTTATAAAATAAATCATTAAATACGACTTTGACGGGTAATTGTTTGCTCCCTTCATGTTCTCCGAATGAATCATGATTTCACGTCTTTTCCCTTTAAAAAGACCTGTCAAAGTATAGCATAAAGAAAAAAAGCGAAAGGCTACAGGGATTTCTGTTCGCTTGTTCATTTGTTGCGAATTTAGAAATTTTATGAACTTGGCTTTTTACACAGTAAGGCATTGAGTTGCGATCAATGTTAATTAATTGTAATTCTTCTTCGACACAGGGGCATGCAGATCCTATCGACAAAGACAATAATAAAGTGATTTACTGCCCAATGAGTGCCGGTGGAATGTCACCACTTAGAACAAATTACTGCACAGTGAGACGAATTTGGCTGGAATTATTGTAAAACTTGTTTTCTCCATGTGTTCTAGAGATGAGATCCTCTTTCAGACACAAGGACAATATCAAATGATTTGCGTATGTGACGAGGATGCGAATGCACAAAGCATCCAACAAACTTATTTCTATCCAGCCACCAGCTGTGCACCGATTTACCATTGTGCTAATACTCTATTACGTAATACCACCTCTAGCAATATGCATATACGCTCAAAAGAAGCAAAATATAGAAATTAAAGAGAAAAAATCAAAAGTGTGATGAAACTTATACACCCTCATTTCAGAGATACCTCCCTGTTTGATTTTCTTTTTGTTGTTGCTTTCTTTCTATTGAAATCAATTTTGCCATTCTCTTTGCGCCAAAACAAATGAACTCTTTACATGTAGTTTGATTGATTCAGAAAGCGGAAGCGATCTTGTCTCTTCCGTCTGATCATTGTGGGAGATAGAACCAGAACACGTGACCTGGTCATCTGATTTTGTTGTAACGATATTGTCGAAGACTGAATCTAACTATGTTTGAGTGACATGTGAGGATAAAGTCCCTCACACAGAAAACAAATTTCGCTTATTGCAAGTATTGATTGCATTTTACTTTTCGTCAGTCCACTAACATCACGACGTTATATCCTTTTTTTTTTCGTTTTAATTCTGCTCCTCAGCGCTTCCAATGAGCGTCGATTTTATGCTAAAATGTATTGCTTGTGTATATTTCAATGATCGATGATATCTCTTTAGATTCGATTGTATTTTAATTGAATAGTCTATATATAGAATATGCCTAACTACGCTCAAAGCTATTTCTTTGATCTGAAAATGTTGGATTTGACAGTGAATACGTCTGATGTACAGGCGCCACAATCGAACTGCATCTATAGCTATTTTATTTTCACATAGAATATAATATTGACTTCTTTATTTTCGTATATGTCTCGCTTCTTTCAGTCCACCAGTTATCTTCCTGGCGCTTGTATTCATTCTCGCTTTAGAGAAAGGGATTTTCTCTAGACATAGACGCATCATAAGGCAACAATGGGGAAGTACTACAGAATTATGCCTATACGTATACAGCTGTATCGGATATTTATTATCATTTTGGACGATGGAAAAATAATGTTTGAATGTACTGTGCCTCTAATGATAATTACTATAGTGCCTTCGATTAAAATATATTATTTAAGTTGTACATGTGTAAAATATTGTTTACAATAAAAAGTAATTACCTCAATGATGCTAATGGTAAAACAAACTTGTGGTATGAACTGTCTTTTTCTCACCCTTATGTTTTCAGTATTTATTTGCCTCACACATACATACACACACGTTATAAACATATGTACTGTATTCATGTATATCATGTCTATATATAATATATATAGACATATATATATGTCTTCCTTTCACATATCTCACATAAACCCACACACACACATACACATACACACACACACACACACACACACACACACACAAGGGTCTATGTGTTAATAGGACATTTTTATTGGAAGTGCCAGTGTGAAATGGTTACAACCATGCAATCTCTCTAACGTTATGAAAAGTTGCACGTGTTTGTAACTACATTAATTTATGCCTCACGGCGACAGAAAAATAAACTCACAGATGAAGATCACGAAGAGAAAAGTAGATCGAAAACTTTCCCCTCAAATTGTCCTCTAAAACATTCTTTCGATCCATCATTCAATGCCTATCTCTAGACACTCTGGACATTTTCATCCGGAATTCAAATCTTTAACAAGTATAATATACGAACGTAATCCTAAGTAACCCTATGTTAATTGAATGATCAGTATATTGATATGAACACATCTCAATAAATAACAGTTGCTATGAAAAGATATGGAGTAAGGGATTACTAATATTACAATATCAGGAAAATGTGTGATATTCAGTGAGAACAAAGATAAATGCGGTTTATTATTACAATCATCTCTTAATCCCCCAGGCTGGACTTCATATTTCACTTCGTTTGTACGATCTTGCTTTTGGTGCTCCTAACCACTACATCCCAACTAGTTTAGAATTCTCTATAAGTTACAACCCGGAACACGATGAGCGATTTCCGTTTTACTCGTAACAATTCGCTTCGACATGAAACTTGAAATTTTGAGGGTTGATACTCCTGACAGTTTAAAATTGCATATAGTGACAAACTTCTGAAAGTCATCGTCAACGACAAAGAGAAAACGATCAATACGCCTTTCGGACAAACTGCATTGGTGATTACCGGTAATAATTTCCGAGAAAAAAATCCATACACGACGTGCAATAACATCTAAACTACATTTCACATACTTCTTTGTCAAACGCTTATTTGAAAAAAAAATCATAGAAACCGTCACTTGCAAGTTTACTGTAACACATTCCCTCGTTTATTAAGTAACATTTAAAAATTCTAATGACCTTTTTTTTTTGTCAGCGATTTTGTTTATATAACGGTTGTTAAAAATCATAAAGTATTTTCTATTATTTTCATTAAATGTGTATCATAACAATGTTTTTTGTGTGAATATGAGTGCGATGTGAAGACTTCATTGGTAAGAAACATTACATTTTACTCTTTATAACCATGGCCATAACTTCTTGGAGACAGTATACACAAGGAAAGCGCAGTCGCATATTTCTGATTTCTGAAATACCGGAATGAAATTATGAAAAAAATCAAACATCTAGATAACGGCATTAAAAAGAGATAACGGTAGTTGTGTTGCTTTAATACAGACTGTTATCAAACTTAAGATATTACTGTCAATGACAATAAAGCAAGAAAATTTAGTGCTGACCAGTAATTGTATGATTTGATATTTGGTAAATTTGGTAAATGATATAATCAACTACATAGGCGCCAGTTCATTGAAAAGGTACACTATGGCCAGTTACCATGGTTGCAGCTCTTCTTACCTTTTACGGACATTGATAGACCCAAGTGGTAATTTATGTAAACAAAGTTTTGAATGGATTAAAGGCTTTTTAAAAAGATCGGTGTTTTATCAATTCTTCAACGTCATGTTCATTTCGAGCAATTCTTATTTCTTTCGTTATGAAGTAATGTCAACCCGTATGCCGTGACCTGGTACATACAGGCACATAGTGAATGGCAATACATCATGTTGTTACAGTTCTACCTTGTCAGTTTGTCGTGACATGAGTAAACGCTTTTCCTATAAGGACGTACAATGTGGTTTGGCTATATAGCGATGCTCGACCGGCCAAGCTATGGGGCTGACGATCCGGCGTTCACCAAGACAGGACACTAGATAAACCGATCTGAAGACTATTAAATTACACTTGACATGCTTTTTAAGGCTGGTGAAGATAGTGTATATCGCCAAGTTGTTCAAAAAAGTAAAGAAAGAAAGAAACAACAACAACGACAACAACAACAACAACAACAACAACAACAACAACAAACCCAAGTCTATTGCCAGGAAGATTTTTCTTTTTTATGTAATACTCTCTCTATCCTTCTCGCTCATCTGTTGACGTCAGAGACGGACCCATCAATGAAAGTGAGCTTAAAACAATTTTTAAAAGTTTTTATCCAGTAGAGAACAAGATCTTGTAGCTACCTTCAGCGCCAGGAATGAACCTTAGTACCAGATTCACTCTGAATCGTTAAGGCTGGGAGATGAAATACGATTTGATTATATCTCTAATACTAGATTGCTTCATTTGTTACAGGTCTTTTAACATGTACAGTATACTAGTATATTATTGTTGATAAAGTAAGCCCGCAGGTCTACATGTTTTAATACATATATCTATATCTACATATACATATACATATACGTATACGTATACATATACATATACATATACGTATACGTATACATATACATATACATATACGAATACGTATACATATACATATACGTATACGTATACATATACATATACATATACACATATACATATACATGTGGAAAAGATGACGAAGTAGGGTAGTAATGCATTTTAGTCCAACAGTGCTATTTATTCAAACCAAATTTTCGACGCATACACACGTCTTCTTCAGGGTCGACATGAACAATTATGAAAATAAACAAGATGACATAATAGAAGTATGTACATATGCATATACATACAGGTACATATAATACATATACACATACATATAATGCATATACATAATCATTATACATAAACATCTTACATAACATATACTACACACATAATGACACAATGTGCCGGTACACTTTATATGTATAGACATCCATTGCAAAGAGCAGGGTGCAAAACCAGGTGGAGTGGTCAGACCCACATACACACAGACCAGCCAATCAATATGAGTATGATAATACACCATGTGGTGGACTGTACTTCAACCGGAAGAAAACAACAGCAACAAAAACACACATAAAAAATACGTTGTATTTGTACTTGAGGGAAATAAGCCTAACCTGCGCCAGATTGCTCATAGAATACAGTATTGTTTAAGTGGTTGAACGCGAGATAAAGGTCGACATGTGATGAAACTCCACCTTGTTAATGAATGAAGTCTCTAGATGTTGAATCAGTGGATAAGCAAAAGGTGAACTCCTTAGTTCACTTACCAGAATGAAAGAAGTGTAATAGTACGCGATGTCTTCTACAGCCACGCTGGTCGCTGTGACGTCAGTATAGTAAGACAACCAGGAAAGGAGACGCTGCACATTTTTAATGATTATTGTCTAAAAATAAGTACAATGTGCATGTACTTTGATTGATTCAGTATGAATTCTCCAGCTCAGTGTTTAGAAACTGCTCCACCCATTTCATGACTTGATGCCATGAGGTCATTCCCTACCCTACCCTACTCGATCTTTTCTCTCTTCCTGCCAGCTTCCAGCTCCTCTTCGATTTCATGACAAGAATATGGAGGCTTACTCACTTCTTGTGCCCCCGGTTTTTGTCTGATCAGTCCCATACGCTGCCTTTCGTGTGAAGGAAAACCCTCTGGCTATTGCAGTTAAGATTTGTTTCCTTCGATCCACTTAATATAGTTTTTTCCCTCCCTCCCCCTCTTCCGTCATGTTTACTCTTCTTTTCTCATTCGTTCTGCATCATGGACACATGAGAACGGTCGTGACAGTATCAAATTTTCTTCTTAAAGCCACAGTGGGTATTGCACATATTTGAACTGTGCTGCACTATGACGTGAATATTTCTTCTTTTCTTTTTTTCTTTTTTTTTGGGGGGGGGGGTGCTCTTTCAAAGATATACTGATCGTGATGTTTTGTATTAAGCTTGTCCTGTCCAAATTACAAAGACAAAACAAACTGTACAAGAATAAAGGCACATTCTCAGATGAAGCAAAGGTGAGTAAAAGGGAATAAAGTGATATACATGATATCGTACTCACGCCAATTTTAGCAGCTAAGCTTATACCCCCTGTTGCAGACGGGCAGTGATATGTATTACAAAATCATTGCCCTCGAAATGATAAGTTGTCACAATGCATTGGTGGCTTTCCGTCTCACACAGACGATAATCGCACAAAAAATGTTGTTTTGTTCACAACGGGCATTTGTTTCCTGCCTTGATCGCTTTGTAAACGGCAGGAGGTGACTTCTCCTGATGCGTGTAATTCCGGACAAATCTCCCGGTACAGTACGGATTACAATACCGCAAGAACTTTGACATGGATTTTTACGAACTGTACAACGACCTCTTCATCGTAAAGCTGTAAACGTTCATTCCTCAATCACGATGTCACACTGTTGATGTCGGACCTTTCTTCTCCTATAGCATGTCTTTTAGAGTGCTTATTACTTCACATACACTGTCGTCAAAATGAGGTACATCTATAAATTCTACTAAAAAGATCATTCTAAGCAGCAAGTGTGGTTACTATATCACAACATTTGCATATTCATGTTATTCATACAGTATATATTTTTTCTCCATTCTTGGTTGAACGTGATTAAAACAAAATCAGTCATATCACAAGTGAATATCACTAATCATTTCTGTCTAATCAAGCAAAATACATAATATATTGTATGTTATAATTAAAGAGGCACGATACGCACATGAACATTATACTGTATTTTGATTGAGTGAACGCAACATTAATCTGTTCAAAAGTTTTGAATTTGTCATCTCTCGATGAACAGACTTCAACAGTTCTTGCTTTGCCGTCTCTACAAGGCGACGATATAAAGCAAATATTGAGACAATGCCACATCTTTCTTTTTTTTTAATGGAAAGTAGGTCCTACACATTCCCTCGACTTTTACTGACATAATAAAAAAACATGTAAAGGGTAACATTATCTCACCTGCTTACTAAAAGAGGTAAGTCAAGTGCTCTTTCTTTCTGCTAGAAAAAAAGAAAAGAAAATACATTGCATTCGAACCTCTCTATATTTTCTTTATAATAATTATCTTTGTCCTGCAGCGACGCCACGAAATGTATTGCTCTCATCCGGCGATGCCGGTAATATCGAAACATTAAACATTCATAACTTTTCAATTGTCCGATCTGCCTTAAACTTCACTGATGTGTTCAATTGATACTGCTGCATTTACACTGGCAACATTAAATATTTGGGTATCTTTCACCATTCAGTCTGAAAGTGTATGGCAAGTTTACTCCCTTTGTTGGCTAGTGAGTATTCGACAAAGCTATGAGTTTTATCTGAGTTTTATATATTTTGCAAAATTAGGGTTTTACTGAGATGCTTGAGAAGAAAGAAAAAATTGTTTTTCACGAGTACAAATATGTAGAAATTTACATTCTGAATTCTATAACTATAGAAATGTTTTTGCCTTAATTCCTTATGATCACTAATTCGTCAAATCTCACTTCTCATCGTTTCAAATTTGAGAAAACCACATCGAATATGAATTATATTTTCAGGAGCTTTGCTACACAAATATAACAAAGCGGGGAATTCCGTCTTTTGTTTTTAGCTAAGAAAGGACTGAAACGCAATGGATTTATTGAATATCCTGATATGATGAGAATTGTCGAGAATATATTGTAAAATTATTTTCCTATATTCAACAGCCAACCTTGGAGTGGGAATATCTAATATGCATATCTAAATAACCGATATCTAACAAAATTAACGCCTTTCTCAAACCACTCTGTATAAAAAGAATAACTGTTTTCGTCTATCATTTATTATTACTCCACAATAGAAGCTCTTGCTATTAGTTGACAGTCCAAACACTTTCAATTTCTATTTGGTTGAGGTTCATGGAAAAGTTGCTTCACAAGGTTTCCAATTAATTCCGAAAGTATGAAAACAGCAAAAGTCATCCCTTTGTTTAAAAAAGGTGACAAATTAGATGTAAATAATTACCGACCAATTTCTTTGTTAAGTACATTGTCAGAAATTCTTGAAAAAATTATTTATAAAAGAACTATTAATTTCTTTCAATCCACAAATATATTTTCACATTCTCAGTTTGGATTTAGGGAGAAACATAGCACTACACATGCGTTATTGAGTTTTATAGAAAAAGTGGCACATGCTATCGACAAATCTTCTCATCTGATAGGTTTGTTCCTGGACTTCTCCAAGGCCTTCGACACCATTAATTATGATATTTTACTTAACAAATTACATCATTATGGAGTGCGTGGGAAGGCGTTGGAGTGGTTCAGGAGCTACCTCACGAACAGGAAGCAATATGTTTTTTTAAATGGTTGTAATTCACAAATGTTAAGTATTAAATGTGGGGGTTCCGCAGGGAAGTTTATTAGGTCCACTTTTGTTTAATGTTTACATAAATGATTTTTGTAGATCATAAGACGTTCTTTCTTTTCTTCTCCACGCAGATGACTCAAATATATATTTTTCGCACTTAACCCTCTTACCCTTGTAGATACAATGAATTTCGAATAAGAAAATGTTGCCCAGTGGATAAAAGCAAATAAGTTATCACTTAATCTTCAAAAAACAAAATATATGCTTTTTAGCAATTCTACTGAGGCATTATCTGTTGATATTGTTTTTGATGGTACTCCACTCGAAAATGTTTCCCATGTAAAATTTCTTGGAATAACAGTCGATAATAAGCTTTCATGGAAATTTCATATTGACAGTATATGCAAAATTATTTCACGTAATATTTGTATAATCAATAAGCTTAAATTTTGTTTTCCTTGATCGTCCCTGCTTACATCATATTCATCTTTAATATTGCCATATTTAAACTATGGTATTCTCGCGTGGGGAAATACATTTAAAACACTTTTAGATAAATTACTTTTATTACAAAAGAATCACTCCGTATCATATGTCATTCTGCACTTTTGTCCCATACTGACCTGCTATTTTTTTTTGCATAAAATATTGAAAATTAATGATTTGTATCTCTTTAATTTAGGACAATTTATGTATAATTATGATGAAAATAATCTCCCAAATATATTTGAAACAATGTTTCAAAGAAATCAATCCGTTCACAATTATCCAACAAGGCGATCCAACGATTTCCATTTGCCTTTTTTGAGAACTTTGCTGGCTCAGAACACATTCATCTATGATGGGCCAAAGTATTGGAATTCACTTCATAACAATATTACAACAGGTCAATCTTTGAACTCCTTCAAGAATAAATTGAAATTGTTTTTATTGAAATCTTATAACATCCAACCGGGTTCGTTCTACCATCTCAGTCAAGTCATCATTTCTTTGAACATCAAACAATTATGATTAAAAAAAAACCAAAAAACTAAGTCCTCCTTATATGTTCCTGTTATTGTTCCGTATATACCAATGTGTCTATTCTCTCCTCCTCCTGCATTTTGCCGGTATGATTACGTACAAAAAAATTTACATTATATTCAATCAAGGTTGTATTCTATCACTACTTTTACATCATGGAATCCAGTTTGCTTGCCTCCACGATGGCACGTGCTGTAGTTCTTTTTTTTTTCTTTTTTTTCCTTTTTTCCTCTCTTCTTTCTTTTTTCCCTTCCCAATTATTTTGATTTCGTGTCAGTTGACATTGGTTCGTTTTATTTTGTTTTATATTGCTGTCTTGTGTATTTTCCGAGGGTCCCATATCGTACAAGCTTTGCTTCTTGTCTTAGTGGGACCCTCCATTTCCATCCTCATCCTTAGTTAACTCGTATTATACGCTTTATGTATATATCAACAAAGATACAATTGTGTGGGTTTTTTTCATCTGCTACTCATTTTCATATGTACTTTGTTAAATCACATTCTGCAATTATTACAGATATCCTGTGCATATACATTGTATATAATTTCTTTGTTCATTTGATGGAAATGAGGATAAATTTGAATCTTTGAATCTTTGAAGCTTTGAATTATCTCCCTTCCATGAAATGGAAGCGCTTGATAGATTTCGTTTTCCAAATCATGATTTAGATAGGTTAAGTTTGCATCCCGGGCAACTTATTTTTGTAAATGTTGTAGAAAGAAGAAGAAAACAACTTACCTGATTTTGATTTTGTGAATGGTCATTACTAACAATCACAAAAGAAGATACTGTTATCGCCTCGCAGCTCCCCCACTGACCGTTTCATAAATCTCAACTTCTTCTTTCTTGAAATAAAACGTATGCCTACATCACAGTCAAACACGCACACACACACGCACACACACGCACACACACACACACACACACACACACGTAGATATGTATGTAGATAATTACTGGTATAGCTGTGATACTTTTTAAGGGAAACGGTATGGCTGCTAACTTATCGACCAATTCCTGGTTTATTTTGAGAAAAAAAAATACGCGATGGTTTATCACAGTTTGCTCTATCTAGAGAGCTTGTTAGAACGGGCTTGCTGTCTCTGAAGAACATATTGCACAAAAACCAAACTGAAACTAAAAATTAGGACAAATAAACAAGACAAATTTTTCTCTGGAATCACACATCAGCCTTGAAATGAATGATATTGTCTTGAATCGAGTTTTATAAGTCCACGTTCAAACCCAAAAGTTGACACATTACTTTTTGTATTGCATTGTTGTATTTAGCATAATAAATGAACAAGCAACTTACTTTTAATCATCTTATGATAAAAATTAATTGATTCTTGGTAGCGCAAATGTTAAGAAGAGCCGCAACTTATATCAATAATCCTTATGTATCGACAAGAACGAAATACAGGTCATATATTTATTATTATCTTAGTATATATTATTTTAAGTTTGCAATAAGGCTTAAATAACTTGTCAGTCAGGGTAATGTGCATTTTCAGATTACTTACCTTCTTTCAGTTTCATTTATAGTGAAATGAAAGGGTGCATTCATGTCACTTTGTTTGCGGACAACAAACTTGCTACTTAGTAAAGGTTCTTTAACATGATTAATTCATAGATTAATTCATCTTATGTCGTCATCACAAATTAAAGTGTGTGTGTGTGTGTGTGTGTGTGTGCCACTGAGGTCAAATGTCAGTATATAAGGTTGTTGCTTTGCATTTTCTTTCATCTCGTTATTTCTATAGTGAAAATAGAAACTAATAAAATCATCTTCTATAAAGAATCCCATCTCATACATCACACTGTCACCTCTAGGGATGGCTCCCCGTAGTATCCAGGCTAACAGGGTTTGTTGATGTCACGTGACCATCTACTTGTCTTGTTTGAACGACCCGAGTGACTCAGTGGGCGCAGTTCATAGCTGATACTGTCATGTCATATCTCAGCTCTGTATCTCAGAATGAGCTGTTTGTGTGTTTTCCAACAAGTTCAGACGTTAAGGTCGAACCCAGGTCGAAGGTCAGAAGTAAGTGTCATTCCTCTTAAACTAGAATTTCTGACCACACACATCTATGCTTATTGACAAACATTTTATTTCCCTGGTTTTGGCTCAGTGTTTTTAAACCATATGAAGACAGATCTGATCATGCGAAAACTTGCACAAGCTGTGGACATGAGCAATGAACATAAGTTAATACAGTTGTTGTAAACAAAAAGCACTGTGCTTAACTTATGCTTGGTGTTACTTTTATTCTCCTTAAGTCCGTTTAGAGAAATACCTGGATCGTCTGCGTAATTTGTTTCACGTGCACTTGCCACTATTTTGTGTGGCTGACACACAGAACTACTGAGTAGTAGAGTTTTGTGCATTATTCAAATTGCAGATAACTGTTGACTTTCAAATTTCTCAGCAGTGGCCTAAACAAGTCCCATGAGGTTCATGTTTAATGTTTTGCTGCATTTTGGGAGGTCTGTGAAAGGTATCCCCTACCTTCAAACCCTTGAATACATTGCAATGCATATTCAAGTAAATCATTTACAATTTTCAGGTGACACAAAAGCCTTATTCATGAATACCGTGCTAATTAATTTGGCCTTGATTATATAGATATGTGTGTCATTAGATAATTATTATGTAAGAGATCAAGTAACTTTTGCATGTTTACTTCGTGCCACAGTTCGAGTGTGTCACACATTATCAAAACTGCATATTTGTTTGTTTTTTTAATTTTATTTATGATACGACAGGTTTCATGAAATGGTTATACGTTAAAGTACTAATGATGTCAGATCAGATTCGGCATCCCAAGACTCGGTGAAATAAATAGATACATGAAGCAGAACGTGACGGCCGGTCAGGGTAGTTCTTCTCCTAACTGGCCTATATACCTTCATACTGGCAGTGGTCACTGCATGACGTCCAGGGTTCGGTGCACTCGGCAAAGTGGACAACGGGTTTAATACAGCAGTCTTTTCGTAGTGCAGGTTTGAATGGTATGACTCCAGCTAGGCTTGAAAAGGCAAAGAAAGAAAAAAACTTTCTCTATAAAGCCTCGTTTCTCTTTCTGGTAATCATCTCTCTTGGCAGCTGAGCTTCACAGAATAGCAAAACTTCTCATTTGTCTTTCTCTCCTTTCGTTTTACTCCGATGGTGTCATTTTTTTTTCTTCTTCTTCAGAAGGAGCACAGGGGAGTAATTTACCAGCCCTCTAGTACTGACGGGTTGGCAGGAGGTGATATTGCTCGTAATTACGTCCCCTTTCAGTAGCCTACCTCATCCTTAGCTTAGCCTTTGTCCGCTTTCCCTGCTCTTTTCCATTGAACATTGCTAAGCTCTTAAATGGCCACTAACTTTGCCCACTGGTGCCCATTGTTCAGCTGACAGACTCCCCTTTCCACCAGAGACACTTCGTCCAACGACTTCTTCACTCAAGTCAAAGAAATCTATCGAGGCAGAGAATAGCTCTAGAAGAGGTGAACAAAAAAAGACTTTTTTTTTCCATTCCCTTGCACTTACATAAAAAGAGGATCAAATGTTGGTTATAGTAGATGGCACGCAACCCTAATGTACGCCATATACAATATGTATATATATATATATATATATATATATATATATATATATATGTGTGTGTGTGTGTGTGTGTGTGTGTGTGTGTGTGTGTGTGTGTGTGTGTGTTTTGTGTGTGTGTATTTGTGTTACGTATTTCGCTTGATGTGATAAATCGGTTCTATTGATTTATCTTGATCGCTGATGAATATTAACCCATTAACCGTTGATATCATATGATAGCCATGCAGTTTTGACATTTAAACAAGCAGAAATGACAATGCAGATGTACGTTAGATCACTTTACTCCAGTATAGCTCATGCTGCCTAACAATGGTAATGTTTCGTGTTTTAAGGATGAGCATTCGTGCGTACGCGTACGCATGCATTCACAAACACACAGGTAGATATCCGCTTTAATGTGTCATCTTGGTGTGCGATTCCATATGAGAAACTCGACATCCCGTACCCTAAAGATGTGTTTTAGAAATCTTGAGAGACACCGAAAGTATTTTCGTAGTATTCTGTCTGTTCCTTGAACGAAATACCTGTGTATTCCGCTTTCTTTTCACTTGAAATTCTTTGAAGCGAAATGCATCGGGCCTATATACCAGCGACAATTTATACCAAAGTTTGCGTTCATAATTTGCACTGGAAATGAGATACAGACTTGCGTCAACCCTCAGCAAAGATTGCTGCTTCTCATAACTATGTTCATAGATACGTTTGCAGAGCCCGTATTCAGTTTCAACCATCTGATTTGCTTTAGTTCAATCTAAGCGGTGAAATGAGATTGCACAGGAATAGCACACAGGTCGGGAGACAGAGAAAAGACGAGAATTCCTGTACAAATTATGTTGTGAAAGGTAACGTGAAGCGCTGTTTGAAATAAGATCGAATTCATCTATTTGACATTAAACAAAGACAAACTGCCCTGACAAACACAAATGACATTAATTATTCAGAACATTGAAAATGAGAAGAGTGTAATCTAAATGAATTTGATTATTATTGTCGAGAAGAACCTTAAAGGGACTGTACAGTACTGGTTGAGGTAGGGATTCATGTTTTGAACATTCCTTAGTGAGATAATGAAAAGCCTCTTATGAAATATGGAAGAGCATGTACTTCTAAAAAGGATTCAACGTTTATTTTGATGAAAATTGGTTTTCAAATGGCTGAGATATCCAAAAAAGTGCTCGTAATAAAAGGCGACATGCCCCAACTTTATTAGTATCTCTTTGTTTCACCTTGTTTTTGGATATCTCAGCCATTTCAAAACCGATTTTCATCGAATAAACTTTTTATTCCCCTTAGAACTGCATGCTCTTTGACATCTCATAGAGTGGTTTCTGAATATCTCACAAAACGTTAAAAGCTAAATCTTCACCTCGACCAGAACTGTACACACCCTTTAAAATTGCGCTATACTGTAACCATGAACTGTACTTACGTGAAATCCACAACTCATTTATAAGTGTTGTGATGTCATCTCTTTTCAAGGTAACTAAACTCCATAAATATGAAAAAAACCCAAAAACATATGCATATATGAGTATATTATATGATAACCTACTGAATACTTAATGGTAAGCAGTAACAATATCGTTAGATCACATATCTTCCAATCAAAATTATCAACGTATATATGCTTTTGATGGCTTCATAATATTTAGTTACATTTCGTATCATTTTGACACTAATCATGACTTCCTTTACCATGCGCGATGTAGTGCATAATGTACACTATTGATTGGGGAATACATTTTTATTTTTACTCTGTCTGTTAGTAGTACTTCCATATGATTTTCGTTCCCTTTCCTTCACCACTTTTAATCAAATGTGTGCATCTAAACAAACATTCTACTCTCGCCAACGGTACTGCTTCATAGTACGTTTGTAGATGAAAGTCAGAAATATAAACTTCAATGATTATCAATATGACTGCATTTCAACGCAGTTGAAATGTCCATCTCTCTTCTTAAACCTGGTCTGGTTAAAGCTGACACATCGGTAGCAAGATTCCATCAATGTGTGTGGTCGTAATGAGGGCGCGACATCATCGCTAATCGCTGAATGGAATTTCAACTCAAGAATCGGATCGACCGTTTTGCTATGCCCCTCTCCGGACAGTCGAGTCGTCCAGCTTTCTGTTTCAGCTCAAAAACTTGTCTTTTTCTGGCCTGATGACATACAGACGTTCCCAGAGACTAAACCTAAGTAACAAAATGAACAGTTCTTTTGTAGAATGCCCCAAGTATCCACATCATATCAGAAGGTAAACCCTCGAACCAGAAACATCAGTTAGAAACAGTTTGATTTCACTCAGTAGAAATAATAATATTCACAACGTTGAATCTCTGTAGTGAGAGCGAGTCTGCAGGTAAAGACTATCATGACGACTATGGTGGGCAGAGATTGTTGGCCACTTTTTGTCTCTCTCGCTTTATTTTTCAATCATCCTTAATCCATTGATTACAAGAGGGGAGGACCCTTTCTTCCAGTTGAAGAATAGACACCTACCTCCCCGGATCATTTTTCTCTCTAGCAGTCGCCTTCGTGGTCGCAAACTCTATCCGATTAAGGTGCACATTTTGTGGGCACCCCGGGTTGAACTATTACCTGTATTGTCTGAAGTCAAACACACTGAAAGGAGTTAGGCATTGAGGTAAGACTGTTTAGAGAGCTTAGAGTGTGATGATTCTTTCATCTAAATGACATTTAACCTCCAGAATGACAAGTATAAGAGACACAGAGCGGACTACATCAATAGTACAACAGACCAGTGATAAACACTGATAAACACGTTGACATGTATTTCTATGATTCAAATCAGTCCAGATTGCATACAGGCTTACTAAAGGTGAAATACACGATGATGAATGGATGCACTTTTTAATTTCGTCCTCAGTCTGCAGATTTAATGCGCTTATTTAGTCAAACTAGGGCACAGGTTTTAGGATGAAATGTTTACCATTAATAAGCCCAAAGAACTTTTGTTTAAACATTTTGTCAGAAGAACCCTACATGTATTCATTTTGCTCCGAGCTTTACCGATGAGATGTCGAATTCTGAGTAACATCATTTACAAACATTATCACATTATATCTATCATAAAATATCGTACCAAGAATTTCCTTAGAAAGATACCAGTGAATAATGCTAGATGACAAGGAGTGATGGAATGGTGCTAAAGACTTGATACTATTAAAAGTACTCGAGGTTTAGTTATTTATATTTTGTATGTGTGTGTTTTGTTCCTTCAGTTAAAAATAATTGAAAGAATTACAATTAAGATATCATATCGCCCAAAGGCCTTATGCTAGTCAAGTCAACTGCTAATGAGAACGGTCTAATCCGCCTGCACTTGATCAAGATATGATAAAATGCATGTATGTGAGATTCACGTATATATAACTGTCTTTCTTTTCTGTACTCTTTGAGTACTCTTATCTATATTTTAATATGAACGTTGTTGACTTGTTATTATGATTTCATCTGTACAAGTGAAGAAATAAAACAAACAGAAAATGAAATTTGGATGTATTAATTTATTCGCAAACTTTCAACACCCTCCTAGACACATATCATGTTTGGATAAACCCTGCTCTATCCCTGATGGTAGTTTCTAAACTACACAACAAACAGGAAGAGTCACAACGAATAAGGACAACAATATACTCTGCTCGTCACAAACTTGGAATAAAATATTCTAGATTTGATTCTACAGTTTCTTTTGGTATTTGACAGTCTACCTATAAACAAAAGTGTAGTTGAGTGATTACATAACTTTCCCCATTACACATGTGATGCCATAACGTTGAATATAATAATATATATTCAACGTTATGGCATCACATGTGTAATATATGATATGTATTACATTATAATTTCTTTGTTCGAGACTATAAAAGCTATTGCATGTGAGATTCTGTCACTTTCCCTGATGCAACGCTGCGATGCTGATTTTATCGGCCTCTTTGAATCGTTTGCACTAGGAATTTGCATAAAGTTCCCAAGGCTATGCCCAGTCCAACGGAATCGGTTATACTCGAGAAGAATGGTGGCACTGTTGACGGGATCGATGGCTACAAACAGAGAGATATCAAGGATGTCCTCGGGACGTCACAGAGTACAGATGTAAGATGTAAGATTCTCAAACGACAAAAGGTGAGACAAAGTAGGGCCACGGAAACCTCCAGGATATCCAATCCTAACCATTAGACGAGATGACTGCCAACCATTGAATCTCTGCAGGAGAAACCGGAAAGTGTCTTCGAATTCTCTTCGTCTTTTGTGGAAGAGACATGGGATCAATGTTTCCAGGGCAACCGTATCGGACATTGCTCTAACGTGGCTGCCGAGCACGGCGGTTGACTAGTGTCTACGCCTGGCTGTTGGCCACAGGGTTGTTCGTTTTCCTTGGGCTAGGGAGTCCAGAATGCTTTATCCTGGACACTGGCGACACTGGTGACTGCACCACCGAGACGAATCGAGGTGGTGGCGCGGCTCAATGATGATGTGGGCTGGCATCCATTACGGTGGAAAAACGCCACTGGTGGTTCCGGAAGGAATCGTCAACACCGTCGTGTACGGGCCAACATGGGTACTACTGCATTCCGCATGCAAGAAGAGAGTATCTATACGGACACAATTTCCAACTGCCGTTGCATTAAGGGAATTCCTTGAGACAGAGGGCGTGGAGCAGCTGCCCATGGACGTCTTGCTCGCGTATATGAACTCCGTAGAGCTTTCATGAGGTGCCCTAGCTATCAACGACATAGATGTTCCGAGGGAAGAATGGCAGGCTATGTGCTATGGCTAATGACGTCACCACACTAGTTTATAGCATGCCACGAAGTCTGCAGGCCCTGATACTTGCCAGGGGTGGACATACCCGCTATTAGTGACAGAGTGGCAACAATGACTTTAGTTTGATGCAAACTAAAAGATGAAATCACCAAATGATATCATCTAAAAAACTGACAGTTATTTAAAAAAATATGTCGCGATCCTTAATTTACTGTTTTACTTTTTTGTTGTCTCTGTCATTTTATGCTCAAAACACCGACCAAATACGGCTCTTAAAAAGAAATCACTGTCAAACGTGCGTTAGGGAAATGAAAATAACGTAGTGGTTATATATCCTACACCATGATCGCTTTTGATTGAAAAGGATAATTATGGGACAATTCGTTGAAACAATACTCCACCTTTATGACCAACTAGTACAAACAGTCAATTAATGGAGTTAATTACAGAACCAAGTAATATCAAGTTCAAATGTAGGAGGTTGTTACTTTTGTCTTCTGTGCACAAATTTTACTCGGCAACTCATTCTGTGTCACACAGATCATTTGGGAAAGAAGAACATTGTGAAAGCATGAGAACCAGAAAAACTTCGGTAATAATGATAAAGAAAATATCTGTAGGCCTACAGTAATCAAATACCGCTTTTTCAAATGGAAGCCAATATGCCATAGTGAAAGTCCTTTAACCGTTAGCGGATCCTCATCGTCTATTGCTGGTGGATGCCGTTCCGATGAGGGTATGGATTACGTAATTCTTATCGATACCCTACCGCTGGTAAGTATTGACAAGGTAGCACAACCTACTTGTAAACAAGATCATAACAATAGAAAACTAGCCATGAGATTAGCATTACATATCGCTAGATACTAGTAACCAGTGTCGCGTGAACTTGAAATCACGGGAAAAAAATTGGATGCCAGGAAAAGAGAACGTCCTCCTTCCGACTCGACAAACGCCCCTTGTCTAGCGTCCTAATTATCCTTTAACGACTAATTGATTTGTGCTCACCAATCAATTATAAAGTCGTTTGCAAAAAAGCGATATCGGTTTGAGGATTAAGAGCACTTCCTGCCTGAGGTTCACTGGGCGGCTTTCCAGCTGAAACAAACAGCACACAAACAAGATAAAGGAGAGCGGTGATTTGGCTCAGTCGGTACAGCGTCTGCCTCCAGATCCAAAGGACCCGGGTTCGATTCCCGAGTCTAACTGGGTAGCGTGTGTGTAATCATAGCGTCCCTCTGATGAGAGGCAAAACACTCTGTCCCTCTGATAGAACATAAAATGGAGGCCCGTGTGTGACGGAGTCACAACTCATGCACGTAAAAGATCCGACTTTAATCATTCGTCGGAAAGAGCATGGTGCATAACCCGGTGAAGTCGTCCCGCTTCACATCCAACCGGACCCCATGGAAGACCAGCTTAGTGCAGCTGAATATGGGTTATCCAGGCATCTTTTTAGATTGAAAAATGAAACAAACGACAAAAGAGACGAAACAAAACACAAGTTGCGAATCGGTTTCAAGTTTTAAAACGTCGTTCATTAGTCTCTTAATGTTACCTCGCTTTTCATGTTGTCGACCCATACTAGTAGTTGAAATAATTAAACGAGGCAGCTTTGTGTACTTTTATGCACCATCACTGAAGCTCATAAAATGATTACACGTTCAAGGCGAACATTGTGACGTGCCTTTAGAGGTCTTGTTTGACAAATATGTTACTTTTGGGAACAACTTTTCTTATCAACATTTCAAATCGAATTCTCCCATATTAAGGGGGGGGGGGGGGGTTGTAACGAACAAAGCGATTAAATCCGAAGAGAAAAGTACCCCCAAAACACAAGTTTCTTATAAATTGAAATTGTCTTTAGTCGCTAAGCACCTAGTGATGGTTAAAATAGCACTAGGAAGTCATTGACCCTAAACTACTGTAACACACTAACACACGCACACACGCACACACACACACACACACACACACACATACAAACACCCCCTCTTTTTCTCTGCTAATCGTTCTTACTTTGTTTTGTTCCGTATATCTTCCTTTTTCGTACTAGTAAATGTTTTTAATGTTGATGACAATACAGCAGCCATGAAGATCAATAACTCGTTATCATTACATTACACCTGACTATAAAACAATGTAGTGACTATGTGTATGCGATTGTGTCCATGTTACGTGAATGGATTTTGGGTGTAGGAGTGTGTGCGTCTATGAACACAACTCCTTGGGTATTAGAGATGTTTACATGTAAGTGTGTGCGTTAACCAGAATGATGACTATGGTGCGTGCAAAACTGTGTTTCTGTATAATGCGTGATGCCTCGGTTACAATTCGTTATTTCGAAGGTTCGTTATTCCGAAGCTCCGTTAGTCTGACAATGAAAAAAAAAGTTCCGTGTTCATGAGGTTCGATATTCCGAAAAGGAAATAAGTTTCGTAATTCCGAAGGTTCGGGGAGTACACACCTTTTCTTTTTTCATTCGAATCTGCGGAATAATAAACTTTCGAAATATAGCTCCACATAATTTGATATAACCTTTTCATTTTACCGTACATGTCACGTAATAAGCAGTAGACCAATCGGACAAGAGTTCTCGTTGTAGGTTAAAAATGGATATAATACCCCTCTCCGTTTTGCGTTAATGTGAGATACGTTGTCTTTGTATTATGCTTTCAAAATATTCACAAAGCATTGTGTCAGCGTTCATAGTCTGTTTGAATAGTTACGTGCTCAGGTCTCTAAAACCACATTAAAACTATTCCTGGCATTCCAGAGTTAAAGTTGAATGAGTGACAATCAAAGAGCCGACTTTCCTTACGAAACGAGAAAGTCGGGCGTTCATAGCTACAAGCTGATGATGCTTGAAAACTCACTGAGACGGAGAAGTTGACAGGTAAGGCTCCATCTTCCTCTCTTATCATCCTTTATGATCCAGCACGTCCCGACTTTAGGACCTATCACATATTCTACTGGATTCCTTGTCAAAAATTGACATCTCTCTTTCAGTATTTCAAAATATTCACAAGGCGTGTGAATAACAGTGACCACTGTTTAACATTTCCTTCAGATTGAATAGTCGTAAAAGAGACATTAAATTAGTCTACATGCGTCTCAGTGGTCGTTAGAAGCATTGTTTATACGATTACATGTAGTTTTGAGACGCGTTTATTGTTCTCCAAACAAGAAGTTTTCATGAACATTCAAACTATTTCCCTTTATTTATTTATTTATTTATTCATTTATTTTTTCCGTCATATTTAAACAGGGTAGTCCCCTCAGTTTCTCAACTGCTTTCCAGGGGAGCCCTGTGTACATATACATAAAACACTGGATTACAATAAACTTCATAAAAAATCACTTACAAGTATAACACATATACAAAAAACAATACACGCTTAAAAAGATACTAGACCATGGAGACTGACATAAAATGTATTCTGAATTCGGCATAGACAAAGTGTATTATTGAAGAAAAAAACAATCGTGTAATAAAAATTACGGTAATGACACACCAAAATAAAAACTGAGTTTAAAATACCATAAAAGGGGTTAGTGGAACCAAAAAGATATGACGATGACACACAGATTCAGATACAAAAGTTTAAACAATAATTTACACGCTCATCTAAAATTCTACATATATTATGCACATTTTGCAGCGTACATAAATCAATTCGATTAAAATGCAATAGAGAGCCAATCACTACACCGATTCTTTCAATACTCTGCTTATACATGTACGCGGATTGCTGAACCCTTCAATACCACGGACTTTGGACAGTGCCTACACAGCTATATGATTTTCTATGCCAATCAGCACTGAAAGCACAGAAAGGGCTACAATTAATTCTACAAATTAATTGACGGGTATGATTATTTGAAAGGACAAGATATGTGAAGTATTTCACAACATCATCAGAACTCACTAAATCCCGGTACAACAAAGATATAACGATGGTCACATTCATATCACACATTCAGACAGTTAGAATCCATCCTAGAATATTCATATCACACACTCAGAATTTTAGAATCCATCCTAGTTCAATAGTCTAAACTCAAAGAGAAAGTATAGCAGCGTGAGAGGGAATGAGCGAGAGAGAGAGAGAGAGAGAGAGAGAGAGAGAGGGAGGGAGGGAGAGGAGGGGGGGGGAGAGAAAACATGACAGTCGTGTCAGTTGATTATATTTCATTACACTCTATCGTATTGATGGGCGGATATTGTGAAACAGAGCTATTATGCAGACACAACTTTCATGTCCATAGTTTCAATGTAATTTACTTGCTTCCTTCTTCCGACAGTTTCCTCTTTGTTCGTATTCTCTTTACCTCGATGTCTCTTTCTATCAAGCCTCATGTAATCTTTTATTGCACGTATGTTTCCGTCGTCTGTTTACCAGTTGTTTCATGTCCCTCTCAGCTTTTGTGCCATTAATATCAAGGCGCAGCGAAAGAATTTAAGGTGCTTGGCTAGCTCGTTATGCATCATCGTCCAAGAATGAAGGGATCTGTTTTTCTCCCGGCTCACAACAGCATCCTTCAACAGTACCAGTCTTTATTTGTTTCTTATAACCATTTTTACCGCGAAATGGTTGTGCAAGGCCCCTTCGAACCATCGAAGCAATTAGCGGAAACATCGCCGAACATTATGGATCTAAATTTATGTCTTTGGCTGTTGACTAGCCGTGGTAAAGGTTGCAAGTCCCATTATTTCCTTACCTTTTGCCGCCTTGTTTTATATTCTTCGTGTCTTTTCTTGTCATGGCAGCTGCATAGGTTGTTGAATGATGGTAGACTGGGATGGAATGAACGCGACAATAACGGCCCAATGACTGGAAACATACCATAAGGATTCGATCCTTGGTAACAGAGGGCGATAGCTGTGCATACGAGCAAGGAGCTAGCTCCTTGATACGAGTTTGTGCATAGTGGGCGTGCGTGTGACTTAAAGGTATGTGTGCGTCTTTGCTAAAGGCGATTATGAGTTTGAACAAGATTTTATAACTTTCTACAGTAAATAATTTTGTGTTCCGCTATTCTCTACCCCAAAACGGAGACAGTAATTCCTGAAGACGGTCATTTTGATATGATAATATCAGATATCCTCAGAGATTGAACAGCCAGTTTCGTCGCACAATCGGTATTTCGTCAATTGTGCGAAGAAGATGAACAAGACAGATGAAATAACTCCCTCTCTATAGGAAAATATACTATATTCTATGTGTTATGGAGATAAGTGATTGCTTGTTCCTTTGTTTGCTGTTTGCTTTTTTGTGTGTGTTTGTTTTGCTTTATGAAAAAAAAAGCTGCACATATAGTCCGGGTATTTAGTTGTTTACAATATGCACAAGGGGAAAAACTTGCCGAGTGTGGTAGCTTATCTCTGCCAATATTTTTTTTTTTAAATGCATTGTGAAATAAAACCAAAACTTTGAGCATGTTTAGTGTTTTAGTCTATTTTCTTATTTCATTTCATTTATTTTTCATTTCTTACAAAATTCAACGGAAACATAAACGCTATTTATTATAATTGTATGAATAAAAAATATTGCAGATATGTACATCTGTAAGTGAATTGTTATATGATAAACGTAGGAAAATTTTAACTAAGTCAAACTGGATCAACAAACGTTGAAAATCAAACAGTAATTAGGTATAGGCTATATTTAATTCAATTGATCCTCGGTTGATCGTAGGTCTTGATTGTTTCAGTTAGCCATTTGGAACAGTATCTTGCTACGTTCTGGAATACATCTTGAAGTTTTGTGTATCATTCCCAACTAGATCTGATCTGAATCTGTTCCAGCTTTGGGTTCATCGTTTGGCTCGATATAGATCCCATGTTAGTGAAACAGGGCGCTGGGCTCAATCGTCGTAATAGAAATGCAATAAGAGGAGTGGTCCGTCAGAAAACACAGCTAAAAGCATGTTTTGATTCTTTTACTGCCAGTTAAACACACGCTAATTTGATATCTACAGATGATAGATGAGGAGAAAAGCTTGGAAATAACAATTCAGATTGGATCACTCCAAGTCCAGAGAACAAAACCACTGAAGAATAAAAAGGTATTGCTTGGATCGACAGTGGAAGGAAAACACAGAGTAGAGAGAGAAAGAAAAAAAAAAGGTAAATGAAAACAACAGGACGAATTCAAGACAAGAAATAGATGCTCACATTCAAATAAGGAAACATTCCAAATATAGGATCTCAATATAGGAGTTTACAATGCGTTGAAAAGACAACAGTAGATACTTCTCGTGAAATGTATTCTCCGTCACTGTAAGGTGTCTCGAGTAAACAACATCACGAGTTAACGGAATCTTGACCACGGTAAACACAAACATTCCTGTAGCAATCAGGGGGAAGAGACCATCAGAATAACTTATTTGCAGAAGCCTGTGATACCGAGAAACATGCCACTTTGTTAACTTACTTTCTGTTTGCTGAAGAGACAACAAACACACTCCTATAGTCGACTGAATAGTACAGTTGTAGGGAAATAATTCTGTAAAGCTGATAATGACCTCATATCTGACATTTATGACTGATCAATAAATGAAAATGATTGAAGCATAGGGTTGTCCATTCAAATCAAACTTTCAGTTATGTTTAGAGTAATAAATGTATGATGATTCAAAGTTCTGTAAGCCACGCTGTCGAGGTTGTTACAGTACAAGAGAAACTTGTAGAACGGTTAGACGTTTTGAAAGCAAAGGGATTTGAATTCCAAAGAAAACTGAAATTCTGACTTTTTTCTTCTAAGTGCTCTTTGGAAGGAACCTATTCTGTTGGGATAATTTCACTTAGCGAGGAGCAAGTTCTAAACGAACCGTTTTAGAGAAAAGCAGATAAAAGGACCAAGAGAATATTGGCGGATTATGATCTAAAGTGTCTGTCAGATTTATCGTTCATTCGAGTGACGATTGAGTGCCAATCGTTACAGCGAGATTTGTAGGTTGGCAGCAATTAGTTTAATACCCTAGGTAAACACCGGGCGTGTCATCGACAGAATGAGAAAGAAAGAGTGGGTTGGCTAACAGGGGAGGTGTGGAGAAAGCGGGCGAGAGAAAAAATAACAAAGAAGTAAGATGTAAGAGAGGAGAAAAAAAGAAAAGAAGACAGCAATATAAACGCAGAGATAAGAAAAAGAAAGTGGTTGGAACAACATTCTCCATATCATCTAATAATCATGGAAACTTTAATATACAGTGGATTAGATTACTAACTCTGCTTTGATTGTGAATGTGGGGTGTAGCAAGACTTCAACGTGTCCAAAACGAGCAGCTCGTGTTGTGCTGGGAGCATGCAGGCGTGATTGTGCATCTCCACGATTCAAACAATTGCATTTGTGTCCGTTGACAAAAGAGCCACAAATAAGATAATTATGTTTGTTGGTTTTTTATTGCCTATACAATTTCGCTCATAGATATTTATCACAGCACCGTTCAGCTTATAAATTGCGATCTTATGATATTTCTGAAGAGAAAATGCCTTGATGGGGTAACTAGTGTTTATTTTTGTCGTGTATGCGTGTACAAAGCTTCTCATATCTATACAGCTGTGCCTCTTCTTATATACAGAGTTGTTCTGGCCTTAATAACTTAGTTGTGGATGTGTGCATTCTTTTTCTTTCCCACACAAAAACGTATGGTGCTGTTTTCTTACGAAAGAGTGGATGAAAATATTGTAAGTGATAAGTGACTGTTTGCATTTTTCAGTAACAAATTTTGGGTGTTAATGTAATTTCTTTGTGGATTATCTGTCAACATGACTCTAGTACCCTAGTATAGCATGCTATATGTCGGACCCAATGTTTGAAAAACATAAAATCGACATAATATCTGCGTGTTTTGACATTTGAAAAAAGCTGAACTCTCTTCCAATTCTACTCTAATTGTATTCTACTCTTATCATTGCTTATAGTGTTATGAAGGATGCCGATGATTACAATGATTGTTTTAGAGTGTCACCCTATTTCCATTTGTCTAGATTTTTTCCCGATAATATTCAAGTTCATTCTAATCACTAACTTTTCAAGTTTGTGCTCAGAGAACCTAACAAACATTCGATAATGCACATAAATTGACCTGTTACATACAAACTACAGGAGGGAACTATGAGAACTATCAGGGGTAACGATAGTATCACTCAGGGACTGCATATGAGATTTGTCAAAGATAAAGTGAAGGAATGAATTGTGGCAGTATAATTTCTCTATGTTAACTCACGTCATGTTCAAGTGAAGGGATTGGTTTCTAAACTCTGAGAAAGACAGAGATAGAGAGAGGTGGACATTGCTTATAGCACTGTGGAGACGTGGACAGCAAGAATCCCAGCGATCGTCAACCCACTTTCACGCCGAGGCTATCCGCTTCGATGACTTGCTTAATACCCGCTCCTCCTCTTTTTTTTTTCCTCACCCCACAAATTTTTCGGAGAATTAGCTTCGGCAACCACGCAGCACTTTGCATTTCATATTGACATCAACTTCTGCAGGGTATGGCTTCAGTTAACACGGGATTTGTTCACCAAACTCTCAAGGTGCTATGAAAGCAATGCGTAGCTACGAGACAGATCAGGAGGGAGAAGGGAAGGAGAAAACGGAAAACGAAGCACGAGCTGCCAATGAATACACCCATTCGTCCAATTTGGCGTGCGATTGTCCGTTAATCTTAGGGAATTTGTTACTTTTAGATGTTTGTTTTGCGAGGCTTCTTTCCCGTTGTGAGGAAGTTAGCCTTCGAGGAGTGGAGAGTTCCTTTTCCCCTCTTTTTTCTTCTAAGTGAGACCCTGCTGACTGCTTGTTGGCTTTTCACACATTGTCAGACAATCATTGCATGATGGGAATACGTCACACCCTGACATGGTGTTAGTCTGTGCCTAATCTCCATCACTCACCTGTTATTGCGTGGGTTGCTAGGCAACAATATTACAATCTAAATTCTTTTTGCCGCCGCGCTTTCGAAGTGGTATGAATGCATGGAGGCCTATAATCGATATTGATATAAAAAGAGATACTAAAGACGTACAGAATAGCACGTTCGTATTTATAACGTGGATACATTATAGACACCGGTGTGCAAGTGCTTTTACTTGTGCAGGTGTATAATTATTCGCTAAATCACACTGACTTAATGTTCACTAAATCTCTGGCATATTGTCAAGCATGTCCCCGGGTCATACAGGGGCACAGGAGGCGATCTGGCCACCAGTTTACGCAAGAGAGGAAGTGGCGTCAGCGTAGCATGAAATGTCTCTGCCTCAAATCTCTTCTTTTACCCTCTTCTTCTCCTGCTCCCCCGCTTCTGACAATTTGGTAGTTTTCAACTCTCTTCTCTCTTCTTTGTGTTAAACGAAGCCCTTGTCGGACTTCACCTATCTATTATTTCCTTTCCCTTCAACAAGTTTGTGTCAAACAAGTGGGGAAGGGAACTTTCTGTGGAAGGAGTTGCGTGTTTTTCAACACGTCAACTAACATTTCTTTGTCCATAAATTACAATCTTTATTCATCGATAAAGACAAGAAAATTGTCTATTTTCACCTGATTTCCTCGGCAGGTGGGGTTGTGACTTTCTTTCTCCACAGTCTCAAATGACGACAGCTGTAAACAAGCATTGTTCAACAGAGAACCATTCCATTCATCCTATCTCACCTCTGCTTCCTGACCTTTATTAAGGCTTTTTTTAAGGGAAGCTATATTAAGACACTCGGACTATTATTTGGCTTTAGTCGCAAAAGGCAGGAATTTCGACGTGTGTCGGATGTCAAAGCACTAACAAAACTCGGCATACTTTGTCAACATCTTATGACGATCATCTGACAACACCACAAGGTTTAACCACGTGTCTCTGACGTCATTCAAGATAACCTTCCGTAGCATATTAAAATATCGATGTATATGGCCTCGTGATACATGTATAAGTTAATACAGTGTTACAAAGCGAAGGATGGGGTGATCTGGTAATGAAAGTTCGAACTGACCTGACATGTCTTGGCGAGATATACAGTTATTAGCTGCGTCTGCATAACTGACAACATGTTATGAAATTATAAGAAAGGATTCCTTAGGTTATATCAGTACATGTAGCCTACTTGGAATCACGTTTGATTGAAAGATGTATCTTTTTCGATAAAATTTTGTCTTTTTAAGTTGAAATTGTCCAAGGTTAAGAGAATTTCAAGTCTGTAAAAAAATTCAAATGTCGAAGTGTAAATGACTACAAAATTTGACGCGATCTGATTGTATGAAGGCGTGGAGGCAGGCAGGTGAAAGAAAAAGCAACCCTGCTTTATGTATCAAAGTAATTATCTATCAGTCTATACTGTAATTTCTCTTTTCCAACACTACCTCATTTCCTTTCTATTCAATGGAAACTAACAGCAAGTCAAGATGTTCTTCTTTATAATTAAACTTCAATCAGCCCTAAGAAATAGCTGAGAATAGAGTTTAGTGATGGAGCGAAAGAAGCAGTGAAGACCACAAAGTGCTCGCCCCGATCTCTGCCTGCCACCTCGGCCCGAGTCCCCAACTCTTTTTGTCTTCCTTCGCCGGGCGCCCATCACTCCATTCCAGAATTCCAGGCCGTATCAGCACCGTGCTGGACTCCATTCACTCGCGAGGCTTCCCCCGGGGGTAGGCAGACGAGCACTCAGTCAACACAACAAAAGGGATCATTTACAGTGGAAAAGGGCCAGATAAAAGGGGAATGTCAAAACAGATTTCTGTCAGTCCCTAAAAACCAGTGCGCATGGTCAAAGTGCTGACAGGGTATGTTATCATAACTTATTGTGTCTGTGATTCTTCTTTTATCAAATATTCTCTTACAGCGAAACATTATGCTAATGCCTAGCTTTCGATAAAGACATTATGATATGAATCCTGTTTGCAGCTCTCCATTATGACGCACAATTCCTACAAGTCTTTGGATTAAGTGGAATGTTGGAGGAAAAGCTTGAGGACTGAGAGGTCTCCAAGATCCTCACTGTACTATCACTTCCTGTCATTCTTTCCGTCTCTGGGGCTCCCAATGGAAGTCACTTGTACTGGAAATTGAGTCTCTTCCACTTTTTATTAAACTCTGACAAGCATAAGGAAAGTTGGAAATGTGCTAGGTGATGACAATTACGTAATACTTTACATCAAGGGGATACTACTTTTTCTCATAAGAAAAGTACATCCCATTACAAGTTTAGTCAGGCTGGAACACTGCTTGAGTAAGGCATGACATCGCACGATTTCTGGACTTCAATTTTGTCTGTTTCTCACGGATGAAGCAATCATTGGCTCGGCTTTGTGACGTCTGCATGGACTAAGTGATATGTTTACTGAAAGTAATATGTTTCCAATGAGCGTTTGCAGTTGATACCTTGACCCTCACTGACTATGGCTAAGGTATACATTTCATGAATATGATTATCTATTTTGATTAACTATGATAATTATTCTGATCTGCATTAAGAATCACGTGGGCGTTCCGAAGAGCGTGTTCTGTGGAAGGGGAACTGCCTTGTGGCTCCCTGATTTAAACTCTTAAACTCGGGTTTTTAAGGGTCTGAAAACTGTCATGGCTACCCCTCCCATATGACAGACATTATCTCTTGGTCACCGCGTTCCCGTGGAGTGATATATTGCCAGCCACAAACTTAGTGGCTTCATTACGCAGACATGACAATAAATTTGAATTTATAGTTATTGAAGGAAATCTATCGAATTACTACTTCGCACGCCCTGATTGCACGCGACGTGAAAAAATGACTACTAATGGATTCGTGAACATCTTAACTTTCAATATTTTTTGACACTTAAAAGGAAATCTAGAAGAAGAACATAGTCACAAATCTGCGCACTATGGTGGTTAGGGAAGCGTCTACTTAGAAGCATGAAACACTGCCGCTAAGCACACTCCCATCCATAAATCTTGGGGCTCCCTTATAAACTGGAGACGGTGTGGAATATTTGTTCATAAATGTGACTTGGTTAGATGCCTTCTGCGCACAAGTGTGGCGCTTTGCGGACATAAACATCTCAAAGAAATTTCTTTATGTGACTTTCTCAGACACTATGGCGACAATGACTAAGTAAGAGGATTTCGCTCGCACTACTTTCAAAGACTAGCCACACAAAACAGCAGAGTATTATCTGAAGTACTTTTGTTTATTACAACAATATGAACTCGTGAAAAATTGTCACCCTTCAAATCTAATTGCTCTAAAAACGGTCGGTTCGTGGGTTTGTCGATGTTACAGTTGATGAGTAACAGTCTTTGTAAAGCACAAGACAAGAACAGTGAACTCTGCTGAGAAAACAAGGAAAGTAAGATGAATAACCAGAACATGATGATTATAGGAGCTACACAACATTCAGACAACCCCCTAAATACCTCTTAATCCCAGAAACTAGGTTGACACTTAGACAGTAATGAAGAATGTAAAGATGCGAAGAAGACCCGAAACAAACGAAATTAACTAAACTTTGATAATTCATTGTCATGAAATACCCCATCTATCACCCATATTCACACTTTACACATGAGCATTACAAGTTTAGATGATGTGCATATTACAAACAAATATAGCTTTCGGATCACCACACGACATGATACGACACATACGCGAGACGGTAAATGATATGCAAAGAAATATAAATACTTATCATATTTTGTATCATCTGCGGGAATATCGAAAGTTAAGGTGACTAGAAGTTGATTACTTAACAAAGGGAAGTGCAGATATGAAGACCTGGCCCAAAGACACACATGTAGAATTGGTACAAAATGCATGATTAGAAATAACAGTAAAGGGTTTTTATAAACATTGCTAAAAGGTTTCTGCGTCTACACACTACAAATATATGAGCAACAGCATGTTTTGCTTTTCTAAATTGGTTGCATCGCTAGGAGCTGTTCATATCTTAGTCATTTGCTTTATTTACATTTTTGTAGCCAGTATCTGACGAGTAGGTCAGTATCAACTGATATGTTCATATCTCAAAAAGATTGCATTCGATGCTCTTTTAGAATCCTGAAACTCAGGGTCAACTGGCCGGAAGTGATAATATCCTCGATCAGGTGACCCTACAAGTAAAGTTTGGCCAGCACCATGATCCTGACTCAGATGAAGACATGCGCTCAGCTATGCCGCATTGATCACGTGATGATTGCTTAAATTCCTGTCTATAACAAGACAAAGAAATCTTACTCCGTCCTCAGAGAAATCACACTGAGTTTCATAAGTATACATCAGTACGTAGAACTATAATACCTCAATTTTTGTATTCTATTCTAAGGGGGGGGGTAAATCAGGGCTCTGATAGCACACAACAGACATATGGTGTTATGAAGAAAGGGTATCTCATTCAGAGCACATAAAACTGGTTTTTGGAGAAAAAAAATTAAACTTTTGGTGAAGTATTGTTATGAATATTGGTCATGAGCCCCCCCCCCCAAAAAAAAAATCGTTAACAATGAACAACAATAACAAAGAAAAAATGTTTGTAACATATAAAAACAACCAGTTAGCTGTTCTGTAACCTGTTGAAAAGTTTAAGATCATTTTTTCATATTCACTTAAAAAAACCAAATTAGTATACTGTCCTTCCGTGTTCTACATGTTATCTTTTAGTGACTAGAATATAACTTTTGTTTTTAATTTGCATACGAGTATCAACTCCGATAAGACAAAACCACAGAAAACATGTTTGTGTGTATGTGTGTGACTGTTGGTGAAAACTGCGCAGTCGGGTAAAAAGAGGAACAGAGCAAATCTGGACTAACAGTGACACACGTCAAAATCAAACCCAAAAACATAAACACATAGATACAACGGAATGGCCTCATTTCTCTATTTTGTTTTATTTTGTTGATTTCATTGTAAGAGTGATTGATGGATAACTATAGGTATATAGCATATTGCCGAATTGAAGGAGATTATTCATTTGTGTATACTTCTTTCTGATGAAGTTATCTGATTGCAAAACGGGGGTATTCTTTGGAATCAAAGGAAAAAGACGAGAGAATGTCTGTTTGATATTGGACACATACCAAGGACATACAAATATTTTGATTGCCAGAAGCATCCAACTGGGCCCTAAAAACCTAAAAGCTCACATGATCACTATTTATAAAGTAGAACTTCCAATCTACTTGTTTGTTCTTTCCTTCTTCTTGTGTCAAGATTGTGTCATTAACATCCCGGTTTTATCAATAGTTGATACAATATAAGAATTCTTGGAGAAATTGCAAAAGCACATAATAAAAACAGATGTTCCTCAACAAAGTTGAGATGATCTTGATAATCATTATGACAGGTAAGGTAACCCAATAACTTTATGTGATCATAACTTCAATCACTAGATCTCCGATTTTCTCCCTTCACCACTCCCTATAATTGCTTCGTTTCATTACGTTAACGAGATATCAAGTTCTTCCAATAGTACAATTTTTAGTTTAGTTAACACCACAAACTGCATGCACAAGTTTCATGCAATGTATATATTTACATAGAGGACAACAATAGTGTTCATTGAACAATGTTCTCAAATTGAAAAGTAGAGAACATTAATCAAACTAACTGACACAAAGAGAACATTGATGACGTCTGAACAAAAATCAAGTAACGTTAACAATGACGATAGTGTGACGTTGAAGGTAACGATAATTGATTGCTCTAGAAGTGCGCAGCGACAAGACATGCACGGTTAGAAGTTCATATGAATTTGGCTACTTGAGTGAACAATGGACAATGGAGTATATGATGTTGCGTCCTTTTACCATTTTTTCTTTCACAATGAAATGAGGCCGCAATGCAAATACCCACACACCAACTGCAGCATTACGTATACTGGCGGTGCTGCTGTGTCGATTTCTTCTTTGAGCGTGCATTATTTATTGCTGCCCTCGTGGAGGAAGTAATGCCGATCAAAATGAAATTTCAAACATGTTTGGCGCTTAATTCAATTCAGCGCGCAGTCACTCAATAAAGTGGTTCAGATGATTTCTGGGGTTATTTATGAACCTATATTTATACAATTTATAGGCAAATGTCACGGCGAAGTGCAGGCCCGGGTCATGGCGATCGTATCTCGAAGGCACATTTTGAAATCTCCTCTTCATCTTTTTTTTTTCTCTCTCTCTTTCTGCAACAGTAGCCAGATTGGTAAGAAAGCATATAAAACCCCGCTGGATCTATACTTCGACGAGCGGTTGTTAGTAGAAATACGGTCCGAACGTCAGAGCCATGTTGATCTCACTGTTTGGCAAGAAACGTTGATTGCCTTCCGCGGCACCTTGTAAAACTTTAAGGCAATAAACTTATAGGTGGTAGGTTGTGTAAGATGTTTACTCCTTCTCCACAGAGCCATTTTGATCATATTTCCTCGTCTGTATGACAACTATATCACTTGACGTACAGGAGACGTATTCAGGGCATGCTGGGTGTTTGATGCTTGTGTAAGCATGTCATCAAGCTTACGCTTTCTGATGACATTGATATAATGATGGTTGGATCCATGTGCTACATTGTGATTATGATCATCACACTAAGCATAATTTTGTTACCATACTAGTATTTTCTACTAAGAATTAAAAGGATCGAGCAAATCGGCCAACTTAATGAAACAATTGGTACATGGCACTTCTCTCAACAATAGCTGCATACACTCGCTGTGCTTTGCACTTACTCTACACCAAGTTTGATGGACAAAAGACTAAACAAAAAAGAAAGACTGTTCTTCCTGTAGCCAATCTACATATCAGCTTTGACATGATCACATTCATGTCCGTATTGTCGTGAATGCTTAAAAGTAAATTGATAAGTGCAATAAAGCGGTTGTACATGAGCAAACAGGACGTTTCTTGTGTCTAGTCGGACACACTTCCGGGCGACGGCAGCTTGACTTGCTCGTCATACCAGCGGCCATATTATGGAAGTGCGCCCGGCAGGGAGCGAGGAGGGACGCAGTGTTAGCTTCCCATGTGTTCTTCGTAATTGCGGGAGCCCCGTAGCGAAGGGGTTGATGGGAAGGGTAATTTATTTCTGCAGGAATCAGGCTGGTGATTCACAAGAATAGGTCTTAGTTGACCTTAATTACCATCATACCAAAATATGAAGTCTTTCATTCGATAAAATATTTCAAAGTAGCCATCAAAGCCAGTCGTCCATACCTGATGATAAAAATTGATATCATTTTGTCAAAGGTTCTATTCGAGTCTTATCACACCCATCAGTGAGCAAATTGATTTCCGAAGGGAATTGTAGAGAATCATTTAATGACAGGCGTGAGAACCATTAACTTTTCTCTCTCATGGTGTGTACTTGATTTAATCATACATATTTAGTCGTTGCAAAGATCTTACGATTCCCTCTATTATCATCGATTAAAATGAAAAATCTGAAGTCAGATTGTTGACATCAAACAAAGAAATCTTTGATTACATCTGCACGAATGCAGCAGAACGTATATCTATGGTAGGCAGAGCGCAAAATATTAACAATTTGTTATTGCTTACTAAATCATTTTAATTCTGTCATCATTTCCAACAACTGCTGACTCTGGCCCTCCAAGATAGTCGCTCTCCTCCTTCCTTCCTTTTCTACACTTCATTTCGCATCTATTTCTTCGTCTGAGCAGGGTGAAATGACAAATATCTTAAAAGGTTATAAAGATTGACATTGTCATCATTGAATACTACTCTCAAAAGCACGTATGGCAATATTTTCACTGTCCCAGAAAATATGTCGACTATTTTGACTTGTCCCTGCGTATTGATGCAGACACGAGTTTTCGTGGCAACACGTAACAAGAATCCAATCGTCAGCTTCCAAACATCGTCTCGAAATGTGTTGGTTCTTGGCCATCATATTGCCTCCTCCTTTTTCCCAGGCGATTCGCACATGTTGCCAACTACTTTTCCTGCTGTGAGATAATTATTCCCGCTGTCCCCCAAGACGTGAACGGTTCTCATGAATCAGAAGAAAAAAGAGAAATGTTTGATTGACAGATAGCGAGTGTGATATGCAGGAGTGAACGAATCCTGGAGTTTTCTCTATAGGAAGACCTAATCAATAAAACAAGCAGGCTCAGTGTGGATGCCGAGCTTATGTCTTTTAGTCAAACGCCTACACACTTTCAATAATGCCTACATCATGCTATGTTCAAACTCTCGCCATAATAGGAATGCAAAAAAAACCCAAAAACAAAACAACAGCAGCAACAACAACAACATTCTGAACTCTTCGATGTACCATTTTAAAACTAGCACAGCGGATACTTCTGTTATAGTCGCTTATAGGCGAATTCATTTTTAGATTTAATTCAATTGAAGTTTTATTCAAATTTTTTTGACAAAAACATATTCATAATACTTTCTTTGGTAACAGAGAAGAAGGTAAGCAAAACTA
The DNA here is from genome assembly GCF_040938485.1 of Diadema antillarum. NCBI lineage: Eukaryota > Metazoa > Echinodermata > Echinoidea > Diadematoida > Diadematidae > Diadema > Diadema antillarum. The sequence goes on along the minus strand of NW_027270976.1, from coordinate 839,397 downwards.
CATGAAGTGAAAATAATATACAATAATTGTGGAATATCTATCAGAATAATAATGAAACCGAACAATCAAAGAAGTTAAATTTATGTTTAAGACAGTAGTACTTGTGATAAGTGACACAATAATATTCGGAAAGGCAAACGTGCTTTGAGCAGAAAATACTGGAGTTTACACAGGACTGCATACATTGTTGAGACAACCAGATATGGAACGGGCTTATTGTGATTTTACAAGCAGCAGTACCACAACCATAATCAATATGACACCATAGTAATCAATATGAAACCATAATCAATATGACACCATAATCAATATGACACCATAATCAATATGAATTAAGATTCGAAGTCAGATTCAAATGTGTGAGTTTGATCATTACAATAACTTTAAACCACTGCAATGACCTGGTTTTATCTACTTGGTTTCGCTTTTGATATAGATATCCACAATATCATGAAATCGCTATCGTTCATTAAAAAAACGAGGCTATTTCTTTATTGCATCCATTGCATCATGTTCTAACCCTGCATTCTACGATGTTCCACTGAGAACTTCTAAATTAGCCCTGAATACTCCTATTGGATATTACCTGTATGCTATTTCCTTCTCAGTAGTGTCAGAATTTTAACAGGTGAGCCACAGACCATGACGCAAGTTTATTTTTTCCTTTCATTTTTTCCACACCAAGATTATCCTAAATAGGCGTAACCACATCAAATGAAGACAACTTTGAAAGGGATTGTGGACCGAGTGAGTGAAACAGCTAAATATATCACGCTTTATAATCCTTCTCAACCACGTGGCATTAACATGAACAAAGGCTAATCTCATCAAAGATGACTCAAACATACCTACTCTAAGATAAACCTTTTGACATACATCAACGAATGATAACATTTATACAACAAGACATGAAAAAAGAAACATGAGAAATGAGCCTAAATCCTTCGAACGGCTATGGTTACTTCTACTACTACTGCTGCTGCTGCTGCTGCTGTTAAACCACTGATATTCAGGTCTAACCATGGTCAAATAAAACGGCTTTTTGTTAAGAATGTAACTGGCTTTATTTGTTAGCCAGATATAGCATTCGTACACACTGGTTGATATCATCTGCTTCTAGAAGCTATGTATCTGCCTGCAACTTTGCTCTTTTGGCTAAAAATCCCGAAGTCTTGGAAATAAGTCATCCTCAATTGTGTGTTAACTACAATCACGTCTGGCTTGGGTTCGTGTGAGGAAAGTAGCACGCCCCAAGACGGAAACTGGTCGTTGGAAATTCTCCTGAAGTGACATTTATGGATACTTTGATATCATGGAGGATTTCGACACGGTGACGAGTCACGACAACCCTTGTCGTTGCCAATTTGATGAACGTAGATCTTCGCTGAAGCATTTTTCGACTCCATTCCTGATTTAGTCTTGTGGGAGACATAGTGAGCTGGTTTCCAAGAACGTTCCTCTTTGCTCTACTGACGTAATTATCTTTAATGCTCTTAGCTCTTTCTCACAACGCCTCCCGAAAAAAAAAATAGATTTTTTTTTTCACAATTTATCTCTGAATCGTATACCTGTCATGGAAAGTTTTCTTCTGATGTTATACTACGTTCCATCACCAAAAACTCAATTAACAACATGTTTTGCTCTTAAAAAACAAACAAACCCCACAACAATAACAAAACATGCCTATCAGTAAGACATATGAATCTATGACAAATTTCACCTTCTAATATATAATTTCGAAACTTTTTGTTAATTCTTGAACTGTTTCATATGAAACAAAAAATCGATCGGAAGGACAAACGCTCACAACACCAGTATGTGCATTGTGTATATAACTTCACAGGACACTCTACCGTACCATGTTGTAAACTCCGTAAGTGCCATATATACGGTTTTATTTCTTTACAATAGGGACCGATCTGCAGGATACCCAGAATTTGTCATCGATCAGAGTTAGTTCCAATTGACACATGATGTGATCAATGTCAGCATATATTGTCATTATAGACACTATAAGTTGTCGTCGTTAGGACTTGATTGAAACAGTATACACTTTACCCTTTCTGGGAGTAACAACGCAAATAATGGCGACAATGAACTCTAATGTTGACAACAGGGGGGCATCGAGGGTCGACAAGCATGACATGGGATGTGGCATACTGTGTTTGTGCTATGTCTGAATATAATGAGACTTTGAAAGAGCATGGCAAAACATCTTCAACAGAAATGAATGGAGTACAAGAAACACATGATAGTTACTTCCAGGATAATCTGATTATATTGATTTCTAAAACGAGCACATATTCGCACAAACGGAGAAAGCGTTCGAAATGTTTTTGAATGTGTTCGTATTAAACGTAAAGTGAAGATTTGTGCTTCGATGTTTCCATGGAGATGCCTCAACAAACCATACTGAGATGTTATCTTCTTCACTTTGATCAACGTTACATATCAGTTTTAGCTGCGCTTTAATATTACATCAGGTGATGGAAGAATAGATATTCCTTTCCAGACTGATGTCACATAAAAGTTCATAAAAGTTCATATCACCAACTGGCCTAAGCGTCGAAATCTCTGACCCACCTCAGCATCCATTTGTCCTACCTGATCACCCCATTCCGACTCCTCACAATCAAACACGACCAATACGCTCTTCTCGCTCTTATCTTTTTCTATTATCTCTGTGTAAGGCATGATAGCACCTAGAGATACTCCCTATTATTATCAGCCACCGTTCCCAGGTACTGACAAAGCTCACATCAGCATTTGTGTTTAGAGAGCAACAGTTGAACGAGAAAACGCATTATGGATACCGCTAAAGAGAGGTGTCAATGTCCTGAAAAACTTTTTCTTTTACACCGCTGATATAAGAGGGATCAGGAAGATGAAATTGAGCCATTTGAAGGCGAAACATTTCCCTGAGAAATATGTCAGGTTATAAAGCGCAAAGAAGAGCTCTGTGATGCCCTCACACTTTTTAACCTCAAACAGCGTGAAGCGATCAATATCTTCGTGATAAATTGTCAATCCATTTTGGCTAATCGCCGTTGAATGACGGTTTACACTAAATTTCTTTCGGCAGATCGTGCGCCCTCAATAGGCGAAAATGATTGATTGCTTTATCCCTGAACAATTCACAAAAGGAAGGTTATAGTTTCTCAACGGGTTCCGGCAAAGAGTGAGGAGTACACGAAGGGACTGCGTCAGACTTCCTTCGTTTGTTTGATTCAATAGAGAGCCATCAGTTTCGCGGATAAGGATCTAGAGGGACAATTTTCTATCCTTTTGTGAATCTACAAACGTCTTACCAATAACTGCGCAGTCCAATTAAGCGCTCATAAATGCTGATGTGTATTTGATTGCTTACACCTCTAAATTAATTTCTTTGAGAGGTCCCGAGGGGTCGAGACGTGCCCTTCCCCTCCAGCCTGCCAGATCGACTGGTGGCGGTAAACGAGAGAGAGAAAAGAGCTTTACCCCGATAATGTTAGGCTTTTCAAACACACGCCATGACTGATGGTAAGGTATTATCCAAGCGACTCCCATTTTCAGCTGGATAATAATCGTCTTCAATTTTCGCGCCAGAGATAAATAGAATTTGACATGAAATGTAGGACTGCCAGGATTTTTGTTTTGCTCTGTTTGTAATTGTTGCGAAAAGCTGTGAGGTCGATCTCATCACGAAATTCGAGCAATTATCTGACGTTCTGGTAACCCCTAGAGGCTTTACCCTGGGCTGAAAACGAGTCATTTCTTTCCTATTCCATGTCGAGATTCATATGAAATTTATTACAGCTATTAGAACCCACAATATCCGAGCGATGTCCATGACTTCACCCATCAAATGCTTGCCATTTAACAAAAGTAAGCAGACAGCTCGCTTGAATAGAAGAGATAAATGAGAACAAAGATTCTGCATGTGCAGGTGCAGCATAATACATGGAGCAAGGCCTTCAATTATCTAGGTGTGAAAAGCGCGAAAAGTCATTCAAGGTCATTTCAACTGATTGAAATGAACTAGATCATTGCAGCAGAGACTAATATTTGCTCCCCTTTCTGAAGTTGCTGGCCATATAGGGAGAACTGAAATCTTCAGTGCTATAGTGCAATCTCCCTTTCTTTATATGCTTGATGAATGTCTGCACGTAAGACAGACTTCATCCACCAGTTAGGTAGATAATGGGTATCCTCCAGAGGAAATACTGTTCATATCGGACATATAAAACCCTTCTTAGATTAAATCCCTTTATATCGATGAGTTGAGACATGTTTTCCGACATACCATGCATTTGTGAGGTAAGAAAGAAAGTTTTCTCTTTTGACGGACATTAACCTTTACATAATTATTTCCGTTTTTTCCTGTCGGTGGGTTTACATATAACGATGAAGTTTATTTTTAGTAACTTCAGTTACGATTCCCACGATGAAGATGGCCAAAGTCACTCAAAACAGAACCTGCTCTGTTAAACCCAACCTACATCTCACTATATATAGCAGCGGGTAAAGGAGAAAATAGACAAAGATTGGTTGGTTCGGTCCCACAGTGACCGCCAGACATTGTGAAAGTTTGCCACAAGCCAAGCAAGAAGACACGGGAGACTTCTGGGGGTGGTGAACCCCTCGCTGCGTAAATTGGTTCTAGTAAACTAAATCTGGATTGAGGACCCTATAGGTGGGCGTGACAGAACGTGCACGGCCTCGTAACCACTTAATTGCCAAGATAATTGGGACTATTACAATGGAGGTACACTAGCAACTGTTGGGCAAAAATTGCCACATTAAAACTGTTGAAAGTATTGCAATATATGAAGACCCAAGGTTATCCTCACGCAGCTTAGCACCTCCCCCTACCCTTGTCGACTCCATGAAGGTGAATTTGCGCACGGAAATGTAAAGATCGCTAAGCCCCCTCACTTGAATAATGGCTGCTTTTGATTTGTTCTTGAAGTGTCATTCAATTAATCTTCTACTCGGACGTGTTTGCTAGATTAGTTTGCAATATAGCCTAATATAAATGTATTTACATAGTCATATTCAATGATTTAAGCGGTAAGATTATCGGTCTCTCTGTTGTTGATGCCGACAGACTTCGTGTAACTAATGACTCACTGTCTACTTTTAGAGCAGATATTACTTATATAGTTTCACAATCTTACTGGCTTATGTGCTGTTCTGTTTTTCTAGTCCCATTTAAAACTTTTTGTTTGTGCTGTTGTAAATGCATAATTCCACACCGAAAGTGTGTGTGTGTGTTTTTTTTTTTTGTTGGTCTTCGTTGAGAAAACCATCGGAAGAATAGAATACAATAAAAAAAAGTCACACAGGAGACAAGCACATCGCGTGAAGAGAATCAGAAAATATCAAATCAATCACATTTTTGGGAGGGAGGGGTGGGGGGGGGGGGCAAGGGAATGGCAATATGAGGGGTTAAAACTTGACAGGCGTGTTTGACTAGAAGAAGACGAATAGAAGAAAGTATATGATCGTTTACTAATCGTCACACGTGGGTCGATCAAACTACGAGTCAGCTGGCTCACAGAATGTACTTCAAGTTCCTTTATTCCTACTTTGTATTGAAAGAAAGGGGAAAAGAGTATTCCAAGACCCAGGCTGCCTAAATGAATTTGTAAAAACCTGACTCTTTTCATGAGAGCTGCGATTATTTACACGACTTCCCAACTTTCCTTATTTCTTTCATATCATGTTCCTGCATTTTCTTTATTTGCAATCATCAATCGGAATGAAATAGACAGGATGGAAAGACAAATGTCTATACCATAAAGCGAAGAGTAGACAATTTAATTGAAAACACAATGAATGCTGTGTTTGTGTTTTGATAGGCAAGGAAGCACCAACTAAGGATTTGATATAGATAGGACATTAGAAATGCGGCAAAAGACCCTTTTCTCTAGTTCACTGTCTCTTTATGGCTTTCCTCATTCCTTTTTGTTTTTCTTTGTTAAGATATTGTCAGTTTTAGTTTTAGTTGTCAGTTGTTTTGCTTTGTTTTCAGTAGAACGGAAACCGAGAACAAAATATGCCGATGCGCTGCGCCATGTTCCAGTTGGCATAACTTATAGCTAGGGACTTGCAACTATAATATGCAACAGCTAGTAACAAGTTCTGAGCATTTTTCTTTTTGTTGTCAAAAAGAAAATTCACTCTGAATGAATAATGCATAATACACCCTAAAACTTTTGAAGAATATACTCCATATTCAGTCTGCGTAGCGCCTATTCTGACGTGATCAGTGACGTTCTCTCTGTTAAATTTATCATTTATTCTCTGCTGCTCTTTCTCTCTCTCTCTCTCTCCCTCTCTCTGCTCATCTCACCCTCTCCGGGTAAGACGGCAACCAAAGGAGTCCAGCGTCTCCAGTTTGCTGCCGAGAAACGGAGAGAGGGAGGGAGAGGGAGGGGGAGAGAAGAAATGTGGGTGCAATTAGCATTTTAAGGCATCCATTTTTTTCCTGCGATATGCATTTTTAGGTTCGTTTGTATATTTCGACTAATAATCATGTTGATTTTCAGCAAGATAGGATATTGTATACGCCAGTCACACCTGCATTCATTCCATGTAATGAGACTGATTTACAGCAGATAAGGCCCAGGATGAAGCTGCCTACAGCAGACCACTAACCAAAAACGCATACATTCATTCAGAATCAATTATGATTGGACAATATGCTATCAGTTACCACAATTTCATATTTGAGGGTCTGCCGACGTTGCGGTCATATCATAATTTTAAGTCATCATTTATTGACCACAAAACCTCATAGTTAGCTCTGGGGTCAAACACGGCAGGTGGATCTGGCGCTAACACGCATCCTTCATTTCTAGACCGGCGTCTAGTGTTCCAAGGGTATGCAGTATACTGTGTATTACCTTCACAGAAAGGTTATAATTACAGGACTGTGTTGCTTCTTGTTGGTGAAACCTGAACAGTGTTTTATTTTTTTTTTCTACCAAAGGAAACAACATGAACATTTCAGCAATAAAAAAGTTCAATGTAATGAATTTTTTAATCCTTCATGACTGTGTAGTCGTCACACTTCCAAAGGGAGGGATCTTACTGTGACTACACGTATTGATGTGGACTGTATAAACTGAAATGTCCATCCCAACACAGACGAGACGAGACATCAATGACAACTATAAGGAAACATAGGATTAAGGTGGATGTAAGTGAGAAAAAAATCCAGTCGGCTGTCATCAGAAACATTCTGAATAACTTATTGTTATCATTGTTAAGGTTACTGCGTGTCCTAGCAACAAGTAACTCTGCTTTTTGTGACTGTTACATAATATACACCTGGTCGGAATGATGTATGTCATTTGTCAGAGAGCAAATTCATCTCTTTTTATTTTCTTTGGTAACGATACATTTTAGTTTAATCACTTACGTGCATCTAATAGAGTTTAGATTGACTGGAGACAAGAAAGTAAAATGGTTCAATACTTCTCAAGCGGTTGTCCAAACTGATATGAAAGACACACGTTTACACAAAAATTGAATTCGCGCTACCTCTTCATCAATTTTGTCCTAGAGGGAAACAAAACGCAGAAAGCTCGAATCACTCAACAAAGCGATGATCCAATGGCTGTGAGTTCATATTGGTATTGTTTTCCAGACGGATTTCCACTTTGAGAGAGGGAGGGATCAGAAGGACTTTGTCGGTGTTTAGAAAGCTTTGTGGAGATCTTCTCGACGAGCTGCTAGCTGGCCTACAGACAGTGTGCTGATTTGACTCACATCATCACGTGATGAAGGAGAAGAAGAAGCGAGATGGTGGTAAGACGCCTTGCTGTAAGCTATGATCAGAGAGGTGAGAATTCTCACCTCCCTGCTATGATGGACCCAAGGCGGGCTTCGCTTTTCTGAGTCCTATACACGCCTTGTCTACCGAGATCCCGTGGTTTGATTATCTTTAATGTCACCTGATCTTTGCCTTGATTACCTCTTTCTGATGGTTTCCTTGATTATTAATCACAGTAGAAGAGAACATAAATATAAACTAGTCTTGTTTGATGCTTTATTCATTGCATGATGCTCAAGATGAATCCATACAGAAGTATATGTTTGATTTGTACATTATTTCCCATATACCAGCCCCCTGCTTATGCCAAAGCTTACATACATGAAATATATGACATTGTTTCTTATTTCTAAATCAGATGGGATTCAAAGAACTTGTTCGATGCTATATCGCTCATTTCTTCTAATTATCATGGCATTTCTGTCTTTATAGCATACAACAATTTAGAATCGTTTGTATCAGAGAATGACAATTCATAAGAAAAAAATAAAGTAGGCCTATTGTTTCGACGTGTTTGTATTAAACCCCCCTGGTCTCATATCCTATAAACACGAAAAACATACCGTAACTATACAAATAATGCCCCATAATTGTCACAGCTTTTATAATGCTCATACAAAAACAAACACTTGCGATCAATTTGATGTTGATACAAAATTTAACTCTTTCTTAAATGATGACATTCCTGGTGTTTATTTATTCGTGATTGACAAAGTTAAGATTCAGCAATGGCGAAAGCAAATATAGACACGTTTGGAGAAATATGCCATTGTCATGCGTTCAAGAAAAGTGAACACTTATACATAATGCGGAATCGTATGGAGAATGAAAAAGCCGATCGGCCAAACTTGCCTGGCTGCATGCTGAAAGGACGGCAGAAGGTATCCAGTGTTAGCCACTGACGGCCGCAGTGTTGGACACTCGCGGATTCCTTATGCACCAATTTACAAAATAAACTGTGACCCATGGTGGGAAATTGGTGATTTCCATATATTGGCACGCCAAGGAAGTAAAAGAAAAAAGCCAAATATTCATGATCACATTCACTTTGCACTTGACGAAGTTTTGACGCAAGAGTTTTGTGGACAGGATATTTTGCATGACCCTATAGTGATGTGTCACAAGCAGCGTTTCCTCTTTCTGCACAATAATGTTTCCGATATTTTCGATTTCTAAAGGGTTTCATGGATTTGAAGGAAAAAAAACACAGCATCTTCTGAAATATTTGACAATTGAGCGCGAATTTGATTACATGAAGAAAATCAAAGAGGCTTGGGTACCAGATATTGACAGGAAAAATCAACATGGTTTGTCTTGGGTTTATTTCTAACCTTAACTTTTTTCCCCTTTAGGAGGTGTGCATCGATTGCAAAGTGTCAGCTGTATATTTTCATCTTCTCATATTTTCGTCGAAAGAAAGAAGTAGATGAGACATCAACGCCCATTCATAGAGACTGTCAGTGAAAGACAACAGACAAGAGATCAAACGTCTAATCGAGCACCGGCCAAGATTGTCCCGGCGTCGCCTGCCGAAACCGCAGAGATCCAGCAATGGGGCCGGAACCCGGTAGATCGGCACGCCACACCCTGTATGCCCCCGCCATGAAAAGAGGGGTCAAGAAGGGTCTTTTTGGGGGCAAACCGTAGGCAATGCTTCCTCCATTTGAGGAGAGGGACCACGCCCTTAATTGGCCCTGCAGAGGTTAGGATAGAGAGTGACAGACAATCGGGAATGACTGCTGCCTCCTCGCCAAGTCAAGCCCTGCTTCTCAAGTAAACTTTATACGAGCTCTTGGCTTGTATTGCAAACTTCCTCAGACAGCATCACGGCTGATCTTCTTAATGCTTATTGTAGAGTTTATTTTGGAATCCGAGATATCTATAATAGACCTCTAATTGTGCATTAAGTTACTTCAGAAAGCAGCAGAAATTCACATAGCAGTAAAGAATGTCAATGGAATATATAGATAGGACATGATACAAATTTCATGTAGAAAATAAGATTGAGATATGGGAAACATCGGGCATGAAGACTTAAGATGCTGTACTATGTAGGAAATAAAAAAATGTATACCAAGCACGATTGTTCGTGCAGAAAACGTGCTTTATGTCTTCCTTTGTATCGTGAATATAAAAATCCCATTTGACTATTGAGAAAGGCATAATAAATTGTTATACGGTTGATAACCAAAATTGGAAAGAGAAGTGTCGATATGTTTAAATCATTGAAATATCCAATCTATATGCGTTTTACGTAAACGCAGTATCCTTTTGTTGGGAAACCATTTCACATCGTGTATTATAAAAGAGTTCATTCTATGAATCACATGAAAACGAGTCTTTTTATCATCGTTTTGTGGAATAAAGAATATATCGAAAACACCGGTAAATAAGGGCAAATCGTCAAAATATCAATTCTTATCATGACTATCTATGACCATGTACTGGGAAGAGCTGGGATGAACATTAGAAATGTATTATATCATAGGCGGATGACTCGTAGAAAATGAGAGGGAGAGCCAACAAGAGCCTCAAATAGAGGATAGGTCTAGATTTTGTCCCTTCTGACATGTCGGGAAACTTTTGATATGGCCATGTGTTACTGATGTGAATCGTTTAGTATCACACTCTATTACGGCAAATCTGTCGTCTCCAAGCTGCAGCCGCTTCGACAATGATGAAAGCCCGACAAGACCCGAGAATACTTTCTCCTCATACCGCTACAAGCGGGACGACCTCCTCTGTAGTGATAGCTTCCTATACTGATCCCACCGAACATGACGTGAAGGCAAGTGTAAACACACTCAACAAACTAAAAGATTACCACTGATAACGGCACCTATATAACATCGTTTCCAGATATAATTCACTATTATAGTTATAGATATCCTTGTTCTATACTTCGTATTACTACTATCGTTATCGTAATTATAGCAAAAAGACAAGAAAAGATGAATAACGGAAGGTGAAAGCCGGAGGAGATTTTTTACATCACTTCGAACTGAAATCGTTATCATTGTTCACGCCGAAAGAAAGGTATAGAATGTATGGAGTGATCCAACAAACATCTCGAAAGCGCTAACCTGACTGTTACTCCTTATTGATTATTTAACTTCAAACAACTCCATGGAGACCAGGAATACAAATTATGATGCTCCCTATTATAGCTTCAATACTGATGTACTAGTATGTCTTTGTTTTGCCGACTTGAGGCTCCTATTCGGAGAAAAGTTATCTTAATGATGCAATTCTTACCTTTACATAATGTCATCACGTAATGAGCATTTTTCGTTTGCAATGTTAAACTTGATGACGCTGTAAAACTAAGTTGGTGGACTCTTGATATTGGACTGTAATGCCTTTTATGAAATTGAAAAGCAAGAAATCTGAATAATACTTGATGTAATGAAACTACTGATAGGCAGCAGGCCTTTGCAGATAAGTATCAAGAAGGAAAGAGTTTTCCCGCCTTTAATTATGAAGAAATGAGGTCAGCTTATTTCTCGTCTGTTCATAAGCCTCGAGGACCCGGATGTTTCTGGTCAAGATACAGAATGCGTGCAGTTGTCAAAAAAAAAAAAAAAATCTTCATCTAAAAGAATGCTGAATAAAACGTATAGACTGAACTACATAACTTCTATACACAGGAATATCAGATATGGAGGTGTGAGAGAAAATGCTACAAAATCTACCTGTTTGTTAATTACAAGTTATCATTTCTTTGTATCCTTAATCAATTGTGACCCTCATGGCTTGCGTGAAGTCCAAATGTGAATTAATTGATTTCGAACAATAGGTTTGTTTATTCATTTGACTTCACTTAGATGGAAAATAATCTGCAGAACAGTCTTCTGTATGTCTAACAGTCCTTTTTATATAAATAATTTGCGCTGTCGGGAAGCAATAATTTGTAGGGCGTAAGAGAGAGAGAGAGAGAGAGAGAGAGAGAGGAAAAAAAAAAACAATTCGTGGCCAACTGTGATGACACCTTTTATAACGATCTACAAAACAATATCATAGTTGGTCGCAATGTGGACAGTATAGTCATCTCAATGTAGACAGGAGCCACAATGTGGATAACATACGTTCATATTAACGATAAAAGGTGATGACACTTTAACTGCCGATCTAATATTACTGTTAGTTCCGAAGACTCTGATCACATAAGGTAAGGATATTTGATACGTGAGAGGAGCAGGATCGCAAAGCTTTATTACAGAAAATCTTCCCGACGAACGGTCATGGTTTGTTTTAGCAGATCTGTAGTGATTATTTCAAAGTTGGTTGCTTTGCACATACTTGTAGTTCATTTGGAACGATTATAAGATTATTTGATGTCACACGTTATTGTGAAAGCCATAATGAACCATGTGCTTCATACCATTGCTCACACCATAGTATATATGTACAAGGCATAATTATGCATGTATCATGGAAAACCATTATTTATTAATCTGTCACGGCTGGCAAACTCCGTAGTCCACCATTGCACATTAAAAACGATTTCGAAGGCAAAATTATATCTTGATTCAACAACGGAGAAATTGCACAGACAACACTTACAAAGTATGTTTGATACAAATTCGGAGAGTTTATATACTCTTAATATTAAAATAATTGGATTCTTTTGTGGATAAAGAATAACATAATAAATACTAATTGGCATAGCTGCTATAAATCCGAACAAAATCTACATAACAATTATTCTATTTCCACGTAATAGAGAGGAAAGTCACTCGTTAAACCCCTTTTATCTAAGTTAGCTGAAAGCTATTTCCAAACCTATCATTATTATGAACTAGACTTACTTCACAATCGAATTCGAATGAAGAAAAAGACTGTTAGAATCCCTTCAAGAAGCATTAAGGATGTACAAATTGTTTTTGAAAGTCAAAATAACGGCATATATTTCAGTGGAAAATTTTCATTGAAAAAAAAAAAAAAACCAACAAGACGACGAAGTCATTTACACGAGAGTTCCTTTCCGGGGAATATCTTTAATGACCGGATAACATTGTCCACCTTAGAGGTATGTATATTTTTCCCAGTGACTAAAAAAATACTTTTAAAGAACGATAGACATTTCTATCTCTTTTCTATTTCGTTGTATTGCTGCCAACTGTTGATATTCAAAGCATTGCTTCCTAGTCACCTCGATTCATCCAGATTCTATTCCTGATCAGGTCATTGGATTGTATAGGTAAAGGAGGTCACTGGGGGAGGGAAAGGTAACCAAAATCAGTCCAAATCCAAAACCTCAATCACAATGTTGAGACCATGAAAGATGTACACTTCAAAATTCCATTGTGACATCTATACGCCATAGATACTGCTACAATAAGGTAAGAAGACAAGTATGTAATCATTAAAATCACAGGTTTTAGTCTTTGTGAAAGAACTTTGTAGTTTGGCACGCAGTTAAGAGGAAAAATATTCGCGTTACCCACTATGTATTGCGATACCATCCCTGATGAAAAAAGTTCTAAGAAACCATCTAAACCACAAAGTCACGTAACCTTACCATATTTAAAAATCCCCGCGGCGAACAGGAGTTAAGCTATGGCAAAGAGAGGGAAGCGGAGCGTAGGAGTCGCAGCATCCCGGAAGTGGAGGCGGCACCGCTGAGGGTGGGACGTATCGTGAGAAGACGTCGTGTCCCATAGTGGCTAAATGGTGGTTTGCCACTGGATTTGGAGCCTCATGGGCGGCCGAGGGAAGCCCGCACACTGCCTCGAGCTACTCGCTCTAGCTCTCGCATTGATCTTCCCTTTCAGCATGGTTATAATGCCTCACTAAATTCCGAAATACGGGCGAAATTTGACAGAGTAACCTTAAGTACATGAAATGATAAAAGTGATAACAAAGTGAAAAGTTTCTACTTTGTATATATTCTTGAAAATGTCTGAAAGATAGTGTACAGGACTAAGTTTCTTTTTTTTTCTTTTAAAAGCAAGGAAGCTAGATGGATGCATAAATAGAAATTTTTAAATCTAATTTTCAGATGAACTGATTGGCCATTTTGCAGTAATCAAGAGGATGTAGTTGACACTTTCATCATTCTGAGACTCATTGGGCTGAGAGGTCTTTAAATGTGCATGTCGACAAAATATGTATATAACATATTCTCTTCGTACATCATTGAATGAGAATCAGGATCCGTTCGTCACAGCCTCTCACCCTACCCCCCTTCTCCGGTCGATCGAGAAATCGCTCTCGTGTGCGGACCACCCTCACTGTTGCTGATGACGTCATAACCGCGGTGACTGTCCTCCCGACAACTCGGGTAGAGGTTGATGGTTGGCCCGCCTTTTTTAACCAGCCTCAAGTTCACTGCCTATAGCTCGCCAGGGATTGCTTTCACGAGATCAAGGTCGAAAAACTTCCACGTAATAATATTTCGCACTCGATAGACAATTTAGCTTTTTCTGGCACAAAATATCGCTTGTGGGTTTTATTCATTACGCCGAAATCTGTCAAACATTGCGGCATCCTAACGGATATTATCAATCTTCTGCACGTCTTTGTGTCTCCCACAACTTGGGAGGGTTTATTCAGAAGTATGGGCGTTATCTTCGTTACAAAAATGTTTGAAACGGTGTATAAGTGTCATCTCTTGTTAACGCATTTATGTCACATTCTAAACATAGAACGCAAATAATCCTGTACATCACAGTATCAGATGCCTATAAAACCCGTCAGTGTCTCTCTCTCTCTCCCTCTCTCTCGATCTATCTTTATACACATATTTACACAAACTCCTTTTCGACAATAACGTAACGACTTTAACACATTCCATACTAAATACAAAAAAGATCGATGTACCTAAACCATCCAATACAGAAAGAAGGAATTCATTGGTGAGGATTTTAGCATCTTCTTATCTACCCTTATAAGACGTGATTTTGACAAATATCACTGTATATCGTTAAACATGCCTATTCATCTCTTATTGCACAGATTCTAAACACAAATTCTCAATTCCGTTTGTTCATGGACCTAACAGACTGTTAGGTCCATGGTCATTGGGTATTATAACTATAGCTTTAAAATCGTGCAGAACTTGTCTTTTCAGGCGTGAGCAGCTCCGTGCAGAGAATGGCCTTTAGCGGGAAGTGACCATTGTGTGAGTGGTCATCTCAAAGCGGAGGTCCTGGCAGGGCAGTGATGCCTATACAGTAGTTGGTAGTGAGTGGTCAAGGCGATATATGACCTCAGTGATCGACTGAAGGGTTTCCACGCCCTTGACTGACTTGACGGACAGTGAAGGGAATATAGGTCAAAGGCCTGCTGCCATATTGAAGTCATTAAACACGCAGAAAAATATGAGGCATGAAGTTCAATTTGCGCGTGTTTGGATTACGCATTTTTTGTTGAGGTTTGATTATCAGAAACTAATAAAGGGTAATAGTTTGTACCACATTGATTGATGTCCAATATTTCTTGTCTGTTCGTATGTCGCCAGAGGCAGATGTACACGTACTTGAAGGCAAACTAAGTTCGTAAAAGGTTTAGTTAGAGCGGTATGAACAAGGACCGTGCCTTCTGTGTGAAGTGTCAATGGAGAAGAGTAGTTTGAATCAGTACTTCCTGTTTGAGGGAAAATGATTTCGATGTAATGATGAATCTTAAAGTAAACATCATCAGTTATTCATCAGTAACTCATCGGTCATCTTTCTCTAAGCCAAACTGTCTTCATCCTCCTCCTCATAATCATGAATGGGTGTGTGTGTGTTTGGGTGGGGGAGGGGTGAGGAATGATCCTGTTATATGGTGTGGCAGTTTGTGGGTGTTTATCACTGAATTTTCAACTCACATACTTTCTGTATTTTTGGTCTACTAATACTTGGCTATTGATTTATTGGCATGCTATCAAAGAACCACAGAAGGATAAGACTTTATCAATCTGACAATAACTGGCACAAGACCTAAATGGTTGACACAGTTTATCTGATCAATCCACACACTGGGATAAATTGACAATCGAATACGTGTTAGAACAGCAAATCTGTGCTGTGATGAAATCATCATGTATGTATGTCACTACTTTCAATAAGGATAACATTCTTCATAAAGATATATCAAAACAAGTTGAAATATTCACTACAAAACGATATGAAATGAACTACATTATGCGTTGGGATAATTTGCATTTTTTTAATTTCCTCTCACAAAATACAGTACTTGCGGTAAGATCAGTAGTTTACACAAACATAAATATCTTTCAACATCAATCGTCGCTGTAATTAACATCTGCAGTGAAGGAATATGACAAGTGAAGTGGATAATGATAGAGAGAATGAGAGAAAAGACAGAAAACACAACAAATTGACTGAACTTAACTACGTAATAACAGTAATATAAGGGGTGTCTACCAAGGCCTTCGATACTTTAGATCACTTTGTTTTACTAGAAAAATTACTAGAAAAATTACTAGAAAAATTAAAAAAAATATGGAATTAGGGGTATTTTGTTGCATTGGTGTAAAAATTATTCAAGTGATAGAAAACAATATGTTATCAATGATATTTTTGAATCTCAATTGCAAACTATAAGATGTGGGGTGCCCCAGGGATCCATTCTGGGACCCTTATTATTTTTCATTTGTATGAATGATGCTAACAATGTATCCAGTATTTTGCAGTTCATTCAATTTGCTGATGACACAAGTGTCTTTATGTGTCAGAAAAACTGACTCAGTGGTTATCTGTTAATAAATTGATTTTGAATATTAAGAAAACAAAATAATCCTCTGACATTTACCAAAAGATATATAAATATTAATATCGACGTTAAAATTGGTGAAGGACAGATAAAGTGTGTTTCCTCAACAAAGTTCCTCGGAATGATAGTTGACAATCGATTAACATGGCATGAGCATATTGGTAGTGTCTGTAATAAGGTATCCAAAGGTGTCGGAATATTGAATAGATATACATTTATTTTACCTCGATGTATCTTAAGAATGTTATATATAATGCAACAGTGCCTGGAGTAATTCAACAGATTATTATATGAATAGATTGTTTTATTAAAAAAGAGAGCTATACAAGTGCTTTCCAATTAATTCTTCTTAGCGCATACCAAGCCTCTTTTTGCCAAATTGAAAATAACGAATATATTTGATTTGAATTAATACAACATTGCAATTTTAATGTTTTTGTGTTTTAAAAATGAAAAACCTTGTCATATATATTTTTTTATCTTCACGTCAATAGTAATATACATTATCATAATACTAGATTAGCCAACAAATTCCATATTCCTCTAATAAGAACTGATGTTTAAAAATATTCTATTTTTCATAAGGGCCCAGTTATATGGAATAGTTTGAGGGATAGAATAATTTGTAGTATTTCATTAGATATTTTCAAACGCAGATTCAAAGCATCTATGATTAGCAATGTTTAACCCCCCCCCAAAAAAAGGAAGTATTAAGGCATAAGTTCGTGTATGATATGTGCACGTATATGGTTGTATGCACGTGGTGTCTGCATGTGTGTGTGTGCATGCATGTATGTCTGAGAGTGTGTGTTCTTGATAGCCTGCATGACTGTATTTTCTCTATGATTTAGGATCTTATTTCGTTCCCTTTACATACAATATTTTACTCTGTACATACATATCTTTTATGATACTTGATTGATGGGATTCGCTATGCATGACATGTTTGGGGGTTAACCTCGATATGCAACCTTGCTTTTGTTATCTCCATCCACTTTCTTGTATTTATACAGCCCTTTGTGATGATCATACGCATGCACATATTAGTTGTCATGTTCTTATTCCTATTCTTAATCACAGTCGTATTTTGTTCATATTTTACCTGATTGTGGAAAATTGAATAAATTGAATTTATTTTTTGATAAAAAATTTAATTTGTTGACTAATTATGGAGTACAAGAAACTGCGAGGGAGTCCTTAGGACTGTGTTAGAGGGTCTGACAGACCTAGACGTCGAGAACGTTAACCTTCCTAAGAGAGCTACCGCAACGTCAATGTTCTATGAAGGGAGAAAACTTTCTCAAATTCAAGTCGCAAGGGCTTTGCAGGAAGAAGAGAATACCACTCTGTCGAGCGACGCCACAACAAAATTCAGGCACCACTATTCAGCGTTCGATATTTACAAGGAGTCAGATGGGGACAGCTAAAGTATGATGATTGGAATGAGGGAAGCGTGGGTGGAACTGCCCAAACAACATTAGACACACTCCTTGGACTCCTGCATGAAATAACTGACATGCCAGGATCAACCCAAACCGTGAACAAAATAATCACCAATATCAGGAACACAATGAGTGATCGTCATGTCGCAGGAAAAAAAAGTTCAAAAAACTGCTCAAGGAGTACAGACAAAACATTTTGCCGGAAATAGTAGATGGGTGGGAACAAATGAACACCGGTGAAAAGGAACAATTCTCATCTATGAACAATTTCTTCTGCGGATTGCATTATTTAGTTAGTAGATAGCTAGATTGTAACACACATAAATAAACAGATGGGTAGAGAGTGTAAGAAATGTGAGTTTATGCTGAGAGGATCCAGAAAAAGAATTAGAGATGCTGTTGTCCGAGATGGCACTGTCGGAGGAAACACAATACAACGTGTAAGGAATTTGAAATACTTAGGAGTTATGATTGACGAACACATGGACTGGTCAGTTCAAGTGGAAACGTTACGTAAAAAGATTGTAAAAGATATATTAATGTTGAGGGGAATTAAGTATTTCATAGGCCCCCCCCCAAAAAAAAAAATGCACTTATGTTTTTCAAATGTATTATTCAATCTAAGTTTGATTATTGTGATATTGTGTGGGGAAATGTGGGAAATGGTTTTGAATGAAAGCTGCAGATTGTACAAAACAGGGCAGTGCGAACTGGTATGGGAGTAGATTGGACAGTTTCTTCTGATACGGTTTATGATATGCTTAAATTAGATAGATTACAAGATCGAAAGATTAAACGTGTTTTTTATTTTATGTATAAAGTAGTTCATGATTGAGTGCCTCAATGTTTGCGGCACCATTTTGTTTTAAAGAGTTATAATTACAGTCTAAGACAAATGATACAGAATATCATATTACCGCCGATACGCACTGAGTTGAAACGAAGGGCATTTCTTATAAATCAAAATACGGCCCAAAACTGTGGAATACTTTGGAAGATGATATTAAAGCAGCAAGTTGAGGTAAGTTTAAAAGGCGATTAAATGATGATGAAACTGTTTTAGTTAGAGCAAAGGAATTTTTATTGTTCAGATAATATTCATAATCATATGTTTTATTATGAGAGTTGTTTAAAAAGATATTATGCAGGGGTGGGTGGGTTGTGGTTGTGTGTGTGTGTGTGTGTGTATGCATAGGTTAGGGTATAAAGAGGGGATGTGCAGTGTTCGCTTTATATTTATTTGTTGTCTATAGTTTTTTAAGTGTGGTTCTTTTTTCGTGTGTATAAGATATTATTTCAGTAAGTCTGTGTTTTATCTAATTGCTTGTCATAAAGTTATTTTAAGATATTTATGTTTTAAGTTTTAATGGAAATGTAAATTCATTTGTTGTAAATTGATAGTCTTGCCTATGATATGTAAATCAATTTGTGTAGTTTTATGTAGTTTCTATTTGCATTGTATCGATGATGATGTATCATGTTATGTATGCTTATTTTCATTGCACGGACTAACTGAAAAAATAGCTGTGGCTGATGTTAGTACCGTGATTAAATGAAATGAATGAATGAATGAATGAAGTGATGGCACAACAAAATTCAGGCACCATTATGCAGCATTCGATATTTACAAGGAGTCAGATGGGGGCAGCTCAAGTATGATGACTGGAATGAGAGATAGTGTAGGTGGGACTGCCCAAATAACATTAGACACACTCCTTGGACTCCTGCATGAAATAACTGACACGCCAGGATCAACTCAAACCGTGAACAAAATAATCACCAATATCAGGAACACAATGAGTGATCGTCATGTCGCAGAAAAAAAGTTCAAAAAACTGCTCAAGGAGTACAGACAAAACAGTTTGCCGGAAATAGTAGATGGGTGGGAACAAATGAACACCGGTGAAAAGGAACAATTCACATCTATGAACAATTTCTTCTGCGGATTGCATTATTTAGTTAGTAGATAGCTAGATTGCAACACACATAAATAAACAGATGGGTAGAGAGTGTAAGAAATGTGAGTTTATGCTGAGAGGATCCAGAAAAAGAATTAGAGATGCTGTTGTCCGAGATGTTACTGTCGGAGGAAACACAATACAACGTGTAAGGAATTTGAAATACTTAGGAGTTATGATTGATGAACACATGGGCTGGTCAGTTCAAGTGGAAACGTTACGGAAAAAGATTGTAAAAGACACATATTTGTTGAGGCGAATTAAGTATTTCATAGGCTAAAAAGAAATGCACCTATGTTTTTCAAATGTATTATTCAATCTAAGTTTGATTATTGTAATATTGTCAGGGGAAACGTGGGAAAGGGTTTTGAATGAAAGCTGCAGATTGTACAAAACAGGGCAGTGCGAATTGTTATGGGAATAGATTGGACAGTTTCTTCTGATACGGTTTATGATATGCTTAAATTAGATAGATTACAAGATCGAAAGATTAAACGTGTTTTTTATTTTATGTATAAAGTAGTTCATGATTGAGTGCCTCAATGTTTGCGGCACCATTTTGTTTTAAAGAGTTATAATTACAGTCTAAGACGAATGATACAGAATATCATATTACCGCCGATACGCAATGAGTTGAAACGAAGGATATTTCTTAATCAAAATATGGGCCAAATCTGTGGAATGATTTAGAAGATGATATTATACTAGCAAGTTGAGGTAAGTTTAAAAGGCGAGTAAATGATGAAACTGTTTTAGTTAGAGCAAAGGAATTTTTATTGTTCAGATAATATCTATAATCATATATTTTATTATGAGAGTTGTTTAAAAAGATATTATGCAGGGGTGGGTGGGTTGTGGTTGTGTGTGTGTGTGTGTGTGTACGCATAGGCTAGGGTATAAAGAGGGGATGTACAGTGGTCGTTTTACATTTATTTGTTGTCTATAGTTTTTTAAGTGTGTTTTTTTTTTCTCGTGTGTATAAGATATTATTTCATTAAGTCCGTTTTTATCTAATTGCTTGTCACTATTAAAGTTATTTAAAGATATTTATGTTGTTCAGTTTTAATGGAAATGTAAATTTATTTGTTGTAAATTGATAGTCTTGCCTATTTTGTGTCTTGCCTATGATATGTAAATTAATTTGTGTAGTTTTATGTAGTTTTTATTTGCCTTGTATAGATGATGATGTATCATGTTATGTATGCTTATTTCTATTGCACGGACTAACTGAAAAACAGCCGTGGCCGATGTTAGTACCGTGATTAAATAAAATGAATGAATGAATGAATGAATGAAGTGATGGCACAACAAAATTCGGGTACCATTATGCAGCATTTGATATTTACGAGGAGTCAGATTGGGGCAGCTCAAGTATGATTGGGATGAGAGATAGTGAAGGTGGGACTGCCCACACAAAACTGGACACACTCCTCGGACTCCTGCATGAAATAACTGACATGCCAGGATCAACTCAAACCGTGAACAAAATAATCACCAATATCAGGAACACAATGAGTGATCGTCATGTCGCAGAAAAAAAAAAGATCAAAGAACTGCTCAAGGAGTACAGACAAAACATTTTGCCGAAATAGTAGATGGGTGGGAAAAAATGAACCCCGGTCAAAAGGAACAATTCACATCTATGAACAATTTCTTCTGCGGATTGCATTATTTAGTTAGTTAGTAGATACATGTAGCTAGATTGTAACACATATAGATAAACAGATGGGTAGAGAGTGTAAGAAATGTGAGTTTATGCTGAGAGGATCCAGAAAAAGAATTAGAGATGCTGCTGTCCGAGATGTCACCGTCGGAGGAAACACAATACAACGTATAAGGAAATTGAAATACATTGGGAGTTATGATTAATGAACACATGGACTGGTCAGTTCAAATGGAAACGTTACGGAAAAAGATTGTAAAAGATATATATTCGTTGAAGGCGAATTAAGTATTTCATAGGCAAAAAAAAAAAAAGGAGCCCTTATGTTTTACAAATGTATTATTCAATCTAAATGTGATTATTGTAATATTGTGTGGGGAAATGTGGGAAACGGTTTTGAACGAAAGCTGCAGATTGTACAAAACAGGGCAGTGCGAACTGGTATGGGAGTAGATTGGACAGTTTCTTCAGATACGGTTTATGAAAATGCTTAAATTAGATAGATTACAACATCGAAAGATTAAACGTGTTTTTTATTTTATGTATAAAGTAGTTCATGATTTAGTGCCTCAATGTTTGCGGCGCCATTCTTTTTTTAAAAAGAGTTAAAACTGCAGTCTAAGACAAACAATACAGAATATCATATTTCCGCCGGTACGCACTGAGTTGAAACGAAACGAAGGAGTATTTCTTATTACGGAACAAAACTGTGGAATAATTTGGGAGATGATATTAAAGTAGCAAGTTGGGGCGAGTTTAAAAGGTGAGTAAATAATGATGAAAGTGTTTTAGTTAGAGCAAAGGAATTTTTATTGTTCAAACAATATTTATGATTATATGTTTTATTTTATTATAAGAGTCTGTTTCAAAGATACATGCAAGGGGCGGGTGGGTTGTGGTTGTGTGTGTGTGTGTGTGTGAGTATGCATAGATTACAGAGGGGATGTGCAGTGTTCGTTTTACATTAATCTGTTATCTACAGTTTGAAGTGGGTTTTTTTTCGTCTGTATTAGATATTATTTCAGTAATTTTGAGTTTTATCCTATTGTTTGTTATCAATTACTAATATTTTAAGATATTTATGATTATAAGTTTTAATGGAAATGTAATTTTATTTCTTGTAAATTGATAGTATTGCCTATAATATGTAAATTGATTGGTGTAGTTTAATGTAGTTTTTATCTGCCTTGTATAGATGATGATGTATCATGTTATGTATACTTATTTTTTTGCACGGACTAACTGAAAAACAGCCGTGGCTGATGTTATTACCGTGATTAAATAACATGAATGAATAAATGAATGAATGAATGAATGAATGAATGAATGAGTAAAAAAGATACCATCTAGATCGCATATCAAAACGGTCACTCCACAATACTAATCTCCTATAGTATATTTTCGTCTATAAAAATAATGAATTGTTAAGTTAGTCTCACTGAAGAATTACAAGAAGCATCTTTAAATGGAAATGTAGAATAGTAGCTTAGTACAATTCTCTCTTTCTTTTTGTGCATGTCATCTACAAAATATAACAAAGACAAAATAAAAAAACCCCAACAAAACATGACATTTACTTTCACTGCTTAAAAGATTTCTTGTCACAGATCACAAGGTGTCTACCTCAGAGAGCAGACAGTTTAATAGGTTTGTTTTGACTCAGCCAATGAGGGACAGATTATACAATAAAAGTGATGTACATATCCAAAAAACAGGTGAAAAAATGAGACAGCAAACAGGACATAAATAATGGAAACAAACTCTATGAATACTGCACCATTGTTTACCAATCAGGAATAAAGGAAATGTTGTCAACTTAGATTCCTACTCACTTTTAATCAATGTAGTCATTCTCAAGTGAGTGCATGGGTAAGTTGATTGAGTAGGAAAGGGAAAATAGTCAACATTTTTGGGATGAATCGGCTCACTGGTTAAAACTGGCAAAATGACAAGCCCAATCTCTCTTATACATACAGCCTAGCAACTCAGGGAGAATTGCATCTGGCTGAACTGAAATCAATACTGTCAATGCGTATACACAATGAAGACATTATTAAATAAACAGGTCCAAACAGGCAAGCTCTCCGTTTGGCCCTGCTTACATCCACCCAGGGCGGTCAAGCCCTGCTCTGTCTGAGCCATGTCTCTCTTTTCATCCCTTGGAACCAGAAGGAACATGTAAAAACAGATTCTGACATTTTAAATGTCAGATTATTCACAGGTGCAGCTCTCATCAAGTTTTCATAAAAATATACATCTATACAGTGACTCATAAAAATGACAAAGCAAGTAAAATGTCAAGTCATCACTCTGACATATGGCTAAAATACAAACAATGAATCTGTCATCAATTTGCAAATTCAAAGGCACTGTCTACTCAGAAAGACATTTCAGCTGAGCGAAGGACAGAATTCAGCAAGCTTATACATTGTGTTTACAAGTGTGTATGTGTTGTTTAGTTTGGGTTAAGAAAAATTCACTGAGAAAAATGCATTACATTTTGTACTGAAAGGTTGATTAAGTAGTTTTCTCATTATTGAAAGTCAAGTGGACTAACAAAATGAATATAAATTACAACCAGGTGCTAAAACCATTGAAACAAGAATCAGTACAAATAGTGGTACAGTCAACCTTGCCTAAGTCAAAACTATTTGGATGAAGAAATAGCTTTGACTTTTAACAGAGAAAATTTGAATTATGTGGGATTAAAATCACTAGAATATAAAGAGAAGAGGACTTGAGAAGACCATTGACTTAAGGCAATTATGCGAGGTTGACTTATGCAAGGCTGATTGTCTATGAGACAGTACAATCATGTTTCATGAAACCACTTCACAAAGTCTGTAATTGGGCTGCCAGACACATTTGGGCTTGGAGAGAATCTTTTTCTGAAAATCCTGTACATAAATGTGTCACATAATGTCTTATTTATAAGATCGAGAAAGAAAGGCAAACTGTGTCACAGTTTCTTTCTGGTTGCTTTCCCAAATTTGTTTGGGATTTAAACTACACAACAAAAAACAAACAAACAAGCAAACAACACACCAATGTTTAAAACAAATGCTTCTCAAAGGATTGTGCAAAATACTGCATAGCTTACATACACCACTGTGTGTAACATCATGATGTCATATACCCATCTCTTTCAACAATGTCACTTAAAAAAAAAATGATACACTGAAATATGGAAAGACTGGTTAGTTATGACACAAAATGTAGCAGTGGATTAAGATAACAAGTCATACAGGCAGAAAACAAAAGTTTCCCTAAATCAGACAGAAGTCTTTTGCAGCTGAATTAAGGTTTATTCTGCTTCAAATTTTGGTTTATTCCACTTTGTATTTGGAAGGTATTTGTGTCTGATTTCATAGGGTACACTGACCTTTCTACTTGTTGATTGAAATGCAGATATTTCTCATAATGGTACTTAGGATCATCACAGGAGAGTTAAATAACTTAGCAAATGCTGGAGTGAAAAGCGCCCCAGTTTTTCTTTGGGCACCTTGTAGATTTAAAGACTGTGTATGTGTGTCTGTGTGTTTTGGTTGAGAGGGGAATGGCCTGGCATTCCAAGATCAATGTCATCTGACATACTTACTCCTCCTGGATAGTGACTGAGCCGAGGTAGATTGGAGCAACTGACAGAGAAGCCGCCATTTCCTCCCCTGCAATCTGTCAATATCTACAAATTATAGGAACCACTTCAAACCATACCACATCAACTACTATCCAAATGGCATTTCCTACATGACAAGAGCTACTGCTTACAATCACAATGACACCACAGGGCATTTCATGCAGATATTGTTATCAATAACTTAAATGTTCTTGTTAAAAGAAAACTGTTTAATCATAATGTCATCTTGTAGTATGTACATTAAAATCACAAACATGTACAAAATACTTTATCAAAGTTTTACAACTGTCCAATAAATATCTATATACAAATATTTACAATTGTACAACAATGATACAAAGAAATACAAAGAAATACTCATAGAATCTCACAGAATATCTTTTGAAAAAGGAAGATGCTTTCACACTGCCCTAATTTAAGAGAGGAAAAATAACTGCCAAAAAGCTGAGAGACATAAGGACACTACAGTTGGCATGAAATCATATGACATGAAATATAGCTGGCAGGGAAAAGATTTCTTTCTTGATATCCTCTTTATGACACCATTCAAACTGACATTATTTGAACAATCACTGATTTTGTACAATAAGCTGAGCTTTGGAAACTAGGACGAGGCTGAAAGAAGGTTCTTTCAACTCAAATGACTCCTTATACCATGGAATTTATGGAATCCTGAAGATATCTCAAACTTGTTTTTGTTCCTCTACAGCGTGTGCCTGCAGAGGTGGACATCTTGTTTGGAGCCAGACAAACATTAATCAGACACCTGACAGAAAAAATATACTGGTCTCCAATCAGGATAATGTATATAGTGTGACTGTCAGACAGGAGGAATCGGTGCTCAGCTAGGGTAATGATCCCTGTGAGGACCAACGTCTAGTGGGGTAGGGTAGAGGTGGACAGGGGTAGGGTATTGGGGTGGGGTCTACATAGGACTGGGCTCTCTCTCTGGGTGTGGGATCTTCATACATAGGGTTCAGCAAGTCACTAGCAAGGGAAATAGAAATAAGGTAGCTATATAGAAACACAGAAGCTGACAGACAGATAGATAAATAGATATATACTGGAAGAAAAATAGATGTACTGATGGATAGACAGATATACATAGCATAGAAAGACAAACAGGTAACTATGAAGGAGAAATACATGGCATGTAGACAAATGGAAAATTATATTATGATCCCTCCAGGTGTATTGAGAGATAAATCATTAGATGACAGAACAGTCAGACAGAAAAATAGAAAGAGACTGCAATCGATTCTTAAACAGACAGGTAGACATACAGTAGATATATTGCCTTTGAGGAAGACGGCATAAATGGAATGATGAATAGAAACAGCTTTTGAGTTCAGGCACATGGTTGAATACGTGGCAAATGAATAGTCACTGAATTATATATCAAGGTGTAAAGAAAGATAAATCACTGAATGATACGCAGACATGGAGGAAAAAAGGCAGCTAGAAGAAAAGCCCATAGAAAAAGTCTTATGTATACAAATAATTACATTGTTATAAATTGAGAAACAGTTACATGCAATGACAATGTCCTTGTTTCTACTGTTTTTCAATCTCTCAGAAGATAAGATTTAATTTCATAACCAAATTAAGGAAAGAGTGAAGCTTATACATGTATAAATACATACATGTGTATATGTACATAATAATATATACATAAAAATAAACATATGTGTGTTTGCACATCAATGTATCTGAACTGTATACATATATCAGTGACATGTAGGCATATGTACTCAGGTAAATATCAGTTGATCAAATAAATCTGATCAATTTGTACAATATGAAGAATAATACAAGAGGAGACACATGAGTAGCATTATCAATACATATACAGGCCTTGTGTACATTGATATGGATATGTGTGGTGTACATAATCAATATACAAACAGGATATAACATGATGTTATGTTCCAGAATGCAAGTTATACCTTAGTGGTGGTGAGTGGAGATTCATTGGACATACACACTAATCAATAAGACCTGGGTAAATGTAGATGGGCTGAAGTTGACCGCTGGTCAGCCACGGGTGACCACTAATCACTGTCCCGCTCATTGACAATCTGTGTGCTAATGGTGTCCTCCTCCACACCAGGTTTAAGAGATGGCGGGCTGAGATCCCAGATCCTCACGGTCTTGTCTTCACTCACACTGACCAGCCGAGACTCAGAGGCCTGGCAATGGACACAAGATGACCACACTTTACTACACCCAAAGTACCAGACATGTCATGTGTTCATATGATTTCAGTTTGTGAACACTGCATATCAGTAATCTGGTGTAAAGTGACTTGTGTTTCAGGTAAAGTAATTAAACTGAATTTGGCATTTTGGATGTTATCATTAACAGCACTCATCAAGTGAGTTCATTTCTTGGAGGAAAGTACTGATAGACTGTCTGTATGCTGGTGAAACATCTGGCTATATTTCATGTTAATTTTGCTAACTTCTGCACATCAAATTACACTACCATAGCATACATTGCATTCTCTACCATCATTACTACCTCACTTTACTTTAAAATTTGATTTCTTAATTGCTTTCATATTGATTCAGAATATGCAGAAAATGATACAGATGAGGAAAACAATTATAAATGTCTTAAAACTGAAGGAAATTAGTGCTAAATTAATTCATTTTGGTCAATGCATATGAAAATTACTTATGCATGTACAAATACAAAAGAAGAGGAACAGTGGCATAGGTATGGTTCTTTTCTACATGTAGCACTGACTAGCTCACATGTGGAATTTTGCACTCTGATGCTAGACATGAAACTGAGCTTACATTGCATAGTCCTATGCAGTCAACAAGAAATTAAGTTTCACATGTAAGACATCCAATGGGTCAACTTTGACTGCACAAGTATAACTGATATATAGTATTCTCCCAAGCATTGCAGATGCTGAATTCTAATGAGACATGTGTTACACTTGACCACAGTGATGGACTCACCTGCATGTCCCTAACTGGTCCTCGGTGTCCCTGGAGCACCCTGACACACATCATGGTTTCTAACACCCACTCACTGACAGATCCATCACTGCAGGGTAAGCAATCAAACAAATCTCTTTACATACTCTCCTACCTCACAATGAAATCTCAGTTGTGCAGGTGATATTTAGAAATCAGAGTCAGAAATCAAAATCTCCCATTTTGAATATACTTCCCTTCCATCAGATATGTATTAACTCTATTTGAATTGATATTTTTCATAAATAATAGGTTTTACAAATCAATACATATTCATAAGATTGTGTGTGTTGTCAATGGAAAGAAAAGGGGCCTGTTGCATAAAAATTACTATTGTGGTAACTTTGCCATCCGATGGTAACTACCATGGTAACTATACTGAACAGCCAATCAAAATCAAGAATTCCATGGAAGTTACCATTGGATGGCAAAGTTACCATAATAGTAACGTTTATGCAACGGACCCAAGGTCTATTCACTTTGCTGATGAAGGCCATACCTTGCAGCTTTATATTCAATACTATTTACAAAAACAAAAACAAAACACCTTTGAACTTGTGTTTCTCTCTCATAATGATAGCCGGAGAATACAGTGCTAGCTGAGTCTGTATACCTCAATGCATCAATGACAAGTTATAAAATCAAAAGTATGTAGACTTGATCCACAATGGTATTTTCTGAATCTCATAGCAGTACTTTCACTATAATGGAATGTTGAGAGTCACATGGTATGTAGGACTTTAATCTGACATGTGGCTGGGCAAAGTGGAAGGTGAAAGCACAAAGTTGAACTCCTGATTTTGTGAGTCAAATTGGCAATAACTGGTTGGACACTGTTAACTGTTATCATAAGAGTTAACAGCACTTTCACAAATATTTACAATTAAAGGATATCATGTGACTACCTTCCAACCCCTCCCACAAAAAACAAAACAAAAAACACCTCACAAAAACTATGAGGTTATGCACTGAAATCAATGAAAAGTACACAC
The DNA here is from genome assembly GCF_040938485.1 of Diadema antillarum. Taxonomy (NCBI): domain Eukaryota; kingdom Metazoa; phylum Echinodermata; class Echinoidea; order Diadematoida; family Diadematidae; genus Diadema; species Diadema antillarum. The sequence goes on along the minus strand of NW_027270976.1, from coordinate 810,178 downwards.
AGTGAATTAGCTTTCATATCAAAATTTAATTTGTTGCTCAATTTCTTTCACAATTTGGCAGCAATTTGCAATTACTAATTACTACTAATTATTTTCATCACAAGTACTGAATGAATTTTCCATGCTACTTCATTCACAATAATCATTCATTTCAAATGACTGTGAATGTGAAGTTAGCTAGAAGACATGCAGGATGCCACAGCTAGCAAACAAAGAGGTAAGAAATAGAGGCTGAGAAATGATGGCAGTCAATGGAGCTGTTCTCTGTCACTTCTGGCAGCAGCTAGCAATCCACTCCAAGCTGCTCATTGGGACCAATAGGTGTTGACAGGAAGCCAAAAACTCAATTGGTAATCATTTGTACATACAAGGAATGCTACTGATTTGCTTGTGTACTACACATCATACATATGGTCACGATATCAGTATCCGACAGGTCTGCCTTTGTTAATCTTGATAGAACAATAGCGTAGGCACCTCGGAGGGTTGCCCAGCTACACTTGCCACTCGTTTGTCTCTGACAGTTCCACGTTGACATTAATTTTTTCTTTCTCCCTTGGAGTTCATTAAAGAAAACACTGCACCAAAAACAAAATATGATTTGGTTTTTCTTTTCTCGACAAAGGGGGGCCCCCTGAAAAGGGAGAGGGCTTAAAGGAGAATTAGCGAAATGAATGGGAACTCTGTTTTGGCTAGAAAGATGGAGGGACAACAACGTGTGCAGCACCTGCTGCGGGTTACATGGCCCTCAGACTGACAGATGTCCCAGATATTTGCCTGCTAGTTGGTACTTTGGGACCAAGCCCCTTTAGACTAATCGCACTCAACTTTCAAAGTCATTAGCCCCTTCTATTTCCTGTGTCTTTCCCTCTGATTTCAGAGTTTGGCTCATCGGTTTGGCACTGGGGAAGTTTGCTCATGATCACACAACAACCCTTGAATGATTTTACCACCAGCTTTGCAGCCATTTATCACATCAAATTGCTTCTATTAAGCAATAATACTGCAGTTTGAGCCCAACTGCCACATTTCGCAAATTTTCACAGTGCAGCATTCATTATTTCTTCCTGTCGCTCTTTCAATCTATAAGTCCATCACATCAAAAAGGAATGACTAATGGCCTCTCTGGAAGTCTGACAAAGCAAAATGCAAAACGGATGGAGTAAAAAAAATCAGAAGAGAAATGATTAAAAAGACAGATGCAGATGTCACAATAGGTTTCAGGCTGACAAATGACAGGAGTGTGGCGTGTTCCATCTTTTCTCTTGATTTCGGAAATGGCTCTGATGATCACATAAGGACTGGGGTCTCTCCCAAGGAATGCTATCCAAGATTAGTCTTCTGTGTAAGAGGAAGAAAAGGCCAGGATTTTTTCCTCTCTGTGATCACCTGTTCCTCTTCTTAAGAAGTCACCACCAGCTTTTGAGTTTCAATATCTGGCATGACACATGGCAAGATGTGTACATGGTATGGCTGAAGATACAAACATCACCTGAGCTCTAGTTTGCCATAGCTCATGTACTATACTGTCAAGGACATAACTCTACACTACCGTAATGTCACGGCAGGGTGAGAAAGCCAAAGAGAGGGAGAGAGAGAGGGAGAGTGAAAGAAGGGGAGAGTAGAGAGGAGAAAGTGAGAGAGAATTGGCAAAGAATGGATGACTTTGGCAATTTCTTGAAATGTCAGTTGTTTGACAGAGGGGAAGACGGGTTGAGGAAGCTGTCATTTCACATTTTATAGCATTCCAGGATGTTTACTGGTTTAATGTGTGCACCATAAAGGCTTTCCTTATCCAACTTTCTCCGTCTCAAGATGCAATGCTTCCGTTTGCTTGGCTAGCCTCAGCATGTCTGGTAGCAACGCACTCATCTGATGCCATTACAACAAGCACTGATTTGGACACTGAGAGAAGACAAGATGGCAGAAGGGAGGAGGAGGGGAGAAACGGAGGCAGGAGAGGGGAGAGGGGAGAGGGGAAAGATGGGGGAGTGTGAGCTAAAAGATGCCTGAAAAATAAATTGAGAACGGAGGTAATTATGAGCAATTACGCTTGAGTTCTGAGGGTTGACTTCCTGCCTTGTGGGATACTTGGTGGGGTCTGGAGGGGCAAAGAAGGAGGGTAGACCACGCTCAGCTGTGGATGCAATTTTGGGAGAAAGAAGAAGAAGAAAAAAATGGCTACTTGGTAAGCCAACCAAGGGTCTGTTCACATCCGCTTTCAGTCTCTCCAGTAAACACGGATGTTTTCTTGGGACCTTGGGAAGGTTTCATCATGTCAAATTTCATCATCTTATGCTTTTAAAGTTTATGTAATGTCTGTTATGCATCTTATTTCTTTCTTTTCTTTTGTGAGAGCATAATGTACCATCCTGTACTAGATGTATCTGTAACTGTTACAGAACATGAAATACATGTGTGAGTGGGTCTCACACAAGTCTCTTGTCATAGTGACATTAAGGGAAACAAGTCACGGAAAAAGCTTCAAATAATACATATCCATACTTGTGGGAAGAGAAGGTCCACAGAGCTTGTTCCTTGATCCATGCAGCACCAAAATTTCAAAACTTTATGGGTTAAATCTCCTTACCCAGCAAGCAGTAGGTAAAGGAGTCGAGTCTCAAGAGGTTAACTTATCCTGCTTGTAGAATCTAGATATTGAATGGCTTTGCTTAAAATGAAATCTTTTGATTAAAATAGAGTGGCTAGCTACTGGGAATGTTAGACATCAAGCATCATACAGTTATCATGATGAGTTTACTGTGGGATGGCTAATATACTAGAGGTCTTAATTATCAATTCTCTTTGAGAGATTCAGAATCCCAACTTATTTTGTTTAACCCAGTATGCAGGCACTGAAACTTTGGCTGATATATCACTTCTGAGTGACGAGAGCAATTTTAGCAATACAACAGCCAAAGTAGCAGGCAGGACAGTTTGAGTGTGAATGCATACAGTTTGGGAGGCTGATAGTTTAACAGCTTCTCCACACTCCTCAATCATGTCAGCAATTCCCCCTCAAAGATGACTGACACATCGACTGGATAGAATCTCAGAAACACTTCCTAATCTATCAGTCTCATGCCACAACAATAATGTTGTCTACTAGCAAGCAGAAAGCTTTGTCTTCATCTCCAGATTACTAGTCACACTTTGGAAAAACTGCCATTAAATTCCTCAATGTGAAAAAAAAAGGAAACAAATTAACTACAGTACTTGCCTACAGTAATAATTTGGGACATATGCATAATACACATCTTTGACCAACACTGCCTTATTAGGTCAAGATATCTGCAACCATTCTTGCAAACTGTGGGGCCTAATTGCAAATAAACATGGTAACACATTTATTTTTTATTTATTTATTTCTATCTATTAATTAGTCTATTTTACTTCATTTTATTTCATTTTATTTATCATTATTACTATAATCATTATTATTATTATTATTTGATTAATTAATTATTTATTCATTTATTTTATTTCATTTTATTTTATTTTATTTTATTTCATTTTTTTTTTTTGGGGGGGGGGGGGGGAGGGGGTTCCTATAGAATTATAGTGCTAGATGTCTGATCATGAATCCAAGCAGAAATCTGTGTCACCTTGTGTCAGTTCATTATAGGACTAGGGGGAGTCGCCCATAGGAAAATTTTAGGAAAATAAATGGACAGGTGATAGGTAACCATTCAGTGTGACCAGGTATAGCTTGCCAGCTTGACTATAAATCATCTCCATACATGATATAGATTATCTCCTCCCCAATATCAATGTTTAGCTACTGAGAGGTTGATTGCACCATCTGGTGTGCTCACTGATTAGAAGTGCACATGATTCCAGGAGGATTGTAAGTCTCAAAAGGCCAAACATTTGACCCTTATATCTGGGTTTTTCCTTTATTTTCAGAAAATGAACATGAGTCATATTGAAATCCTCTTTAGCAAGTAATTTGTTTTGTTCTTGCTCTCTCTCTCTCTTGTGAACTGTCCTATTTTTGATGATGACTAGAAATGGCTTTCTTGAGTTTTTCGCTGGTATGTCATGTACCGTTAATATTTCAGATTGCAGACTACTATTGATTCAGTGAGTCCTTCCAATCTATGTCAAATCCCCACTTTAGTCAGGAATCATCAAAGATATGGAACTGTATTGGTGAAAATGTAGAGTTACAATCATACCAACAATGGCAAATTGTACAAGATAAAGTCATAACAACAGACAATGACACTTATGATAAACTGAAAAACAAAAGACAAAACCAAGACACTGCCATGTAAGGTAAGGGCATTCTATGCACCTAAGAGAATGTAGACACATATAGTATAGGCCTATAAGAGCAGATGTATACGAGAAGGAGACTCTATTTGATGAATACTGTGGCATTGTGCCTTGGTAATGTATTAAATCTCATTGTTTCTTTTTTTTTTTTTACAGTGCTTGAAGGTGTATTGCTCAATTGTTGCCCATTACAAAATTACTGCTGCCACTACATTTAGCAATCACCAAAACATAAAGGTGGTTTCATATCATTGTTTCCTAGACACGGAAAAAACAAACAAACAAACAAACATGCTACTACAGTTTCAATTTCAAACTTGTTATTCTTTGACCCTTCAAGGATACATCATGGATTATGCACGTACACCCATAATAACTACCAAATATAGCGGCAGTAAACAAGCATGGCGTGCACTGCCGTCTGATTGGAGAAACATGTGTAAGGAAAACACATGTCATGATATGATTGTCACATCACAGCTGCACTCTCCGTTGTAGTGACACCTATTTTTCACTCAACTCCTCGTGTTCTCAATAAATCTCAAAACTGCACAAAAAGGTGTGTAATCTCCCCTATTCTATTAGGAGATACAGAACAAGGTTAACAGGAAAGCCCTATAGACAAAACAAACAGGGTCTGAATATCACATAAGCACTCCCTTCCTCATTGACTTAATAAAAATCAATCATAATTAATGATTGGCATTATGTGTTCACACCTTAATATCTTTGATCTCTTGCCAAGCTAGAGAGTGGGTGTATGGAGGAGGAGGAGCTGAGTGGATAGGACATCAAGGGAGAGATATGGGAAGAGACCAGAGGAGGCTAATACATGTACATAGTATAAAGAAATAATGCCCACAGTGAGTCAGTATGAGTTACAAGAGACAGACGACTGGTCTCATGTTGACACACATCACTATACATCCTTCATTTACACAGTAGCATCACTTTATCAATATCCCTAGTTATCATTTACATCAACATATCACTCACAGTTTAACTTACATTTCACAGATGGTCATTGCTAAAACACATGATTATGAACATCTAACTATAACCAGTCAATACTTTGTCATATGTTGCTGACTATCATCTGGCACATTTTAGGATTCCAGAATCTTACTTTCTATTACATTTATTGTTATTCTGCTGGAATTTTCTTGAGTAAACTTTTAAAGGACTATTGGTTCAGCCAGAGAAATACTTTGGCTGTGCTACAGAACAGCATGGAGGCAAAGTCTAGTTAAAATTCTTTATGCATACTCTTTTGAATATTGACATTTGAAATCTCTTTCAGTCAAGTACACTAAAATAAAATAACTGGTCATTCTTCACTGTTAATTTACATTTATCTACAAACTAGGAGAAGTAATATATGTATTGATTTATAATTCTCATCTGAGCCTTTGAGCTAGATAGTATGACCTCTTAAGAGTTAGCCATAAACATTTTGGCAGAACCTCATACTGTAAAAATAGACATCTTTGCAAATTTCAAGAGGAGCGAACATTTGTAAAATTAAAATACACACAAAAATTCAATTGTCTACACTATGCACTGAATGCCAGTGGCAATTCGTGAAAATTTCATGCTGTGAAAAAGATCTTTGGCTTCAATTTGTGAAAATTTTATGCTGCAAATATTTCTGATTTAACAGTAATCAGTATTACTGAGTGGAAATGTGTGAAGCTAAAGATAATACTAACCCCTTGAGGACGGACTGATTTTGCTACAACAAGCATTTCCCATAGACACTTGCCCGACGATACTTGGGATTCGTCCTCAACAGGTTAAAATAGACTTACCCAGAGGCCACCATCATCTTTGTGTCTCTATCCTCCGATGGTGCCACAACTAGTCTGTATATGGGTGAATCCAGGACCTGGTAGGCAGACAGGATAGTTCCTGTCTCTTGGTCCCACACCATGAGGTTACCTGTCAGGGTCCCAGCCAGGATCTGACCTTCATAACACTGCAAAATAACCACAATAGGTGATGTTATCACTCTGGATCTATCAATACATGAACGCAGCTTTCTAAACACATGAACACCAGAATAAAAGGCATTCTGAATCTCTCTACTAGTTACTATAAAAAATTGATTTACTACTGTCAGAGTGGAAATTTTTGTAGTGTGGAAATGTTCACACATTTCGCGCGATCAGAAACTAGCATGAAAATAATAGAAAGTGAAATCTTTTGCTTGTTGATATGTTACACTATGTAATGTCTTCATTCCGTGCAATGGAAAACATGCCAACTTCATTTTCGTGGCACAACATGAAAAATTACTTGTGCAAAAATACCCACTTTTACAGTATATCAACTCATTTCTGGCTTTCATATTTTGTGAATAAATCAGATAAATAATAATTAAAAAAAAAATAAAGAGAATGACCAAAATTTGGTATGGCAGCTATAAAAGTAGGTAAGCATCTAAGCATGATCAGATAATCACATACAAGATATTGATGGCACAAATGATGCAAAAAGACTACTGTATACGCCATATATTTTGCAAGTCTAAATTTTCGTGAATCAGGACTTCCCAACAATTTCGCGAGTGGTTAAATTCGCGATGGTGGAGTCCTGTGTTGAACAGAGAAATGTATACACGTACGTCACATTCATATTGGCATAAGAGTCAATATTTTCATGTGTTTTTAATTTCGCAAATAGCAGCTGACTCGCGAAATTCGCGAAAATAAAACCCTCGTGAAATATTCGGCGTACACAGTAATAGACACAAAGGGAAAGAGGGAGAGAGAGAGTGGGAGGTTGAGCAGGAATTGAATTTTCAGGCATCCAGCTGTACCAGAACACCAAACCCAAGTCAATCAGATGTGTACAATTATTGTGACTCATTTTCTAATTCTTTCGTTTTCATTTTGAAGCAATACAAATCATAAGTTTTTGAAATAATGTTTTTTTTTAATGTCACAATATAAGATAAGCTGGTTTATGAGATCTAGATCATCACACTGTTGGCGCTTTCAGATACACACAGAGTTATCGTGAATTCATACGACGTATGGATAAACAACGTTTGGATATGAGAGCATTCAGACTCAGCACCCAGTTATATGATAATCGTATGGGAGCATTCAGACCTAGCGCACAAGCGATATTTCTTGAGTAAACGTGAGTCTCTTCCATGCGCAGTACATAATTTATGCAGGCTTTACACATAGTGTTTATACTCTGCCTTGGATTCATCCGCTAGTTCGCTAGTTCGCGCCAGATCAGATTACGTCACAATCAATCTGTCAGCCGCCCATTATGAGTCCGCACCGCGAAAACATGAGCTCGGCGCGCGCTGCAGTATGCCCCGCTACTCATTCGACGTATGGATATGAGAGCATTCAGACACAAATATACATCGTACGGATATAGGATAATGATTTGAAATGACGCTCAAACAATCGTTTCGATATACGACGTATATTGATACGACGTTTCAATGTAAGAGCATTCAGACACATAAAAACGTCCTATATCCATACATCCTATATCAATACGTCGTATCCATACGAGAACTCTCTTGTGTGAAAGGGGGGGGGTGTATTATAGGATCCCCCTTTAAAAAGAAATAAAACCAATTTCAAGATTTCCCATTTTGACTCCTTAACTTTTATTTGTCAAGCTTTTCCAATACCTCAGAACAACAGTATCTGATTCACTGCCATAGGGCAAGCATCTGATTTTGTCATTGACAAACTTAGGTATAAAAACCACTCCCCCATGCATGCACACACACACACACACACCAAACAAAAGAGTGTTTTAACACTTGACTCAGATTCAACATAATTTGTAAACCTGATATGAGTACACAAAGTGGTCGTGTGTACAATCTTTTCACATCTGAATATCTCATTTGATAAAGTTTATGTCTATTATGTATCATTTTCTTTTTAAAATTGAGTTTCTTTAAAATGGTACAGGGAAAAACCCTTTCCTGTCACTAGAAGGAAAACTGTTGATAAATCATTACACTGCACCAACTTTCAATAAACGCCATAACTTCTACTGCATTGTCATAGAAATCAGAGCAGGTAAACACTAGTCAAATAGTTACCCCATATTTGTATACTTTGACTGCATCTCTTCTTTACTCCTATGATATCATACTTTATCAGTCACAAGAATTAATAAGCACTCATACTAGTCTATTATCATTGATGGATGATAGTTACTATATTTCATACTACTTCATCAAATTTATGAATTTATGTGGGGGCACTGTCGTATCGAGGACAAGACTCCCAATTCTCAATTGGAAGATCAAGAGTTCCAATCCAGCCCAGTGCTTGTGTCCTTGGACAAGATATTTTTACCCAGAATGCCCCTCTCGACCCAGGTGTACAAATTAGTATCTGGCAATGCTAGGGTAATAATAATGGTAGGACCCTCTGGTAGAACAGTGTCAACACTAAAGAGGCTAACCCGGGTAAAGAAGACCATATTATTATTGTTATTATCATTTTATGAATACTAGCTTGTTAGATTTTAATCCTCAAAATATCTGAATAGAAACACAACTAAAAATGTCACTATGGCGACTGGTATGCCTCCATCATATCACATTACTTCCCAAATATACTAGTAGTAGGTCAACAGTACTCATACCCACTGTGAGACAACTTCACATGATTTGCAAACAATCATTATCTGATAATTATACAAGAATTTTCATGAAAATATTTTCTGCCACTTTCAAAATATAAAAAACAGGTGAAATTTTAGCATTTTCACTTGACCTTTGACCCCATGTTTCAAAAGTTTTCCCACATAATCACTGTATGACAAACTATGCACATAGACCTACCAAGTGCAATTATACCATAAGTGTATACATTCACTCATTTCCAAAATATGAGGAAAATAGTATTATTTCAGCATAAAAAGTGTAATTTCATCATTTTAACTCGACCTTTAATCCTTGACCTTTGACCTAATCACTCAAATCTTCCACAGATAATCAATTTTCAGGCAAGTACTAAGTTCCATGATGATACTGTATGTACCTTGCTCCATTTCCAATATATCAAGGAAAAAAGTAACATTCAGCATTTTTCACTGGGCCCTTGACCTTATAGCCCAAAACTTTCCCTAGAAAAGCCTAATCTGGCAATACAAGTATACACTTATTTTCATGAAAATACATTGAGGCATTGCAGAGATATAGGGGGGAAATGGTTAAATTTTAGCACTTGACCATGAGCATGTGCGCCTACAAGTTGAAAGGCACAGCTTCGTCCACGCATACATTAATGCTAAGTTTCATTTGAAGACTTCAAACTGTAGTTAAAGGACAAGTTCACCTTCATAAACATAAGGATTGAGAGAATGCAACAATAATAGTAGAACACATCAGTGAAAGTTTGAGGAAAATTGGACAATCGATGCAAAAGTTATGAATTTTTAAAATTTTTGTGTTGGAACCGCTGGATGAGGAGACTACTACAGCTTGTGAGTCATATGCGTACAACAGTATAAAGAAAATGTAAAAGAAAATTCAACATATTTTCACTTTTTTCGCATAATAAAAGAGCACTTGACTTGCCTCTTTCTAAAGGCGGGGGGAATAATATTACCCATAACATTTGTCGGTAACGAGTCGGGGGAATGTGTACTTTTTTCAAAAGATGGAATTTTGTGAAATTCTCTTTATATTTTCCTTATATTGTTGTACGCATGTGACATCTAAGTTATACATACACTGCAGTAGTCTTCTCATCCAGCGGTTACTGCACAAAAACTTCAAAAATTCATAACTTTTGAACGGATTGTCTGATTTTCCTCAAACTTTCACTGATGTGTTCTACTAATATTGCTACATTCTCTCAATCCTTATGTTTATGAAGGTGAACTTGTCCTTTAAGTTATGTTGTCCACAAAATCAATTACAGATGGACAGATAACCCAAAAATATGTCTCTGTTGGCACTTTGTGGTAGAGGCATAAAAAAAAGGAGCAATAATTCTAAAAATGGAGATTTTGATCGCTGGCTCTAGAGCTAGGTAGAGACCACCAGACATCACTATTACAGAGAATCATGGGTATAATATAAATTCCTGCAGAAAGTACAGTGCAGTTCCCTGTGGTGTGATTTCATTTCTTCTGTTGACCCTACCTCTGATGCTGTGTAATAAAACTAATGCCTTATTAACACTGGGAGTATTATGGGACTAACCAAAAGGCCAAGGCTCAGAATTTGACTTCAACAATGCAGCCTACAGCCCATTAATATGTCTGCAAAATGCCTTTAAAGGTAACTTTAAGCCATGGAATGCAAAAATACTTTACAATTACAGCTTAATCTGGCTAAAACTATTTAAAGGACAAGTCCACCTTCATATACAAGTGTACATAAGGATTGAGAGAATGCAGCAATATTAGTAGAACACATCAGTGAAAGTTTGAGGAAAATTGGACAATCCGTTCAAAAGTTACAAATATTTTAAGTATCTGCACAGTCACCGCTGGAAGAGAAGACTACTACAGTGTATGATGTCACATGCGTACAACTATATAAGGAAAATAAAAAGAAAATTTCACAAAACTTAACTATTTGAATAAAGTGCACATTTCTTCGACTTGCTACTGACGTATGTTAAGTGTAATACTATTCCCCCTGCCTTCTGAAAGAGAGAAGTCGAGTGTTCTTTTGTTACGCGAGAAAAATGGAAATATGTTGAATTTTCTTTGTTCTTTCTTTATATCGTTGTACTCATGTGACATCACAAGCTATAGTAGTCTTTTCATCCAGCCGTGACTGAGCAGAAACTTCAAAAATTCATAACTTTTTAACGGATTGTCCGATTTTGCTCAAACTCTCACTGATGTGTTCTACTAATATTGCTGCATTCACTCAACCTACATGTCTATGAAGGTGAACTTGTCCTTTAACTCAAACTACTGAAGAAACCATGTGAAACACATACTCTATCCATATCTAACACAGCTTTGAGGGAACTACATTGGGTGAAAATCAAGTAGAAATTCTGTGGATGTGAATCAAGTGTTTGAAGATTTTGGTACTGAACACACAGAGCATTCATTTCAAGTAAGATAAGAGTGAAAATCATATCTGCATTATGAAAAATGATTTTTGATTAATATTCCAAAGTATCTTGGCTGAAAATAGACTATACAAAAAATGATACTGTCTTTCAATAAAAATTCATTGTGTTGTCACAATTTATTTTTGGCTAGGTACGAATACAGATAGGAGCTCATTCTTATGTGTATTGTAGATAAACTTACATGAATGGTAGTGATGCGATCTTGTGTCTCATGTCTCATGGAGTGCAGGCATGCTCCTGTCTTCACATCTGTAAGCTTTATTGTCCTGTAGGTAAAGAGAAAAAAAAAATGAGTGAAAATGAAAACGGGATTTGCATCATGCAACACAGTTATAAATCTAGTGTCATTTTCCTTTGCCCTTGTCCTTATGAGACCTCAATTGGTTAAGTAACGACACTGCCATATGACCTTTGACCTAGACCATGGATGCACCTGTTGCTACTTCCTCTAGGGTAGGAACCCACAAAAGACAAAATGAGAACAAGAAACTTGGATGGATGCTATTGCCATAAATTCAAGAATGACTTCAAGCACCAGAGGAAGGAAGGAAAGGTAATCTTTGAGAGTGAAAGCCACTCTGATATTTTCAAAGCATGTCTGGGAAATAAGATGTCTGGTGACACAATGGAGAGTCTATCATGATACAAGCTGTTTCCAAGGAGACAAGATTGTTACAGCATCAATTCAGAATGATCTCTAGACCTGATACTGTAAGAAGATATTGAACAGTCAGAAAATATCTACCAACAGTGACTGATACCATATTTCCTTGCTTTGATATGATGCTACATTACAATTTCATCATTTTTACAGAATCACAATCCAAAATTTCACTCTATGTATTGAGATTCCATTTTACTTTTTGCCCGTTGTAACCTGTAAAAATCTATGACTGTAATCTTGTTGTTGTTGTGTTTTTTATGTGTGATTGTTTGTATGTTTTATCTTGTAACACAGGATGTTTAATATTGTTTTTTGTGTGATTTGAAATGAAAATAAATGAATTGAATATTCCACTCTCTGTAAACATCTAGCCAAACGTGTTTGCCAGTGATTAAAAAGATAAAACTAAATAAGACTAAAAGACCTAAAACCATCAACTTGAAGGACCACCGTCAGACTTTTATAATCATGATGTCTAAAATATAATTTTCTTCTTCCAAATCTATTTTTTCCTTAAATTGCACATTTGTGACAAAAGCAGAGATGTACAGACATGGAATGTCTGTTTTAATAAGTTGCCATTCTAAAAATGATGGAAAAGGACTAAGTAAAACAGCTCTGTTTGATTATATCAACAGTTTTGCCAATTTTCAGGTCTGAATCACGAGGAAATTTTACCTGATTTTGACAAATGAAATAACCTGCTCAATGCTTTAAGGCATATTTTGACAAATCTCAATTTGTGTGAAGTGGTATTTTCTTCAGAGATATCAGAAATAAGGGGAATAGTACAGGAAGGCACATTTAAACATGCCGTTAAGTAGGCAACATGAATGGGGTTGGATACAATCGCATAACCACAAAGAGAAAAATGTGCTTCTTTCTAACAGAAGAAACTGATCATTCTTAATTCCATTATAGAATTCGTTTTAAAGTATGTTATAAATTCAAACCAAACTACCAGTGGGGCAGCTAGGGACTGATGGATCCTAAAGCTGGTGACTTATGAAAGAGGATCACATGGCTGCCTATAATCAAGCAGTCCCTCTGTTATTCCAGTTATCACCAGTTCTCAACCCATTAGTCAGTGCAAGGGGCTTTTACCAAATCTTTAACAAATCTCCATAACTTGAGTCATTTGTAGATAGTGGAGGAGGCATAGCTACCAGATTTACCATTATGCAAATTCATGACCTAAATCCATACAGAGATATGTAGGCCCTATACCTTAAAAACTGGAATCCTCAGCCCTATTCTTAAACAAACAAACAAACAAACAAACAAATAAACAAACAAACAAACAAACAAAAACTATACCACATCAATGATAGCACATGCGCTAGTATAGAGATGAAACAATTTCTGTTTGATAGCGTTTCAGAAGGTGGTAGATTTTGAGAAAAGGAGAATATATCCTGTCCTAGGTACTGATTCCCTTCATCTTTCAACAAACCTACATACTTTTCTTTTTCACCAGCAAGTACTTCAAACTAAGAAGAAAAAAAAAGTAAAAATGCAAATTGTGAATCCTCATACAAAGGACAGGACCTAACAGAGTCCACTGCAACATTTTGGTTGTATGACATTCCTGAGACATAGGTCAAGAGAGCAGACTTCAAACTTCGCCAGGAAAAAAATGATATGACTTGATGGGTTTTGACATGTTTGCAACCTGCAAGGGGAGGGTGTGTACTTGTGCTTTCAAAACAAATGAAATGTAGAGAGAGAATCACAAGTTGTAATCCCAGTTATAATCCCAAACTTACTGACTGCAGGGTAAAGTCTCTGATACTACAATCGGTTTTCATGAAAAGTTATCACCAAGTTTATAAACTCTTTCGACAAGCTGGAAAAATCTGAACTGACACACCAACATTAAATGTGAGACTGTATTTCCACCAGTTATTTAATTCATTCAGCAACTACTTGGTGTTCACTGCATGCTTTCTGTACAGACTCTGCATCAAGCCAGTACGGCTGTCACATGGAGGGATGATAAATGCTTCCCATGGGATAGGGCAGGGCTCTCACCAAGCTCAAATGGGACAACTATAATTATGATATTTATCATGGCTCCCCCAAATTGACACAACTGTTATTCCCAGTTCCTGACCAATCAGCAGTAGAAAATTAGCCAGTCAAGCAGCATTGCCAAACATGTCACTGCCATCTCCCAGGCACAAAACTCATTCCCACAGGACCAGTAAATCTCTCCAAGACACATTCAGTTATTCTTCTGACAATCGCAGAAACATGAAAACAAATGAAAGTTATCATGAATCTTTTTATGTATGCATTCCATGCATTACATTTTGATTTTAGTGATTTAACCATCTGTGATGAAAAAACAACAACAAACCAAATCAAAGGACAGAGAGAAATGATGAGGGAGCTAAGATGAGAGAGAGGTATACTGTGCACAGGGCTAGTAGAAGACAGAACTATGGGAAATGTGCATGTTACAGAAAAGACAAGTAAGCAAGCAAACCAAGAGAAGATTTGTTTGCATAAGATACCAGTTTTATACATCTATTCATTCAGCAGTGCAATGAATGAACGGAATTTTTCAAACTATAAGTTTTTTTATTACTCCACCCATACTCCAAACATACCTGTGTGACTCCTTGACACTAAACTACATGGAAAGCCAAGATGTACATCAGTCGAGGTGATACTGTGAAACCAGAAATGTTTGTGTGCATTTTAATTCCCATGATTTCACAAGAGCCAAGATTCACGAAATTAAAATGCACGCAAAAGTTCTTGTCTACATGGATGCACTAAATACCAGTAGCAATTTGTGAAAATTTTGTGCCTAAAAAAATGCCGTTGGCTCCAATTCGCCAAAATTTCATGCTGCGAAAATATCTTGCTTGACAGTAAAGGTATGTGTGTGTTAGAGACCGAGGGAGGGAGTATTCATCAGACATGATAGAGCAAGACTTGATCATCAGACATGTGATATCATCCTACACTGCCCCTCGTCTCCTGGGGACCTGGAGACAGTTCTCTCATCCTCTTATTAATACAGGAAGTCATAATTTGAGGTTCAGCAAATCTAAAGCTAGTTGTTGTGATGAATTTTAATGTGGGTGTGATAAATTGGTGGTTTTCAAGTGAGATGCTGTTAGATCTACAGCCACTCTCATACAGCGCTTAGAGTGCAGTGCTGGAATTTGGACAACTCTCAAGAGTTACGTGCACAAAGCAGTACTGAAATTCTATACTAATTATCACTTGTTTTGCCTTACAGAATTAAGCAGTGTTGATGCAAACATACTGTATCAATTTCTACAGTAATCAAATTTAAACTTTGGTGGTCAAGGTTTTTCAAAGGGGAGGGGGAGCAAACACATTGGGACATTTTGTTGTTTTTGTTGCTGTTGTTGTTGTTGCTGTTGTTGTTGTTGTTGTATGGAAAGGTACAACTTTAGAAGCTTTTTCTACAGCCATTCCATCAGATTGTATTCTTTACGTAGTATGCTGTGAAGCTCTTGAGCAAACTTTTCACTAACTTACAGACAACTTCATCTGCAGCAAAAGGGAGTGCTGTGACTTGGAACATGACAGTAACTGAATGTTCATTGCATTACAGGTACCTCATTATTCTCAGGCCCTAAACAAAAGTCAGTATTGACTGACATTGATATTTTTGAATTTTAAATTACTCATATCTTAGTCTGAATATCAGCTGATTTGCTTTGGTTCCAGACCGATTGTTTATTTTGATTACAGTGAACTCTTGTCCAGTATATTTAAACACAGTTGTTACGACAATGATATAAATGCAAAATGATTTGACATCCCCAGTCCAGTAATTATCTTTTGTGCTTTCAACCATTTTCAGTACTAAGAATGAGCTCACAGTCATTGAATGATCGATAGACCTCTTCTTTAAACTGCTGAATTGGAAGGGTCAGGAGACAAGTTTGTACCCCCCTCCCCCATTTGGGCATGGCCATGTGGGCATTACACCAAACCATGTACAGCTATTAAACTCAGAGATATCAATGGTAACAAGTACACACACGCAAGGACACTCAGAAACAAAAAAGGTGATGAAAAATAATGACATACTACACTCATAGTTTGGGCAATTGCATCATGGACACAAGCTTCATTCATTTGATCTGCAAAATAACCTATGTCAGAATTCACAGTACTAGTACTTATCAAGTAACGATACCTCTGACCCTCTAATTAATGCCAAGAGATAGGCAGCAATAACTTCAATGCGTTTTCGTTACATCATTTGAGTGAACGACACGTACATTAAGACAAATAGTGGAAAACACATTTTCTTCATACTGGTATTCTTTTTCATCATTTCTAATACAGCTACAATTTTTCAGACATGAATGATGGACAATGGACTTGTTACAGCCAAGATATGTCCTGATAAAGTTGTCTGTAATCCTGATAAAGCAGTAAAAAACAGTTTATGTTAAATTTTGTTGAACTTAAGCGATGTTCTTGGTAAATTGTTTCCTAATTATAGGGTGTCCACTATATAATTTCAACCTGAAATCTGCATGACTTGCATACAGCTTCACTTAATACACACCTGGATCAGCCTTAAAAAAAAAAACAAAAACAAACATGTATAGAACAAACTGCAATGTCAAAATACTGTAAAACATGATATATTCGCGGCGTGAATTTTTCGCGAATTGGAACCGACGGCCTTTTTTGCGGCATGAAATTTTCGCGAACTGCCACTGGCATTCAATGCATATAGCGTAGAAAAGAATTTTCGCGTGCATTTTAATTTCGCGAATCTTGGTGCTCGCGAAATTTGCGAAATTAAAATGCACGGGAAAATTCCTCGCTTTACAGTAAGCATCGCACAGAGAAGTAGTCAGAAAAAAAGGAATGACATGGGAGTTACTCCTAGATGAAAGGTCACTTCTTTTTGCAGGCACCTCAAAAGCAGAATAAACTATTCACAGGAAAGGAGGTTAAATTGAGTTTTTGTCACTAACTGACCACTACACTTCCCAAGGCACAAATGATGCCCCTGGCTAACATCAAGAGGTTGATATTTTAATCTAGTCCAGCTTCCTCCTATAACCTTAATTCTAGTCATCCTCTTTTCCAGTGGGCCAACAAAACAGAGTGTTATGCTTCCCTTCAGTACCTGGGTTTTAAGCACTCTCTTCCTGCCTTGAACTTCAATGGCTGGGACTACACAACCACAGGAGACACCCAGGGGAGCCATTTTGGCCAACAGCCCTGGAGACAAACTATCATTACAATTTATAATTTTGTTCCTTGAATTGGAATGAGATTTGCCCCTCTTCTCTCAGCTGTCAGGAGCCTCACTAATCATAACTAGGGCTGAACTCGGGTGTGAAATTCCTCCTTGTTTTCAAGAATTTGTTTAATTTTTGTGGCAGTAATAATTTTGATTGGTGGAAATGAGCAATATTTGAGTGCACTTTTGACAGGACACCCAGAGGGGTGATAAAAAGACAGGCAGACTCATGTTTCAGAGTTACCGGACCTTAGCAACGTGCTTGCTTCTAATTACACGAAGGCTACGTGTGAAAACATGTGAACATTTACTGGCCTTTGTCTTCAGCACAGGAACAATGTCTGAAGGCAAGACCTGTATAGTTGAAATATGTCAGCTCTCTAGGGGGCAGCTGGCATTGCGTAAAGCTAAGGGCCTATGTTCTTCAACTTGGAGGCACGTCAAACTGAGAGGATGTTAAGGATAAACGCCGTAACAAAAAGTGCTACTGACACATAATGGAATATCATGAAAGGCTTCAGCATATTTCAAACATCAGAATGTATTTATTTGCTGGATAAGTCTGTATCTGAATGGCTCATTGTGTTGGTAAAGGGATAATATTCTTCTGCAGACAGACTTTTTGACAATTTCCTCAACGTTGCCCGTGAATAAGCAAACTAGCAGGAAGTAGTGCTGATCTACAGTAGATATGATGTAATTGACTCAAAGATGCTAACCCGTACAGATGAGAAAACTTAAACCATATTGTATCATCAATACTAGGGTAAAATCCAAAATGTTCAACTATTTGAACACCAATTGGTACCTTGTAAACATGGATATACAATCACATGACAACTTTTCTACTGAATGTATTGAATATGATATATAGGAAAAATTAATGAAAAAATGGAAACTTTCTTTTGCTATCTTTATACTGCAATTTGTCTCTCTGTATCAGATCCATTATACATTGGAAATGAAGTCTATGCCTTCTTTTGTTGCTATACTTTGAATGGATATAAGACAAGGACTAAAACAACATTAATGTCGCAAAATCATTCTTTTTTTTTTC
Source organism: Diadema antillarum (assembly GCF_040938485.1). NCBI lineage: Eukaryota > Metazoa > Echinodermata > Echinoidea > Diadematoida > Diadematidae > Diadema > Diadema antillarum. Next base: position 791,834 of record NW_027270976.1, on the reverse strand, counting down.
AGTCAAGCATACATAATTATAAAGGCCACTTCAAACATCATATTTCCTGATGTTATGCTTAATAACACAGGGATAATATCTAATGATTTAGAATTATACAAATTTGATAAAAAAATAATTTGATTACAGATGTATTGTATTGTACCATGACTGGTTAAAACAGTGTATTTTGAGTCTAAATTTGCATCCTTTGACTCAGCATTATGAGATGAATAGTGAAGCCAACATACCATCTATTAAAAGAGGTAAGTTTAATTCAAGTTGCCAACCTCCCTTTAGGCCTGGTTTTACAGGGCTTTATAGATGGTTAATCTAATTTGGCTGCTTCTCTACATGAATGGATGAGACACCCAGCCAAGACAGAATAAGGGAATTCTTCACAGATTAGTGGCTCATACAAACTGGCAAAAAATAAAAAATAAAAAATGACAACTTCCTGAGAGGATCCTGTTGTTTGCCATCCATCATATTGTACACTATATATAGCCACATTTGGTCAAATTTCCATCTTTTTAGGTTGTCTTCCTCGTGTGATGAGTCTTATCTATATAACCTATCCTTCCATTGGTTGCTGCCTTAACATGGCTTGGATTGGTGTACACAGGTAGCTCCTCACACTCTGTGTCTCTTGGAGACAGAGAAGGATTATTCTTACCTTAGTAAGCATTGGAAGAGAATGATGACAGAACTGGTTGGCAAAATACCTTCATTCAACCTGTATTCATAATATTAAGGTTGTGATTGGGTCTTTTTTGTTGTTGTTGTTGTTGAAACATAGTGCTATTTGAGAGACAGACTATCAACATTTTAGGCCCTTTGAGGCAGACATATTGCTGCTTTCTAAGTCCAGACCTCTTATTACCTGCTTCTGCCATGTCTTGGGATTGTGCCTCTTTCAATTAACAATATCCTTCATTCTTATTAGCCCCTGACACACTCTTACATCTCTCATTAATCAAAATTTTCACGTGTGATTGTATTTGAGATTTTAAACACAATATTTTGGATCTCAAAATTCAAAACAGGGAGAAAAGAAGAGATTCACCTAAACCTTTCTAAACCCAGAGTCTGGTGCAGTCAGTGAAAAACTATCCACTTGCCCTTGAATGTTTTATAAGCAGACACCATCAAAGGTTAGGAGTGTTTACAAGAAATATGCACATATTCCAGTGACAATAAATGAACTTCTGCACTACTGTCTCACAAATTAAGATGAGACTCTAGAAATACATGAATACAACAGAGTCAGACAAAGCAGTTTTTTGTTTGGTTTTGTTTTGTTTTTTAAACGAAAAATTGACTCCAGTTTGGCCAGTGATGTACAGGTCTGTACTATGAAGGACTAACCAAAATCTACACTAAATTTTCGCTTGTTTCCCAATACAGGCATTGCACATTACTAGGTTCATGGCACCTTTATATTCCTTTTATTTACTACTCCTTTGAGCACATCATTAATTATAAGTTTGTACTTGTTACTTGAAATGTGTGATGATAAAAAGATGCAATATATATGCTACGCCTTATATCTACAGCAAATGAAGAGTTCCTAGTTGCCATCACGTACTGTTAAACATTAGAATGAGTGAGATTGGTGTTTGCTACCTACAGGAACTAATTGATTGCTGACTGCACTGCCTGATGTACTGTATGACCTCCAGATTAGCATTCTTGTGCGTTCATTCACCAAGACGAGGAAACAGCATTATGTCTGAACTTCACCTGGTATTTGTGGGCATGGTAACCTGACTGAAGTTCAACCACACCTTTCTAAAAGAACAGCGACAGCCACCTAAAAGGTACGGGCTTCTGAGTCATTCATACACGTATTTACAACTTCTGAGAACAGCATATCATCATTCTATTCTAAAACCTGGCACAGAGTTCATAGTGCGGCAATCTTGTCATTGAGCCTTTTCAAGGCAAAAAATACTGGGTAATAATCCTCATACAGGAAGCCAAGCGCGTGATCACACAGGTAAAATAATGAAGTATGAATACACTTATGAGAGCACTCTACCACATTGTAAGCATTTCACTTTTCTTCTATGTCTGAGTCCCTTATTTAGGTAGATTTTATTAGCTTATCTCAAAGCCCTGTGAAGAAAGAGGTTGACTTGCTACATGTCACACCGCAGACTACTTGCTCGAGGCACACACCCTCTTTAAGATTAAGATTAAGCTGATATTTTTTGGTACCACCTGATGACATACAGCAATACCGGGCAAACATGAAAGAAAACTTGATAATGAGTGTTTACCCGTTGAAGACAAGTACCGAGTATACTTGGGCAGGTATCTAAAAGGAAATGCATGTTATAGCAAAATCAGTTTGTCCTCAGCGAGTTAACATGAGTGAAGACAAAAGAAAATGGCTTCAGGACAACTAAATTATTGCTACATGTAGAGTAAAATACCCAATATGCGGCAGGGTGCCTATTTCTGGCAGGGGCACTTTTATTCATCAATGAAACAGCTAATGAACATCATGTGTGCTTAGTCCCACTTCAGAACACAAGCAGGAGTTACTCGCATGTATTATGGGAAGTGACACCTGATTTGGCCTTTTCATCAATGAATGAAATGGCCCTTGCCGCAAATAGACATCCTGTACAAAGCCTGCCGCAGACGGGGTGTTTTACTCTATATATCCTCTTTTATGAACAGATATATATGTCATCACAAGTCACATAAAACAATGTTTGCATTGGTACTTCATTTTGATGCATACTGCCTTTAGCTATGGTCAATTTTGTATCATCAACTGGCTCTACTGCAAGTTGACCTGTCAATATGATGAATTATAGTATAAAAGAATCTTGTGTTTACTTTCGCAAATATCTTCTGATATAATACTTCATAACATAACTATTCTAGAGGGTGTAGGATTGCATTTTGCGCGACAATGTGTTGACATATTTGCAACTTCTCTCTTTCAAGTTTCAGGCAATAAGAAAATTCTGAGAAATTACTTTTATTTATTTGTTGTTGTTGTTGTTGTTGTCCATATTAGTTTTTGTTTGGATGACATCAGATTTCCAAATGGAATATATTCCACTGTCATAGTTTCCTGTTTCCACCCTTCTCATTTTATCCAATATTCTACGTCCAGGGTGTGACTGATCTCAGCCATGCATTCTCCATACCAGGAGCACAATTCTGCTTTCCTGACTAACTTCCTGGAAAGGGAACATACAAACATAACTTCCGATGTGACGTGTGATCCATTTCAACTACTTCAGACTATATTAGGTGTGTAAATTGACAAACAAGTCCATGTATCTTGGACGGACCAACCCAGTAAGGCCTGACAGCCCAAATTGGTTGCATCCTGATTTGGAAAGAGTTTGTAGACACAGCAACCACAGACAACCAAAGTATAACCACAATCACACAGCAACTGAGACCACATGAAGCAAACCACAATAACAGTGGCTGGAGCAATACTGTCTCTATTGTATGCAATACTTGGTGAAGATTCAATGCATCAGCTGCCAACTCCAACCACGTGACTTGTCAACACACAGGCAACATTCAAGCCTCATGTGACCAGTATGGTAGCAATGGTGTTGTGGTACAGCCATTAGCAAGGAATAGACGTAGCTAGTCTCATGTATGTCCCATGGAGGATCAACATTGTCTTTGTTTTCATTTAAACTTATTAAAGTCATTTGGCCTTGGTATATCACTGGTAACTAGAAAAGACCTCTGCCAAGCAGCTTATATCCACCCATATGACACGCACGCTGCAAATCACCCAACTTCCCAATGATAGCTAAAAAAGAAAGAGAGAAAAAACTAAGAAGTGTCTACCTCATCAGCTTCCTACTGCATGACTCCTCGAGCAGAGCACACGCTTTAGTATGCGTATGCTAACTTCAAATGCACACAGCTTGAACTACAAAGTTCATTGACATTATTTGCCAAAATATCAAAAATCTGCTAAAAATTCATTAAAATCCCTCGATCACTACCAAAACTTTTAAATCTGTTCCTTGTGTCATTATCAACTTTTCCTGTAAGTTTTATCTATGTCGGTTCTAAACTTTTTGAGTTATTTGCAAACAGACAATCCAATGCTGACAAAAATATTTAGCTCCTTCCTTGACAGAGGCAAAAATATAAAAGCTACAACTGTATTATTCAGAGTTATCTCATCAAAATAATTGAAAAATCTGCATGTTGCTAGTAAATGAACTGCAAGTTGTAGTTAATGTAGAATGCAATAAAAAAGTCCACATTTTAGTATGAACCTTTCTTGCTTGCAGTAAAAGGAGACTAGTGAGATGAGCAAGTCTGAAGTTGACCAATGTGGACTAAGGGGTGAGCTAAATAACCCTTCATGAGTGCATTTACACCTCCTGTCTTGGGTCATTGCACCATCAATTCTATGCCATGAGGGGCCCATAGCCTAGCAGGCAGGAACTGCTCTCTACTTCCCATCCTATCTCTGAAACCTCTGGACTCTATCAACACTGTCTGTTACTGTCTCTTACTCTTTTCTACCCAGCATCAAGATTCACTTCTCCCTGCCTTCCTTCCTATGCTTGGCTCTCAACCAAACTTTCATACCCTGGTAGTTTAGTTTGTGCATCAATTTTTCCATAGATAGCAACTACAGTCACTCTGGCTCTTTCAGAGCATAAACAAGCATGTAATAAATAAAAGACTAACTTACACACACAAATACACACACACCATTTATGGGATGCACACAATATCTCTTAAAAAGAGATTTCAATGGTAAACACCCGCTTACATTTTTAAATTCAAAGAAATATCAAACACTACTTCAAAATATTTTGTAATAATCATGCAAAGAATAAATAGCCATAATGTTGATAAAATCTTGAAAATCACAAAAAATGGCTCATTTCATAATACAGACTAATGTCCAAACAAAATGTACCTTACATATTAATCAAACTTCCTTGAAAACTGACAGCATGTCTTTAGCTGACTAAAGCTGATGGAAGATGACGTGGATAACACCCTGAGGGATTCTGACCACAACTTGATAGACCAACCACTGCAGGGATTCAGTGTGAAGTGACTTTGGACTCTGGTCTTTGGAATCCCTCTCTACTCATTCTGCCTTCTCATGATGATAATAAAGAGTGAAGGGTGGAGGAAGGAATGTTCAGTCACTTCCACTGACCTCCTTCTTACTTCTTTCTCCTCCCGCTATTAAACTCCTCCATACAGATAACTCCTTCATGCAGATAACTCCTCAACACAAATTACCAACATGTACGTAAGTCCCTCAATTCCAAGCCTACTGGCCTCACGGGCGAGACAGCTGGTTCTATTTATGAATGATTGTCTTTAATTCTATATTGCTTGGAAGGAAATTGGCTGAGGAAAACAAAGGAAAAATATAATCTGCTCAAAGCCAATGGTCTGAAGATTTCATCTACTACTGTCACACTCTGAAAACACATACCATTACTTCGTGTGAATCATTTCTGATAAGTGACAGAAAATATTTTTGTCAAAATCTTCTCCTACTTATGATGCATATCAGCAGATGTCACTCACAAGTCTAAAATAAAACCAGATGAAGTTTGTCTCATAAAAAAAACCACCATAAATATTGCACTTTCAAATTTATATTGGCTGTTGACACATGCATCCGTCATGGGTGACTTCATATTCAATGTAGTTAGAAAGTTATTCATTAGTTCAATACATTATTCACAAAACTCACAGAATGCTCTTTGTAAATTGATATAAACCACATGCAAGCAGCCCCTTTTGTGACGTAAGCTAAGCTTTGGGGGCATTGGGAATTTATATGAAGTGACTTGGGACTCTAAGTTGTGCATACATGAACTTTAATTTTGACTACATCAGTCTTAAAGTAAAACAAACACAATGTAACAAACAAGAACAATTGGCTACTCCAAAATATCTGAGTTAGCCCAACTAGCCCAAAAAGAATTATATTCAGGTACAATTTTGCATATCTTGAGAGAGGAAATAGATATGGATGAATTGATTAATAGTTGACAATTTGTGTGTGATATGATACATGTATTTTGTGTTGTGTTTGTGATGTGAATTTCGACATTATTTTGTATCTCATGTACATGTTTTAACCTGCCATTTGTTTTGAATGAAATGGCTGACATTTTTTTTTTTTAATGTTCTACTTACATTGCCTTGAACTTGAAAAAAGTCATGATTAAACATAATATCATCATTTTTTAAACAAAACATTGGAAATTTTTGATGTTGCATGATTATTAGGAGAGATTGGCGGATAAAATCAGACAACATACAAAAAGAGAAACTTTTGTACATTCAAATGAAATACTCTCAATATATTGGTCTCTATCCTGTAAATTCTGATGTGCGGGTATCTGTGTGATCATTGTTGTACAAGTTTGCTGCAGTGTACTAACTATTGACATGACTTTAGCAATGATTTGTTTTTTGTTCTTTTCATCAGCTGCCAAAGAAAGAGAGCAAGAATGAGAGGGAGGGTAGAAGGATGTCATTAATACATAACACATGTCAGTCTCCATCATGGACTCTGACATCATCAATCATATCTCCTTTTGACACAACACATGATCTTTTTCCCGCTGCACACAACTACTTATTTCTGACTGACTGTACGCAAATATTCCTTTTCTTATGGTACACACATTGTACCTTTGTCTGATCATGGTCACAAAGTTCCTTTGGGTCAATCATGATTTTTTTTTTTTAATCTGACTTTAAGCATTTATGAGTTGATAGCAGTAAGAGATATGTAATTAGGGTTTGCACCTTTTACAAAAAGTTGCCTGAGTATCAATTACATCAGCATCAAATACTTTTATACTATTTACTAAGCAGATAGTCCATTGTATCACACTGTAAGTCTCTACTAGACTTGCATCCTATTTCAGCTCCTGATATTACTTACGAATATTCACTGTCATTTGATGAGTGTACAACCTGTTTCCATCATGCAGCAGTCAATTTTAGTCTAGTCTTGTTACCATGATAACTTACTCTGTGCAGAGTCTAAGCTACCATAAAGATTGTTTTGGTTTTTTCTTTTAAACTATGTAATATGCAGACATAAATCAGTAAACATTACTTCTCTATACCACTAATTTTACAATGCACACTCAAGTTTGACCAAACTGTCTGATCTTTGTCGCCTGTTTCATCTCTCAAAAATTTATCATTATTATTATTATTAATGGTATCTTTATTCAACAAATCATTGATCGCAGCCAGAGGCTGAATTACAAATGATTTTACAAAAATGAAAAATATACATGCATAGTACTACATAAATATACAAATGTAAAATTACAAAATCAAAATAATGCGCAGGCTCACACAAAACAAGAACAATTCGAACAAGAAACTCGCAGGTACTGCATACACAAAGAATATATGATTTTATGGCAATGGCACTGAAGACAAAATCTTTATTTTATGTGTGAGTGGAAATCTCTAAACTAAAACACTCAATGTTTCATTGCCAATACTAGATTTGGTAACACTGTTTATTTCATCAAGTTCTGCAACCCAAGGCATGTATTAGTCATTACCAGATGAGATGATGATGCGCGTCACACACAAACTAATCTTCCTCTTACCTGTCAAAGGAGCCACTGACAATGACCTCACTCTGTAGATCCAGACACGTCACAGCATGAGAGTGATGTTCAATGATGTGAAGACACTCAAAGCTTTCCATACACCATATCCTAATGGTGCTATCATGTGATCCAGTCACACTACACATGGATGAGATATAAAACAAAGATCATGAATACTAAAACAGCCGTCCATAAAGTGAAAAGTGTATCAGACATCTTTATGATCAATTAAGATTCAGTGAAGAATAATCATCTTAAAGCGTGCAATCTACTTCATAAGAATGTAAGTACAGTTTTCAGTACGATAGGCATATGTCGCAGTGCAAATCTAATACTCTATCAAGAATGTCCTGGCTTTCTCAAATAAAGCAGGGCTTGTTGTTACTTAAGTGCTCATGTTCTCATTAAGTGTGATAAGGATATCATTTATACACACAGGTTAATCTTACAAGCTCACAGACTTGCATTCCTTCTGCAATGAAAACCAAGTTGTCCTGGAAACTACATGTACATACTTGAGATGAATGGATATGACAGTAAAGAATAACTTTACCATGTTATTTTTCCTTTGAGTATCTTTGTTTAATGGTAGAGCTACATTATGTAACTTCCAGGGCACTACCTTGCACAAATCTTCCATTAAAAAGCACCCCCCTAACTCTCAATGTTACCTCTCTTTTATCCTTTCCCCCTTTCCCTGCCCCACCCCTTGCTACCATCACTTTCTGTGTCATCGCAGCCTGGGAAATTTACTCCACCATGGGTGTATGACCTTGTAGAACACCTTCACCTGATACTTAAAGCAAGAATTCTTCTTGTCCTCATCACTCACTTCAGGTAACTAGCATCAAATATTTCACAAAATGACATATCCAATTTTGTAAAAAGAATGTATTTATATGCATTCTGTATCAAATCTCACATCTGGCCCATCTGATGTCCATGAAGCAACACATTAGAATTTAGTAGATCACAGGCATTGTGCAATTTAGACAAATTAGAATGTTATCATTTGGAAAAAGGTCTTGCAAATGTACATGTATCTCAAAATTATCTCACAAGAGGAACAATCAGTTAAGAAATAAAATGTGATGAATGCAGAAAGCAGAAAGTACATTGTATGTTTTTTCAAATGGGAAGTGAAAACAAACTAACAAGAGTTTTGAAATTAGACTAAAGATCAGTGGTTGTTACCTTAGAAACAGCTTCCTGAGCTTCTATTATTTTTTATCATCATGGATACTGCTACAATATCTCAAGAGTTATCTGTCTTGAAACACAGCAAATGCTTGAGAAAACTTACATGAAGATGAATGATCAAAGAACATTACCACTAAGAATTCGGTTTAAATCAACAATCTGCTCTCATATAAACATATTGTCATACAAAAAAGAAGGTGGTGTATATTCATGTATTGAGTGGCAGCAGTGGCACATATGCACTAGGAAGGTTATAAGAACATCCAAGGCAGGAGCTTTCATTTCAAAATGAGATTAAAATCTGTAATGGTGCTTTAAGAAGGTGAGGAAAAAGTGGGGAAAGTAGGAGCACACTGGAGTGCCTGGGGCCAGAAAAAAACATCCTAGTCAGGCTTTTCTCTGGACTCCTTTCAAGCCAGCACACTGGCATGGTGTAGGTAGCACACCACTACCGTCTGCAGTCATTCAGCTCACACCATCTGTTGACGTAGCATCGGATCTTGAACTTCGTAAGACAAGCTCACAAAAAGAAAAATAGCCCACGGGGATGAAACTGATGCACAAATGTTTTCACAATGTTGCAGTTTGCACTGCTCTCTGCTTGGGATGTGTAGAAGGGAAAAGGTGCAGTGGAAAATCACTCACGTGTGTAGAATAAGCCATATCAAGGAAGCATTTCACTCAATACTAACTCCCACATTCATTTTTGCGATATGATGGGGAGATGAGTGGGTAAGGGGGCTTACATAAAATTTACAAAGTATACCCATTGTGTTAAGTAAAATATACACAACAAAAGATTTTGTCCAAGTTCAAGGTAACATAGCAATCCTTCATTGAGTATAAAGTTGTAAATATTGTACAAACAAGTGATGATAAGTGTCTAAATCATAACGCATTATCATACTCTCCTGAAACCTGAGGCATCAGGCATACATTAAGAACAAAATGTCTTACTTCAAATATTCCACCAGACATAACTGTGTTTAAGATTATATATGAATATATGTGAATGTAAATAAATAAATGAATATAAACATATATACTAAAGAGGAATAGGAAAACATTTTTCTTTTTTTTTGTTGAAAGAAAGACATCATAAGAAATGTCAGTGTTTTATCACTTCTAGTATGCATTGTACATCATGATAATATTGAAGGTTAAGTATTTTGGCCACAAACAAGAGAATGTTGTGCAGATCATACATTTGTACACATGTGAATGTATCCATGACAACGTGAGTCTATCTTTTCACCCTTAATTCTGTAAGTGTGGGGGAAGAAATACATATAAGCTAAATCAACTTTAATATGCATGAACAGAAATATTACCCTCAATAAGATATGATGTATTGGGTATAATCTTTTGTTCGGTGGTGGTGGGGGGGGGGGGGGGGGGGGGGGGAGGGATCACATACAACCAAAGAAAGCCTGTTTTTCTACTTAATGTGCCATCCTATGTCTTCTTGGAAATACAGAGGGAGGGGCAAACTGAAATTCAGTGAGAAGTAGTCCTTTGGGGCACAGCATCAAGACCTCTCAGCCTGCACCTGTTATATGTTTTGGGGAAAGCATGCATCACGTGTTGGAGACTCTTGAAATTTGCTGATGAACGAGTCTGGTAAATGTCAAAGGACCTCAAGTCAGACAAATAAAAGGAGTGAATTTGTGGTTTGCCTCTTATCATGAAGTGTTCTCAGAGTTGTAGTAAGGAGGATATTGGATAGGTGACTTACAGTGAAGTCTTTTCCTTATTCTGTTTCCCTCAACTAGCTTGATCACACTTATCAGTGAAGTGAATAGACAATAAGTCTAAAAGGTGCGCAGGAAAAATGACTTTTCACTGACTTTCACTTGCCTTCAGCCATCCGACGTACAACTGTATGCTGACTCAGATTCATGACTGAGAAAATTGTTGCTTACATACAATATAATGTACTTCTTGATAGGGAAGCATGTGTATGTGAGTGTATGTTTGTGCATTATATTTTTGCAGAGATTTCATTGAAGCCTTCTGATATCCAACTATGTTTGGACTAGCAGAAAATATTAAGGGTACATTTCTGAAATATCTGCCATGATATACATTTATCCAGTTACATGTATGCTATGCATGACATGATAATTGCTATAGTGCTCATTAGGTTACATAGTTTATGTTTTAGGTTTGCGTCTAGTTGTTCACTGAAGAGATTTCAATGAGAGGCGTAAAGACAAATAATTCTATGCTGCACACTACACTATTTGCAAAGCACATGTTCACGACATAAATGTCACTATTGAAGTCTAGTAGAAGCACAGCTTAAAGAATGCATAATATTGATAAAAGTGCTTAAAGGAAGCAAAGGAAAAAAGTAATATCTCATCGATTCCAAGCATGCAAAATCACGGAATTTACACTGATTGAAGAGAGAGAGATAGGTGTGGAGAACTCAGTGGGGGCAATGTGCGGGAACCATGAACACACTTGAGATATGGTGGGAAATGAAAGCTGACATAACTGGGCCAGTCCTGGTTTCATAAGCTCCTCAGTAGCTCTCTCACAGACTCAGTGAGTTACAGTAATGCTGAGTCCCGCCCCTGTCATTATCAGCATCATTGGAGAGTGGAGACAAAGTTTGGCTTAAATCCAGTCATTAATCGGTTAGCAAAGTAGAAAAGGACCCTGCACTAGGCGACAAGAAACAGAGCAGCGACACTTCAAATTGAGAGCCTCAATATGCCCCTACACGTTAAGGTTCTTCCACAGCAACAAGCAGGTGTGGGACTAAAGCAACACCAGATACTTACCTTCGACCACTAATCAGATAATCTACATGGAGTCAAACTGCTCTAACATAAATGCCTCTGCTTTCTGGTCTTCTTCAGTGACCAGACATTTTTTTTTAACCCTACTCTTTGTTTGATCTTAACCAGATGAAAGCTGTGTCTTCAAATTGTACTTTGTTCATTTAGTGGACTGAAGGGGACTTGGTTCTTGTCAATTGGTGATTGTGAGACAAATAGGAAACATGTGAAATTGGGTCACGAGTCAGGAAGACTGGTAATTATCATTATTGTTGAGATCAATTCTACCTAACAAAGCAGCTCTGGTAACTCCCTTCCATCTTAATGAACTGTAGTTTAGAATATACAACCATGAATTTACAGGGATTGCCTGAACTTTCTTTGTAATAATGTTATTGCACAAGTCCTAGATACACTGTTTGTATTGAAAATTACTATGAAAAAGAGAAATTGATGTATTGGATCAGTGGCTAATGTGCTATAGGGACTGGAATATGGAAAGTGTTTAAGTAGGAACTGTGGAATTTGGCAAATGTAATCAATAATTCTATTATAACTTTAACATACCGTAACTCTATTATGTTGATAAGAGTTTTAATTTAAGAGATTACTCATGAGTAAATTGTTACCTCAGCAATCTATATGTTACCTTAAAGCAACATCTGTAACAAATGTAATGCATACTGATTTGGAGATGATGTATTCTTGTGGTCGGCTACACGTCACTTCCGGTTGACTGGAGTGAAAACAAACAGCTTGCAAGCGCTAAGCCTGCATATTAATGCGCATACTGCATGCTGTGCACGTGCGACGCGTATAATTCATGTGCAACTCTACGCAGACATGGGGACTGTTTTTCATTATTCATTTTGTCATTTGTGCCATCATTCATGAGATACATGCATCATGTCTTGCCAGCAATATTCTAAAAATCTGGATCCTGTCGATCGATCGGTCCCGGTATTTTGCCAAGCCGGAAGGCATGCCGGACTGGACCTGTGCCCGTATGAAATCGCGGCAGGACTCTGGATCAACGAACCGACAAAATGGCCAGATATGCAGTAGAACCTCTTTGAGTAGGCCCTACCCCGATATCTACGCTTACTTAGTACCTCATAGAAACTTCAGGTAGGTCTAGTATTAGGCCTAACGTTAGTACTGTAGTGCTTAGGGTAGCGTCTAATTTAGAGTAGGCCTAGGGCCTAATCCTGCCGCCCGCACAGCTGCAGTACCAGCCTGCGCTAGCGCTATGCTCGCGGGGCGCCCCGGCAGAAAACACGTACAGAATACCACTCCAGGCTCACGCGACTATAGACTATGGTTTGTTTTCACTCCAACGCTATCCATGACCCCGTGACACGCAAAATACCCGGATGTCCGACCATGAGAATAGGTACATTCCCAAGATCTCATGCTGATGTCCCCATACACTTCTCAAAGGATGATCATCTCATAGCAGCATCAATTAGCAATTACCATTCACTTCATCTTTTAAATGGTGTGATCCATTTGCTTCAATTTCCTTTTTCTGAAAGACTAGTTTTTCTTTAGACAGTTGTACATATGTTATTGGTTGAGGTATGGAACTTGATGTGTGGAAAATTCATTGTATTCTTTTCTTTTTGTATTCATCATAATATGTCTATTCCACATATCACATACTTTCTCCACATTTTGCCCTTCAAATCGATATAGTTACATGTGGGGGGAATCTTGTTGACATGGAGAAGCCAAATGTGGCTGTTTCCTAAGACATGACATCAGGCCATTTATACATATTGTCTGCATGGCTGAATCTTCAAAAAGTTTGAAGTGCTATCTTCAGAGAGGGGATAGTAATCTAGGAATACTGTTTGAGAACTAGACTTCTTGCATTACTTTGTTCCTCAGTACACAAAACAGTCAGGTTAAATGCTCTTTATATCACTTCTTCAGCACTATGAACTATCCAGTAAACTTTACTTTGTGGGAATCTTGATACTTGCTATTTTAGGCAAAATATTGAGTATACCAATTTAATTTACAAAAGCATCGGTTTGTCATCATTTTGCCAATTAATGTGGCTAAGAACTACATCTGTCTTGTCTCATAAATGTTATTGATACAGAGTTATCAGAGGGGCAGAGCCTCGATGCAAGCATGTGCTGAAAAACTTTCCTTTAAGATAAATTTATTACATTTTTTAGATCAGTTTTTATTATGAAAAGTTTTTTTGATTTCCAATTGTGTAAAGATGAATTGGATACCATAAAGGATTAGAGGAATCTAACAGGCTGCATGTTACCTTTAACAGTCCTGGCTACCTATTGTCCTGTTCTAAAGCATAGAAATGGCAATAAATCATGGATTGACAGTGAGGCTCATCATACAAAGGGCAAGGAGAATGCAAACTTACAGGTGGCAGTTATTGAATTGCAGACAAGACACCACACCCATGTGACCACTCAGTTCCGCCAGCAGCTCAAACTTCACAGCGTCCCACACCTTTACAGACATGTCCCAAGATCCTGAGATGATGTGTGTTTCATCAAACTGTAGACACCTCACGCCACCCTGGGCCAGCCACAGACAAGAGAGAGAAGAGAGAGAGAGAATGGTAAAAACTCACTATGTATTGCCATCATCCAAATAATACGAATGTTTCATGATTTCAGGTTAGTATTATTCCCTTTATGATGTGCTAGGCAATGGTCTTCACTTAAAACTTGTATCAATACTAGAATTATAGTGAAGACAGGTACTGTTCATAAATGCACTACATACATGCACCCAAACAATCAGATTAAATCAAGTAAAATAAAAACAATGAAAACATGAATATCACAGAGAGACAAAGTGATGACATAACACAAATCATTAAATTACAACAACATGATCTCTGGACTGTGAGATACATCGTTTGAATATAATCAAGCATTCTAATGAATTGTAATGAAATATCAAAATTTTCACACATGGAGTCCTTGATGGATCTTGAGATGCCCTCATCTCCTATAGTAATTCACAAAATTTACAAGCTATGCTTTTCTTGTGAATTCCTCTTTTCCATATGTGACCCTGCACCTCAAAACAAACAAAAAGGTGCCAGACATGAATTTTTAGTTAAGACCATATTTTGAAAGAGCAGACTTTAAGCTTTAAAATGATGTATAACTCAAATCAAATGGACTCTCCTAACCTATCTAACTATTGGAAAGAAAGCGAAAACTTAGGAAAAGTGTGAACTGAGAAAAGAGGCTCTGAAGTACAGTGTCTATTCAAGCGCTTAATCTTTACCAAACCGTGCTGGCTGTGCGATGAATGGAACAAAAATCAGGAAGTAAACCACCAGAGTAACAACAATGAAGGGATTATCCGATTAAAGTGAAATTAAGCATGCCTCATTAACACATTCTGTCCATAATTAATGCCAACTTTCAAAGCAGTAGCACTATCCTTTCAAAAGTTATTAGAGTTGAAAGTGAAGAGTGTGGACAAGGTTTTTCAGAAATGAAAAGGAGATTCTAAAGACACACCTAATCACACTATTCTACCCAAAATATTCGAGATAAACTGCTAAAAAAACACACTTTTCTGCCCGTTTTATGATACCAAATTTTAGCATAATGTAAAAGACGACCCGCTCTTTCAGAAAATATGAAAAAGTCAAGTTCGGCTAGGTTGACCCATTTCACTTATTTCCAGTCCTCACGCAAAATCAGTGTGTGCGACTTTATGTCCGTTTTGAGGTGCACGGTCACATATAAAGTTACAAAATGGGATTGTATTGCTTACTTGTTTATTTATCTAAAAACCAAAGTTGATATTATCATAATATTGTATCCATGTTTTGTTGAAACTTATGTGATTCAAAGCTTCTTACAATATTATGTACTCATGTACGCTTTGTGTATATTACTTTGCATTACTTTATATGGAAATAAAATAATTTGAAATGAATTGAATTTGAATGTCAAATACCATTTTCTAGATTGTGGCTATGCCTGTGTTAACAAATTGAATACTACAAATATAAATATATCAGTGAATTGTTTCTTTGATAGGGGTGATGGTTGAACAACAGCTTCTAACATCAAGAAGAAGTTCTATAAATGGTTTGATATCTCCCCTCCAAAAAAAACGAAAAAAAAAAAAACGAAAAAAAAAACCAACAGGGATAGCAGGTGGCAATAACCCAATATTGGGAATAACACTGATGCCAATTAGTGGGATACAAATCTTGAGATTTGCATCCCAATCTAGATCTCTCGATTTTTGCCTGTATGGATAAAAATCTCACTAAACAGCATGATCAGCAGGGTGGTCCAAAATCCCAAGAAATCTTGTAATTATTGCAAAATTTTGAGAAAAATCTTGGTAATTTGCACCATAGTGAGTGTGTGAATGCTGGAGCAAAAAACCTCGAGGTTTTTTATTCAGCCATTCAAACACACATCACAACAGCACACAAACATGAAGGCAAGGGTCATCATTTCGGCAGATTTTGAATATATGCGTTTTTTTCGTTAAGAAACTATCATGATCGGCAATTAGTGGGGTATTTCTGTCAATATGAGCGGACGCAAAAATCTCGGTACTTGGATCGCGATCAAAATCCTGCTATTTTGTCTGTGTGAATGACACTATTGTGGCTTGTTTCTCTGACAAATACATCTAGAGAGCCACACTCTCACCTCTCGTTCAAGGCCATTCACCCCGACTGAATAATAAGAACAGCCCTGCACAGTAGAACCATCTAATGTGTCATCATTGGAGTATTTTTCATTGGAAAGAGCCTGATGAAGTCAACTTGCGTGGAATATTGAGAAAAATAAGTATGTCAACCTCAAATTCCTTGTGGTACAAGCTTTGAGTTTTCTTTGTCCATCTTTAGAAGATCCATTTTATAATAAGATGAATTGTGGAATTGTCAACAATCCATATGTGAGTCACAAATAAATGATTTGATATTAAGTTTTCTGCAGCAATGTAATCTCCTTATTAAAAAAAAAGAAAAAGGAGAAATAGGGCAATGCCTGGCAAGAGAATTTGACAATGAAGTCATCCATCATCAACTTGATGATTTGCACAATTTACCAAATTGACAGGAATTTCTTTCAGTCGCAAAGTATGAATAGATATTCGCACACCTTTATGTGGTAGTGATGGGGTGGTTTATACGAAGTTCTTTGAAAAGTATTATAATTCATACAAAGAGCATCCTGCTACTGTATCTTTTCTTTTGAACTGTTTACTTTCTATAAATCAAGTGATATTTTGTATGAAATTGTCACAATGCAAACACTTGGAAACACATGTGTCAATGCATTCCATCATTCTGACAAAGCAGGTCTTCCAGGTTGTCAAATGGTGATCTTCCAGTTGAAATCACAGGATTAAAAAAAAAACAACAACTAAAAAGGACCATCCCCTCCCACCACTAAATGAATGAATTGGTTAGAGACAAATAGGAGATATTTTCCAATTGTATGTCTGTGCATGCATGTTTTGTGTGAATCACCTAAGGTGTAATAATGTTGAATGCGTCAATGCTCTTGTTATGTAGGCTAGC
This sequence comes from Diadema antillarum, assembly GCF_040938485.1. Lineage (NCBI taxonomy): Eukaryota > Metazoa > Echinodermata > Echinoidea > Diadematoida > Diadematidae > Diadema > Diadema antillarum. Next base: position 774,693 of record NW_027270976.1, on the reverse strand, counting down.
CAAGTTCTAGGGACGTGATAGCATGTGGTGGGTCTCTGATACCTCAATCTGATAAGTCATTGACTCCATTATCTGAAAGGCTTTCTAACAGATCATTATCATCATCAATGAGATTCTGCATGAACTTTGGCTTTACAGGTTTATTGAAACGTGTAAAACCACTGCAACCCAGCTTGAATTCATGTCACCTGTACAACTTCACCTCACACAGAGTGAAATGCTTCATTACGTTCAACTTGACTCATCTATAAAGTGATGCAACGCATTGATAGGTGGGATAAATCATTGTGACAAGAGACTCTATACTCTCTTGCAAACAGAGGCAAAAGCTATGTATAATCTAAGGATAACCTACCTTTCACCTTCACCCGATGTAGTGCTAATGGACATATTTCAAACTGATGATAACCTCGAAAATATTTCAGGTGTGAGTGATGCTAAGAGAAGGTAACAGTACCTGGCAAACATCAATTCATGAGAACAACAACTTAGTTGGATTGACTTCAGATGACCTATTGGGGGAAATGTGTTTGAAATAAAGCAATTCTGTTCTACTCTTGGGCAAGCTGAATCATCATAAGATGCATAATTGACTTGGCTTTAGAGAAGAAAGATCACTGTCCTCTCACCAAACTGTTTTTGTTACCTCTCTCCAAAAATGTGCTTAGTCAAGTGCCTGGCTATGCCTGAAACTAGCCACTTGCACTACTTCCAAGAAAATGGGTGAGGACACTCCTGCAATATGTTACCTCATTAACAGTGCTTCTGCTCCATGCAGTGATGAAATGTGTAAACGATGTTCATTGACCCCAGAACTGCTTTGATCTTTTCATTATTCAAAATTAGTCTGTTTTTGTTTCTTGCTTTGCAATTTATGATGACTTATCATTAAAGTGTATCTCCAAAGGAAGATTAGTATGTTTACAGGACGTAGGGAAAGTAAAAGAGGTAATCTTAGCCTGGAATGACAAGTGTAAAAGCTCTTCCTAAAGAAGAAACTGAGAAGAGAATTGCTGCAATGAGCCAGAGCTGACAACTCAATGACTTCCTTTTTCATGGAAGCCACATTCAGCACACTGTGAGCATTTCAATGGAAGTAAAATACATCAAGACACATAATGTACCTGGTTGTGCTTCCTAAAGATGTCCCTTGATAATACCAGTCTCATCCCTAAGACATCACTAAGACTTCAAATGGCTGATCTCTTTTATTTTCATGAAAGTATTCGCTTTATGAATAGAGACATGACTGGTCATCAGCAAAAAGGAGCTAGACCTACACTCCTAAAGCAATGGCTTGGAATGTGAGGATGTGAGGAATGTTTGATAGTTTACATTATACACCATACTTTACCTACTAAATACAGAACATTATTATGATAATTTCTCTTTAGGTCCTACATAATTTCCAATGTGTGAATTGTTTTGTCTGAACTGAAAATATTCAATGAGATGTACACATATAAATGATTATCATTGTAAGCTTGAAGATATTTTTAATGCCTTTAATGTAAATGCACTGGTATTAAAGGTCCTGTTTACTTTGGGAGCAGTGATTTAAAAAAATGTTCAAGATATCACTTTTGATGCATATGTGTACATCAGTTGTATCACAAAACATTAAAGCCTAAAATATAAGGAGATATCACTATTTTTCTCATTAAACCGTAACTGTAGACGGTTTAGTCTGGAAACATGTTTATTATAATCATTGTTCACATTCTGTATATTTAACAGTACTTAACATCGATTATACTGGTTCAAATTTTTACATTGATCGTTTCTATCCCTAACTCACATTCTAGAACTATTTTGAAGCACTAATGCTGGGTTTTTGTTTCATCTGCAAATGGTAAATTATGCCTTTAGGTAATTTTCATATTTTAAACAAGGAAGTCCAATAGGTTTGGGTACTTTTAGCACTAAGTTCTTCTGTTCTCAGTTGGGCATAATGAAATTTTTCTCTTCAGATTTTGCGGGATAATATGTGTATTTAAAAAAAAAAAATCACAATGTCAATTCAAAGCCTGAACAGTATGCATTTTCACTATATGTACTGATCAACACTTAGGTCCAAATACACAAAATCTTTCTAGACACCTAAGTCAATACCTCCGTAAATACGCCCTTACAAATATTTTGTTTTCAAATGTTTAAAAAACTTACAGAGCTCAATCTAACACCCCACTTTACATGAATGTTATCTCAGCTACTTCACTTCTCCATTAGTCTCAGTGTACAAACTATGGGCCACTGATAGGCTTGTATCTCGAGGTGCAGTAAGCATCGGAAATAGATCATCAGGCAAATCTAATTTACTGCCATGTCAATTTCAGGCGGAAATGCATGGGTCCCAACTACATTTGGACAAATTGAACAACCAAGAGTCGACACTGACATGAATGAATTGCACAGTACACGTGCCCTGTTATACAAAGCCTTGACAGAGGTTGAGGCAGACTGAAAATAGATGTAGCCACCAGGAGCACCATGCCACAGCCAGCAGGGTCTAGAGGAATAGCAAGGGGACAGAGATCCCCCTCCATAGGCTCTGCCTTCTCTTTGTTTGTTTGTTTGTTTGTTGTCGTTTTTTATCTTGAAAAAAAAAAGTGACCTCATTGATCATTGCCATAGACCAGGGAGAACCCTATCTTTGTCACAAACTACTATTCATATAAGCTTGTAAAAATTGGCTTAAAAAGTGTCTGAACATTCTACCGATTCTAACGTAATTGAAGACTAGCAAATATAATAGCTGGAGAGATGCACAGAACAGGAGTGAAGTACAGTATAATAATGGCAGAAGAGTTTGAGATGGAATTTTTTCTTTCTTTCATCTCTCTCACCAGTCCTTCTCTTCCTCCACTCATTTTTTCCATTTCTTCCTACCTCCATCCATTTCATCCATCCTTCCATACCTTCTCCAATCTTGTCCATCCCTCCCCCTCCCAACTGACCATTAAGAGAGAGTCAGAAAAGGTCAGAACCTTGTTGTTGACCAGCCTTCGATCCTTCCACATCAAAAAGTAAACCTTGCTCCTCATTAGTGGAGAGACAAACTTGGAAGCCATTAGTTGAGAGAGGACAGTCCAAGGAGTGCAATGACTTCTTCCCAGTCACACTCAATCATGCTTTTATAGTTTGACTCCATCTTTTCTCTGCCCACCCAGACTGCACACACTATCAAATCATATCAAGATTAACATTTCTTTACTGCTCCATACATTCAAGGTCTTCAATTCAACCTCCTTCTGGTTTTTTTTTAAACAAAACAAAAAATTCTAAATTGATCATTTCCATTGTGTTTGTTGTAAATGAATGTCCTCGTTGTAGTAATTACAGACCAGACTTGTCAGTGCTGCCAAGCTTTACTTGGCTATGAGAGAGAAAGAGAAAAAAAGAATACTGTTTCTGTTTTTTTTTCAAAGATTGCGTTTTCAGCTACAAGAGAAAGGAAAATGAGCTGTGTAGGGGAAAAAAAGGATAGGGAAATTGAAATCAATTACATACCTCACTTCAGAACCAGGAGGTAGTTTTGTGAAGTTGATACTGTACCGAAGCTCCTCTAAAATCATATCAGGTCATATTACGGTGAAATTTGATGGAATTAGGACAGTTTGCAAAGATGGGCCGCTTCCTTTCCTACCGAGATGAGGGTAGGATCAGGTGAAAAGGGTGTGCAGAGAGAATCCTCTCGTTTGGGACACCATCTTGCTTGGGTGGAGAACATGAGGGGTGAGTGTTAACTGGCACAATTCACCTCTGTAGTCGGGATCAGCTACCTCCAAAATGCACTTGACCTCATGTTGCCTGCCATCTAACTGGGCGGATTTGGCTCAGCTCTCAGTGGGGTGATAATTTCTCTAAGTGGTGGTATATCAAGTAGGCATTCTATGACACTCTGGGGAAATGGAAATTTGTAGATGGCAACCTACCACTTGCTCCTTGGTGATTCAGTGATTATAAATAAACCACATTGTTTGCTACTTTCCATGCACACAAGCACAATATTGTTGAGGACAAATATTTTTTGTCCTATGCAGGCTATATTCATATGATTTTTTTTAAAATAAAGATAAAGAAGTAGAGGTGTTCTTCACCAAAATTGCACGGAACACCAGTGGCAAATTAATATCTGACAAAAGACATTTATGTGTTAAAAAAAAAAACAGTTAAAGAAGAGAGAAAAAGCTTCCATATAGGTCCTATATCAAGCAAACAATACCTGCTTCTGTATTGAGATGGTGCTTTCAACTCTTTGTCACCAGTTTTCACACACAGACAGAGAACTGTATTCAATGGAACATTAAATTGATTGATCTGTTACCAGTATATCAACAAAAGTAGAGAAAGTGTGGAAGAAGTCATCAGTATTGAAAATCAGGTGTATAAATTAGGAATGAAACAAATTGTGATATGTGAGAAACAAAGTAAAGAACACATACAACAATGTCCAGTGTTTTGTAGGGATCAGTCGCATGAAGTGAAGTAGCTGATTACTAGACGAAGAGACATAACGCAACTGATCTATTGTCTGGACCAACAAAATATGAGCCAGGAGAGAGGAGGAGAGGAAGAGAGGAGAGAGAGAGAGGGAGATTAGGAGCCTTGGTTTGCGTGTCTGAGTACCACTGCCTGAGAGCTGGGTCACATAGTACAGAGCAGGCCTAGTGGGGTGTGCACTCCATTAATGCAAACCACATGGTGGCGATGCCCAGCGTGCTGCGGCTGGGCTTGTCCACAGCAATTTCCTTGCTAATTCTGCGATGCTGTGCCTGATACTGCCGACTGTATTAGTCATGAGAGGGAGGCAGAGGCAGCAAGCAAGGGGGGGGGGGGGGGTAGAAAAAGAGAAGAAAACAAAAAAGAAGATAAAAGGAAAGAGAAGAAGAGAGAAGGAGGCATGGAGAGAGCAATAGCGAGAAAAGGATATATTACACAGGACTACTCAACAAACTCTGGTGTATGTTTATGCCGATATAAATGAGCCCACCACAAGGGGGCAGTCTTTCTAGTATAACAGTGACACAAGGGACTGAGCCATGGAATTTCTAGGACTGCATCAAACTAGCATTATGAGCTTATATATGGTGTGGTTCAGAAATCCAACTTCGTTGCATTGACTCTCCTTGAAAATCTCTGATATATCAGTTTTTACCAGTTACCCATCTAACGTCATGAAAAACCCTACATAATCCCTGCTGCTTCTCATGATATTGTAGTGTACTTGTAAGATGACTTTGTTATTTACATATGTGAAAGCTGCCCAATGTTAACAGTGCCATTAATTGATATCAAACTTAGTAAAGGATATCAGGTACTAAGAACCATTCAATTCTTTGTTTTTTGTTTTTGCCTTTGAAGTAAGTATTTCAACCCTTTGCAATGACAAATCTTCTGACGGATTCATCAACAAAGTGTACTAAATTGGCGGAAAATAATTGAGAAAGTTACATACATCTACAGACATGCTCTTTTGCTTTGTCACTAGAAACATAACAAAAACAAAATAAAATGACCCTGAAGTATATTCTGTCAAAGGTTCAAATTTAAGTGAAATTCTAAAACCCAAAAGGAAATGGTTACAATGAGTGAAGAAATGATGTATTAGCAATTTATTACTGCTGCCCCCTCCCCATGAATACAAATAAAAATGAAAAAGAATGCAAACAGGAAAGGCTGAATCTCAGCATCTGCCCCTTTAGAGCTGAAATTCACAATCCTGTATAAAACAGCACATTATACTTTTACATTGAATATATATGTGAGATTTGATTCCTGCATATCTCATACACATAACATGTTTGGTTTTTTCCTGATGAAGAGTCAATTTTATCATCAAGGCCTGCAAAATAGCAAAATAAAGTATCCTCGTCAATATTTTCATTAAAAAGTATTTAAAAAAAAAATAAAAACCGAAAGAAAAATTGATCATCCATCCTGTTTTGCAAGTCACTACTTGACCTTAAAATTATCAAATTCCAATCATTGTGATTGTAATTATGGATGTCTACACATATGACATTTGAAGAGAACAAATGAAAACTGAAACATGACAACAGATCTATTTTTTTTTTCTCTAGATAGGAAAAGTCAAATGAAGATCTGTCAGCCCCATAAATATTTCAACTGTACAAATAGAAAGGTTGGATGTCGAGATGAGAAGCTCTCAGGAACACCAGCAGCCATCCTGATTGAGTGCCTAGAGACGGGAAGGCAGGGAGGAAGGAGGCTACATGATGGCTTAATTGGCCTAATTCACTGGCTGCAGTTTGACCCTTGCTTCTCTCTAGCCTCTATCCTGCCCAATTGTTCCACAATGATAAGAAAAATAAAGATTGTGACCAGGAGGGCACCTCTGCTCAATGTTTCTTGCCATGCGACAGGTACGGAAATCATTGCATTACACACTGACATAAGAGAGCTCCCTAAGCTAAATATTTGTTCTCCTTAAGGAGTGTTTTCCCTGGGGAACATTTCATGAACACTGCAAGGAATTTGTGAATTGCAGGCTCGGTCATTTTGGGAAGACCAGCTAATATTTGGCAGGCATCCAATTGTCATAATTAATGTTTCGTGGTTGAAGGGGAAAAAATTAAAAGTAAGGTAGGATGTCAGCTATTTCTCCCAGGGACACTGAAAAATCAACATGACAAAGTAAAAGTAAATTAGATTATAAGCAACAATATCCTTCCTACAAGACTTCATCAAAAAAGCCAGAATTAAACTCAATCATGATGATCTGGACAGGTAATGAATGATCAGTCATTAATCAACATACACCTATTTACACAACTACTTCTAAAGAAACTGGGAAAATAAAAAATTCCCTTTAAATTCCAAATTTAGTTAGCATTTTATGATTGCATGCATAACTTCAGAAACAACAATACAATTTAATTTTTTTGTTTTTGAAATCTCAGAATTATTCTAAACAGTCTTTTAAAAGAAGTTGAGACATATAGCAAAAGAAATTGTACGCCAACTAATCACAAACAAATTGAAGAAAATCAGAAGCTTGGATGAATAGTGCTGAAAACAGTGAATGAATTGAGGGAATGAATAAAAGTATTTTGGGTGCAGGTAGTACAATGAAGACTAAGACAGATACAGGAAATAGGAGAGACAGAAGGATAGTATGACAGAGATGAAGAAAAAAAATGAAAGAGAGTTTAAGAGTCTGTACTGGTCACAGGATGTTATGACTTGGTCTCTTTCACTGCCCACTTCAGCAAGTTTCCTATTGGTTGCTTCCATTCACCTGGTCAAAACACTCGCACTTGTCATCTCACTTTCACATCATCTCTTGACTAAATTATCAGGAAATCAGACATGTTATTGTAACACACAAAATTTGAGACATTTGCATCATTTCCTCCTAATGAGTAAGACTTTACTTTCAACCAACCAAATAATACATGTTCAACTTTGACAATTCAAAAGACATACATGTGCGTAAATGTAATATATTGAAACAAATAAAAAGATAATGTCTGAATGAAAATGACCTTACATAATACAGCATTTTAAGAAAGTAATGCTCATATCATGGATATTATGCATTTACAGAGCCTACATTAGTTTTAGCCTGCATGTTACAAAACAGTTGTAAGGCAACAAAGTTCTCAATGATTTGGTAAAAATCTAGTATATGCAAAGTTCCACTCAAATATTCCTTAAACTGAAAAGAGGACCTACTGCACTGACATGAAAGAGAGGAGTAGGGATCATCTATCTGTCTCTCAATGACATACTTCTACAAGACATGCTGATACAGACATGCTGATACAATTTTGTCAGCACAATACTCTATGACCTGGATCCTCAGAGAGAAGTCATATCCTTATGCTACTGAAATAATGAATGGCACAACAGGAAATTTCCCCTGACTAACTTGTTCCCAACTGACACCTGAGAAAGCTGCATAATATTGAAATGATAGCAACAAATAACTCTTACATTCATGTTCAATCTCCTTCATGTTGTTGAGGTATAAAGCAGGCAAAAAGACTGGTGCATTTAGCATATTATATCATTCAGCTAATGAAGAGAAAACAGCAGCCTATGTGACAGCAATGTATATTAGGCAGATGACAAAACAAATGTAATTTTGACAGGATGTGATTGTTCCCTGTACAAAATAAGGCACTTTCTCTGAGCTGTCGTCAATGTAGAAAACAATCTCCATGACTGATGTCCAATTGAAGCTGTTAGCCAGTGCTGAAACCGTGATTTTTTTTTTCTTCCCCTGGTTCCTTTCTGGGTTAATGACCCAATGAACCATTTTGCAGTCATTACTGGACATCAGCATCCATTTCAAACTGATGCCAGTGATTGGTCAGACATGTGCACAAGGTCAACATGATTCATGCAGTCAATAGTCCAAAGATTTGGGGAAGTGGGGTGGGGGGTGGGGGGTTGGAGGGGACAAATACAGATATTATTCCTCCCTCTGTGGCAGATGTCGAAAGCTTCTGTCCCTGACTAACCTACTGTAGTCTCTTTCTGATAAGGACTTGTTATTCAGACAATTCAATGTAAAAAAAAAAAAATGTGAATGGTAACCTCTTAAGTCAATCTTGGGTAAGAGATGATTGGTTGGAAGCGAATCTCAAACGCTCAAATGTACAAAGAGACACAAACAGAAAAACTAAAAGTAACATGCAAAGAGTGTTCTGGGGCAGCCAAATTCTGCAATCCTGGAAACATATTGATGTACAGTAAAGAACAACACAAACAAGCTAGAAATGTCACCATGGCAATGGGTATGCTTCTACCATATTGCATTATTCTCTCAATAGGTCTATAGTACATCTTGACAATGTAAGAAGACATTTCACATGATTATCAAGAAATTGAAATGACATGTATGAAAGTTTGATGGCACATCCCCAAAATGTCTGGAGTGGCTACATTCCTTGAAACAAGTTTCATTTGACCTTTGACCCTGGACCTTTGACCAACATGGCCCCCAAATTTCTCTACATAATCACTACTTGTATACAACAATTTTCATGACAATACTTTGAGCCAATTTCAAAATACGAGGGAAAAAGGTGACATTTTCATTTTTGACCGTTGACCCCACTGCCCAAATCTTTCCCTACAGAACCATCATGCTGTAGTGCATCACGTCTAAGAAAGTATAGGCCTGTACATTGACTCATTTCTGAGGTATTGAGAAAATAGTGCAATGTCAGCATTAAATAGCACAATTTTAGCGTTTTAACCTGACCTATGACCCTTGACCTTTGAACCCATGACCCAAAATATCCCACAAGAATCATTGTCAGGCAATTCATGTGTATATGTACTAAGTTTCATAAAGATACCTCAAGCCAGTGCCAACTCGGTTTTCGGATAATGAGTTTTGAAGCCCGTCGGGTCCCGTGATGTTTGTGGAGCCATGTTGTTACCAAAGTGTGCTCCTACACAGTGCCCATTGTTCACCATCCCTTATTTGGCTTGCTTTCATTATAACTTCTGAGCGAAGACACTAACCCTGTAACGCGTAATACTCTGGGCAACAGCATGGCGTCCAATTTAGTAGTTGTCCAGACTCACTTAATATACGGCACTGCCTTAAAGGAATAATTTACCATTTGCAGAAGAAACAAAAACCCAGCATTAGTGCTTTAGAATAGTTCTAAAATGTGAGTTAGGGATAAAAACAACCACTGTAAAAATTCGAATCCGTATAATCGATGTTGAGTATTGTTTAAATACACAAAATGTGAACAATCATTATGATAAAAATGTTTCAAGACTAGACCATCGACAGTTACGGTTTAATGAGAACAAGGCAAGTGCCAAATTGTGTCTTGCCCATTCGCGTTGAAGAAATCAATGTTTTTCTAACTCCCGCAAGTTCATAGACCCGCCTATGACCTTTGACCTTGTGATGACCTTCAAATCCCCAAGGGACATTTACCATCCAAGTTTGGTCACAAACGGACAAAGGCATCAAAAGTTATGAGCCATAATCGAAACGCCCCGTAAAAACTTACCATTGGGCCCTTAAAGTTTGCTACTCCTGTCTGTGACCTTTGACCTTGTGACGACCTTCAACTCCCCAAGGGACACTTACCAGCCAAGTTTGGTCACAAACGTACATAGCGATCTAAAGTTATGAGCCATAATCGAAACGCGGCGTAAAAACTGAACATTGGGCCCTAAAAGTTTGTTGACCCCTGTCTGTAACCTCTGACCTTGCGTTGACCTTCAACTCCCCAAGGGACATCTACCATCCAAGTTTGGTCACAAATGGACATAGGGATCAAAACTTATGAGCCATAATCGAAATGCGCCGAAAAACTTAACATTGGGCCTAAAAGTTTGTTGATCCGTGTCTGTCACGTTTGACCTTGTGGTGACCTTCACCTCCCCAAGGGACATCTACCATCCAAGTTTGGTCACAAACGAACATATACATCAAAAGTTATGAGTCATAATCAAAACGCGTCGTAAAAACTTAACATTGGGCCCTAAAAGTTTGTTCACCCCTGTCTGTCACCTTTGACCTTGTGGTGACCTTGAACTCCCCAGGGAACATCTACCATCCAAGTTTGGTTACAAACGGACAAATACAGTTATAAGCCATAATCGAAACGTGCCGTAAAAACTTAACATTGGCCCCTAAAGTTCATTGACCTATGCCTGTAACCTTTGACCTTGAGGTGACCTTCATGTTTGGTTAAATGTGTAACTTTGTAAAACCAGTCTTCCCTCCAAGTTTGATTGAAATTGAAGTCCTCAGTAGAGAGTTATTCAAGTTTTTGTAGCGTTACGGACGGACGACGGACAGACAGACGCCGCAGGCGATCCCTCCCCACATGTCCGCTGTGCTCGACAAAAATACTGATATCTCCTTATATTTCAGGCTTTATCGCAAAAATTCTATATGGTGGGATGTTTTGCGATACAACAGACCTACACATATCTCAAACATTTTTAAATCACTGCTCCCAAAGGTAAACAGGACCTTTAACCTATTTACCGGATATGTAGAAAAAAGTGAAATTTTATCATTTTTACTTGATCTTCAACATCTGACCCCATGGCCAAAAACTCTCCCTAGAGAATCTTGGTAATACATGTATACACAAAGCTTCCTAAAAAAATTTCCTCAAGCACTGTAGAGAAATGGGGGCATTAGTGAAATATGTTCAGGACGTATCTCACTGGAGGGGACTTTGCCAAGACTGCCTGCCATGACTCTTGCAACTTGACAGACTATACATAAAAAGGGCTTGGGCTCTAACCAAGGAGACTCCAAGGCAACTTTACAGATGTCTCCAAATAAAATGATGATTCATTTGTCCAGAAATCGCAGAGATGTCACCACAACATCTCCAAAACATCTCTGCAACGTCTCTGGAAGGTCACTAATGGGTCTTCACAAAGTCGCAGAGACGTCTTGGAGACCTCGCTAATGAGATAAGTCATCATGACTTGACCGCAACGTTGCAGAGACGTTGCGGAGACGTTGCGGAGATGTCTCCATGACCTGCTGGAGACTAGAAAGAGTCTCTGCAAAAATCAAACATATTTGATTTTCTCCTGCCTCCCCGGAGACTCGGCTACATTCCAGGAGCTGTTGCAGAGATGTCGCAGAGATGTCTCTGGGACTAAGGAGACTTGAGTTGCCACCAGGTCGCCAACTCGTCTCCAACCCAATGAGATACCCACTTTAGAATTTGACCTTAGCCTACACGTATGACCTTTGACCTTGGGCGCTGTCCACAAGTTGACAGGCGCAGCTTTGTCCACTCACACATATGGCACATATACTAAGTGTTATTATACAAATAATGACTGCTATGAGGGGCACAGTTAAAATTATGGGCCCAAGGTGACGTGAAAACCGTAACTATGCCCGAAGCGAAGCTGAGGGCATTGTTACGGTTTTCACATCATCGAGGGCCTACATAATTTTAACTGTACCCCGAATATCAAGCAGTCATTATTTGTTTTATATACCGAAAATATAGATTCCGAAATATAGATATCGAAAATATAGATTCTAGTCTCTTTTACAGCACTCGTAATCAATGCTGATCGACAGCGCGGCGGTCGTATCATTGGTGCGTACAGTGATGTGTACAGTGTACGTTACGTGTACACGAGGTTGCGATTGTCTCCAAACCAGTCCGCTAGTCTCTTTTACAGCACGCTGATTGAATGCGCGGCGGTCGTATCATTGGTGCGTACATATGAGCGATCTACGTGTACGGGGTCGCCACTGTCTCTAAAACCTATTTACTAACTGTGCCCGGGCCCAGGTCACAGTAACTCAAAAATAGGGCACAGTTATTTTCATGACTCCCCTTTTAACCAATCAGATGAGAGGATTCTAGAAATGAGGTATATAATTGGATATATCAAGTCGTTATGTCTTTCACAAAATTGATTACAGATAACGGATGCACAATCTGAAAACACTATGCCTCTAGCGACCTTTGTGGTGGAGGAATAAAAATACATTGTGTGGGCAAAGGGCAATTATTGGTTCAGAAATTGGAAAAAGCTCATACATCCTAGAAAAAAAAAATCATTGCATTTACAAAGATCAAATTTTCTGATCTTAGATGTAGAAAAACAAAGATGTGGTAAAAAATTACTATGTCCCTGTACTTGGCAGGTCAGGTATTCTTGATAAAACATGATATGTGGGAAAAACAGGAGCCACTACTACCACTATCTTCTATCTGCAGGGACGAGCTTGTTACAGTTTGGGGAGATTCTAGTATCATAAGGCTCATATGATCACAGTGAGAGGTCTGGATTTTTTTTTTTTTTCATTGCTTTGCTTTGCTTTTGGCCCATGCAAACTCATGTTGCTTGACAGCATGCCAAGTGCAGACCTTTATTCAAGTCACACACACACGCATACACACGCAGAGCAGCATTTAAAACAATGGATGATACACAATAGAGGGTATTGAGGTGCGAGTATACTGTGCTATATGAATACCTACACACAGAGCTTGCAATGTAAAGACAATAAATGCTTATCCCATAAGTTACACATGGAAATCACTTCCTAAATGAGTTATGAATAATTTCATCAATTAACCCATTGAGGACGGACTGATTTTCCTACAAGACATATTTCCCACAGACACCTGCCTAAGTATACTAGGGACTCGTCTTCAACGGGTTAATGCTGAAAGCCAAAACATAGATCTCAGAAGGGCTCAAAATTCACCTTCCACCATTTGGAATTTGCTTGCAATACATTGAAAGGGTCTACCAAGAAATTTATATGGCTGCAGCGATTTGCCAAGAGTATTTTCAAATCGAAAGTGTAGAGTAGTTTCAATCCTATGCATCCAACCTTTATACCTGAAACACCCCCGACTTTCAGCAGTGAGTATGCAGACTGTTACATGACGATCGATTGTGCCCTAGCAGTTATATTTTCCAACATGCTGCATGCAATTCACTCCAGCATGGAAGACGGGCGGATATTGCTGTGGCCTGATTGGTCAAAAACCGCTAATCAATTATGAAAAATTACACGGCAACCACCTTTGGGTGTGCTATGAGACTGTAGCACTTCCAGGTAAACCTTTTTGGCTAACAGTTTGTATTTTCATCATTACCCAACTTAAATTGTGTTTAATATTGAAGTGTTACTTCATGCATTTTTTATGCATGCACGTTTATGTGTAGAAAGGAGGAGGAGTTCTGCATGACAAAACTAGAGCCCCTGATATACAATGCAGGTATGCCACTAGTGGATTTACAAGTTCTCTATGCATCAATTTCAAGTCAGATGCCTGCATCACAAAATCTGAGACAATTCTCTGGTATTACATGACTTTCATTCCAAAGTGACACATACCGTGCGTTCAGACGATCCCCCGCTTCGCAGGGAATGTCCCGTTTGCCAGGACTTTCCCCCGCAATCCCATCATCTGAATGCTCGCCTGGGACATCCCCCGCTCCCCTGGCAAGCTTGTCGAGTCCGGCAACAAACTCTGGCGGGGGGCTGACCTTGATTTCTCGCACAGCTGTTTTCCTCATCAGTGCGCATGCTCGAAATGTGGTGGCGAAGAACTACGACACGTGTTTGTATTTGCAATCGAGCGCCCTGGAGCGCCACGTACGGTGACCTAACACACAGCTAAAACCACCAGCCGTGATTTTGTCCCCCTTTCAGTGGGAGATTTCAATGCATGTGTGGACGGTCGACCATAAAAAAGATACAATTTCTCCAAACTTCCCCCGCGAAGTAGGGGATCATCTGAACGCAGGGTGTGACTTTAACCACCATGCATTTCTTAGACTGAAAATTCTTTCTGCACAACATAAAGGGGGTATCTCACTGAACGGTGAATGTTTGCGAGCGTAGCAAACTCTTCAGGGTTTGTTGACAGTTGCAATCAAATTCGTAAACAAGTGCAAATTTTTGCAAACAGTTTTCTTTGTCATAAACAGTTTTTCTTGTCGCAGAGAAATTTTGAACATGTGCAAAACTTCAAAGTGGTTAAGTGGTAGAGTGGTAAAACTAAAGTGGGAGAAATTCAAAATCAAGTGGGAGTGGTGACTTTCTTCCATCATAAGCTAATATGATAACCAATGTAGAAAATTTCCTCATGTTTTCATAAGAATAAAGTATAACTAACATTTTATTCAAACAGTTCTGTTACATGCTCCCCACACATCCTCCTTTATTTTGAGGTAAAAGCTCTCCACACTTATCTCTGGTTCCATAATATCAAGGTGGCAAACCTACCCAAAAAAAAAATAATAATAAAGCTCACGGTTAGACAGACAAAAAAAGGAAAGAAAAAGAAAACACATCCAGAAGCTGGTTCAAGAATAGAAAAATGGCATGTATTAAGCATACTAAATCAAATTTCAGAAATGGTTTCATTTCAAAACCATATCATTTGTTTTACTCTGCATGCTAAATGTCTTACAAATACTATTAATTTCACTGCACATTGCACTTCATGACACATTCTTATAATATATTTCCCTTCCAGCTGAGATACAGCTACCCTACACAATGCTCTAACAAAGAGGGCTCCTGCCTGTAGTGAGCGCCTTGATTTCTAGTTGGCTGAAGGTACTTACCTTATGCCCACACAGCTTGCGAACACTCTTGCCACTTCGAATGTCCCAGACACGAATTGAACGATCCATGGAACCAGTCACCAGTCTACGAGTATCGAACATTACACAGCAGACTCCATCCCCATGACCCTACAGTCATCAACAGAATAGGAACAAAATGAAACAAATATGTACAATAAAGAAACTGCTAAAATAGATAAATAAAAGCAAATATAAAAAAAAAACTGTACCACTGTCTTAAGATCAACAATGCAGTGTATGGCACAAATAACAAAATTTCATTTTTCCAGCTCTCTTAGATTTGTAGTTATATGTGTTAAAATGGCATAATTGTGACAATTGGAATCTTGCATGAGTATATGAAGATCAACTGCCAGCAATTGTCAGTGTCTTTCAAGCACACCAGCCAATGGCAGATGTAGATGGCAAAAACCTAAGGAAATTGAATGTGTTACACACTGCAAATGTATACTTTTGGTCATCCAATCAGGAAAACCAAATTATTTGATCAGAACATGAATGGTAGCCCTATTCCTGGTTGACACTTACTTTGGCATATCAAAGACAGCTTACATTGCATTACCTTCTACAAGGAAGAGAGAGAGAGAGAGAGAGAAAGAGAGAGAGGGGAGAGAGATTAAAAAATGGAGAAAGAGATGGAGAGGGATAGTCAGATCTAGAGAGGGTGAGAGAGAGGGGATAGTGTATGAAGTGACTTCTACTCTATATTACTGGTTTGTCAAACATATTTTTGGCAAGTTCCTTCTTTGATGCATGGATATTTCACCAAAAGCCTTGCCCATACCTCATTGAAATGTTTTGTTTGAATGAAAATGTACATAGTTCCACCCAACAGTCAACCAAATTTCACAACTTGAAAATGGAAACAAACATCCATTCAAAATTGGTTAATATCCTGAATAGCAAAATAATACGGGCAGAGGGTCTGGAAGCCAGACTAAAATTGGCCGCGCATTTGGCCCAGTTTGCGTTTACACTGAGAAAAGGCCGAGACCACCTCCAGCGCGTGGCCAAATGCGCGGCCAATTTTGGCTCCGCATTTGGCCTTTTGTGCGTTTACACTGAAAAGAAGGCGGGCATCCCAGCCCCGCACTGTAAATGGGGTCTTAGTTTCAGATTGCAACTGATTGACAAATTGCCCTACATCGATCTAGGTAAGCACTGAATTAGTCAGTATTTAGTAGTAGAAATGTACAAATTAATAACATTATGCTTCATTACATTTTCTAAATGTATATATTGTAAACACTGAAAGAAATAAAGGAGAGTTCTATGATCTCCGTAATCTGAGATGATTGTATCTAGCATTTTTCAAATAAAACTATTTCTGTCTAATTCTAAGATAGCCATTCTAATAAATATGGCTCGAACTCTTTCTATCATGTGTGGGATGGGGAAGTACACAGAAATATCGACTTTTGAAGATTCACAGTATGGCATCCAAGTTTATCTACATGAAAATACTGATAGCATACTCATCATGACATTTCTCTTTCCCACTGACAAATGCCATAAAACTACTCACAGGTGTGAGCCAAACACAATGGTGACTGTAGGAGGTGAGTTTTATGTGTCACATTTTTCATGGAATTCATAATCCTGTGACACACAAAACCAACCATTGTACAGGGTCTTGACACATACCTTGAGAATGCTAGAGACATACTAGCACACAGAGCACAAGGGAAAGTCAGATCATGCATTTTAATTAGGGAAGCATTCTTTTCCGACAGATACAGTGGAAAAAATTATATGCAGAAAAAAAGACTGAGTCCTAATTACTGACACACAATAACAAAGACACCTCCAATGAAATTCTCCCTTTAGGAGGAAAACTAAAAGTTGTTTGATTGTTTACACCACATGATGAGGTCTCACCATGCACTCTGAATATTTCTTGTGACAATATTGATATATGTGAATACTATTCCTCATAAAATGAGACATATCTGTCTCCCCTACATCTAATGACTGGAGTATTTGCAGGTATTCTCTGTATGTTGCATTATCTAGACACAAGCTCTGGCACAAGATATGAGATGGAAAGGTTTGAGCCATACTTTGGTTACTAATATAAAGTGATGTAGTGGCCACAGATGACCTTGACTAGCCAGCCCAGCTACAGCCTTTACCTCCTGCTAGTGACAGTCACTCCCTAAGCACAGGGATTAAACACTGTCACTGAACTCATCACCCACCTCTTTCCCACCGCAAGCCAACATCCAACGTCGAGATATTTTTGCCAAAATTCTGTAATGCCACATTCAAGTGTCAAATTATAGTGAATAGTAGACAGAAGTTTGGCCATCATTCACTTTGCTTTCCACACTTCAGGTTAATACTGTCACAGGGAGAACTTCAGAGGGACAGTCATTTATTTTTACACCCAAGCAATGTTGACTGCATTTGGGTTTTCTTTAATTTTCAACTGATTGTGATGTCAAATGGGATAAGGAATTGAAGACAGAACAATAACATGAACTTAAACCATTATTTTCTCATGCATAAGGCACATCTGACTTTTGGCACTGAAAGTTTGATTCGGCTCTACTAGTGGCACAGGCACATTGGCGCATCGCTCTACTTCCAAAGGCAACAT
Organism: Diadema antillarum; assembly: GCF_040938485.1. Taxonomy (NCBI): domain Eukaryota; kingdom Metazoa; phylum Echinodermata; class Echinoidea; order Diadematoida; family Diadematidae; genus Diadema; species Diadema antillarum. Next base: position 756,989 of record NW_027270976.1, on the reverse strand, counting down.
CAGTCAGTACTTGCTGCTTGTTTTACTACCACTGACACATGAGTCAGTGAACAACCTATAGGAATTAATTTTCAAGCGATTAACCTGCTAAGACGTTGATCTTACCCTACTAGCCCCATGAAAAGTCCATAAGCAGTGCATATAATTTAAGCCACAAAATTATTGACACTAATATTTTTATTCCGCAAGCACTTTGCTGATGAAATCTTGAATGATCGATGTTTCTCTTCCATCCTTTTTCATACCTGTTTTGGTAAACTTTCTCTCTTTACTTCCCTTCATCCTTTCCCTTGATTTAGAAGTCAGCTGTTGGTATTTAAGTGTGTTGTGCTTAGTTTTGTATTGGTAATTTGCCCGTTTTGCTGCAGTATTTTTAAGAAGGAAGTTTTGCTCTTACTGCTTTACGCTATCTGTAGAAATGTGTTTGTCTCACACTCACAGCTTTCTGTCAATTTCCCTTCTTTTCAATCACTCCTTTTTCTCCCCTTCCCTATGAATGATGAACGAAAAAGACCCTACAAACAAGGACCATTTGCGAACAACTAATGTATTTGAGTCTCTTGAAGCAAAATTTACTTCATGATGAATTAGAAAAAACATTAACTTGACAAACATTTCTATAAAAGACAGAGTGCCAGAAAAGGGAAGGGTAGAGAACTTCAAACAATAGTACGCTGCACACTGGCATTCCTTGAAGTCATAAACAGCCTGGGAACAGCCAGGAAATGTCTCTAAGCTCTACTCCGTCATTGAAAACATCATGACTTCTATTTGTCTTTCTTTTGACCTAAAATATACACAGCAAATGGTTGATTTATGTATCATCAGGTTCATTCAACCCTGCAAAAAGATTGATTTATCACTTCGTGGGAAGAGGTTGTATGCCATAGCAAATACAGCTGAGCGTCGTCGGGGCACACAACATGCTTACATTGTATGCCAGGCACATTAAGCATAGATGTCAGGTAACACAGAATGATCATGACAATGCAAAAACTCTTGTGATCTCAAGCTTGGCAAAACTACATGTAACTGCTCACAATTCTTTGATTCCATTAGCTATTTGTAGAAATTATACAGTAGGCTCCAGCAAAGAAGATCAAACAAGCTATGAACTATTCCGGTACTAGCACAGATGCGAATGCATTTTCAAATTTTCTAATTTGTTTACCATTATTCGTTAGCTCAGTACGCTCTGATGTGACAGGGCCTTTACACACTGATATGCACATCCTGACAAGATGGGATACATCATATTTTGGCACATACCATGAATTCACTCCAAAGTTTAGCAGGAAAAAAAAGAAAAGAAAAAGGAGTGAGAACAAATACAATAATGTTCATGTAAAGCTACAACTTTATGTCTGGATCTTTGCTGTATGCTCTCCCACAATCATGTTTGATGCACTCCACAATGCTCATGAAAGACTGATTCCTAAGTTTAAAAAAAAAAGAAAATAAAATCGAGACAACAATGTAAAAATCAACATTTTCCATGCATATTTTTTCAACAAATAAACCTAAAAAGTGGTCTTTTAGAACTGTTTCATTTCCTCTATTAGACAGCGATTGCCTATAATCAATAACAAACATGTCCTCGAAATGCTGTATCAATTAAATCTTAGAAGGAAAAGGCTTTTGATATTGTATTGTGAGAAATCAATTCAGTCAAGGCAGGATTTACAGACTAGCAAATATGTTGGCTGATTTATTGTTAGCTAGGCCATGTGGCCAGCTTGACATTCTCCCCCCAACCAGGAAATTGGACCTGGATAGTCCAATTCCCTGAGTGATACTTTGACGTTGGGCAGAGGAAAGAGAGACAGCGGGTGGCAGGGATCTAGAGTTCAAGCTGCCTAGTAAGGTAGGATCATCAGGGAATACCTAGAATCCACAGCTAAATTTCCCTGGTTTTTACAGTCTAAACCCCCTCCCCCCCAAAAAAAAAAAGAAGAATACACACACAAGGCAAACAATAACCCAAAACAAGAAAATACAAGTAGGCCTCAGACAAGGGGTGCACGATAGCCTTATTACCACAACCGAAAACAATCAAACAATAGAACTGTTTTCCAGCTTCTAATCCATTCCAATTCACAGGGCAACCATCACGAGGCAAAGTGATTGCTCTTCTCTGTCTGATAGGTGTGCAAACATCCTGTTAGCATGGAATGGTACAGGGTAGGACTATCACAAAAATTGCTAATACTTTATAACAGCAAATCAATATGTTCTTCATTGTACATGTATCTTCACTTATACACGGGGCAGCACTGGGAATATGTGTTACTTTTCATATTGTTTGAGTTAACAAACAAATAAATGAATAATGTGACAAGAGTGACTGTGAGCATTGTTTCAATGTTGATCAAATAACTCATCAATAGCGCTACTGGCATCATACCCTTGGTCTTTCAATGAATCCATATATCAACTAGTGACACTCATATTTTTAGACCACTTTCCCTGGAAGTTAAATAGCAAACAGTTTTGCTGAGAAGCATAGATCATGTATCACCACACAAATGGTAGCAATTCAGAGGCAGGGTTCCCTCCTCATCACTCAATGCTGCCATATGATTTCAGCTTTCACACAGTGCATCAATTATCAGGCTACTCTAATCCTGCCTCAACCATCACTCATATATCTCCTGTATTCTTGACAAAACTGGGTGATAGAAACTGTTTCTCTCTTTTAAACCTTGGGGGCAGCCTTGGCACTATTACCGCTTGTCATTCAGAGGTGCTCCATAAATCTGGAGGAAAGTGTCCTCCAGGGTTCAGGAGGTTGGAAGCTGGCACATGTAATATTTGCCTGGAGCAGCAAACATGGAACAGACATTGACAATGTGTGTGATCTGTCACGCAGCTCAGAGCAGCTACTGCTGGACTAACATCATCACTGGACTGCATTTCTCCTTCCACAACCAATCTATTCTCTTCTATCTTTTTTAGATTTTTATCTTCACTTTAAAATGCAGCAGCCAACACATACATGTATCTGCCAGACTGAGATGTCAATAATTTCTATGGATGACTACATGCTACTGGAATGTCTCTCCTTTACTCACTTCTGACTGTTATTCTCTTTCTCAGTTTCTTTCTCCTTGGAAACACAGTGACATTTATACATTTACAACAACTGTCCTACACTTCTGAGGCCTGTTCACATAAAATCCTGCTGGTTGTGAGAAATAACAAGTTGCTATCATAGACTGAAATACAACAACTCTCAAATTCACATCCAAAGAATGGGCAGTCTGGTGTTGCAATGTCAGCTGCTACAACCAAGGATACAATTGGCATTTCTTATCAACTCACAGGTGTGTTTTACTATGTATCTGTACCCCTTTGTTTCAGTCTGTCTTTCAAACAGACAACTATCTAACAATATAAATGTGCTCAGAATTCATTGTTGGAATCTAAATGACTTGTCTATTGATCGCAACACTCAAATGTGATTGTTTCTAGCTCTTACAGAGACTCTACCTTTCCGATTACTTCATCAAACCAATAAACAGAAAAGCCCATACTTAATTCAAGGCTTGGGACTTTTCTATCATTAAGTGAATAAAATTAAGAATTATTGTGATCCAATTTATCACGTTATATATAGATTTTCATTCTTGAATGATTTAATAATCATTTTGATTAACAAATCCTGCAGAAATTTATTTTCAACATTATGAGAAACACAACAAGTGGAATCATTTGGCTGAGATTATCAGTTATTTGGAATTTTCACAGCATTATTACATTATGATAGCATGGCCTTAATTCACATAAACTAGACTAAGTTGATACCTCTTGAACTTGAGAATCAAATTTCTATACTCTGTGCACAAGGGTAACATTATCTCATTTACTGCTTTGTTTCACCACATCATATTCTCAACGGAATATCCTGGTTAATCCTGTGCGCCAATATCTCTGTTGTATAACTTAATTGGACCAAGTATCGACAAACTCCACTGAGGCATATTACTTTAGATGTGTGAACAAGATCTGAGGGGTAAAAACAGATATTGACTATAGTTGTGGAGAATCTCCATGGGCTAATCACAGGGCTTGAACTTGAAAGCTCATCCCCTATTGTTAAAGAGTTTGAAGTTGAGGGAAATGGTACACTCATGAGAAGAGTAACATAATGAAGTTATGACGCTGTGATTTTCCTCATTTGACAAGAACATGTTTTATCTGTTCAATCATCATTGTTTTAATTGTAAAAATTGTCATCCCAGCAAATCAGCATATCAAGTAGTCTATCCTCTCTCACTGCCAGGACATGAACTATTGATATCATATTATAGAGGTCAACAAAGAATCAATTCACGTAGTATCTGAGAATACTTCTATGACAAGTCACAATGATTCTTTCCTGAATTACATCCAAACACTTCATTACTAGAACATGACTTGGATGTCAGTACTACGTACAGCACTCAACAACAGCAACAGAAATGGATGCACTGCACTGGTAAGATTAATATCTTCCATGCCACCCTTCCCCTCCCCCTCACCCCCCCCCCCCCACACACACACACACACACATGCACACAAAAGACACAGATAGTTGTGACCAAAACAAAAATACTGTGTTGTCTCCTTCACTTAAAATTGTGATACTGAATTTGCAGAAAACTTGCAAGATATATGTATTGCTTTACATTCTGATACATTGTTATACCCTGATAATGTGATGGCATTAAGTATTCATTGGCTTGCTACTTGATTGTTCCAAACATCTGCCAAGCATGTATATCAAGCAATCAATTAGCCATATCCCTATAAGGTCATTAATGAAGAATGAGTATGCATGTTCATTTCCAGCTATTAGCCTTAACACCACTCTGTGGGAATCAAAATGTGAGTAGCTGAGTAAACTGACCCTTGTCTAGGTTTCAACAAGACCATCTAAAAGTTGAGGCAAAAACTAGGAGACAGCAGTTTGTCAATTTTATTACTGCAATCAACAGTCATGAATAAATAGCCACATCCCCTTTAAGTGGCCTGAAGGTAGCAGAATGACTAGGCACATTTCTCCCTTCTCTTCCCTACCCTCTTTGCCCCATCCCTCCTTCCCTCTTCCTCTCTTTCTCTCTTTCAATATCGATCACAAACTTTTTTTCACTGCCAAAGTACATGTCCAGAACACAAGTCTTCAAAAAATAGGAATGGCTGTCACTGCAGAGATCATATGAGTCTAGAAAATTTGACTGACATGAGTCTCAAAGATAGCAGTTCATCATTCAATGTTCTTAGCATTACTGTGTGTTAGCAGAGCTTTAGATAGCAGGTCTGTCTATTCCATTCAGCATGACACTTTCTATGGATGGCGAACAAGGCAATCTGCATGTATGAGTCAACTGTTTTTGTCACAGTGTGGTTTCTGTGATACTACTACTCATAACTTTGTGGGGCTTTTAAAACAAATGCATGACAGTGATGATATCCCATTCTCATTTCTCATCAGTACTGTGTATCAGTATTCAACTGATGTTATAGCACTCACCATGAGGCTAGATGGTATCAATGTTGTTACCATCCAAACCCATGTAGCTACAATTCACAAGTACAGCTTTTCTTTCTCACACTGTCTCATTAGGCACAGGTATCTTGCTTTGTGTAGTTTGGGTAATGACAGCAAACTTCTACAGAAGTAACCGGCAAAACTTCCTGCATGTACTAGGCAAGTTTCTCACTTCTTGCAAAACTATATATAGTTTTATGCAGTGTGACCATGCTCGACTGCAACTTCATGTAGTTTGTGACACTATGATAGATCAATTCACGTTGTTTCTGCACACTGTGCATTCTTTTGTACGCTGCTGCGTGTCTAAATTTTTTTCCGCGAGAAAGTGAAAGTATCCATAGTTTCCTATGACTGAAATTACGCATAGTTTTGTCGTAGTGTGACAGAGTGCTCAAACTTCTGAAAGTTATAGGGAAGCAAACTATGTGTAGTTTTGCGTAGTTTGACCATGGGTATATATAGTCATTGTAATGGACTGCCCTGCAGGCTTCATTCTATGTGGGACAAAGTGAAAACAGCACTAAACCCACTTGTGTGTCGTCCACAGCGCAGTAGGTCAATGACCAGATATTTAGGCATTACAATATGAAAACTAGCCATCAGATCAACCACCATGGTATCTAAGGACTGATCATTTCTCCCTCATGGCAAGGTATCGCCTTCTGACTTGCTTCAAGACATGTCAGTTAATAACAAATGTCTTTACTCAGTCATGTCTATGAACAGCAATGCTTGTTGATTAGAATCAAATCTACTTAATAACCTATACACGTACAGTGATAGCATCATTTCATCCTACTGGTTTAAACTTTATTCTGGATTCGACTGTATACCTTTGAAACAAACATTGTTTGAATTCAAATGTGTCAGTTTTATGTCAATATATCTTTAAACCCTCTCATTCCATAAAAGTTTGTTTCTTTGTATTACAGACATACAAAAGCTCATTCCGAATAAATATTCATTCTCCTATGCTGTTGATTCGTGCACAGATACATGTGTGCACACACTTATACTATAAAATCATTACCTCCGCCAAGGGAGGAGGTTATGTTTTCGTTACCGTTGGTTTATTTGTTTGTTCTTTAGTTAGTTAGTTAGTTAGTTAGTTAGTTAGTTAGTTAGTTAGTTAGTTAGTTAGTTTGTCTGTGTGCAAAATAACTCTAAAAGTAGTTAACGGATTGGGATGAAACTTGCAGGAAAGGTTGAGAATGACACAAGTAACAAACGATTAACTTTTGGTAGTGATCCGAAAATTTTGGGGGAATTTATGAAGGATTTTTGATATTTTGGCAGGTAGGGTCAATGAACTTGGGAGTTCAGGCTGCGCGTATTTGAGGTTTGCATGCGCGCACTAAAGTGCGTGCTCTGTTTCTGCTAGGCAAGGCGTGCCGTGCAGCTGAGGGTTTATGACGTAACAAAGGCTTATACATGGGGAAATCGGGCGACTTGCAGCACACAATGCTATAAGTATGTATGGTGGAAATCACTGATATCTCTATGGATGAACAAGATCAGTGGTGGAAATGAGCTGCATACTTGGCGGAGGTCTGCGCTCTCAGAGTGCTTTTCTAGTTATTTTAGTTTCAGCCTTAAATCATTAAACAACATCTGGAATGAACATATTTTGTGCATAAACAGATAAACATATACATGTAACCTTCAAACTGCAGAAATGACACATTGATAAAACCTACAGTATGTTTGTCTTGATGTTGTTGCTTTCCTAGCAGCACTAAATAATGTTCTGATAAGATGCAGATTAATGTACATTAAAAGACAGACAAAGCAATCTCACTTGATGTACACTGTGCAGCTATCTATCAGCAGAATGCCCTCTGTTGGAACATCCCTTACGCACACAATATATGAGCTTGTCAATATCAATAACTAGTACCATCTAATTCAATTGGTGTCTGAGTACAGCTATCCTGACAAATGCCATAAACATGTATGCAAACACGGACCCTTCATAAACATGAACAGCCTGAACAAGACATCCAAACAGAGACACTACATCAGGCAAAACATTGTAGGAGTTTCATTGATATTTGAGGACACCAAAGAACGAGGAGGAAAGTGCAGTGAATGCCAGTCAGGAGTGGATAGATGGCAGCTAAAACATCTGCTGGGGTAGAGTACTCGTCACCTTGGAGACAGACAAGGTCTTACCGCATCACCTTCCGCATTGTGTGAGGGATGCGCAATGTCAGTGCATCCTGAAAGCTCGTCACTCTACAGTGAGTGAGAGGGATGGCTATTCCAGTTGGCAGTGCAACAAGATGGGTTTTGTAATGGGGTGAAGGGATTTTTCCACCACTCCACATAGCTGCAATTACAATCAGGCATTGGTAGCGGAGCAATCAGGGGTGCACATCGTTTATCTATCATCAAATCATCATTAAAATACCATGAGTTATTTGGTTGTCCACTTCCTGTCACATGCCATCACTTTGAGTGACGCTTGATGAAGTTTTACAATCACTGACTGGCTAGTTGGCCAGGAATGACAGAATAATGCACACTCACCTTCATTTTCTTTCTGCACATGGAAATGTTTAATCAACACTCTAATCACAGTCATAAAAATGAATTCCCACATCCCTGATGAAAAAATATCATTTAATTACACTTTAGCAATGTTTTTACACACAAAGGTCACTATACTGTGAAAACCTCAGTCTGCTTAAGTGATATCAAAGGTCATTCCCTACTTAATATGCAAACTTTCAAGTCATTTAAAAGACATGCCATGAAGTGGATTAGTACACACAAATTGCACACCTTGGTATCACAGTCGACCTCCTACATGTCCACCAAGCAACACTGTTATTGGGCAAAATGGTTGTTCCAAAAAAGTCAAAATGTCATTCTGAAGTAGCTCTTGTCTTGTAAGGGAGATAACTTGTATGGTGAAGTCAGCATCTCTCATCAAAACACATTTGAAGAGTACAATCACAACAACAGAATTTCATATTTCTATTTTTTTTTTCATTCACATCAATCTTTCACCTGAAAAGTCATGTATTTATGTTTGATCTACTTTCGTACATAAATCCTTTGGACCAGCAGCTTGTCTGGCACTGGAATCAATAAGACATGATGATAGTTATTAATGAAATCTATTATAAAGAGAGTGACATTTTCCAGGTGTACTCTGTATATTAATAAAGCAATTTTGACCTACATGTTGTCTAAGAAGGGAGGTGAGATTCCTACCTCCCTGGTATAAGAAAGTTTTCCTGTTTCGGCCACATTTTGTGGTTGTCTGTGAATTGGGACTGTCCTTTAACCAAAGCTGAGAGGACTTAAATGATCTACTTTTAGCCCTGCCACATCTCACTTCAATTCAGTCAGAATGTGAATTACAATGACAGCATGATGAGTGCTGTTTGGATTTTACAGTCTTTCATTATCATTGTCATACATTTTTTTTTAATGATGTTTATGTACATACTTTGTGTACGTTATCCATACTGGACGTCCCAGTCAAGCTTTTCATAGCTTATGACGATCCAGACAAAATGTGTAATATGTTTCATGTACAAACTATGTGCATATTTGTGAATAATGTATGTATATGCATTTTGTGAATAAGTCATATCAAATCAAATCAAATCAAATAATCGACACGTATAAAAAGTCATTTGAATTTGTATCTCCATCTAATGACACTAAACCTTGAAGGACTTTCTTCCATATAGTAATTCAAATGGAAATAACAGGAGAAGGTGACTGAGCTTGAATGCCTTGCATCACACCCACAGCATTCTCAAGATGGAAGGAGGAGAAGCCATATTGAGAGTTACTTAACACTCATCAGTATGTAGAAGTTCAGTTGAGTTTGTATCTCATCTAGTAATGGAGGCAGCTGGTGGGTACCAACAGCATTTGGCCGACCTATTTTCAGGCCTTATGGATGTATCATTATACTGTCAATCTGTGGGCAGAGACCGTCGAATGACATGACTGGCACAGAGGGAAAGGTGTCTGTCGGTAGCACACCTGGGCGCATTCTTGCAGTGGATCCAAACCCCACATCACAAATCAGGTTTAGAGTATCAGGTTTGTCCAGCAATGTGTTGGTAAGCACAGCAACAGAACACACAAATATTCTTTGGTTTCATGAAAAGTTACTTAATAAAATGAATGCATATTTACTCTAGTCTTCCCTACACAGGTTCGGTATTTTCCATCACTCAACACACATTTCTCTTTCATTTCAACTTAAACCTAAATTAAAAGACCACATAAAGAGTCACAACCCCATTCCACTCCCTCCCCCTTCCACATAAAAAAAGGCATATTCCTCACAAAATTCACTTAACTAAGTTCCTTCTCCAGTGTGGAAATACCTCAATTGATGTAATTATGAGCATACTGAAATAGCCCCCAAAAGGTTTGTTTTAAGTTGGTAGACATAAATGACAATGATGAAGGGAGACAGGACCTTGTGTTGATGTCAGCCAGGGAATGAAAAGATGACCGTGGTACACTGCATGTATGTACAATGAGAGCAACCGGCTACAATCTCTGGCCTTGCAGTCTGCACTCTCATTGTACCTGTATGCTTCATATCCATCAAATACTGCTTCACTATTCCATAGGGATGGGCTATGACACTGCCCATTTATTAAGCCAAGAAGCTGTACAATATCATCTTACTATCCAAACCTTTTAGAGTAATCAATTATGATCTATAAGCTCTAGTAACAATCAACATAAGGGAACAGACTAACACTGTAACAAACTGAAGTAGACTTCAACAAGAGTGTGCAAATACACGTATCAATATTTAGCTCTGCACATAAAATAACCATAATAAACATATGAAGATAGGCAACCATAGGTATCCATTAAGACAAAGGAAGAACTCCTATCAGTATAGGACTGTGATGACCGATTGTATGAAAATCAAAACCTTACTAATTATACAATAAAAGTCATATATTCCACTGAATTCTCACACTGTAAATATCAGTGATTTTGTATACATTGGAAAACATCACAAGCTTATCAAATAAATAAATATCAAAATACCAAAGATCAAAGTTTATCTTTCTCTCTCTTCTCTCTTTGTTGTTGTTGTTGTTGTTGTTGTATATTTTGGGTATCATTATTCATCTGCTTGGTACTCAAGCTGACTGAAAGTATGACTTTTCTTTTATGTGTATGAAGGTAATCACTTTGGCTAGCTTGAAAGATGATTGAAAAATGACAGTCACAAAGTGATTAATTCTCTTGTGCAAAAAAAAAAGAGAAAGAAAATAAATGCTTGTTTATGTTGATGAATGAAAATTTGTCAATCACCTCCAATACAACAAAATCAGTGATGTTTCATGCATCAAACAAAGAATTACTGTAAAAGTGGAAATTTTCACGGTGTGAAAATTTTCGTGCATTTCGTGCTACCAGAAGATAGTGTGAAATGAAAGCGAGCAAATATTTTTGCATGCCATATGTTCTCAAGTAGTTAATATCCTAATTCTGCCGAATTCATCTTACCTGCAATCTACGAACCCTCTTCACTTGCTTGATCTTTCCATCATAATGAAGTGGACCATCATCCACTGAAGGCTCCTAGAGGCATCAAACAGAAAGAAGTGTAAAACCCTTTCAAGTGGTACATAAAGGCAAATATAGTAATTCTACTGAACACACTGTCCTCTCTCTTCAAAATCTAGTTGACACTTCATTTCTCTTTTGAAGAATACACATTTGGTATGTCATTTTTGCAGTCTCTGAAACGAAATGGGCAAAAACAGGACTGGAGCTTCACAAACATCTTTTTCTGCAGAAGATTACATTGTTTCTTACTTCTGTCATTTGATCTATATTGTAATAAACAAGGAAGATGTTCAAATCAATTACTGAGTTGTCTCAAGCTACATTTTCATTGAAGTTCTTGCTAAAGCAAAACAAGTCATACAAATTTCAGGCTGTACTGGCAATTTCGATTATGCTCACTCCAGAATGGGTATTCTGCTTTAGCTGCTAATGTTATACAAATATGATATCCTCATCAAGAATGATAATCAAAATACATCATCACTATCTCTACAGAACTTAATTATCTGAACAGGTTATCAAAGATGAAAAATGCAAAATGATTTGAAAAGCGAAATAGTCAGATGAGAGATTTTGTGTTTTTTCAATACAGGCAAATCCTGTTATGACGAAGACCTCAGGACTGGCAATTTTCTTTCAGTATATATTATAGAATGGGTAGCGAGAATCCTGCGATCTGATTGGTCGAGAGCTATGTGTTGATTTTTACTGGCCGCACGCTACGTACGCTGAGTCACAGTGGTAAACATGTTATCGCGCACTTGTAGCAAGAGTACGCGTACTTGTAACAAAGGTTTGCGCACTAAGCAAGCGTTCACGCACTCAAGTTGGCCATGCGTCCAGTAAATACTGATGCATGGCTGGCCGTGCGTCCAGTAAAAACTGATGCATGCTCGTTTACGGCAAGCCAAAAGGAAATGCATCCAGTAATTTTGTCATCGGGTAACACGATAGAAAAATGGGTTTTTGACAAGAAAATTACCCATTCTATAAATCAGATGACGCACATGTCTTTTCGTGCGTCAGACGGAATATAGTGTGCATGCGGTAACTATGGAATTTAGCCTAAACCCACTCGGCTTCGCCTCGTGGGTTAAGCATTCCATAGTTGCCTTATGCACACAATTCCGACTGACGCACTCAGACCTGTGCGTCATTTGTATATTGAAATTTCGCTACAGCCAAACAGTAAAGTATGTAAAAAGATACATATAATAATTTGGGGAACTGAATTTCTACTTCATTGTAACAAGAATTTTGTCAAAACCATGTACTTCTTAAGGGGAGTGCAATGTATTCGGTATTCTGAACCACAGGGAGTTAGTGTATTGGACAGAAAAAGACTTTTGGAGGAATATGAAACTCATTTCACTTATGACTGAAAAAAAAACAACCCAAAAAACATTGTAAGTCAAAGCGTTAGTGCTGCAATCTCATTGAGTTGGCAAAGGAGATATTTTGTACAACAAACTTTCTCAGGGATTCACTTTGAAATCATTTTCTCAAAATCTCCAATTCTCACACTCTCGCTTAAGATGTACTTTCTCCCACTTAACATTTAGCCTTCTCTAGCTCAACTTTAGTTGCAGGGGGAGGGCATGGGAGGGGGCAGGGCCTCCCCTCAGTAGGGAGATTTGTTTAATTTGGGATATAAAATTATGAGATTTGAAGCATACCTGTGAGGCAATTTTGTAAATGTAATTGCATTACAGGTATGCACCAAATCTCATGCTTTTATCAATAACTGGCTTTCTGAGAATAAAATGCAAACAGGACATTTTATAATTTACTTCTGGATTGAAAATTACTTTTTTTCCTTGCCACACCTGGAGGTGTGAGAAATGGATGCTGGGCGTGTGAGCGTGAGATGAGGAACTGAGGTGTGAGTCTCACGCCGGAGGCATATCTCTCCCTCATATTTCAGCAAATGTGGATTTCATAATTTGCTTGAAATATATATATGTATATAAATAGTGCGAGAGATAATTCCCTTCCCAAACGTACGCAGTGCCTCATTGTGGGTAGCATATACTGAAAAAAATTGGACTGAGGCGGACGTTGCTCTCGAGAGCAACGTCCGCCTCAGTCCAATTTCTTTCAGTATATATATATATATATATATATATATAGACATAAAAATCGAAGCCCCCCCCCCCCCCCCCCCGAATAAAATAAGGTGAAGCGGGCTTGGCCTCGTACGTTGTGGGTGCTGCATTATCTTTATGTAGGTGTGACGTAGGAATGACTGCTCGCAGACGTTACAGTATGTTCACTATAATAGCCTTTTATTCTCCCGAGCTTTCAACCGAGTTACCGGGCTTTTTCAAGGGCTTTTAAGGCGTTGGGGGTATGCCTGCTGTGTGTGAGGTCAGTGACACTGACACCACTGCAGAGACTCCAACCCAAAGCACCTTCTGATCTGGAGATTCTCCCGCCTGAAACCCCTAGCAAACGGGAGACTCCAAGTTGATGTTTGCGAAGCGCGAAGTTCCCAGGGTTAGATGCTCTCTGGTGCTATATAAGGATTATTTTTTGCAACATACAATAGCAATAAGTAAGAAATCCTTTCGAACGGGAGACTCAGAGCCAGGGCGGGAGAAATTAAATCCCAAACGGGAGAACGGGACATTTTGCAAAAATGGGTTTTCGGCGGGAGATCTCCCGTCGAAAACGGGAGAGTTGGAGTCTCTGCCACTGACACCGCACACAAGAGAAAAGAGGCAAGAAAGTTTGGCAAGGTATGCTAACAGTGTAAAATTAGAAACATTGACTACAGAGCTGCCAAGTTTCCTTGATTCTGCAGAAGGACCCCTGGAAAAAAAAAATCAGATATCTCTTCAGGTCCTGACAAGAAGATGGAAGAGCATCCTTGATTTGGGATTATTTCTACCTATTATGAGATGCAGGTAGCACACGAAAATCTCTCTGATGTTCATGTGTGAATGTTGCTAGTCCTGGGACTGGTGAAATGTGCTGTCATGTGTTGGATTAAGAGTTGTGAGGAAACATGAGAGAACTCACCAAGAGATTCTTAGCTCTTTGTAGCTCTGGTCGGATGTCTAAGGCAATCTCTTCCATCTTGGATGACTGCAACCTCTGCTTCCTCCTGCTTGATTTCTCTGATGAGAGTGGGGGTGTGGTCGACTCACCAGCTTCTTGACTGAGATCAAGGAAGAACATGATTTATACTGGTTATCTGTCTCCATGGAAACAGGACTTCAAACTGAGTTTGTGTTTGAATTGCATTGCAACATCTGTCTGACTGCAGTGCTACAGGGTACATGAACAATGAATTTTCCTGAATTGGTAGTTATGACTGGTGATTCATTCACATCGAAGACTAGATGAATAAATACTCTGCATCTTGAACTGTGTTTGCAAGGTAGTGACCATGCAAACTTGCAGACATAAACCTAGAGATGTAGGATGTAAAAATAAAACATATACTAGACCCTGTAACAACGCACAGCTTGTTATGAAAGAACAATATAAAATCTTTCCATATTCCTGTAATATGAGGAAAAATGTTAAATATTATATTCATACTGATTGGTAGCTACAAGTTATAAGAATTTCCCCTTATACACTCAGACACCACTGAGAGTGTTCACATACCGGTCATCTGGCTGATCCCCTTCCTCTTTTGGTGTGTCTGTGCAAGGACTGGACGTTCGTGCAGCTGTCACGGCAATGTTCAGCTCCACTGGATTATGGACAGTGAGTATGTTATGACAGCATGTTCAATCAAAAGATCTTAATTCAGTTCAGTCATAATACACAACAAGAGTTTCAGTAAGACAGACAGACACACAACACATTGTTCACAATGATAAGTGAGGTTTTGGAGGGAGGAAATACAACGTAGCATGACTTTAATATCATCATCATTGAAAGATAGAAAACTGTACAAACTGTGTGAATCATGCCACAATAGCATTTAAAGAACAAATACAAAAAAGAAAAGCTTCAAACATGCACAATAGGAAGCAATAAAAGTGGCAAAAAAAAAGGAAAATATTGCAAGCTTTGGAAACACAAGGTGCCAGTTAACAGATAAAGCCTTTTCAGTCCATCAAATTGATACTAAATCAAATCTGAACAAAGAAAGAAAACTAGAAATGTCGCAACAGCAACTGGTGTATGCCTCCGCCATAATGCATGGTTCTCCTAATAGGTCTATAGTACAATGTCTTGACAATGTGTGATGACAGTTTCACACAATTGGCAAAATATTGAAATGACAGGTTTGCCACAAATGTGCTGAATGTTCACTTTCCTAGAACTAGGTTCAATTGGATGAATGATTAAAACGTCAAAGTGCAGGTATTTGGGGGAACTGATGATTTTTACTTGACTTTTGACCCTTTTATAAGTTTATGCATTGAGTAATTATCAAGGAATTGAGAAAAAGTATAATTTCAGTATCAAATGGTAAAATAGTATTATCTAAACCTGGCCTTTGACTTTTGACCTCACAGTTCCAAAGAGAATCACTGTTAGGTAGAACATGCATAAATATATAAGTTTCATGATAATACCTTGAGTTACTTTTGAGATATGGAAGAAGAAGTGCAATTTAGCACTTTCACTTGACCTTTGACCTTTGACCTTTTGGCAAGAAACTTCCCACAGAATATATATTGGGTTATACATGCATACATCAAGTTAAAATAAATCCTTCAAGCATTGCATAAATATAAGGAAAGTAGTGATATTTTGAGGAGTTGACCTTGACCTTTGACCCCGACCTTTGACCCATGACCCCCAACTTCCCTAGATAATCACTGCCCATCGGTACATGCATATATACTAAGTTCCATGAAGATACCTTGAACCATTTGCGAGATATGGAGAAAAACATGAAATTTCAACCTTTTTTTCACAAAATAACCTGTGACCTTTGACCTTTGACCCCGTGACCCTAAAATCCAAACAAAGTATTATCCCCCCAGGATATACCCTCATACCAAGTTTGATGCAAAACCACCTCACGGTTCTTGAGATATCGACAAAAACAAAATGGGACGGACGGACGACCCGAAAACATAATGCCTCCGGCCACTTCGTTGGCGGAGGCATAAAAAACAACCTATTAAAACGTCAAGCTTTATATCCATCAAAGAAATAGAAAAAGAAAAAGAGACCATGAAAAGCTGAATTTCTTGCTTCAACATGCAAACATCAGCAGCTCACCTACATCTGAGACTGTGGATTCTGTTTCAGTGACTGATATGACTTCTCAGGTGTAGAATGAAGGAAACACATACAGAGAAAGCCACAGAAACAAGGAAATGAGTGAGGAAGATAGATCTTCACTGCAAATACATCTAAGGGTAAATGTTGCAAAAAAGTAGTAACTTTCATGAAGCACTTACAAATGTATTTCAAGCAATGAATATCACAATTCATTATTACTCTTTTATAATCACTACATTTACATTTCCGTGTAAATTCCGGAACTTGATGTGAAATACTCTGTAGAATAAACCAATATTTCTTTGATGAAGATGATAATAATAATAACTTGAAGAAAGAAGAAGTGATAATATGATAGATTTGATAGACAGGAAATAAGCAATGCATTACAGATTTGCACACTCACATTTAGACAATCACATAACATGAAGTGATGCAAAGCAGCCATGATTTGAAATAGATAACACATTACGTTCACAGAAAAGCAATTTCCAAATTGTGCCTTGCCTACTTCAGCCTACAGTGGACTCCCATTATAACGAAGTCCTTCGGATCGGCAGTTTTTCTTTCGTTATAACCAAACAAATAAATACAATAGATACATAGAATGGATGATGTTGCGGCCTGAATTTTTACTTCGTTGCAACTGGACTTTCATTATAACCGTATTCATGACACTGGGAGTGCACTGTATTTAGAATGCTCATTTTAAGATAGAATGTAAGAATGGAACAAATATTGAAAGTGGTATGTGGAAATGTGCATAGGTGTCAGTGGTAAATTGCATATTTGAAGAAAAGAAACATAACTGAGTTTCCTTAGCATTACATTTCTTCAGAGCAATAAATTGTGAGAAACCAAAATGTCATAATGTAGAGAGAAGTTCTAGGTAGATCTCTAACCCAAGTTTGGATGCAAATGGAACAACAATTATTCATAAAAAAGCATCTCTGGGTAAATTTGAATACTAATTTCAATACATTTACAGACAGACAATGGATGGGCAAAGGTTGGACAATATTTCAATTTCTTAGTCCCACCTCTATTTTACCTGGCTAAACAACAGAATTTGACCACAATGCAACCTTGTGCACAGCAACAGGCAGGCATCCGCTTATTAAACCCTAATCCCATCGGGGGGGGGGGGGGGGGGGGGGGGGGCCTTTTTGGCCCCCCTACATATCTCGTGGATCGCGCGATCCTCACGAAAATTTGCACTAAGGTAGAGGCCAATGTAATCTACAAGACTGTATAGTTAGATTTTTCAAATTTTAATTCAAGTATTTTATACTAATTAATTTATGCTAATTTATGCAAAAGATTTTTGATTTTTGGTGAACATATTCTTTTCAATATCCTCAACAATAATATTGAAGCAAAAATTCGGCTTCATAATTATTTCTTATGTATTTTCTGTTTATTGAATTTCTTACGTATTTCTATGTTTTTTACTTTTTTGTTTTTGTTTTTTTCATCAAAATTTGTCGCAGAAACTTTTTAAAGCATAATCAGGCTAAAGCAAATCATTATCAGCCATTGAAAGTAAAAATATTTATTTTCATATGAATTGCAAAAACATAATTTACATTAGATTTGTACACAAAATCACCTTTTTGAGCAATTTTTGGGCCGACGAATTTTTTTCAAAGGGGCGTGGCTTCAAAACGGTATGCCCGGGAGCAACAAATTTGGTCTCAAAAGTTGCGCAATACTTGAAAAAAAAAAGTCATAAAATGTCGCGGCAAGAGCATCACGCGTTGTGGAATAATCACCCGAAACGACGAGGGGGGAGGGCCAAAGTGGCCCCCCCGTTGGGAATAGGGTTAAAATATACTAGCTATTTATTATCAATTGCAGATACTTCAGTGAAAGTATATTAGCTTGTTCCTATTTCAGTTGTAGCCACTGCACTTAAATTCCTATAGGTTGACATAAAAAAGTGAAAAATGCTCAGAATTACGATAGAAATTTGATACACTACAAGAATAGCATGTGCTGCTCACAGGATGTCCGATGGACACAGGTCTTAGTATATTGTACTAGTTAAGAAAACTGCTCTCTATAGCAGCATGGGGAAAGGGTCGGGGAGAAAAGATGGTTGCATTGTAGTAGACTTTAGAGCAAAGTGCCCTTGAATCCCAGAAATTTAGGTTCACAGAACCTTTCTGCATGGCTCTTATAATCAATTGAACCAGTGATAAAATGACTTGCCAAAGTGTATGCCAAACATTCTTATTCTGTGTGATTGAGTGCATTGTTAATTTCCAACTTGTGTGTTCAGCATGTACATTTGTATGAAGCATTTTTTCAGGGTAAAGTGAGCAGTGTTACAATATAAGAAAGGGAAATGGGGTAAGTTTTTGTACATCAACTTAAAAAAAAGGAGAAAATTACACTAAGTTGCAGGAAACAATGACCTTTCTTTGACATTGACTATTTGTAGGTAGGGGGTAAGGGGAGAAGATAGGGTTAAGAATGAAGAAGGAAACCATTCATTCAGGAATCTATTTTATCCACAAAAAAAAAATCAAAATACTAATATGGTGGTGCTATTTACTCTATATCCTATCTAATTTGTGAAAAATTGGGTTTCTATTCTATATAAATGATGGTGTGATAAGTGACTGTTAGGTCTATCTCATGATAAAGTCATAATCTTGATGTCCCATGTGTTTTAGGTTAATGTTAATTGTTGTTGTGTAACAGGGTAATTTTGTCAAATGATGTAAATCATGAAATATGATGGTGGAAAACACATTCTCACATGAAGTAATCCAAACAATTAAATGTTATATGTGACCTTGCATCCAACACAACAAAAAAACGCATGCCCTGCTCAACCCTGCACAACCCTGCACAACCCCGCTCAAACCGATCGATAAATTGCCAAAATGCTACAATAATTATAATGAAAGTGCTTCACACGATACCATTTATGTCACATGTAGCTTGCATTCTATGAGGTGATTGACTAATAGGTGATGTTCAATACTGGATTTGCGAGTAAATTTTCAGATTCTGTCACTTTTTGCGTGAAAAAATCATGCCTTTACAATAACGTAGCTTAAAGGGACTGTACAGTACTGGTTGAGGTGGGGATTCAGGTTTCTAAGTTCCTAAGTGAGATAATGAGAAACCTCTAATGAAATATGAAAGAGCATGTAATTTTAAGAAGGATTCAACATTTATTTGATGAAAATTGGTTTCCAAATGGCTGAGATATCAAAAAAAGTGATAATAATAAAAGGCGACAGGCCACGCCTTTATTAGGATCTCTTTGCTTCACCTTGTTTTTGGATATCTCAGCCATTTCAAAACCGATTTTCATCAAATAAACTTTTGATACCCCTTAGAATTGCATGGTCTTTGACACCTCATAGAGTTGCTCCTGAATATCTCACAAAACGTTAAAAGCTAAATCCTCACCTCAACCAGAACTGTACACACCCTTTAAGGTCATTTGAAAGAAAAACAACTATAGATGTGTCATGTAATATCCAATCAAAGCTTGGCATTTTCTCTACAACTCTGTTCATTTCATGTACAGGGTAACAGAAATCTATAAAAGTTACATAGTTTTGAAAAAACAAAATGCTTTTCTAGAGCATGACTATGTTGCGGTCTCAGAATGATGTGGCACACAGGGGGTTTACACAATGGCACATAAAGAGTTAAACATCATTTTAAAGCATAAAGCTTGCTCTTTCAGAATCTGCCATTAATGAAAAATCAATGTCTGGTGACTTTTTTTGTATTTTTGTGATGCAGGGTCACATATATAGAGGTGTGAGTGGAAAAGGGGGAGGCTGAGTGAAATATTTACCTGAAGACTCTGTGTCAGACTCTACTGGGGGTAAATACTTGGCCCTCAACTGGTTGATTCGTTCTGAAAGCTTCTTCCAGAAGCTGTATGATGGGTCTGTAGAGATGATAACACACATGGCAATATTCTTATTATACATTTCAATGTGCATTACAGCAGTCACCTAACTCTTAAATTTGTAAATCCAGTCCAGTTTATCTGCTGACTGTGAAGACTGTTACTGAGAAAAAACAAACAAACAAACAAACAAACAAACATTGGTACTTACAGTTTCTATTGACAATTTCTCACTGATGTATAAATATTTGACTTCAGTATGCTTTCTCCCTAAAACACATCTTATGAGCACTTTTTCTGACACAACATATAACAAGTCTGCACTTTGCAAGAACCTAAATTTGTTTACATTTCTCTTATAGATGGCAAAGAGCAGCAAGGTAACATAAACCAAATTTTGTTTCAGACTGTCCCCCACTTAACTGTTAAAGATCAATTCAAATGCTGCATAAGAATACCTCAAGGAAGTCATTTTGCCATACTTTGTGGAATGCCAAATGTGAGTAGTATCCACGACTGCTTTAACCTAACGTGACGGTCTTACAGGATAAGTCGTTCTATGGACAGTATCTAGTCATAGCACCAATATATTGTTTGCTATAGTAAGCTGTTACGGTAAGAAGCCTATCAAAAGCTAAGTTCTCCTACTTTACCTCTGCTTCTGCATCTAGAACCAGTCTCGGGCCTCCCTTGGGCCAGGACCTCACTTAGCTGCCTGTATGCCTCCTTCCAGTCAACTGTATTCTCACTCATGTAGAACTCCACAAGAAGCACCAGGTCTGGGATATTATGCATGACACCTGGAGGAGGTCAAAGGTGAGATCAGAGTGCTCAGGAATTCATGATCAATACACTAAATAAATCCCTATATACTCCGTCTTTGTTACAAACCCTCCCCCTGAAATGACTTTAGTTCCTACAGTCAAACCTGCTTTAGCAGCCACCTGTCTATAGCGGCCACCTGTCTACAGCGGCCACTGAAAAATCCCCCCGAGAGAAAAGCCCTGTTAAAGACCCTGTGTATAGCAGCCTCCCGCCTATAGCGGCCTCCCGCCTAACGCGACCAGCGGCCACAACTGTTGTTTCCCGCGGTAATTTTCAACCTGTCTATAGCGGCCACAGACCCAATGGAGCCGTAGCCGAACCAGTTATTCAGCGTGTTTTTCTGCTTTGTAGCCGTGCCAGTCATTCCTGGGCAATGTTCAGTGATCACCACCGCTGCATTCATCACTCTTTCTGTCATAATACTGCACTAGTGTTAAGCTTTCTTCATGGTACACATGCTACTGCTACCGGCATTGCTCAATGCATGAAACACGCTTGCACATGCATACGTACACACATACATGTACATGTAAGTACTTACAGATGTATACAACAATGCACACAAATTTGGATAACCTGTGTATAGCGGCCACCTGTATATAATGGCCACTTTTTCGTCTCCCTTGGGTGGCCACTATACACAGGTTTGACTGTATATCAAATGCTTTACAACGAATTTTTGGATGATTTACAGTAGATTTCATGTTGGGACATTTCATAGCAGTGTACAAAAGCAAATGTTCAAGACAGCCATTGGATGGTTTACTTGTCCTTGCATGTCTCACATAACAATAAGGATTCAAAGCAAAGATTGATCAAGTTTGAAAAGGATGCATTGTAGTTACCTAGCTCCTTGCACTTGAAACGCCACAGTTCCTCATGGGAGACTAGAAATTGCCACCTGTGACAGACGCCCTCTACCTGCAGCAGATCGCCAGGTGACAACAAGCTGAAAACATTGAGAAGCACTCTGTCTGGCAGACTGTTGATGTCCATATGGTCTGCAAGCCTGTTACCATGGTGACAAAGAGACAGGCTTTGTTTGATATCTACACTAGAATTAATGATTGTGTTTTATATAAGAACAGTGCATTATACCACAGCACACAACGTTCAAATAGATTTGATGGGGAAAAAATTAACTGGCAGAGACCATTATGAAATACGCAGTGGTTCTACCAAGGAAAAATATTGCAATACTATAGATAAGAAAATATGAATGAAATATTTTCAAATCTATCCTTTTCACTCGCTAATGACCGCAAGTAACACGACATGGATATATAATTGCTGCAGAGAAAGTAGAATATGAATAACGACACCAAGAACAGTGATCTTCACTGCAAACACTAAACCAGAGCAGCAAATGGAAACCTGAATTATAGAACTGAAATAAGCTTTATTTCTTGCTTGATTGGCTTGGATAAGAACTATATTAGTAACATCACTGCAAATAATGTTAATACTCTCATGTCTCTCATGGCTGTAGATACCAAAACTTTCACATCTTTACACAAAGCTCATTGAAGGTTCCTTGGATGCTATTGAGTCTATTCTTTTTAAAAAGAATGAAAAGTAGAAGAATTCAGAGCACAAAATGACACATGAATAGGATCATGACACTTCAACCAATGGAATTCCCTCCACAGCAAACCCTTCTACAAAGATGAACACACATAGTATACAAATAGTGAATGGTCACGAGTGCAATGGTACATGATTTCGCACAAGGTGAAAAATACATGTAGGGGCACTCAACGAGGCGAAGCCGAGTTGAATAGTGCCCCTCATCTTCACCGAGTGCGAGATCTTGTTTTATAAAATGGGTTCAAGAATGTAGCCAATAGGAAGCGCT
This sequence comes from Diadema antillarum, assembly GCF_040938485.1. NCBI lineage: Eukaryota > Metazoa > Echinodermata > Echinoidea > Diadematoida > Diadematidae > Diadema > Diadema antillarum. The sequence continues at coordinate 734,132 of NW_027270976.1, read as the reverse complement.
GAAATGAGACACACCTCCTTCCTTTACTTCAGTACAACTGCACTGCCTGTAATCCTATGGTAGATTGCCGATCGTCTGTGCGCGCGGCGGCTCCTTTGATGAATTGCATGCATACGCGTACGTGCTGTCAATCCTGTAAACAACTTCTAGTTCGGGCTGCCGGCCGGCCGGCCTGTCTTCCCTTGTGCATGTTATGTGGCGTACGTACGTATACTGTACTATACGTACACTTTGTACAGTACAGTAGACCAAGCGTTATGGGACCGGACGCGTACATGGAGTCACTTTGAAGAGCAAATCCAACGATTTAGCAGGTTAATTCTCACGCCGTTTTCAGAGTATGTTGTCTAGTAGGCCTATATGAGGAGTCTATATCAAGTCTTTAAGGTAAAGGGTGCATATTCTATGTAAAATAAGTAAGTTTTCATGCGGGTGTCCGGAAACCCAACCCCCCATTATACTTATACTGTATGTGCGGGACTTCCGCGAGTGCGACGTGCGTAAAAGTTTGGGACGAACATCTTCGGACGTCTTGACCCACACAGGTACGTGAAAAACGCTGAAAAATGATGTTAGTTTTCGAATTTTCGACCCATTTTATAAAACAAATGATGCACAGGATTATTTCGTGGCGTTAGTGTAGGCGTAGTGCACTCGAGGGTATTTACAATTGTGAAACATGCACGAGGCGAAGCCGAGTGCATGTTGCACTACATTGTAAATACCCGAGAGTGCACTACGCCTACACTAACGCACTCTATCCTGTGCATCATTTGTATACTATTGCACGAGTAAAGACCATACACTATGTTTTATACAACACCTCCGACGTCAACTGATGTGGTCCACACAGATTCTTGAGTTTAGCACAGAAATGGTAACCCTTTTTGTGAATAGCAAAGGAGCAGCTGCACAGTTACAGTCCGCCGTCAAGTGTTTGCGTACGTGTATGTAAGTAGATACAGTTAAACTCACCTAAGTCGACGTCGCATATGTCGAATAATCGCGCAAGTCGAAGATTTTAAAAAGTCCCGATTTTTCCCCATTGACTTACGTGTATTAATTCACTCACAAGTCGAATTTTTTAAGTCGAATACTCGCCTAAGTCGATGAAATTTCAAGAACACTTTCACGGAAAAACCATTGAATTCACTGTGCCTAAGTCGAATAAGATTTTATTGTGTAATAAATCACTGTCAAAATCACGAGACGTCAGTTTTTGTTTACATACAGTATTACCAAAAGAAACTTTTGCTTCAATAAACATTAACGTTTCATTAACGCAAGCGGTTTCACCTGAATCGTTATTAATGCAAACTAACGATCGGGAAAACTAACGTTTGTAGTAACGATCCCATGCGCAAATTAACGATGTTTCGTTGACATTAACGATAGGTAAGGCAAGAACTCACGCGGGATTTTGGTTTCCGTTACCCAGACCTGGTGAAAGGACGACGTAGCCCCTGCCGAGTGTAGCGAGCTACGCCTTATATACTTAGCGGAGTCTTTTCGCGAATCGAATCACGATTTCGCGAATGGTTAATACGCGACCGGGGTCACCAAAAACGCACGCCGGGCCACCGGAAAAAAAAGCCCAATGTTTGCCTTCAGTTTTGGAAATGAACAGCGGTAACAATTGGCTCCATAAGATGCTAGAATAAATGTCAGATGTTTCCTCTTAATTTTTGAAATGAATAACTGTAATATTCAATGTGGATAAAGTGTCTTGCTGAAGGGCAAATATCGGGCACACTGCTCCAGCTCTCGGCTCCAGAGTAGACAACATACATGTACATTTTAAATACATGTGTACGCGTGGTGTAACTGTAAGTCGATTTTTTTGACTTACGCACAAGTCGAAACTTGCCTAAGTCGATGTGTTTTGCTGAGTCCCGAGAAGATCGACTTATGCGAGTTTAACTGTATGTACGCATAACCAATCGGTAGAAGTTGTATAAAAAAATGTGTGACAAATGTACACGTTTGCAAGCACACTTGTAATTGATGAGTACGCGCGGCAAATTTTTGTTTACTGTGACATCAGAGCCGTGCAATGGAACACATGCGCTATCCATTTTTTGCTCAATAAAATTGCATAGCTGACAGCCACAGCGTGCAATGGTATTTTTAACTGAATGTCATGTGATGGGCAATCAACTAATCGGATAGCTACATTCTAGGAAGGTGTTGTATAAAGTGCAAGTACATGACTCAATGATGTAAAAATATTGCGAGACAGCAAGATAACATACATTATCATGATTTTACATGACTTTCAATTAAGTAACTGTATCAAATGAGCACAATGAAGATGCACAGCAATAATGTCCAATTTGTTACACACACAAACGTTGTGCAGCATAGCACCATTTTTACTACCGCAGAGCACTGACCAATGAAAAACTGCACAATCAAGGTCACACATCAAACTTTTGCACAAAAAGTACAGGCAAAGTTTGCACATACCAATGCATATATTGCTGTAACCTGAAGAGTAGATGACATATTGAGATGAACAATCAGCATGCAAAAGTCAGTAAATCATATAAAACTATACAAATCATACAAAGACATCAGTATTTAGTCAATGTCTCTATAAATCAATATGCACACAAATAGGGTTACAATACTTTTTGCAACTGACTGACAAATTGCCCTACATTGACGTAAATATGCAATAAATTAATCAGTGTTCAGTAGTAGCCATAATAAAAATCATGGGCATACATACTCGGGCACAAAACTCAACGCAAGAATTTTATTGATTTGAAATAACCTATTTTGTTATTATTTAAATATCAAGTCTGGTCTTTTGTGAAGTAGTAACAAAAAGTAACAAGGATATCCATCTTTGTTATCATTAATCTTTTTAAATGCTGTAACACTCATCAATCAAAATGGGAAAAAAATATTTGATCCCCATTTATTCATAGCAATGTATTTTCCATATCTAGACTGTTTTGATCTCAAAGCTAATTTAGCAAATCAAATGATCATACAAAGAAGCATTATGTGTGGGAATAAAAGTGTGTGTGTGTGTGTTTTTTAATTCTTCTGGCAAAAGCATAACCACTTGCTCACATTTTTCATGGCAGAATATCAAATATTCCTCCATGCAAATAGTATACAGATATGTACAAGACTGGAGTCTATGTTAACCCAAATGTTACATTTTGAATGAGATACAACATATGAATAACAATGTTTACACTAATCTCCTCTATCACTGCAAGATTCTTAACCCTTTTCCTATAAAACTTGGTAATTCCTGTACAAAGTCTCTCTGCACTGCAGGACCTCAAAAAGAAGAGTTGAAAGAATTATTATCCACAATAAACACTACCATTCTTTGTTGGTTTGGCAATGTTTGTTTTTGGGCTGTGCATTCTGGTATCCAGTCATAATCAGTACTAACAATGTAATATTTATCACCTCATATTTTTTCATTTTTGTCTCTCAATATAAAAAGTTTGTCCACGAATAAACCCAAACAAGATGTAAAAACTTGAATATGCATCAAGATATTGGAGTACTCTTCCTGAAATTAAGTTAAAGAAAGGACTTAAATACTGACAGCATAGTGCATGGTACCATACTGAGATTTACTAAATCAATTTGGGTGTTGCATATCCATAACCCAAGATTTTGTTTGTGATGGTATTTGTCCATGGTGAAAATGATAGTCATGTGATATAAGTCATTGCCAGCACTAACCTCTTCATGAGGCAGGAGGCAAAGAACCTGATCAGCTCTTGGTCACACATCTTGATGAGCTCCACCAGGAGGTCTCCTTTCTCATGATCCTCCCACTCCTTCAGCCACTGTGGGATACAACACACATCAGGGATAACTACTTCCTGCTCTGAAGATGATAACACATTAAAAAGACTTTACCTTTGAAATGACTTGTATTCATGACCACCCAAAAACTGCAAAGCCTTTCACCAACAATGTCATTTTAATGTACAGACCATACTCTTTAAGATTTTGTCTAACCATAACGTAGGCTGATCAAATTTCAGGGGAGGCAAAATTAGGAAATTCCTTGCTAATGCCACACATTCTGATATAAACCTTGTACTTGGCCATGGCATGATGACAATACTCATACGACAATCTCGCCTGGTCATGCCCTGTAGAATATGAAAACAAAAAGCAAGGTTGTGATAGCTGATCTGTTCTGAGAATAAGCATTACTGGAAGGATACTGTAAGAGAAGGAATCTTTGCATGCACTCTAATTTTGTGAATTTCGCAAGAGCCAAGATTTGCGAAATTAAAATGCATGTGATAGTTCTTACCTACACTATATGCATTGAATGTTAGAGGCAACTTGCGAAAATTTTCCATGCCACGAAAATATTGTGTGTTACAGTAATGAAGACTTACTGCCCATATTTGCTCCACTTGTTCCTTGAAAACGGCTCTCAATGGCTGCTTTTTGGCTGACACCAGCTGTGCAGCTCCACTGGGCATTGGTCTACCATGGCCATCTCTGGTCCACCACTTACTGGGTTTGAACGCCTTTTGGAGAGATATGTGGATGTCTTCAACATAAGGTGGCTTGTTAATTTGACCTGTGCGAAGGACACCTTTCATTGGTCCTAGAAATGACAAAAAAAGAAGAACATACGAGTCTCAACTCATCCTCTCAATCCTCATTTACAAGTGCCTCATAGTACACGATCCCTCAGTGCAAGGTGGTGTACAGGTGGCATTATTGATCATGTTCCCATCTCCTTCAGCAGATTGTACACAACATTTTTGAGAATTGATTTTTTTTTCAATTAGTTATTAGAAACTAAATGAGCACTGAATGTCCATTGCACATATTGGAAGCATTAGGCATCAATTTTTCACAAAATTTCTTACTCTGTACAATGCCTGCTAAAATACTGCAAAATTATTATCACAGATACATTATACACAGACAAAAACAAACTTTTAGAGGAGATCACTATTCTCTATGCACTCTTAGAGTTGGACACCACTATGAAACACATTTTAAATAGTTTAATGTCCATTAATGCCTAAAATATTGAGGGCAATTTAAGAATGTATCACATCTCTATTCAGCTTCATATGTTTGTGAAAATGAAGCATTACAGGTTCCATTGATAAAAGAAATTAACAATTAAAGATGTTCATATTATAGCCACTTTGTCCTATAACTCTTGATTTGGACAATGCCATGAATTTACTGCTCACTATGGTCTTGACCAAGTTTGTGGAAAGTGTTGATTTTTTGAATAGTCCAAACAATTCAAACTACACTACATATGGTAACTTCTATTTTCATTCACAAATTGCTTCAATCTACATTTTACAATAATTAAACTAGGAGATGTAATCAACTCTATGACCAAACTTGCCTAGCTTCTGAATCTTCTTCTTATCGAAGAAGTCGGCTGTTGAAGCAGCACTCCCAGGAATGGGCTGAACCTTGTTTCTGTGCTGTGGTCTACTGTATTGACTTGCAGTAGAGTTGGCAGTGGAAGGCACAGAAGGAGTCACTCTGTGATTCACACACCAGTTGAAGGTAGATACCTTTTTTGCCTCTAGAGGGGGTAGGGTATTTAACTGACTTTCCCCAAGTGTAGTATCATTTGTCAGTGATGTGTCTGCTTGACCGCAATAGTATTGATTGTAGGCATCCGATCGGGTCCTCTCTTTACGTCTTTCTGATGGACGAGTGGAAAAGGATGATTCTAGAGGGCGGCCAAAAGATTTGTTTTGCTTATTTACAAAAGATGCACTGTCCACACTTTTTCTCTCTATCTGCAGAAAGCCAAGCTGACTGGAAGCACTACTGTGCTTGGTAAAGCTGGTTTTGTCACTCTTTGGTACTCTCAAGGCAGACTCTCTGGATGAGGTAGGACTTGTCACTTCAGAATGAGATGTTTGGTCTAGAGTCTGCAAGGCAATACTTAAAATGATGTCAGCATCTTCCTGAACTTCAGCAATTGGAGATGGTTTTCGCCTCTGATCTCTTTTCAGTTTTGCTTTATGATTCTGTTCTTGTGATTCTTCACTACCAGTACTTACAGAATTTTCAGTTGATGGCTCAGACTGAGTCCCATCAAAACCCTTGATTGCTTCTGCCACTACCTTCCTTACTAAGTTGGCTGCAAAATTATGTAGTAATTCATTAGTAGGTTGTTGGGAAGCAGTCTGGGTGTGCAGCTTGTTTTCACTGTCTACCTCATACCCTCCATCTACTAATTGCACAGCCTTCTCTAACTGTGTATTTGTGGGTATCACATGCTTGGCTGTCAAAGGTGGATAAGAACCTCGAAGAGAAGTCTGAAAATCTCTGTGGAAGACAGGTTCCAATGCTGTGGCAAGGTATTCCAACTGGGCTGTGGAGCACCGGTCAGTAGTCCCACACAACACAATACGTCTCTGCCACGGCATCCATGTCTCAAACCAGTCACATATTGTGCGCAATATTTGCCTATTATTGAAAAAGGTGCTAACATGCTCCCTTGACTTTGCAGTTGGCCTGGCACTCATAACAGATGGGAGAGATTGAAAACTGGCAAAGTTGTGTCCTGATGATCCACCTTTGAAGGCAGGTAGTGGAGATACAAACTGCTCCATGTATCCTATTTTCAACAAGAAAAATGTGATAAAATTAATCAATGTGACATTGCAATACAAAAATCAAACAGACACAACAGCTGGCAAGTTATGATAGCAGAGTCTCATGATTTAAATGACAAAGAAATATTGATATCAACATCTATACTGGCAAAAACTCTGATTCACTGTTAAAAGGGTGAATAAAAATAGCTAAACCCATATCCGCAGCCTTTAGATCATCTTAGCATCACACAGATAACAATAAATAACATGGTACTCATCTCCATTTCTGAAAGCAAAAAATATGCTATCATGCGATGATGACACAGTATTTGAACAACATAATTATTGCATCAAAAAGCTTGATGCAATGCTGTAACATCACCTTTTCAGCAAATAGAAAATTGGACAATAGATTCTACTAAGTCATCCTTTCAAATTTTGCAAATAACAGAGATGTAGGTGAATGAATCCTCTCATTACAGAAATTGAGGGTCAGGCAATGGAATCTGTCCATCCACTGGCAGTTTGGTTCTAGAGTAGCATAGTACAAAGCAGATTTATTAGTAAAATCACTGATATTTGAGCATTTTATTTTTCTCGGGAAATATTGTATGATATTTGATAAATTACACACAACAAAAAAGTTAATGATTGATACCTAATGTCCTAGATTCTATAGTAAGTCTACTACTTATCGACTGCCTATTTTTAGATTGACCATCCTCATGCAATGGCTTCCTTGTGTATAAAATCAAAAGTATGTGTGGGACGGGGCTCAATTAATATGTTTGAATATTTGAATATAAATTATACAAATCAAGAGAAATGAGGAGGGCACAGGTAAATAACCTGAGGAAAGAGAAGGCAAAAAGAATTGAAGAAAATCCTCATTAGTTAATGCACATATATATCTAACAGAGAACAGGCAGTCAGTTAAAATGATGAACTTGTACTGGTGCACAATTAAAAGTGTCACTTGCACTTGCCACTGAGAATTCCGTGCATACATGATGATATGAGTCAACGATCTGAGCCTGTGATATGACTCTGTGGTATTTTCTGCGATAGTGAAATGACATTAGATCTAAATCTGAAACAGAGGAATATTTTCTAAGATACAATTTTTCAAGTCAAGGTCGATGAGGATTGATTTTAAACCATGTGAAGTGTAGAGTTATTAACTGGCTAAGAATATTGAGAAGTAAAGTGAATAAATATTCATACTGTTCTATTGAAATTCATATCCGTCATTCATTAAGATGAAAAATTGGACTTTAACTCCTCATGGTTAAGATTCATTGAAGACACACTTAATCAAGCTGGTCTATCAAATATTTGGTTAGGCCAAAATGAAAACTTTAGATTGTGTTTATACGTTAACTTGCTAAAACTTAGACTGAATGATATTTTTTGTCAGGAATGGGGAGTCGCAGTATGGTCAAACCATGTTTGCACAAATTATAGAATATTAAAAAGCAGCCATGTTTTTGAAAATTATTTCATCACCCTAAATTATAAATCTGATGCTTTTAGTTCATTGTATGTAAGTTTCGGTGAAGATCGCATTAATTACCTGTAAACAAAGGTCGATTTAATGCGAACACATCACATTGTGATATGCAGTGTACACTCTGCTTGTCGTCTCACATAGGAGATGTGTTTCATTACATTTTTGTTTGCCCTTATTTCCAAAGGGAGAGACAGACGTTTGTGTCTGCCTCAAAAGTTAACCAAAATTAGGTTTCCAAGTGCTTTGCACATGACAGAGCTTTTTGATACCAAAAGTACCTCTCAGTTGAAAAACATAGCAAGATTTACTTGCCTTATCATGTCCCAGTTTTCTAAAAACACTGATAAAGATAATCACACAAGCACCATAGAAAAATCTAGATAGTACAAAAAGAGTTGGTTCTACACAGACATGTAGCAGTAGGTTAGTGAAGCAACCTCCTTTGTTAAATGTTATATTCTGCCATTTACATGCAGATTGTCTGCGTATCTTTTCCTTTTATTCATGTTTGTATTCTCATATAGGGTTGGACCTACTACTCATCGACCGCCTAATGTTTATTTGCTTGATAAGAATATTTAACACTGAAATTCACATAAAAAACTTGACCTACGTGATTGAGAAAATCCAGCTCTATCAAATGCCATTGTTCCCTTTTCGATTCGAAGTTTCAGTGCAAAAATATCGCCGACGAACTTGCGTGGCCTCGTTTCAGCTCCCCGCGGTAAATCGCGTTTATTAGGATCAACCGCTGTTTTTGCATTGACAATGCACGCAAACCGAGTTGTATTGAACACCGTGTTGTACGAAGCTTTTAGAAGCCTTTTAGAAACTTCCATAGACATTACATTGTGCTGTCATTACGATTCGGTGAAAATATTTATTCGAAATTTTGTCCTTGATTAAAACCATTAATGAACAGTGAATTATTGCGTTTTCCCACACCATCCTCATCTAGCATTCAAAGCCAATCCATTTTTATGTGCTGGGCAATTCCACGATAAAGTGAACATGACCATCAAATTTTCAAAATCGTCAAATCTCATTCATTTTGGTATCAAATGAAAGCTTAAGGACTGAATTTTTCATATTTGACAATCTTATTAAACAAGGAAAAGTAGAAATTACGCGGTGCGTAACATATGTCCCCGCCGGAAGTAGCATTTTGTAACAAAATGTGCAATATAGGTCAAAAATCAAGGTCAAAGGTCAAAGAAGTCAAAGGTCAAAATTCTGTGTAGAAGTTTTGAAGCCCTCACCTAGTGCCATCACATAAAGCAAACGGAATCGAAATTGGGTTAGAAATGGCGAAGGAGTAGCATTCTGTAGCCAATGTACAATATAGGTCAAAAATCAAGGTCAAAGGTCAAAGAAGACAAAGGTCAAAATTCTGTGTAGAAGTTTTGAAGCCCTCACCTAGTGCCATCATATAAAGCAAACGGAATCGAAATCGGGTTAAAAATGGCGAAGGAGTAGCATTCTGTAGCAAAATGCACAATATAGGTCAAAAATCAAGGTCAAAGGTCAAAGAAGTCAAAGGTCAAAATTCTGTGTAGAAGTTTTGAAGCCCTCAACTAGTGCCATCACATAAAGCAAACGGAATCGAAATCGGGTTAGAAATGGCGAAGGAGTAGCATTTTGTAGCAAAATGTACAATATAGGTCAAAAATCAAGGTCAAAGGTCAAAGAAGTCAAAGGTCAAAATTCTGTGTAGAAGTTTTGAAGCCCTCACCTAGTGCCATCACATAAAGCAAACGGAATCGAAATCGGGTTAGAAATGGCGAAGGAGTAGCATTTTGTAGCAAAATGTACAATATAGGTCAAAAAATCAAGGTCAAAGGTCAAAGAAGTCAAAGGTCAAAATTCTGTGTAGAAGTTTTGAAGCCCTCACCTAGTGCCATCACATAAAGCAAACGGAATCGAAATCGGGTTAGAAATGGCGAAGGAGTAGCATTTTGTAGCAAAATGTACAATATAGGTCAAAGGTCAAGGTCAAAGGTCACGACTGAAATTCTGTGTAGAAGTTTCAAAGCTCCCATGTAGTGCTATCATATAAAGCAAACAGAATCAAAATTGGCTCATAAATGACAGAGAAGTAGCAAATTGAAGATTTTGATCACACACGGACGCACACACGGACACACAGACGGACGGACGGACGGACACACGGACGGACACACGGACACACACACGTACGGAGCCCGTTTCATAGTCCCCTGCTCGAACTCGTTCGGCGGGGACAAAAAATTACATCATTAACTTTGCTAAATGTGTGCATAAAATCAGCATAATTAAATTTGACATAAATATCTGAAAAATATAATGAAGTTAAATGAATGTAGCACGAGAAAATGAAAAAGGAGGTAAAAGCTTTGCCTTTGTTTTCAGAGTTTCAGGGTTGAACATCATTACCAAATCATCAAAGTGCAAGATTTTCTATGTGTTAAGCTTCAGCGAACATCGCAAATACAATCATCAATAATGTCACGGTGTTACGGTAAAAACTGATGTTTTTAGTATTGTTTGAAAATTACAAACACAAATGGGTTTATTTTGACAGCCCAAATCATGACCACATGTAGCTACCATATACAAGTACTAAAAAGATGGTAACTCATTTTGTTAATTAATTAAAGCTGATTAAAATGTGTCACGGTGTTACAGTAACTGTAACACCGTGACTATAACACCGTGACTTCCATTGCAATAACACAGGACACATACCGGATTACACATGATAATTAACCGTTGAAGTGACCATCTGATTTCTCTGTCACATTTACTCAAAAGATAGAGGTTTTTCAAAGATTGTTCATAACAGATGGGTCAAGCTATATCCACAAAGATTATCACTTGTACTTGTTGCCAGCATCATGCAATTTTAACCCTTTCTGTGCCAAAAATCGAGAACTGTGTTTACAATGCAGTGTGGTTTGATATGTCAATCAACACTCAGAGCACATGGTGGGTTAAAATGGAAGCAGTCCACTCACAGTGTTTCACCTACCAGATTCATAACTATCCAGAGCAAACATTTCTGAAGGTTTTGAACTTTTAATTACAGTAAAGGCAACAGTTTCAGTTGAGTTAATCCCCTTTGTTTAACATTTTTATCATAACTGACCATTTTACCACATGGTTTGACTCTTCTTTTGTAGACTCAAATGTGTTCCTAACATGATAAACAGTCTGAAGTCTTGCTGCAGCTTCCTTGGTATCCTAAAGAATTACTTAGGGCATACTGTAAGCTAGATCGATGTGTCCACCTAAAGTTAATCTCACTGGAATACTACTTTCCTGTGCATGATGCTGTGCACAATCTTAGAAGTTTCACCATTAAAAGAGCCACACTCACTAGGATTTATGTGTATGAATGAGAATTTGCATTGTAATCATTTTTATGTACATGTTCATTTTCCAGTACATCTTTGAAAAAGAATAATAATCATGGTACATTTTGTACCACACAAATTGCTTGAATGATTCTTTTTATTGCTACTGAAATTGCTAAGTGGGTTCACCTGGCTTTGTGACCAAAGCTATTAAAATCAAAGTTTCAAATTTGAATGTCATCTTTAAATATACAAATTGGACTTTTAAAGAGTAGTTGTAAACCCTAAAAGTTCACTCAGAAATATTTAACAAGCTTTCAATGATGATAGAGTGAATTATGTCTCAAAACATAAAGTATATTTTACTGAAAGAGCAGTGTTCCTGACTGTAATGTGTACAAACGTATATGACATGTCACGGCGTTACAGTGCAAAGTTTTTCTTTACTTTGTTGTTTTTGTTAATCTGTTATGATTTCAATAATTTTCTGTTTTATCTGGAAGTGTTATACTGTGATGTCAAACATTCATCATGAATCATCATTTCATTCTACCTAATGGAGAAACACTATGAGCTGAAAGTAAGACAACAGGATTCTCCATAGGTTTTCTACACACATTTCAGAGGTCACGGTGTTACAGTCACGGTGTTACGTTGCACTCATTTAAAATCTATGTCATAGTTTTCCTGTCAATTGATTCTTCAATCAAATTTTGCTTGATTATTATCATCGAGTCTCTAGTACATCCAACGAACAGATCCACTTATCAAAATGTTTATTAACTTCACAGAGTTTTGTCCGTAAACAAAGTGCACAAAAACCCATGTCCATTTTGCGTCACGGTGTTACAGTGGTAATTAATTGTGCATATTAAACTCATTTACCACAGCAGTTTTTCTTCCTTTCTTTTGTTTTCAAAATTGCTTATGACGATATGCATAGATACACGATAAAAAATTTTCTCAAGTGTTACATTTTAATTATTATTTACATTTGATGAGTGAAATTATACTCAAAAGTGTCACGGTGTTATCGTGGAATTGCCCTGCTTTGCGCGCAGAGAAGTGCGTACTAAGTGTTCAGTGCGCGAATTATACGCGGTCGGTTTAAAAGAAGGTGGTCGACATGTAGTAGGGCTACCATACCACATACACGTATACACTAGGGCCTATATCAGTTCGGGAAACCCACTCACAAGGGGGGCCCCTCCTTATAAGTAACCCGTCCCCCTTATAAGTAACCCCCGGGGCACCCCTTATAAGGAGTCTCCACGCTTTTTTGAGTATTGTACTCAGTCGCCACGTCTGCACTCAAGCATTGCCGCGCCGCCGCGCCTGGCGACACTCACGCCAGTAATCGCTCGCATTTCAGCATTCGCATGGGTCGTTTGACATCGCATTTAAATCCATGATTTTAGATATGATGCCTCGAACCGATTTTGCTCAAATTTCGTGAGTAACTAGGAAACTTGTGAAGCTTTATGGACATAATCAAGCGAATTGCCGCAGTCCTTTCATTTTCGCGTTGCATTGCAAAAAAGCGTGGAGACTCCTTATAAGGGGTGCCCCGGGGGTTACTTATAAGGGGGACGGGGTTACTTATAAGGGGGACGGGTTACTTATAAGGAGGGGCCCCCCTTGTGAGTGGGTTTCCCGAACTGATATAACTATACACAGCCCTGTCACCGTACACAACTTCACAAGTGTCACGACAGGGCTTTACCGACGTTCCGACTGGAGGCAATGTACAGTCTGTAAATCTTCAAATTCTGGGGCGCCGACACTATTCTGAATTTACGACACCATATTTGTTACTCAGACTATGTAAAATGAGAACTTTATCTATTTAGCTTCCGTCTTTAGCTATCGATATTGACATACAGATCACAACTTACCGAAAATGAAGCCTTTTTTAATTGTATACGCTGCAGAAATTGTAGAAATCGCAGAAATGATTCGAAATGCTGTCGACCGAGCGGGCGTAAATACAATCTCTAGCAGCGCAATTTGCATTGTTCAAAGCTGGGAAAGATTGTTTTTTAATCGCCCAGCTACGATCACAGCATTCCGGGTTAAGTAAGATTGGACTTTTTGCTCAGTGTATGTTGTGTGAGGGATTACTATGGACCGGTGATTCAACAGCGATACCATGCTCATTCACATACCCTACTCCCTCGTCCAACCCTCCAAACAAGCATTTCAATTCATGTGACATGTGAGTGATTCGTACTAAAATTTGTGATAAGATTAAGAATGTAGACCACTAACGGTTAGAAATTTTCAACAGTTTTGTTGTGTGGACGTGTTCGAGGGTCTGCCGTCTGGTCTCGTCTGGTCGGGCTGGGGCCTAAAGTATTATAGTATGGGGCACCACCTATCGACAGGGCACCTTCCCATCGACACCCTGCGTATCATGGCTGTTTGCGTATAGAACAAAAAAGTACGCGCGGGATTAAGTGTCATTAGCTATAAAAACAATAAAAACGAAGAAACGAAAATCAAACTCAAACAAACCAAGCTAAAAATTACACATCCGATCAGTAACGACGCATGGCTGTGAAATTCACGTGTATTACCTATGGCCTGTGAAATTCACGTGTATACCTATGCTGTGAAATTCACGTGTATACCTATGGAGGAGAGGGGGTGTCGATCGCAAGGTTCCCTTTTTAGCTGCGCGAAGAAAACGGAACGCACGCACTAAAATTGCGCTATTTTAAAACGGAGATTCATAATCAACGAGACGGTCACGACATTCAAAACTGCAGTATTTATGGCATATTTGAGGTAAGAATTAGGCGGATTTGTATTATATTTTTAGAATAAACAAGCTACAGATCCTTAGGGTGTCGATACGTGGTACCCCCAACCCTACTAGTAGGCTCCTATTACTTATAGTATTAGGGTTCTATGATTATCTTTTGAAGTTTTGAATGGTTAACTGTGTCGTAGAACTATCTAGGTAGGCCTAACACCTGTTAGTCTATGTGTTATGTCTCAGTAGACTCTAGTCTATGACTAGAAATTGCAACGGTTAGAATTTATGTGTAAATCTTCTATTATATTCCCTGGTTTGTCATATTGTTATTTATATTCTTTGTTTGTACTCTCATACCCCGAGAGGGGGTCGAAAGAGTCAATACAATTCACTAAGACTAGTAGACCTAAATTAGGCCGAGTAAAAACCAATGACTGAAATCATCTCCCAGCGTGAAAGCGAATTCATGGGACCACGCTATACGACTGTATAAAGCTCGCATATAGGATTCGGAATATAACATACAGAACCTACGGCTCGCTACGACTTCTAAGCTAAGTCCGATACGAACTCAACTTAGCTAGACCTAAGCTACATAAGCGCGATCACTTAGAGATCTATATAGCGGATTTACGATTGAAAGATGTACACAAGTTTAAACATACCGAGTCAATCTGTTGAAATCCCGAAAAATAAAACGTAAAATTTAAAGACACTTCGTGCGATGTCGCATGTCGGCATTTCAGTCGGTTCTAGGACGTCGCCATATTGATTACAACGTTACTAGGAGGAGCAAGCTCAAAGAAAAGTTTTGTTGTTGTTGTTCATTTATTTACCCTATAATAGTAAAATACGCCAATATATTCATTTTAAAAATTATTTGATATTATCATTAATTTTTAAAATGCAAATAAAAGGTAAAAATTATAACAATTGTATGATTTATCTTATATTAGTAAACAAGCTGGCAAATTACACACTGTCCAATGAATTACGACAACAAAATTTTCCCACGATTTGAATGCATCAACAAGCAATCAAGTGGGCATGTGCGTGTGAGACGTGAGAGTGGAAACGTGTAAAGCTATACGTTCGTGTGCGTGCGTGCATATTAAAGCAGCTAGAGAGGTACACTCCAGCTGGAACACAGCCTCTGCTCTGATCTGTCTAGATAGTGGCGTAGTGCACGACATAACTCCGTATTTCGCTTCTTTTCATCAGAAGAAAGGTGTACCAGATATACAGATGGGGGTTGCCACAGAAATGCCAGAGGTGGGTGGAGTGCAAGTTGATTTTTTGTTTCATGTTTCTTTCTTCTTTTTTTTTCTGACGAACACTTGCTGTTGTTGTTGTTGCTTTTATCATTCATGAACTCTAGCAAGTCTAGACTATCAACTAGCTACCTTAGCTAGGCCCTAGCTTCTCACCCTACTGGCAGTAGTAGGGTGAGAAGCTAGGGCCTATCACTGTGAACAACGGTTCCTTTTGCAATTGGCAGATATATGTTTTGCTTATCTACCACGTCATTGGATCTAGCTTTGTGTTTGTTTAAGTGGGTATCTCATTTGCTTGGTTCAAGTTGCAGACTACTATCCGGGGCGCTCCTTTTGGCTTAATACTTCACGTTTGGGCTGGTCGCAGTTTTAGGAGACTACCAGCACTGTAGTGGTACACTGGTAGGTGGTGATGGTGACGGTTCTGTGACAGTTGCTCCTGCAACAATTGTTCCCATGAATTCTGCACGCAAAGCCAAGTCACAAAGACTATTAGTATTCAGTATCGTCTGCAAGTGAATCTCTCCACTACCTTGCGAAGACCCGGCTATAATTGGCAATTGGGGACCAAAGAGACACTCAGTCTCTGCGACTGAGGAGACATCTCTGAGACGTTGAGGCTGATGATCGAGTCTCCACAACTTTTAGTGTGACCTTATTAGGCATTCTATACCGGTATACTGTATAGGTCCTTGTGTGTGTGTTAGTTATATAATTCTGGAACCAGTACCTTACATTGCACTACTTGTCATTTTTAGAAAAAGAAAAAGGCCTTGGTGCCCTTTTGACCAGAATTAGTTGCCCTTTCAAATGGCCTTGATGCTCCTTTTAAATTTGGGTTATCCAAGGCCACTTTGCCCCAAGCCAAAAGTGCACCTTTAAAAAATTTATTTCAAGCCCTGCTATGTGCACATGTATGTGACCATTCTTGAATATAGAGAAAATATTATGCAAATACATATTTTGATCATGTTGTATTTATACACTTAAAAACTTTTCAGATATGGTTTGTAAAATTGTGTATGCCATAAATCTAAATACATGAATATAATGTATTAGTACAAATCTAATGACTTTACTGTTTAACAAGCATCAGCTGGTGAAACATGTCAAAATACATGTTCATGTGTGGAAAAAAAAAAGTTATCCTGCTATTGTATCATCTAGACATGATAAAATGCTGCTTTCTTCATTTCAGCTGAAAGACCAAAGCAGGAGAGAAGATGGAGCTTCTTCTGGTTTTGACTCCTCAGATGATGAAAATGAAGCCATTGACAAATCTCCATTCAACATTAGCTGGTGAGATACAAGTGTATGATAGAAGCAGTATGTTTATCAGCAACCAATATACAAGTACATGTGTACATTGTATTGTGAGTTGGTGAATAAACACTGGTTCACAACTCTGGGCGAGGATTAGAGTAGTACATACAATGTCGTATGGCGCCATGTTCTATTTTGGGCTGTGATACTCAAGGTAATCATTATTTTTTCTAAACATCAGGAGACCTTTGCTGTCATCAAAAGAGATCAAAACAGTCATATCAACATAATTTTTAGTCAGACTCATAAAAAGATATATGTACAAAGTATCTCCTTACAGGTACAACAGAACATATAAAAGAGCTGTACTAATTCATGTATGCCATGCAAAAATACTTCTTCAAACATAAACTACAGTGTATAAAAGAAATAGACATGTATGTGTTTATTTCATCACTCTCTAAAATATTGTCTAACATTTGTCAGAATGTCTGTTTCACTCTGTTTTTTTTTTCCTCTTAGGTTTAATTGCAAAATGTGAATTTGATCATAACTATTGGATTGTATTCTCTTTATGTCATTGATTTATAACTACTTAAAGAATTAATATTTCATTTTCATGAGGGTTTCTGTGTGAAAAGTGTGATTCTTTGCCATTTTAAAGGTCCTGTTTACCTTTGGGAACAGTGATTTAAAAAAAATTCAAGATATGACATTTAATGCATCTATATGTGTAGGTCTGTTGTACCATAAAACATCCTATAAATTTTTGCGATAAGGACCAAGATAATATACAAGGGGATTCTGTATTTTTTTTCAATAAACCGTAACTTTAGATGGTTTAATCTGGAAGCATTTTATTATAACTATTGTTCACATTTTTATTTAACAATACTTAACATCGATTTTACCAATTAAGATATTTACAGTGAATGTTTCTATTCCTAACTCACATTTTCTAACTACTGTATTTTAAACACTAATGCTGGAATTTTGTTTCATCTGCAAATGGTGAATTATGCCTTTAACTGTTATGAACTGTTTTCATTTCTTGGTCAAAGGATGGACTTGTCCGAATATGGAATATCTGAAAAACTTGGAGTCAGTGGACTGCCAGGTAAGATGTTTAATAATTTGTTTAGATTTTGTTGTTTTGAACAATTACTTTCAACATATTAATTTTCTTTTGATGCACATAATGACAATTATGCATTATCCCATAGGACTATTTTTAGTGCATTGATTTTATAAAGACAAAGCTTCACTGCACACACTGTTTTTTATTCTACACTTAACCATTCCTTATTTCATGATTCCTTATTTCATGATCATGCAACTTGTCACTCCATGTTCAAGTAAACTGAGGAATATGGCAAAATATAAGTGACAAGACTATTTGCAGACTTTTTATAAAAATGAGACAAAGAATATTACAATGCTATGTGATGTTCTGGAAAAAGTTTCACATGCTTTTATGCAGTAATGGTAATTGGTGGCAGTTTGGCAAGTATAGTGTTTAGTACATACTGTGAGGATGTCATGTCACATTCTTTCCAGTGAGGTGGTCAATCATTTAGCACTTGTAACCCTTTCTCGAAAAATCATCATAGTTAAGTAACTAATTGCAACATTGATTTGACGTGAAGAACACTTCAAACAAATTTTTCATGTCAATAAAAAGAATGGATGCCTACATGTCAATGAGAGCTTTGTAAGGTGATGACATCATTGTCCTATCTTATTGACCCCCCCCCCCACACACACACACACACACACACACTCAGACATTCCATTACCCCTTATTTGCATTTGCAGGTGCGATTGGTTTGCTCTGCTTTCTTTTTTTCTTTGGTGAAAATAACTGTAGAATGAAACTTCAAGGTGGTAAATCAAATCAAGGTGAATCCAGCCACTGATGACAGGTCCCATGTAGTGTTTTAAGTACAACTTAAGTCAGATTGTGATGAAACTTATTCTATTCTGTTTATTTGACTTTAATTTATGATCAGTTGCATTGGAATTTTGGTGCTTATAATTTTAATAAATATATCAAGAAAACATGGGCCACCCATGAATCCTCATGCTACGGTACCAGGTCTTCAAAGGGACTGTACAGTACTGGCTGAGGTGAGGATTCAGCTTTAACGTTTTGCGAGATATTTAGAAACCACTCTATGAAATGTTAAAGAACATACAATTCTAAGGGTAATCAAAAGTTTATTTGATGAAAATCAGTTTTGAAATGACTGAGATATCTAAAAACAAGGTAAAACAAAGAGATCCTAATACCGTATGTAAAAGTTGTGGCCTGTCAATTTTATTAGGATCGCTTTTTTGGATATCTCAGCCATTTCAAGACCTCATCACATAAACATTGAATCCTTCTTAAAATTACATACTCTTTCATATTTCATAAGAGCTTTCTTATCATCTCACCAAAAAAATGTTATAAACCTGAATTCTCACCTCAACCAGTACTGTACAATCCCTTTAAAAACAGACAGGGACAGACACAGGCACAGCACTGCATACATGTACATAGTATCTTGTGAAACCTTCTCCATTCCCTCTGCAGGTTGCAGATTTGATGAAACTTGGAGAAGCATCGAAAGTGATGTCAGTAAGTTCTCTCTTAATTAAGTTTCTCACAAGTCTACTTCAGTCAGGACCAGTCTGCACATGACCTTCTCATCATCATGTGAGCTATTTTTGGTACTGTTGCTAACATTTGTGGTGTTGATCGAATGTTTATTTTACATACATTGTTGAGATTGAATAGACACATAGTAAATGTGAAATTCATTCTTGAGGCAGAAGTGTATAAATCAAGACATGATTGTTCCAGGGCTGCCAACACTGGAAACTAGTTGAGAGTGAGACTCCCATAGGCCAATGCTATAATTCAGGAGTCAAAATAAGTGAGATCAATAGAAATGCATGCAAATGAAATAAAGTTTTAGAGTGAGAAAGGACCAAAATGAGTGAGTCTCATGCTCAATGCGTGAGAGTTGGCAGCCCTGTTCACATAAATCTTCATGATAAAACCATATGCAATGTCAAGGATGTTTCATCATTTGATTTCTTTTATCATCAGGTAGTCTGATAAGTCAAGGTGTTGAAGAGGTATTTGTGCTCTGCACAAGAGGTGAACTCTACAAGTATCGAGTACCACGTCTCCTGCAGGAGTACACAACAGCAGGGCTGGCAGTCCACCATTATCCCTTCCCGGATGGTCTTGTGCCCTCCCCCGGGAACTGCCTGAAGATGTTGGATGAGATTCGGCTCAATTTGGTTGCAGAACGCGGTACACTGGTCCACTGCTATGGTGGGATAGGACGGGCAGCCTTGATTGCAGCTTGTCTCCTTCTGATGGTGGATGAATACATGGACTGGAAAGATGCAATCACAAAGATAAGACAGCTGAAAGGTTCCAGGGCCATACAAACTGTCAAAGTACGTTCAAGAGTGGTAATTTGTTATTTCTTATCTTTACAAGGTTATTCCCTGCCCCACCACCACCCCAAAAAAAGAACAAAACAAATTAAATTAACAAAAATAAAATCTAAATATTTTAACACTCATCTTCTTTTGTCAGTTTGTTTCTCCTCCTGAATATTGTTATGAGGGGACTTTCTGTCCTGTAAAGTGCATTCTACTGCGGGATATTTAAAAAGCAGGAAAGTAAAAAAAAAATGTGATAAGTGTATCAATTATAGACACTTACATTATGACATAAGCATAACTGCAGTTAACATTTCAGTCACAAATTTATTTTCACAACTAATTCATAATGAAACATATTCAGGACAACACCAAATGCAATGCAATGAAAGTGTCATCCTTGGAGCAAAGGAATGTCATGAAAGTAGTTGACATGCTCATATTCATTTGAATTTAACATAGACACTCAAAGACACCTTTGGGCATGTTGGACGTTGGGTCCACAAAGGTGTGTGTATTCTAGACCACAATTAAATTGCCTCTTGCCGATCAAAAGTTGGTAAACTTCTTTGTAGAATTTGTCATGTCATGTGAATGAGAAATAGGGAATTGTATTTTCTTTATGAAATTAAATTGAACTAATCAAAAAAGAAACATTTCATGTTGTTTTGGGGTTGTTGTTGTTTTTTTTTTGGTGGTGGTGGTGAACGTTTAATATTTATCCTGGTTATTATCACCATCAATAGATGGAGATATAGTGTTCAGTGTACTGAAGTGTTAAACAGTGCATTCCTGTTATAATGAACACAGTTATATCGAAATTCCTGTTTACAATGAAGTAAAAATCAGGCCGCAACATTGTCGACTCTGTGTTTTTTATTGTTAATTTGTTTGGTTGTAACAAAATTTTGATGTAATGAAAGAAAACAACTGGTCCCGAGGGCTTCATTATAATGGCAGCCCAATGTACAGTATCGTCTAATATATTTATACATCATTTCATTTCATGTGCTTCCTTTCTATCTCATGTTTTTCTAGCAATACAACTTCGTCAATGACTTCCGCAAGATGAGGGAAGAGTATGAATCAAGTATTCCCGACTCGGACAGACGATCCATTTCACGCTAGATGAACAGCCTCAGGAGATGGTTGCCTACAAATGTCAACTCTTCTGTGTCAATCTTTTTCTTCATATCATGGAAGACTGATCGTAAAGTTGGCTCTTGGTTTACTGTACATGCTGAATGTTTCGCGAGGTTTTTATTTTCGCGAATTATGTAAGTCACGTGCTATTTGCGAAATTAAAGACACGCGATAATATTGACTCTTATCCCATGTGGATGTGACGTACGCATGTACATTTCTCCGTTCAGTACAAGACTCCACGATCGCGAATTTAACCACTTGCGAAATCGTCGGGAATTCCCGATTCGTGAAAATTTCGACTCGCGAAATATATGGCGTATGCAGTATCCTGGCAACAAACTGAGAAAAGTTGTCTAGGCTAATTCACATCAGGATTGATGTCACATACAGTTGTACAATTCAAATTCCATTTTTCTTCTATCATCATTCTAATTTGGAAATACATGTACGTGTGTACAAGATTGTATTTTGTAGATAGAGGTTACAATTGTATAATCATGAGCATGGAGTAATTTCCTTGATCTTGAGAGTATATTTATAACAATGTAATTTTTGGCAAATTACCAATCATGAATTACATGTACAATGTAATCTGCATATTTTTCTGTCTTCAAAGATGCCTTTCTCTACCACATGTGGTTGTGCATAATTTATTGGCAGAACTCATGATGACAGAAGTTCAATTACTTTCAGATAACCAAGAATGGAAATGCATGTACAGCACTCATATTTTGTGTGTTTGTCTAAATTGGAGAGCAATAGTGTATGATATACATAAAGAACCCTTACTATGTATGTACAGTGCACTCCCGTTATAACGAAATGCTCGGTACTGGCAATTTTCTTTCGTTATAACGAAATTTTGTTATAACCGAACAAATACAATATATAACAAAAACAAGGAAACCACGTATATATATCATATTCTGTTTGCTGAATACTCATCATACACTGGAAAGCTATCTGAAGTGTGATGGGATAACTGTATTACAATAATAAACGCAAGTTCCCCTCAGAAACTGTGCGTGACACAAGGAGCGAACACACAGTGGTGTGAAGCGTTCACCCATGCAGAGACGCTATATGCTTGTTCCGCTACGTATTTTCGAAAGCAATTTGCATTTCGTTGTAACGGAGCACATTTCTTTTGTTTTTTTTTTGTCTGTGGCGCCCGGAAAAGACTTCGTTATAACGGAAATTTCGCTATAACCGTGTTCGTTACAAGCGAATTTTGCACCATAGACTTTAATGGTGATAATTTTGGGACCAGAAGATTTACTTCGTTGTAACGAAATTTCGTTATAACCGTGTTCGTTGTAACGGGAGTGCACTGTATACATCTAATTGTACAAGTGTATTTACATTAATAGCGAGTCATTATCTTGACCGAAAGATCGGTCTGTATCTGGTCATCAGGGATATATGTTCCGCGGAGACTGCGTCTGGCTTCACGGATCTCCTCCTATATGGAGGAGAGCGATTACGTTAAAAAAGAAAGACTCCTCCAGACAGACGGATCTTTCTGTCTAGTCATTATCAAGCCTACAATCTGTGTTATTGGAAAAAGATTATAAATCTTAAGGCTAAGGAAAACTCACTGGTAACACCATACAATGTACTATGATACAGTCAAACTTGTCTAAGCGGCCTCCTGCCTATAGTGGCCACCTACAAAATTAAAGGTGGGCGCATGAGCCCCCCCCCCCCAATTTTTTTCTTTTTATTTCTTTTGTTTTAACCAAAAATAAAGAGGGGGAACGCACCCGGTGCGCCCCCCTCTGGATCCGCCAATGGTACCTACATGTATATGTATCAAATGGAATAATCCCTTCATTGGTGTTGTCTTGCATATCATGTACAAGCTTTACCTTGAAAAATGCATTGGTTTAAAAACAGCAAAAAAACAAATAAACAAACAAACCAAATGAACAAACAAACCTGACTTCTTCCAAGGGAAAGACATTTTATTATAAAAAGCCTCTTTATTGCCACTCACCATCTACATTACCCACACACTACCATGTGTAAGTACAATGTATTTGTTTGATGCAACACACATCAAGGTATCTGCTGAATAGACTAGATTAAAATGATACACTGTATATTCTGTTTATGAGTCACAATGGGAGAAGGAAGACTAAATGGAGCCAGAGAAGAGGACTAATACAGTGTGTGTAGATAACAGTAATCATGTGATATCATGCTTTCCAGTACAATTGTATTGACACACTCTAAGCAAAGGACTTGAAACACTTTAAAATTTTGAAATTTCCCGAATATTAAGGAAGAAACTAACTATTATTTATTCATACGTACCTGTATCTTGTCATTACTATGTATCTGGCAAATTGTGAAATCTAGTCACATATTAACATGTTTATTGTGTGTAATATAGTGTAAATAATATAGTTCATATATTTTGGTATGTGGGTAGGTGGCAGAGACTTTGTTGATGGGATGTATGAGAGGGGAAAATGTGTAATTACTGGACTTCATGTCTCTAAACTTAAGCTGTGATACCTAATAAATGGAGCTACATGGCATTGTAAATGCAATTTGATCACATATTTTCCAACAAATTGTACAATATTACGGCAACATTAATTTTTAAACTTTGACCATCCAAACCAGACAAATCGTAGCACCAAAAGGTACCATAGGGAAACACTCTAATGAAAGAGAAACAAACCCAAAAGCAGAGTACATGTAATTCATTACAGACAATAATTTTGATAAATTTGTATCACACAGCATGAAATATACTTGTTGCATGTCACTGTCATGTTTTAGGTTAGTTATGTACATGAACACCTTGGCGAGTACTTGTATTGAGGGACATTCTCCCTATCAGTCGATCTACTGCACTTTTTTTTTCAATCACCTTTCCCTATGACAGTTGTACCTTTTGTTTGGTTGAGATACTGAAAAGCTGTAAAATCATGTCCAGGGGGTGTTTCATCAACGTTTGTCAGCGCTGACAATTTCAGCAAAATCCTCGGTTTTGATTGGCTGAGATGCTCTGGTCACTGACTGTTACTATGGTGATTCAAGTTGTCAGCGCTGACAAACGTCGATGAAACACCCCCAGGTTTCTGGCTTTTGAAATACGTACCATGTATTTTCATGTACTTGCACTTTTATTTGAAATTACAACACAAAGCAATTCAGATTAAAATCAGATTGTACGACTCTTATTCTTGCTACAATGTCTCAATACTTCGTTTTCACACTTCTCATTATTGGCCTTGAAGGTGTTTGTCATCGTGTGTATATAATTGTCTCTTTTTCACATTTTTCCCCCTGCAAGTATGTGACATGGTGGTAAATGATACATTATCAGCTTCATTACATCTAACTCCGTTAAGCTGGATCTTCATGAGACTGACCCCCCCCCCCCCCAAAAAAAAAAAAAAAAAAATTGACTTAATAGGCGATACATGTACAACACTATTGCACTGTGTGAGAGGATACACTTATTGCAATGAATGTGAATTTGGCCTTTTTTCATTCACTTGCAGATAAAGCTCGTTACAAGTGTTATTTGTACAATGTATACCTACATCTCTGGTGTTTTACCAGCTACAGATGTGAAAGTGTGACATCATCTGCTTTCTGGCAGAGAACTTTCTCTGGGTCTTGCCTTCCTATTGGAGCAAAAAATCATGGAGATGTACGAGTTGTATCAGCCATTTCATTGGCACAGTAAATCCAATCATCCTTGCAGTTCCTACCATATGGGTGTTATTGGCAGAGCTCTCATGAGTAATTGTCAACGATTGATAAAAGAATACATCACATACATAACTTGGTTTGCTGGTAGGATGTGTATACTGTACTCAGTACCAGGTACATACATTATAGGTTGTACATGTACAATGTACAGGTGTACAGGTTCCTACAATGGGGAAGGTCTGTAATCCAGACAATTTTCTTGAATTTCTACTTTTGTGAAAATGATGGAATGGGACGTGCTTATTCTATTTCTGTATTTTTGTCGTTCTACTATTTCTCAATCAGTTATAAACAAGCACATAATCAATCACTGTATCTGATATATAATGTATGCAGTGCAGCTACAGCTCTCAAAAAGTCATGTGTTTGTGTGTGTGTGTGTGTTTGTGTTTAAATCTGAACTGTGCTGTCATTCTCTTGTATTGCTTGTGTACATGTAACACATTGTTGTCTGCAGTTTTTGGAAGTACATGTGTACATTGCATTGTACTAGACTTGTACATGTATAGCAATTCACACAGAAATCAATATCTATATATTTTTTTATTGCTATCAGGACAAGTACAGCAGAATATATTCCACACACAAGTGAAATGGTTGTATAGGACACTTTGTAAAACAACCCCAACCACATTTCACAAAGAAATACATGTACATATATGAGCTGATTCAGTCACCAAATATCACCCAGCATGTGACGGGCAATGCTGCCCCAAGCTTTGTTAACCCGTTGAGGACGGTTTGATTTTGCTGCAACACTATTTCCCGTAGACGCTTGCCCGAGTATACTCGGGACTCGTCCTCAACGGGTTAATAATTTGTAAACACAAACATGTTAATTGAATTTTAACCATGTTTGATTTGATGCTGCAGACTGCAGTAGCCGTGTTCTTAAAAAATGGGTTTTTGTTTCTTTGGTAATGTGTCTTTCAGTAAGAGCACACATACACCTGTTACTAGAAAAGACTTTATATGGTCCATGCTATTACTTTCAGCTACAGATGCCATGATGAAGTACACTGTACATCAATTTCTTACCATACCTTGTAAAACTGCTTTCCTCATTTCCAAATTTGATAAAAGCAGGCCACAGAAATGTATGGCTAAGATGCGTAAATAAAGTATGTAATACCCGTTATATGAAATTAGCGCAGTGCTGATTGAACTTCAAACTTACAATGGGTGCATTCATGCTATATATTAGAGCAGTGTTCTACCTCGCCACACTGGGCCAGCCATAAAGCATGAATTGAATGACCACTTTGTGATGTGGTTTATAGCTTGCTGCAGTTCAATGTTACCATGCTGCATAAGCTACGGAGTACTAGAATGCAAACCAGGTTACAAACTGTTATGTCATAATGTATCTACTGTTTACAATCTCAAAGGCTACTGGAAGTTTATATCACTGCACTAACAAAATGATTGTAAAGTTTGTCTATCCTGCTAACACCACAATGTTTTCATCTGTTATCAGTTATCACAATACATGAATTTTACAAATACCCTTACAACATCACATCACCTTCATCAGAGTCCCTGAAGCACTGTAATTAAAAGATTTGTAACACTCCGGATTCTCAAACATGTTTTTGAATTGTTCACTGCCAGATTTTGAAGAGCAGACAGGTGATGGAATTCCTTGCCAGGATGAACAAGCAATGAACGCAAATGATTTGAAAGCTAGGTGTGAATGATATTCAGTGACTCCAAGCTGTTTTCTAAATTTTATGCATAGAGGTGTACATCAAGAAAAGTCTTCTACAGGGAAGTCCCTTTGTAGCAAGGTTGGATACAATGAAAATCAGCCTACATGTACATTGTACAAGGTAATTTGGGTCCCAACAAACATTTATGTGTTTACCTAAAGGAATCGACAATTCATTTACTGCAAGACAAATTCAAGGGGATACAAAGAAAAACAAAGACGAATTTGTACAGATAGAATGAGGACAAGTTTTGGTCCCAAACCAAACAGTGGACAAAATTACGGGTATGCTCTGTCACTGTGTCAAAACTAGGCCAGCAAACTACCATTGAACCACTCTCTATACCTGTCTGCATAATCACTGCCTGGTACCTCCATTGACGAGCCTCACATACAACAATGTGTGCTCTGAATTATCTTAGCTCTGATCAGCTTTTAGTGGGCAAGAACTTAACAAAATGAAGATTCGGTCTGGACTACAGTTATAATCAAATCTATGACATTGGACAACTATTGAAAATACAATGTAACACACTTTGTATGTGTGTGAATACCTGGGCATTTTTCTATCGCATCTTCTGTTTTCCTGTTCTAGCCTTTCATAGGGGAGCTTGTTCATTCAGTGTAAATTTCTGGGTGTGTTGCAAGTGTACAAATACAGTTGAACCTCTCGTATCCGGACAAGTCGGGACCGGGGCTTATCCGGATAAGGGATTTGGCCGGATACGAGAGACTCAATGCTTTATACATGTACATATACATACACATGTACTGATGTAGCCCATTGTAGTACCACATGTAGTAATGTGTATACTGCAACCTTTTCATTGTTACACTCAGTAACAGACCCCAAAATAGAGGTTCGTGTTTACAAGAATGAAATCATTTTCTTTTATAAATTCTTGGGATGATTTACCTAAATAATTATTAAGAAATGTATCAAGTATATGCAATTCATGTGTGTTTGTGTAGGAGTTCTCAAGGAGTTGGGAATCCCCCTTTCCTCCTGCAATCATTTAAAAAAAAATCACGGAGAGATTGCGTCCGTATAATAGAGAGATCCGGATAAAGGGAGGCCGGATAAGAGAGGTTCAACTGTACAAAGATCAGATATAACAAGGTAAATTAGCTGGGCCCACCAATAAAGATTAGCAATAACAAGTAGTCAAAGGAATACAACACACACATTGATTTCTCCTCTTCTAGTATGAATGCACAACAATCTGATAAAGAACACTGATGTGTGAAGTGTACTTTAAGAGTAAAACTCAGAAGGGAATGAGCTGATTAAAGACTCCTAAAAACATACCACCTGGCAGTGTGGCTTCTCGCTCTGTATTAGAGTGAATGCACTTCATGCCAAGTTCACACCCGATGGCCTCACTAGTCATTACCCAGGTAGTCCATTTTACCTTTAATTGCAGACAATATTATTGTGTGTTTTCATTATGACATTCTGTACATGCCCACCTCAGCACAATAGATTGCATAACTTGACAACTACAGCTTTGATATGATTAAACATCGATATCATAAATGCACACACACGCACACACACACACATCACTGTGGAATAGGAATGAATGGTGCAATTTGTTACTTATGTCAAATGTGAAAATTGACATCAGACACCCATCACATCAGGGTTCTATAAACAACACTCAGATTTGACTAGGGCATCCAAGGCTACAAGAGGACTTGCCTCATTGCTCA
The DNA here is from genome assembly GCF_040938485.1 of Diadema antillarum. NCBI lineage: Eukaryota > Metazoa > Echinodermata > Echinoidea > Diadematoida > Diadematidae > Diadema > Diadema antillarum. The sequence continues at coordinate 705,671 of NW_027270976.1, read as the reverse complement.
GTCAAGCAAACTAAATTGATGTGCTTTTTTTTGTAGAAGGACTTTGTGACTCAAGATTTGCGACGGACCGCCCGACCAACCACATGCTATTAAATTCCTATATACCCCCTCATACACACACATGCTATTAAATTCCTATATACCCCCTCATACACTTTGTGTATGAGGGGGGTATAAAAACTCTGAATCAATAGGTGTCTTGCAATCCTTATCTCATTCATTTGCTTTTCAGCAGCCTCATACCAAACTGAGAGAAGAGGTTACAGACACTAAACAGGGCAATACACCCAAGGAAAGAAACATTCAAAATGTTCAAATCTCCTGGCAGAAGATCTCAAGCTCCCCCATGTAAGCCTGAATTACTCCTGCTTAAAACCTATCTCCCCCCTAAAAAACTTTAATTTTGTCATATTAGTATGTTCAGAAATAAGGCTGAGATAGCACCAGGAAGCATCTATTATATCCTAAAAGCTTGATCTATAACCCTGTACCCAGGCCGCATGGCCAGATAATGAAAATATTTGAAACTCATCTGAAAATACAGTGTAGTCTTTTTGGTCACATGACTATGGCGTTGGCTTCACACAAATTAATTACATACTGTATCAAAACATATCCTTTGCACGAGTCAGACTTAAATCAAGGCATACATACACTGTACTTAAAATTGGTTCATGACACACTAACAAAAAGTAAATCAGGACAAAATGATATATGGACGGGTGTTGCTGGTTTTGGGGGTAAGTTACATAACAAGTTTAGAAGGGTCTCAGTAAACATGATGTTATTATCAAACTATAACAGACAGTAAGTTTGAATGTCAGTCAATACTCTTACCATGGCCTCCCATCTTACACTTTGAAGAGTTGACAAGGACGACATTTACGAGTCCATGTTAGAAAACTTCCTAGCATTCAAATAGTCGAAGGTTTAAAAAAACAACTGATATGCTCTAACACTGCAAGGCTACCTTGTCAAGTACATACATGTGAACTTACATGTACATATCTCATGTAAACTGTGTGTTGGAAGGGCCCTTACTGAAAGCTTTAGTCCATAAACTTGTAGGGCTGCAATCAGAATACTGCAAGTAGCGTACTTGCTGTTCAGCTTAAACTTCCTCTAATCACATAAGGAGCATGTTCTCAGTGTGACTGTGCATTCTAATCCAATGCTTGAGAAGTCTCTAGAGTACATTTAATGCAGAAAAATGAGTTACAAATTTCATTTCTACATTTGACAACTGTCCCTATGACCACACAATGCTAACAACAAACCCACAGATATACACTGTGGGAAAAGTTTTATATCAAAGGCACAAAAACTAATGGAAGTTTGGTAGGTGGAGTGGTAAAGACTGCAGAGAGGAGTACAGAAGGCTGTTGCAAACAGCAAGAGATTGTCAAAATATGGCAAACAACTCTTAAATATGTCTGGCTTCATTGCTCCCTTGGAGACATAAGGAAAATTCTAAATCACAACTAAGAAAAAAATAGCTGTAAGCGTCAAACGATCACTACTGTTTTCTTAGCTCCTGTATGAGGAAAATCTCACATCAAAAACAATAAGGACTCGACTCAAGTCCTACTACATTTAAACTACAATTTCCTTTATATATATTTGGAACTATCTGCAACAAGATATACAAATTAACTTTCAATCTTTGACTTTTATGTTGTTAATTTGCGAAAACTACATAAATTTGGTGATATTATGATAACTTAGATCTCTGGAGGTGCCGCTTCTTCACTAGTCAATAATATGGGCAGACAAACACAATCATGCAGATGGATGGTTTCTTTTCTTTTCATTATTATTATTACTATCATTATTTCAAGATTCTAAAAGCAATGTCAGAGACTCACATAAGAGAATAATTTTCATTCCTTTGATTACTAAATAGTAATTTGAGCAGCAGAAAATGACTGCCTTGAATTTCCCTTTATCCTTCTGAAGAAAGTACATTGAATTCCACTGAAAAAAAGAAAAATCCTGAATATAGTGACATTTTCTTGTCCGATAAGTTTAGGACACCAAGTACTAAATCTCATCTGTCATATCATTCTCCTCCTTGCCCAAGCTGGTTTAAAGCAATCATTCTGAAAATATAATTAGATAGAATACACACTATATTCATGTTGAATAATTGCTTTGTTGTGTTGGCCTGTTTAACCTCAAGAACAACTATTCAAGAATTCAGGGGCAGCAGAAAACCACAAGGTCCCCCCCCCCCCCCCCATACTTTGCTTATTTTCTTCGCCATACACTGAGTTGTGGAACAGTCCACTGGTTTCTCCTAGCTGTCTCTCTGATGAACATGGGAAGTCCCCTGTCGTCCATCAGTGTGAAGTCTGGCCCAAGAATCCTCTTCAGGGAATCCAGGGTTGTTACCCGCTGTCCATACTGGTCCTTGTACCCACCGATCCATTTTGACTGTACACACAGATGTAACACAAAAAACAAAATATCTAAATTGATTGACTGATTGATTGATTTGAATCTTATTTCCACTTTGGGTAAAAGACAAACAAGATACAAATATAACTAAGTTACAATGATTACTACAATGAAATCAAATTTTGTCTTTCATGATGTACAAAAATATCCAAAATGTTTATTCTAATAATATATTCATTTGCGACAAATATATTCGCAACAATGGGTAAATAAGTAGTAGTTACAAGAACCAAAGTGGGGGAGCCTCAATCAAAAGCATAGCTTCAATTACTTATGCCCCTCCCCCTCCCCCCCAAAATAAATCATATCATAATGAGAAAATTAAACACATAACAGAGCATATAATATATGATATAAATGAGAAAGTAGTTAGTGCAATTATAAATAAAAAATAGATTACATAGCTTGGTTTGGGTAATAATTGTTGTATGAAATGATGTCTTTGTGAAACAGAAGTGCACTGACCTTGGGTGTGTATTCTTCCATCCATGACGCAGGAGTTGTTAGAATCAAGACTCCACCCGATGCCACAAGACCAGGAACTCTGTTAAGGAAGTCCATGGGGTCTGGTAGCCTACAGATGAGATTAGCAGCAACCACACAGCCAAACTGGCCTAGATCAAGTGGTAAGTTGCAAGCGTCACCCTGCTGGAAGTGGCAACGTTTCCGGTCCTTGGAGTACAAGTGTGATGATAATAAGAGAAAATTTCTTATAATGAGTGTGGATGCCAGTTTAGTATCACTCTCTAGAAGAAAATTTCAAGACACTCTGGTTTCCATGTTTCTCTCGTACATAATACAAGTTAATTCATTCAGTTTCTATCAATTCAATGTGTTTTGACATATGATATGACTATCCCCCCTCCCTCAAAAAAAAAAAAAAATTAAATGTGTCAATGAAAATACATGTATAGCTGATTTAACAGAAATGCTTAGTACAGACCAGAGATGGAAATGATCAATGTTTCTGTTTCACTGTATTCCCCTTTGCTATTTGACAGTTGATAAACAAATAATCGATGCTCATACAGATGATAGGATAAGCCATCAGTCGGGATACATGCAACTTTTTCTAAGGAGCTACTGCTGAGGAAAGTGGCTTTAACATCTCCAACATCAAAAGATTAAATGTGTCTCATCACCCAAAGTTATTGTAGTGAATCTTTTTTATATCTTATTGAGAATCTGCTTTACATCCAACAGATAGCCAAAAAAGAAGAAGAAGAAAAAAAAAGATTAATGTTTATATGGCCTAGATTTGGCTGGAAAGCCCACTAGAATATACCAGTTCCAAGACTGCTGTATATTTCACTAAGAATGTCTTAATCATTGCCTGTGTTGGAAACAAGAAAGTACTACAACATGATGGCATGATGCAATGCAAAGGACGGAAGAATGCACAGTGAAATATGATGGGCCCAGCACAAACTGGATGTGTTCACAGTGCCATTACGAGTCATCTGCTACATGTGTATCTGCTTACTTATCTGACTTGATATGGAAATATCTTTGTCATATGATTGCTTTTAGACCAATTACAAGAGTATCATCATGTATGATATACATGATATCCCAACTTGAGACCTTTCAATCCACTTCTATCAACCAGAAACAACATAGTCCCCTCATGGCTTGTGGTAGTAACCCTACCAGTACACACTGGTATCAAAGCAATTTTTTATCTTTCTTTCTTTCTTTCTTTTAACTGGAGCTACCCGGTAGTCATATTTTCTGATATGCAGGATCATCAATTATTTTCAAAACTTTGAAACTATCATCTACTTCTCTATCAAGAGGATTCATGTTTCTCTCCTTCCTTATTTTCTTTCTCTAATTAATGTGAAATCCATTTCTTTCAGATTGCAAACAAATGTACAGTAGATATATATAATGAGCTTAATTAACCCATTGAGGATGAGCTGATTTTGCAACATACATTTCCCATAGACACCTGCTCGAGTATTCTCGAGACCCATCTTCAACAGGTTAATCAAGACATTAGGTAGTGTGTAAAGGCAGCTTACAATGGAGGAGTCTACTACAGCAGTGAGATCTGTTCTCAAGTCTCCTTCATCGGTAACGGAGTACTGGAGACTGCCATGGTCCTTGAGAAGATTGCAGGCATCGATGAAGGCATGGCTGAAGTCAATGCCAACCACTTGCTGAAATTCTCTGGCCAGTTCAAAGGAAGTCCTCCCCACAGCACAGCCAATGTCAAGGGCCCTGCTTGGAATCGTTGACTATTAAATAGATGACATGCAAACAAAAGAGGAAGAGAGCACTTAGTGCCTAGAGGCAAGACAATGTCAAAAAAGATGCATGTGTTCTAAGATGTAATGTCATAATCCCACTTCAATATGTTAGAAATATGCTTGATTTTTTTTTATTTTTTTTTATGCCCGATCATCATTACCTCCGCCAAGGAAGGATTTTTTTTTTTTCATCAGCATTGGTTTGTTTGTGTTTGTCTGTGTGCAAACTAACTCAAAAAGTTGATGGTGGATTTGGATGAAACTTGCAGGATAAGCTGATAATGACACAAGGAACAGATGATCAATTTTTGGTAGTGATCTGAAAGTTTTTATGGATTCTTTATGGATTTTTTTTTTTATCCTTCAGCAGACAGGGTCAATGAATTTAGGAGTTCAAGCTGCAAATATGTGAGGTTTGCATGAAACTCAAGTCTGCTTATGTGAGGCGCCGTGCAGCTGGAAGCTGATGACGTAAAAAAAAAGATTCTATATTGGGAAATTCAGCATGCGTGTATAGGTGGAAGTAAACTGCATGGTGTAGGTCTGCACTCTCAGAGTGCTTTTCTAGTTGATGCCTGATGGCATATTGGATCAAGTCATTTAACAAATTGTGCAAAAACATTTGCTAATAGTCTGTGGATATTTGACGTTTACTTTCATACAAACAAATCCAGGAGATCTGTACAACTAAAGGGTAGGCGCCTTTACAAAATTCAAGGGGGCGCACGCACCCCCCCCCCCCCCACACACACACACTTTTTTTTTCTTTTGTTTTAACAAAAAAAATTAAAACGAAGAGGGGGCGCGGGCCCGGCGCACCACCTTTACCCTCTACCGCCACTGAGGCCATGAGGAGGCATCACAGTGTTGCCGTTTTGTGGGCGTTGGGTATGTATCCAGCCGTGGACTAAACCCACAGGACCACACCATGACACATAGCCATAGGTAATACTGTATACGCGGGACGACTACCCAGCAAGGCCAGATGTGCACGCTCACAAGTAGAGGCTTCTACTTCAGACTGTGTATCCCTTCCACCCGGGCTGCGCCGGGGGATCATACCTTGTCAGTGGTCCGCAGCGCCTGAAGTGCTTCTTCTGCAACCCGGCGTGGGAAGTCGAGGGCATCTCTGGGACCGAAACTGTAGGCTAGCACTTCCTCCGGAGCCCCATAGTGAAATACCAGATATTCATTCACTAGTTGTTCTGTTTCATACTTGTTGTCGTTCTTTTTCCTCCTCTGTTCGTTTGTCAAAAGTCTATACGTTGAGTAAGCAGCAACACTTGACGTTGCTAACAGCGCTGCCCCGACGATGTAATGCCTATTGGTGTGGAAGAAGCTATCCATTTTCAGCTCTGAATCTTTTCAACTCTTTCTTTCGGGTTTCCTCCAGTTGACAAATAACCAGCGAATAAAATGTACCTGAAAAAATGATCTGCTCTTACTACTGTTCTGCTGTGTAGCCACTGTACTGGATGCCACTCTTTCCCCACTCTGAAATCAGCACGTGGGTAGGCGGTTTACGCTCTACTTATGATCTTTCTGGCATGGCCTTACTTACTGTATAATGGACAAGTAAGAATGATTTCGTTCCAGCTCACAGTACAGTGCGTTTATCTATCCCCATCGCCATAGGCCCACAGAATTCTGTGTGCCCCATCCCCGATTATTGACGTTCCAGGTCTCAACGTAGATGGCGCTACTGCGGGACCGCCGCAGAGATGTTTTGTTCATGTACATAATGTACTAGCATTGAGAGTGAGAGGATTGTTGTTGTTGTTGTTGTTGTTGTTTTTGTTGGTTTTTGTTGTTGTTGTTGTTGTTGCTGTTGTTGTTGTCGTCGTGATGTTTTGTTTTAGATGATCAAGGGAAACATTTGAGCAAAACAGTGAGGGCTTGTTTTCTTCTTTTTTTTTCTGTATCGATTATCTTATGTTGTATGAGGCAATCATTTTATGACTGTATTCTTATTTTTGTGTAATTGTAAATAATTGCAAATATGATTGTAATTATAATTATAATTGCAAGAGGAAGGAAATAAAAACATTTAAAAATATAGGCCTACTCCACGTGCAGGATCGCATTTTGTTCAAAATAACGCAACAATGAAAGAATTTAAAGTTCTTGTTTGTTTTTTGTTTTTGTTTTTGTTGTTGGGTTGTTGTTGTTTTGTTTTTTTTTTTGCAGATTGTCACCATTAACCATAACATATCGTCATAACTTTTTGAATAAAAACTTCGAATATTCCACCAGTATGATATGTACCAGATGGTTGAATTTTAATCTTAAACATTCACAGCTTCATCGACCCCTCCTGGGCCCCGTCTCATAAAGCCTTCAAATCGATCACAAGTCCCCAAATCAATCGCAACTTGCATTGCAGCACACACAAAACTTGTGATTGATTTCTATCACAAGTCTTTATAAGACAGGCCCCTGACTGCCCTACACCATTCAACATTCTCTCCCCGCCCCCCCCCCCCCCTCCCCGTTCGGTTGATGTGCTTAGACGTTACATTTCAAGTAAATTTAGCAATTAGTGAAAAATTCATGCGACAGTTAAAAAATGAATAACCATTGTGTCGGTTTATTTTGATTAAAAATTTCCAAATATTCTGTCAAATGTGCGCACGACATCCGGCGGTAAATTTCACTTAAAAATGAAACGCGCGAGGTCTCTCGTGTCGGGTTTCCACACCTTCCCCCTGTTTTGTTGCTTTTCTTAGCCCAGTATTCACATAATTTGAACAGCAGTGAGTATTTGATCAGTAAATAGAAAACAACAACAACAACAACAACGAAATCAAACAATTACGATAGAATATAGATTTTAGTTTGTGTTTGGCGTTTTTTGTTTAACTTAAATCAACCCCTGTCACAATGAGTCAAATGCTCTCAATTTCACACTCACACTTTATACGGATAAAGACGAATGTAGCACACAAAGGGTTGGTTAAAGGACAAGTTCACCTTCATAGACATGTGCGTTGAGTGAATGCAGCAATATTATTAGAACACATCATTGAGAGTTTGAGGAAAATTGGACAATCCGTTCAAAAGTTATGAATTCTTGAAGTTTCAGCTCAGTCACGGCTAGATGAGAAGACTTCTATAGCTTGTGATGTCACATGTGTACAACGGTATAAAGAAAGAATCAAGAAAAATAAACATATTTTCAGTTTTCTCGCATAACAAAAGAATACTCGACTCGACTCGGGGGGGGGGTACGTTTTTATACTAAATGTAACCTGTGAGATTTCTTTTACTTGATTTATTGGCTTCTGTGTCATGTACATTTACATATATACACTATACATTGTAGTGACTGTATATACACGAATCTTCGCTATATGAAGGACTATACGGGGTACAGTATGTGATGGTGTGAGATCCTCGGGGAGGGAGCGAAGCGACCGAGCGGGGGAGGTTGTGGGAGGGGGATAACCCCTCCCACGGTAGGGACGTTTTGTAAAAACAAGTGTGTAAAGTCGCGTTTATAGAGCATTTTAAATCAAATTTCTAAGGAATTAAACATAGTAAAAAAAATCACTGCGAAGGATTGTGATCATATTAACTTGGACTATGACTATAACCTATGAAAACTATCAATTTTACATGGAGTGGAAAAATCACTGTGAAGGACTATAACATACGGGGGTACATCCCCTCGGCGAGGGAGCGAAGTGACCGAGCGGGGGAGGGTGGGGGGGATACCCCCTCCCACGGTATACTAGGGACTTTTTGTAAAAACAGAGTATAAAAGTCGCGTTTACAGAGCATTTTTAAATCAAATTTCTAGGGAATTGAACATTTAAAAAAAATCGCTCTAAAGGACTACACGGGGGTACGTTATATGTGACGGTGTAAAATCCTCGGAGAGGGAGCTAAGCGACCGAGCGGGGGAGGGTGTGGGAGGGGGTTACCCCCTTCCACGGTCGGGACTTTTTGTAAAAACAAGAGTGTAAAAGTCGCGTTTATGGAGCATTTCAAATCAAATTTCTAGGGAATTAAGCTTAGTAAAAAAATATCGCTTCTTGGGAATTAAACATAGTAAAAAAAATCGCTATGAAGGATTATGTGGGGGTACATTTATGTGACGGTGTGAGATCCTCGGCGAGGGAGCGAAGCGACCGAGCGGGGGAGGTTGTGGGAGGGGGATACCCCCTCCCACGGAAGGGACTTTTTGTAGAAACAAGAGTGTAAAAGTCACGTTTATAGAGCATTTTAAATCAAAGGGAATAAAACATATAGTAAAAAATCACTGCCAAGAACTTATGAAAACTATTCATTTTACTAGGTACGGGCAGGGGGAGCGAGCTACATTGTTCGAGCAATATACAATTTGTTCTTATAAATGAGCATAGAAGCACAGAAGAAAATGAAAAATGTAAGGTTTACTAAAGGTATGTTTCAGGGGGGCACACTCAAGGACGCGAGGCTACCATCTATACACTCAATTAAATATTAGTGTGTAGATGTAATAATGTATATTGTTAATGTATTCTTCGCCCTGTTATGTGCGAAAAAAAATCGCCGTTTTCAGTTTTGAAATTGACAACTTTTAGACGAGAAAAGTGCATTTATTGTTCATTTTGGTCTTTAAATAATTAATCAATTATTTGTTACAGGGGGCTTCCAAACACACCCACACACAAAAATAAACTAGAGGGAGATTTAAGGGAATTTGACTTTTGAACGAACATAATATAACGAAGAGACAAAACAAAACACATCAATATGATTTTTTATTCAACGGTACATTTTCTGGGGACAAGATAGAAAAAGCTAATGTAGAGGGCACCTATCATACATATATACTGCCCTTACAGATTGACCAACAAGAAATTATTGATTGTATAATTATCTTATCATTATTATGCCCTATATACATTTATATCTTAAAATTATTGAAGATATATCAGTGTGTTCCTAAAATCCTCCACACATACGCCCACACACACTTACTATCTGTCCCGGAGATAGACAACATAATAAACTGATTATCCTAAAGTCCCGATATCACTGCCTCTCTTATTCTTCTTAACCAACTTCAATGGACAACATTATCAAATGTACCGTTCTGTTTTGTTTTTCCCCAGAAATACTTTATTGATTCATATTCATTTGTTGTGATTTTCAATAGATTGTAATAATCAGATATCATAATAATTATATAACACATAATCCTATATTGACATAATTAATCAGGACTTCACACTTTCATTATCATGTAATGTATTGCGGCGATCATGAAGCACAATATAGAAGCCGTTTAGAAATGAGTCAATTCAAGCAAGTCTCAATAAACTTTAGTTGTCACAATAATCAATGATGAACCTTTCATTTTAACACATTTTTTAGCACATAACTTTCTCTGCATAATCCACTCCAGAGGTGTCGATCTGTTTTCATGATGGGGGGGGGGGGGGAGTAAAAACTTTGAAGGTGGAATATAGCATATTATTATGTGCGAGGGAGCGACCGAGCGGGGGAGGGTGTGGGAGGGGGTATCCCCCTCCCACGACAGGGAGATTTTGCATTTTCAGACCTGCAATTCAACGTTCTAGTGCACATTTCTGGTGAAATTTGTTTTTTTTTTTTTATTAAAAAAGGAAAAAGATAACTGCTTGACTAAAGCCAGGCTGACACTTGCACGATTCTGCGGCACGCATTGGCACGATTCGAATCGTACAGTGCGCCAACAATAGTCGTAAACTGGCGTGAAGTGTGCGTAGACCCGTCGTGACCTGCGTGCCATGTCGGGACGAGAATTTTGAAATATTCAAAATTTTGGTCACGACTTGCCACGACAAAATCGTGGCCAAATGTCGTGCAAGTGTCAGCCTGGCTTAACTCGCGGCATCTCAGCCCTTATTTCCACGACGTGTGCAACATCACTGTGTAGGCATAGTAATGCATGAAAGTTGACAGGGGGAGGGTGTTAAAGGGGTGGCCCCTTCCCAGACGGCGGAGCTTTTGCATCTTTAGACTTGAAGTAGAACAATCTGATGCACACTTCTTTGAAATACAGTCATGTACTCCGAAAAATTGTCAGTCCCCAAATGTGTGAAGTCTTGTTAATCTGTGGGTAGGAACCGAGCGGGGGAAACATAAATCAAAGAGGATGAGGGAACTTTTTTACATATTTGAATTCAAGTGACAGATATCAATAACTTATGCTTTTTGGTGAAATATTGTCAATCCCCCCAAGTTTGCTAAGTGTATAGTTGGAGACATAACGGGGGAGGGTGTGGGAGGGGTACCACCTCCCACGCGACCGAGCTTTTGCATTTTCAGAATTGAAATTCAATAATCCGTTGCACAATGAGTGAAACACCGTACGGAAATAGTACGGTCGATAGATAGTAAACACTGTCTAGGAACATCAGTGCTGCCAGAGCCCGGGGTGCGATTTTTTTTTTCTCGTCCCTGGTGCAAAAAAGAAAGAAAAAAAAATGATAATAATAAAAAAAAAAAAACAACAATTATTTAGCGTCCGACGTTGAGGTCGCTCGCAGACTGAAGTGGTAATCTTTTTTTTTTTTTTTTTAGGGTCTGAAGGGGGGTGCGTTCGCACCCAGCGCACTCCCCCCCTCCCCCCCCCCCCCCCTTGGTGACGCCCATGCTATAATCCGATGAGTGCAGTGGGCTGCTTACGGTAGTCGGTTACAGCTCGTTATACCGAAGGTTCGTTATTCCGAAGGCTCTTTAGTCCGAAGATTCGTCTTTCCGAAGGTTCGTTATTCCGAATTTCATTTTCGGATTAACAAATATTTGGAATAACGAACCTTCGGAATAACGCCACAAATGTTCGGATTAACGAATCCTTTTTCATTTTCGGATTAACGAACATCTAGGTATAGGGAATTTGTGTGTTTCGGATTAACGAACCTTCGGAATAGCGAACCTTCGGAATAACGAACAGCACCCGCTGCTTACAGGGTTGGCATAATCTTTTTTTTTAATTAATTTATTTTATTTTCTTATTATTATTATTATTTTTTTTTTTTTGCCGTGGCCTCACTGGTAGGGCCCCCATGCAGCACAGGCTGTATGGCAATTGCTTACATCTGCAAACAGTGAGGAATCTTAGTAATAATATGCTGGTCTCATTGACAGAGGTATTATAATCGTTGCCTGCTAACCTCTTTGGCTGGTCCGCAAAACCACACGCACCAGAGAGCACAAAATGTTTAGTGTCAGACTTGTCATTTAATTTCCTCTTATAGGCCTACACCATCACGAGCTTGCGATCCTACATATAGCAGAATCTTTGTCACAGGCAATTCAGATACTATAGACATGGATTAAAAAATTATGGACTATACAGACAGCCTAACATGCGCTATCTGGGAGTGGCTGTGTAGGCCCACGACACTCAAACAATGACAAGAGGGAAAAAAAAAGAAGGGGGGGGGGGGTCAGGGGAATGGTTGCCATAAGCAGGGAGCCATGATTGAGTCAGGTATACGGAAGGGGGGGGGGCGGTGGTTGATGGAATGAACGAACCAAAATTAAAGGTAGATAGGGCTTGTGATAATACTTAATTTATATATCTTGTCCTTGTGACCTCTAAGGGCAATCCTGTATATAAACCTATGCGACAACAATAGAATTACACACAATTACAGTTGAGACGCGCACCCCCACCCTGTTTTTTTTTACTTTAAGAATATTTTTAGATGAAAGGATGATTGTGGTAAAAATAATTCATTCGTCCGTTCTGTTCTCCTCTGGCCATTGCGGATATCAAGCAAAAATGGTCCTGTTACTCCTGAAGTCCTGTTATGGTGTTATTACGACTCAAAGGAAACGAATTCTAGCCCGCCGACTAGTTTTAAAAGAGGTTGCTCTTCATCTCACGGTCATTCAATCAGGCGTTATTAACTGCAATACAAAAAGGTTTTGCTATAATGGTGCCTTACATTTTACTGTGATATTGATTTATGCCGGTCGAGAACGACGCCTGTTATGTGGAAAATTTTACACTTTGGATTGGTCTGGTATTTGCCAAAATGTGAGATGAATAGATTTTCAAGGATTCCTATGAGCAACAGGTGTTGATTATATTATTAAGAAAGGTATTTGTATTTCACAATAAATATTGTAGGGCCGACATCAAAATATCCACTCAACTGTATGATTAAAGGAACCCATATCAGGTCGAGGTTTGGTCGAACTATACAACGCGAAGGGAAGACTCCTTATCAGTTTCAGGTCGACGGAACAACGGTAAGTGTGTAATCGACGATTAAGTGTTTAACCAATCATGGAAAAAGCGTATACCGGTATTGCCTTATCATGCATTTGTTTTCGGACCAAGGGTTACATAACAGATTTACCTGACCTTTGATCTGCCTAAATTTTTTTCACTCGTTCTCTTTCTCTCTCGTTTAATGATACTTTTTTCAAGATTGTTATATCTGTATATATAACGTTATAATAAGATCTATCTTTTTTTCAAGTCTGTCAATTATGTTTGATGTATATATACTCTGCAAAATATCAGAGCGATATCTAAACTCATTAATACTATCTTATAATCCTGATCAATTCTCCTCAGTTTTATACAGACCTCGTACAAGAACAGACGAAAAAGGACAGACGGTTCTATACATGCACAGTATAATAAGAGTGCACATGAGCGCTCTGGTCCAAGCACATTATTTTCTGACGAAGCCGCTAATCTGCGCAGTTTGAGGTGAGTTGAAAATAAATAATCATTGATTCAGTCAATAAATATGTGACTTATTTGTTAATGTGTCAGCATGCATTGTGGGACGTCATTGGATAAGAATTATTTACAAACTAGAGTACATTAGAAGGAAGTTACAAAGCTTTCGATAAGGACCGGATCGAGCAGTATCCGACTAAACATTAATACCATGCAGGCTCTATATCACAAACTACAATAACAATCATGTGTCTTATTTCGCCGAAAGTCATCTTTGTGGCGTATATTGAACATACCTCACTTGAATTATCGAGTGTGCCATGAGAGCTTTCAAAATCTATATGTTTAACGCTAAATACATTGGTATTGTAACAAAATTGACCTACAGCAAGGACCATGCCTAGTGTTACCCCTTCCAGAGAAATGGAACTCCCAGAGAACAGACCTACTTTGTTGTACATGTATGCTCCCTGAGCACAAGCTACGAGGTAGTAGTGTTTGTGTGAATAAGTGTGTGTGTGTGTGTGTGTACGAGAGAGGGATATCCTCCTTGTGCATGGCAATGATGTTGGGGGTAGGCAGGGACCACCTCCCTGGTGTACACTGTAGGGCTGTGTACGCCCAAGATTATGTAACTAGCTAGGTAGTGAGAGAGAGGGAGGGAGAGAGTGACAGAAAGAAAGAGAGAGAGGGGATAAAAGTTTGGACGGTCAGTATAAAAGTCCGAGTAGATGGAGAGAGGAGAGAGTCTGGTTTTGGTCCTGGTAGAAGAAACTAATCTCCAGTGGACAAGTTTGCCTTTGTGCTGATCCTTGCCTGAATAAAGTCAACAGCGAACGGTATGTACTTGTCTTGCGACCTACTTTATTAAGTCTCTTCTGAGATGACTTGGGTATTGGTGATGGTGATTTGAGTACATGACTGTGTGAGTGGCATGATTGTCATGAATTTGCTGTGCGAGTTAAAACAAAAGGAGTGCCTCTTCAGCCATATATTTTGGCAAGCAACCCAGGCAGATTGTACATCGTGTTTTGCTCGGGATAGTGTGCTTGTATGATTAAAGCATTTAGGCACAATTCTTTCACAACACAAAAATACGTTACAAATGGTGGCAGCGGTGGGATAGATTTAATTTGGCATCGTTTTAACTCTCGTCAGCATCTTCCGTGCAACTTGCAGCGTACATGTTATGCCATGGTAGTAAGCTATTCAAACTCAGAAGTGACGCAAACATTTGCTCAAAACTGAAGTTACCTCATGACAGTGACCTATCCAGACTCAGAAGTGATGCAAACACTTGCTCATAACTGACGTGAAGATGGACTAACTGATGCCTAGTTTGCTCAAAATAGTCCCTCACATGTAGTAACTCAAATGTACTCTCTTGAATTTTGAGAAAGGGCCTGACTTATGAGCACTCAAGAGTCCTCATGAGCACTCATGAGAAGCAGGTTAGAATGCATCTTTATGCAATTGATATATATGCTCATGGCAGTGCATTAATAATCAACTAAAAGTCCGGTTATTCGCAGCTAGAAACTATGCCTTGTCTCAGTAATTGACGCAAGTATTGCTCAAAATATGATGACAAAGGGTATATACATGGAGTGAGGAAGAGTGGTACTCAGTCATTATACACTGTCCGTGAGTAAACGGAATGGTCAAGATAGAGCTCACGAGCACCCAAGAGCAAAGTGAACTCACGAGCAGTCACGAGCAAAGTGAACTCACGAGCACACATGAGCAAAGTGAACTCAAAAGCACTCACGAGCACTCACGAGCAAAGTGAAGTCATGAGCGCTCCTGAGCATTGTTGTTCATGCCTGAGTGTGTTATATGAGGTACAATAGAGTTCCATATCTGTGTATAATCAGTCAGTTTGATATTGGACTGTTATCAACTAGTTGGCGAGCCTAGAGTAAGTTTGCCTGAATTGTTTTGAATCTACTGTGATAAAGAGACAGACGGAAAGAAAATGGAACGTTCTGGAGAAAAGGTCGTGGAGATGGAGAGAGAGCTATCTCGGTTGAGGGAAGCATTGAACCGTTCTAGGATGGAGGTGGAATTGTTGGAATGGGAAAAGTCCCAATCTGAAACCCCAGAAAAAGAACGGCAGGAAAATGCAGCAAATCCTCATCCAGGGAAAAGCCATAATACTTCTCCTGACACAGAAAAACCAGAGTCTTTCCATGAAGTTGATTCTGAAGTAGCTTTCAAAGTCTTACATCCACCAAATGCGAACAGTGACATTGGCTCTACACAAGTAGGACAACCAAAGGTGCCGACAAATCCAACCACACATTCCACCCCAAACATGATGTATGATATCATGTCCACTCCTCTTGCCCCAAAAGTTAGATTAACTGCTGGCATGGCAGACATTGGAAGTGTGCCAACTACAGGGAGATATGAAATGTCTAACCCTCCAGGCCATATGAAGGGGTATCATGAGGCTGCAGGCACAAAGATAGACGGAATGAGGCCAGCCTTCAATTACCATGCAAACCCGGACACCAATTACCAAGGAAGACGGGAAAGACCATTGATAATACCGGATAAGTTTCAAGGTCAAACCTCATGGAGCGAATACATGCAGCATTTTGAAGCATGTAGAGAGGTTAACGGCTGGGACAACCGCGAGTCAGCCATATACCTAGCTGCCAGTTTGCAAGGAAAAGCGCTCCGTGCAATAAGTGACCTCCCCCCAAGCCTTAAGAATTCCTATAGAGACTTGACAAGACTCCTCGGACAAAGGTTCGGGCCCAGCCTACAAGCCGAGAACTATCTGGCAGAGCTGCGTCACAGGAGACAGCGACAAGGGGAGACAATACAGGAGTTGGGTCAAGCGATCCACGAACTCTCGGTCAGGGCGTACCCAGAAATCCCTCCAGTCTCAAGGGAGAGACTGGAGAAGAATCATTTCATTGACGCCGTGGAAAGCCAATCGATCCGAGAGGCCATTCATAGATCACGTCCGGCATCATTGGATGATGCAATCAGGGCAGCCATAGAAACAGAAAACTTCGAGAGGATTGAAACGCAAAGAAGAAGTGAGCATGGAACTGGTAAGCCTGGGAGATATACCCGTGGCATCGAACATGAAACAGACCAGCGCTTACAACAAATTGAAACGGTCCTTACCCAGCAAGCAAAGCAGATGAGTATGCTGACAAACTTGCTAGTACAAAGAGAGAAAGAAGCTAAGGCTTCATCAAGGTCTAACGGACCTCATCACAATGAAAGGGGAGGGCAATTCCCACAGAAAGAAACAAGAAAATGCTATGGCTGTGGCAAAGTTGGTCATCTAAAGCACAATTGCTGGTTCTCCAAGAGGAATGATAGCAATAAGGGAAACGACCGGCAGCCGACCGAAGGGTCCGCGGAAAAGCTGTCAGAGACAAAGGATCCGCCGAAATCAAAACCGAGCAACAAGGAATCAAATGCACAGTAAGCGATACAGTCATCACAATCCCAAATCTTGGTGCAGAGGCAAAACATGGGCTTTATGTGACAGGTAAATTGCGCTCAATGGAGTGTAAATTTCTTGTTGACACTGGCTCTACAGACACAATAATCAACTCAAGCGTCTATCACCTCCTTGAAAATGAACGCAAACCACAGTTGATGAGCCCCACTGTAAAACTCCTTCAAGTTGATGGCACTCCACTATCAGTTCTAGGTGCTGCCTGGATGGAAGTCAACATTGGAAGAACTACACAGTTGGTGAAAGTGATTTTTGCCGATATCAAAGGCCAAGCAATCCTTGGCATGGACTTTCTCCTCCCAACAGGAGGAAGTTTAGATTTTAGGACATTATCTCTGAACATCAACGGAGAACAAATCCAGTGCTCCAACTCTGTAGGAAGACCCTTTGTTGCGAGGATAGTGACGGTGCGACAAATCACAGTGCCTCCTGGGCACGAGGCTATCGTTCCCGTGAGGATAGCTGATCGTCATGAAGGGATTGGCGGCCCAGCACTTATCGAGCCAGTAGAGGGAGGAGGAGAACTGGCGTTAAAAGGACTGGTGCTTGGCAGGACACTTGTCGATGCTGGAACAGATGTTGTTCCAATGAGGGTCCTAAACCCCCATGACGAAGAACTTGAAATTCCAGCAGGAATCACAGCGGGAACAATAACCTCTGCCGAAATAGAGGATGATGCGTCAAAGGGGACAACACAAACTAACGATCTCCCACGACATTTACAAGACTTATACATCAGAAGCAAGGTGAATCTAGAACCAAAACACCACGATACTCTGAGGCAGTGTTTGATCGAATATGCTGATGTATTCTCAACCTCCTCCCTAGATATCGGTCGCACTGACATAGTCAAGCATACCATCAAAACTGGAGACGCACACCCAATAAAACAAAAAGCAAGAAGACATCCATTCTCTCACCGACAAGAGATTGACAAACAGGTGCAAGACCTCCTAGAAAGAGGAGTGATAGAGCCTTCAGATAGCCCCTGGGCATCTAACATCGTCCTGGTCAAAAAGAAAGATGGATCCAGAAGACTCTGCGTGGACTATCGAGACCTCAATGAGGTAAGCATCAAAGATGCATATCCGATACCCAGAATTGATGAAACCCTGGACGCTTTAGGCTCCGCAAAGTGGTTTTCAACCCTTGATCTATCGGCCGGATATTGGCAGGTTGCACTTGATGAAGACGCGCAAGAAAAATCCTCCTTCATTGCACGCAATGGCCTCTACAAATGGAAAGTTATGCCATTTGGGCTAACAAATGCGCCAGCAACATTCGAACGACTAATGGAGAAGGTAATGAGGGGTCTTCAGTTTGAAATCCTACTCATTTACCTTGATGATGTGATTGTCTTTGGAAGGACAGTCGAGGAGGAAATCAAACGTCTCTCCCTAACCTTCTCACGGCTAAGAGGCGCGAACCTAAAGCTGAAGCCAAGTAAGTGCCAGCTCTTCCAGAAATCCGTCCTCTACTTGGGACACATTGTCTCATCATCAGGAGTGTCAACTGACCCAGACAAGGTGAAGTCGATAAGAGAGTGGCCAAGACCAAGCTGCAAGAAGGATGTTAGGAGTTTTCTTGGACTTGCCTCCTATTACCGACGATTTGTCAAAGACTTTGCGGAGATTGCATCTCCACTGCACGCACTTAGCGCTAAGTCAGCCAAATTTATTTGGGACGATAAGTGCGAGGAAGCTTTCAATGAGCTCAAACAGCGACTTCAGTCGACACCCATACTGACATTCCCGACTCAAAACGACGCCTTCGTGCTCGACACCGACGCTAGTGCAGATGCAATGGGGGCAGTGCTTTCCCAACTGCAAAATGGGGAAGAGAAAGTCCTGGCCTACTTCAGTAAGCGCTTCAGCAGGGCTGAAAGAAACTACTGTGTCACGCGTCAAGAACTGCTTGCTCTGGTATCTGCGTTGAAACACTTCAGACAGTACCTGTATGGCCGTACAGTAAAAGTGCGAACCGATCACGCATCACTGAAGTGGTTGTTGAACTTCAAAGATCCAGAGGGACAGCTTGCGCGATGGCTTGAACGTCTCACTGAATATGACTTGAAAATCGAACATCGACCTGGACGAAAACATGCGAATGCTGATGGCCTGTCACGTCAACAGTGCAAACAGTGCGGTAGGAGAGATGAAGCTCCAGTAGCTACCAGTAAGCCTGATGAGGAAGACTTGTCCAAGGATGGGTCTACAGTCCACATCAGAGGTATAGGGGCTCAATCTACGTTGACACACACACAACTGCGTGACATGCAATTAGCAGATGATACGATTGCATGGATTCTCTCTGCGAAAGAGAAGGAAGATCCACGACCTGAGTGGAGAAGTATATCACACGAGTCAGCAGCAAGGAAGACATATTGGTCCCAATGGAACCAATTGGAAGTCCATGATGGTGTGCTGTTTAGACGTTGGGAGGCTGACGATGGAAAGTCGGTCACGAGGCAATTGGTATTGCCAGAGAAAATGAGAAAAGACGTCATAACAGGCACTCATGGGGGACCCTTGGGGGGTCATTTAGGGTTGAGAAAAACCCTGGCCAAAGTGAAGGCAAGGTTCTTTTGGCCGAAGATGACTGCTGACGTGCGATCACATCTCCGAATGTGTAACCTTTGTGAAAGGAGAAAATCCCCATCCAAGAAACGGAAAGCACCATTGCAACAGTACAGAGTAGGGGCAACCATGGAACGGGTAGCAATAGACCTCATGGGCCCATTTCCTAAAAGCGACTCAGGAAATCAATGGATATTGGTGGTTGGCGAGTACAATACTCGCTGGATGGAAGCCTATGGACTTCCGGACGCTAGGGCTGAAACTGTTGCAAGGAAATTGGTGGACGAATTTATTTGCCGTTTTGGGGTTCCTCACGAATTACACACAGATCAAGGATCCAACTTTGAATCAAACCTTTTCAAAGAGGTATGTAACATCCTCCACATCAGAAAAACAAGAACGACAGCGTATAACCCAAAGTCCGATGGGTTAGTGGAGAGGTTTAATAAAACGCTGATTAACATCATCTCCATGATGATGGAAGAAGACAACACAAGGAACTGGGATGAAAAGCTGGCATGCGCAACCAGTGCATATCGGGCTTGCCCACAGGAATCAACTGGCGAGTCACCCAATATGATGATGTTGGGTAGAGAATTAAGTCTCCCCATCGACCTGGAAATGCCATCAGTGTCTGATGATGAGGACCAGGGAGAAGTGGAAGGTGACTTTGTCCAACAGCTACGGTGGCGCATACAGGCCGCTCACCATCGTGCCCAGCAATGCCTAAGCAAGAAAGCTAGACATCAGAAAACGGAATACGATCGACACACCCAGAAGGTAGGACTAAGGGAGAATGACTTTGTGTGGCTTCATGACCCTGCAAAGAAGAAGGGAGTTTCACCAAAGTTTCAATTACGATGGAAGGGTCCATTCCTAATCGTGACGAAACTGTCCGATGTCATATTTCGTATTCAGAGGTCTCCCAAATCAAAACCCCTAGTAGTACACTGTGACAGACTAAAGCCATATTGTGGGGAGAATTTGACCCCCTGGACATGGAAAAAACCAGAAGATATTGTCATCTTGGATCCCTTGAATGACAAGGCGAACACAAATGAGGAAGTCCAGGGAAGCCACACTCAGGAACCTCCTGGAGTGGAAAGGTCCCCAACTGACAGCAACCCACCGTCTCACGACGAGAATCATGCTCAAATTCCAGCCTCCTCCTCAAAACCCCAAATGAACAGCCCCTCAGAAGACAATGCTGGAACACTGGGAAAGAAAAGCCATAGGTATCCCACACGCACCAGAAAACGTCCAGCTTATCTAGGTCAACATTCCAATTAATATTTCAACCACTATTGAAATATCCTCTCTATTCACAGACACAATGCCGAGGCATGGACGAGATACCGTGTACTGCCGGGACTGTGGGCAGAGATGCGTAAACAACACTGATCTCCAGCGCCATATACAGGATAGACACCGACAGCGGACCTATGCCTGCAGGCGATGCAATTACATTAGCAGCCGCTCCTCCAATCTGGCCCGACATTATCGGACTCAGCATCCCAGCCTTCCCCCACCAATCAAGCCAATAACCTCAACCGTTAATGAAGCGCCAGAACCAACGACCAACCTATCAAAGGCACCCACCAATGATAGACATGCAGCAACTGTGCAACTTCCACCCAACATTCTGGTTAAGCCGTCACCCCCCGATGAGACTCAGCCTGGACCTGTTCCACCAGTCACCAATGCCACTACTGTGTTCGGAAGCCCAATGGTCTCCCTCTATGCGTCCCCGACTCCCTCACCATCGCCCCCCAAAATGACCGGAAAGCCCCTTTCCATGTTAATCCAATCTTTAGAAGAAGAAGAAGAAGAAGAAGAAGACAACGACAACTCATCCGATAGCGACGACGAGGAGAAAGACGAGCAACTTGAGAACTCAGAGGAGGGAAAGAAAGTTGAGGGCAATATTCTTGTTTCGGTTGTAGAAAGACGAATTATTAAGTATTTTTCTCGCGGGAAGCTAATTAAGAACTTTGACACTACAGATTCTTATGTCAAATCGGTACCGAAAGAATGGGATCAAAAGGTTACACCAGATTACGGTTTGAAGACAGAATGATTTTAACATGTTTATTCAGGAGTTGCTCGCTCTTCTTCTTAGATTGTTTAACCCCTTCTCCACCTCCTAAGTCTTCACTACTGTCTTATCCTAGTTCTTTTCTCCGCTTCTCTTCCTGACTCCAATATTTCTCTGTGCTTTTTCTGTATCAACTTAATTCTTCAAATAGGAGTAAGAATAAAGGGAAGTTCTGTTTGTTAAATGATAATTTTCAGCTTCCACTAGTTGCACGTAATCTCGTGGAACATTCAAGACAACTCTAATTGAAGGAGATAAAAGTCGCATAATTGTCTTCATAAATGGATAATTCTAACTCAGTTTGGGAAGTTTATGCTTATTTTACTTTTGAGTTATTCCCTCCTTCATGATCATTGCCAAAGATTTGTTCATTATCCAGTGTGTTTGCTGAATCTTGACATCATTCACCTTGCCAGTGTGTGCAAAAGTTATGTACTATATGTCTATGTATTTATATAAACAACAATAATATAGGAAAGCCTAAACTGCAGTACTCTCCTGTCGCGAAGGGTTTTTGGAAATGTTTCAAAAATATGTTATTGGACATGTAAATTGTCTTTAGGATGCGATACACATTCCTTGCCATAGTATATTTTTGCCACATATATATTTTCTATTATCAAGTGACTTTCTATCAAAGAAACGGATGATAAACTGTGAAACAAATTGCTGCAGTTTAATGAAGTTTTATGTACGTATGTCGATTTGTGAACGCTTTACAGTTTATGAATTTTACATGTAGCCGAAAGAACATTCCTTAACGCGCGTTGTGCCTTGAGTTTCTTACCATTTTGTACTTTTATACTATTGTATTCAAGCATCATGTGAGTTATAAGTCTACCTCACAGTTTTTAACGGCATAAGTCTGCCTTGAAAGTAGTACATAAGACATAAGTCTGTCTATGTTTATAGTTTTGTATAAAAAGTATGTATATAGTTTTTTATTTGTTTTTTTTTACGTCTGTTTTACAAAGCGGAATCTATTCTAGTTTACGTTTAAGGTAATTATTTCTTTATACCTGTCCTTGTCTTGACTTTCATTTTTTTTTTTGTTCTAATCATTTCTATCTTTTTCTTTCCAACATTACCTGAAAATCGTACTGAATGGAATTTGATGATACCATTACTCGTGTGGATGAGTAATGTCCACAGCTTTTGTCATGGGATCGCATTTAAATGTTTTGAGTTTGTTCACATTTTTTATGACAGAATACATGTTTTTCTACATTTAAAGGAAAAGAAGTTAATTCTCAAACATTCACAAATGTATGCAGTTGACCGACATCTGAAAATTATATTGTTGGACTTAATGTGTAGAGTTGCATCATATATTTCTTTCTAAGCACGCTCCAAGCATTTACGAGAAGTTATCCTTAAAGTAATGTTTTGGAGTTAACAGGACATTCTACTTGGATAGTACAAAATTTGTATTATCAAAATTTTGTTTATGTTTGTTTTAATTGCATGTTTTATGTGTTATTTTTTGCAGAAGAATATTAGTCAAAAGATGAGAAAGTGAACGAAACTGCGTTAAGATTAATGTAGTCATGCGACATGTCTGCAGCACCAATGCCTAACATAAAAGGTGTAGGCATGATAGCGTTATTCGTATGGTTTTGATGATATGTTTTACCAGGCTTGTGTTTTTTTTTTCTTTCGTTACGTTAGTTACTGTGTTTATTCATAGGTTAGAAGTAGTTTGTTTAAAAAATTATATTGCCGTCCAATTTTGTTTGTTATTCATGGAATCGTTTGAAACGAGGACGTTTCAAGCTGGGTAGGGAGTTGTGTAACAAAATTGACCTACAGCAAGGACCATGCCTAGTGTTACCCCTTCCAGAGAAATGGAACTCCCAGAGAACAGACCTACTTTGTTGTACATGTATGCTCCCTGAGCACAAGCTACGAGGTAGTAGTGTTTGTGTGAATAAGTGTGTGTGTGTGTGTGTGTACGAGAGAGGGGTATCCTCCTTGTGCATGGCAATGATGTTGGGGGTAGGCAGGGACCACCTCCCTGGTGTACACTGTAGGGCTGTGTACGCCCAAGATTATGTAACTAGCTAGGTAGTGAGAGAGAGGGAGGGAGAGAGTGACAGAAAGAAAGAGAGAGAGGGGATAAAAGTTTGGACGGTCAGTATAAAAGTCCGAGTAGATGGAGAGAGGAGAGAGTCTGGTTTTGGTCCTGGTAGAAGAAACTAATCTCCAGTGGACAAGTTTGCCTTTGTGCTGATCCTTGCCTGAATAAAGTCAACAGCGAACGGTATGTACTTGTCTTGCGACCTACTTTATTAAGTCTCTTCTGAGATGACTTGGGTATTGGTGATGGTGATTTGAGTACATGACTGTGTGAGTGGCATGATTGTCATGAATTTGCTGTGCGAGTTAAAACAAAAGGAGTGCCTCTTCAGCCATATATTTTGGCAAGCAACCCAGGCAGATTGTACATCGTGTTTTGCTCGGGATAGTGTGCTTGTATGATTAAAGCATTTAGGCACAATTCTTTCACAACACAAAAATACGTTACAGTATTAAGCGGTGGCAGTCTACAGCTTTCACATTGAGAAACAGTAAGTCATTGACAGTAAAATTTTATAATGAAGTGGGGTTGATGCTATATAAGAGTTAGTAGAAAATCATTAAAAAATATAACTAGCCTAAAGACTCTTAATTCGTAAATGCCTCTACATAGCATAATATAGGGAGTGTACTTTCATGTTCTTAGTGGCACGTGATTCAGGTGTGGTCAACTTAAAGGGCACACTTTTAAAACATCCGAGTCAGAACTGACCCGGAACTATAGGTCCGTTGGGGTCACACCCCGTTCCGGATCAAAAATGACAAGGAATGGGGTCAGATATGGTCCCATTCAGAGTCATGAATTGGGTCAGGGTGACCCCATTCCGGGTCTTCATGACCAAATTCCAAGTCATTTTTGACCTGGAACGGTGTGTGACCCCAACGGACATAGGACGGGGTCAGTTCTGACCCGGTTTTTTTTTGTGTGTTTTTTTTTTAAGAGTGCAGAGACGCAATGGGATCATAGTTTTCACATTAACTTTGATCTTCTTTCTTTTGAAGACGCATGGTCAAATTTTCTACAAACTCGGTATGGTAATGGCAATGTTATCTACAAAATAACGGGCCCCATATGCCCCGCATGGAGACCCTCATAAAACACTCTTACTATTCTTTTGAGGTAAGTCTGCTAGAATTAATGAACTTGCGTTTGTATACTATACCCGGGTGAGCGCTTGACCCTTGCACTGGGTCTCCTATTTTCAAATCATTATGACCCGATTGTATCATTAAAACGATAAAAAGAAAGGAGCAATGACATTTCTACAGATCCCTTGGATATTTCTCTGTGTTGTTCTCATTCCACTCCATTGCGGAATAGAAAAGAGACATGGAAACTAATTGTTTTTGTTTTTGTTTTTGTAATTGACTCGAGTGTATCTTCTTTATTTTCCTCAGAAATGCAGCTCTTCTATATCTAGCACTATATACCTTGTAAAGACAGCTTGAAAATGTGACGTGTATGATACTTTTCATGCTATAGTGTATATTGTTGCTCATGAGGTGCGTATATACAATTGACATTGACCCCCTCCCCGGTCCCACAGTCCCCCCCCCCCCCCCCCCCAAAAAAAAAAAAAGAAAAAAAAACACAAAAAAACACAAAAACAAAACAAAACAAAACACCAAAACAACGGCAGACGAACAAACAAACATACAAACATACCCAAAAGAAGAAGAAGAAGGAGAAGAAGAAGAAAACGACCCGCGACCCCCGTAGGGCTATATCCTGTGCATGCAGCGCTCGCGATCTGCACGTTTTAATTATGATCCTTTGATCAAAGGTGTTGTCATATCAGAGGTTTGATGTGCTACAATTTGTACTTACTTCGATCATAATCATATTTCTAACTATCATCCATCATAGCCACTACTTTCTCTTCATTAATAATGCTATTCATTGATAATTCCAAACGTGGGTGAATTCTTTTAACTGTAGTGAAATAGTAGAAGAAAAAGTAAACTTGAGGTGGTCACGTTTGCAATCGAATTAACGAAATTGATTGATTCACCTTACTGAGTTTCCTTCAAACGACAAGTGATACTTTGTTCCTGCTTGGATATTTAGAAACATTCCCCCCCATGAAAATGGAACCACATATATAAGTATACTCTCTAAAAAAAATCGAGTGAAAATATTCACTCTTAAAAGAGTAAATACAAAAAAGAGTGAATTTTGAGTGAAAATGTTCATTTTCACTCATTTTGGAGTGACGTCAGGGATCACTCCAAAATCTTCGAGTGATCCCTGACGTCACTCCAAAATGAGTGAAAATGAGCATTTTCACTCAAAATTCACTCCAATTTCACTCGAAATTCACTCTTTTTTGTATTTACTCTTTTTAGAGTGAAAATTTTCACTCGATTTTTTTTTAGAGAGTATGTGTGGAGAAAATAGGCACGGTTTAAATTGTCAAAGTATTCTCGAAGAGAAAACAGAAACTTACATCAACTAACCGCATTCACTATGAACTCGTGAGCAACACAAGATATTGTTCTATATAATCTATGGACACTTCCGAAGTCGTGATCGTATGTCATGCATACAGCCAACAGTATACACTCTCTCAAGGTTGGTGTAGTATTGGTTGAGATGACGATTCAGTTTTTAACTTTTCGCGCGATTCTTACAAACCATGCACTTTATGAAATGTTGAAGAGCACGAAATTCTAAGGGGGATTCAAAGTTTATTTTGAAGGTTTTGAAATGGCTGAGATACAAAAAATCCCCAACAAAAACAGAGTAAAACAAAGCGATTGCAATAAAAGGTGAGGATTTGTTTTGGATATCTCAGTCATTTCCAAACCAGTCTTTATCAAATAAACTTTGTTCTTAGAATTTGTTCTTAGAATGCTCTTACATATTTCATAAGAAATTCCTTATTATCATTTTCACTAAAAAAATCATCATTAAAAAAAAACCACTGAAAGCCTGAAGCCCCATCGCAATCAAAACAATTTCTTTAATAATCTTGAATGTCACTCCAGCAGCGTCGTAGAAGGATTACGAGTATGTTATACATTTACTTTCTTTGATAAACTTGTGCATGTCACAAGTAAGCGTGTGGATAGTATAAATCATGATAATCATGATATAATCTTTAATATGCACTTAGTAGGCCCTGTGTGAATAGATTTTTTTTTTCAATTCATTATTTTTTTTCAGTTCTTCTTATAGAACTAGGCCCTACAGCACAAATTCACCATTATAACGCTAGAGAATTGTTTTCGGAGATGACTTACTATATACCTAATTACCTATTATCATAAATGTTTTCGTTATGTTCATTAGGCGTTTTCACATCAGCCCGATAAAAATCCAAGCTCGAGATATTTTTTAATGTCCCAAGTCAGAAAAATAGCGCGCTATTTCGAAACAACGGGCTGATGTGAAAACGCCTATTGTGGATTGATTACAACTAAACAGGCAGCTTAGAAAGTTAGATAATACATGTAAATTGCATACTGTGTGTTACGTAACTCGCAATGTGCGAGTGCAGTATACTGTACCAGTACCAGTATGTGTGCAGTGAGGTATGTGAAGTGTTTGGAATCTATGATCATTGTATGTGCCGTATCCCGTCGTGACGTCAGCGCGCTGAAAGCCGATATCAGTGATCTCAAATCAAGTGTGAAGTTAATCAACGCTTTCTAATAAAGGCATTTATTCTCCACGCATTTGTTATTTAGCAGTAGGCATAATGAGACATTTAATGAAACCGTTCTTCCACAGAATGGCTTCTACGGGAGCCAGCCAGACTTCAAGCTTCTACAATCTGTCGGCCAAGACACTAGACGGACGAGAAGTTTCGATGTCAGAGTACCGTGGCATGGTGTGCATGGTCATAAACGTGGCTTCTCTCTGAGGTACGACCACCCGGGACTTCAGGCAGCTCAACGAGCTTGCCGATAGTCTCGGCTCCCGCGGGCTGCGGATACTTGCTTTTCCGTGTAACCAGTTTGGTCACCAGGTAAATTCATCGATTGTTTGTGGTTACACCATCATGTTTTCATACATAGCTTGACTCTCATATTTTGATCATGACAGTATTTGCCTAATACTGTAGGTTTTAGTTCAGAAATGCTAAGTTTCTCAACTGGTTGGGAGTGTGTGTGTGTGGTGTTGGCAGTGGTGGTGGTGGTGGTGGGGTGGTGAAGGTGGTGGTGGTGGGGCGCACCGGGCGCGCGCTCCCCCATTTTTTTTTTTACAACAAAAGAAAAAAAAAAAAAAAAATGGGGGGGGGGGTGCGTGCGCCCTTCTTTAAAGGGACTGTACAGTACTGGTTGAGGTAGGGATTCATGGTTTGAACATTCCTAAGTGAGATAATGAAAAGCCTCTTATGAAATATGACAGAGCATGTAATTTTAAGAAGGATTCAACGTTTATTTGATGAAAATTGGTTTTCAAATGGCTGAGATATCCAAAAAAGTGCTAATGATAAAAGGCGACATGCCACAACTTTATTAGGATCTCTTTGTTTCACCTTGTTTTTTGATATCTCAGCCATTTCAAAACCGATTTTCATCGAATAAACTTATGATACCCCTAAGAACTGCATGCTCTTTGACATCTCATAGAGTGGTTTCTGAATATCTCGCAAAACGTTAAAAGCTAAATCTTGACCTCGACCAGAACTGTACACACCCTTTAAAGGTGCCCCTCTTTACGGAATTCCTGGATCTGCCCCTTGGCATGGTGCTTGGTAGAGGGTAGTTAACTTTTCCACTTATGGGGGGGGGGGATTAGAAGTTTTGCAATTAGAAATTGTGGAATATGGAACTAATCACACCAGTTTACCACAGAAATACATGTACAATTCACATAAAAAGCAAAGCAATATATAGGGCGTATGAATATAACAATGTGTTTAACTTAAAAAGCAGATTGCTTGTGTAGCAAGGTACAACCTTCCTGTACTTGTTTCAATGTATGATGACAATTGACTTTAAAAAATATGGTCCCCAAAAAAAAATGAGAAAAAAGGAATCAATGCAAGTTAGTAGTTTGTGCATGGTATTATTTGTGCAATGGTTTGTTGTTGTTTTATTTATTGTTGATGAGCCAGAGCCCAGAGTCCAAGGTATTTAGTATGGAGCATCCACTACAGAAGTAGTTAAATGTACTATGGTAGTCACATCTTGCTGACAAACACTGAATTCCCCCACTTGGATATCTAGTATACACTCTAAAAAAATCCGGGTCAGAACTGACCTGGAACCGGATCCGTTGGGGTCACATCCTGTTCGGGTCAAAAATTACTTGGAATTTGGTCTTGAAGATCCGGAATGGGGGTCACCCTGACCCAATTCATGACTCTGAATGGGGTCATATCTGACCCATTTCCTTGTCATTTCTGACTCGGAATGGGGTGTGACCCCAGTGGACCCTTTTCCGGGTCAGTTCTGACCCGGGTGTTTTAAGAGTCTACTACTGTACCATATTCCAGAGTAGAGTGAGATTGTAACAGTTTAGGCAAGGCGAAGGGCATAGAGGAGGTTAGGTGAGATAAACAAGAGATATCTTGCTATGTACTAACCATTATTCATTTTTTTTTTCATTTTATTCAAAAATATACAATCTAAATACACTGTACAGTCTTCTGAGGTAATGTGATTGAACTTGTTAGAGTAGAACTAAAGCAAATATTGTAGTAACTAAATTAAAATGCGGAAAAGTGTGTAAAGTGAATTTGGTGTACATTTATAAATTTTCTTCAACCAATCACATTATTTATATCAGATATCAGAGGAATGATGTTAATAATATAATTGTAGATGATTTGGATAAAATTCTAGAAGTAGAACAGAAAAGTCTGATTCTGCACTGAGGCTTCCTGAAAATATTGATACATGTATTCATTTCCATGTAAGACAATTTTGCTCTTTAGAATCTTTTTTTTTTTTCAGTGAATGTTTGTAGCCCTGCTATTTATAGTAAAAATTAAAACATCAAATTCTTCCATTTTTATTGTAACAATTTTCTTCCATTTTTATTGAAACAATTGATTGTAGACTGCTGCAAGTTATGACCCATTAAGAGTGTATCCAATATATAGAAAAGATACAGAATGCATACCTTTGATGTCTGCCAGCACAAATCAAAAAGACCACATATATATTAACCACAATAAATCACTTTAGCAATGGCAGAAGTCTGCATTACTTCACTTTTTGATAGAATTGATGCAGTGTATGCAGGTACTGGTAGTACCTGCCATAGACTAGTAGCATGCAATCATGAATATATCAAGTCACCCCCCCCCCCCTCCTTTCCATGTTGTGATTTTCATCTGCATTGTTTCAGCTTGTGTACTCTCTTTATCTCTTTGATTTACACTGTATCAGGAAAACTGCCAAAATGAAGAAATTCTCAATGGCTTGAAGTATGTCCGGCCTGGCAATGGTTATGAACCCAAGTAAGTGTATATTCTATTCTCAGAACTATTGTTACATAAGTTTATTGAGTAGAATGGTCTGAATTAATGCATATCAATCTCTTACAAAATCCATCATAATGAGTTACACGTATAATCATTTATAATATATATTTCTATAAGTATAGTACTAGTAGCTATTAAAATTGTTCTTACTTTAAATGTGCCTGGTAATCATGCTGTAATATTACAAATTATGTCATCAAACTCTTGAGAAGTCAAATCTATTGGCTTGATCTTCAAAATGTTTCTTAACTTTTCATGTGCCACGTTCTCACTTCCGACTCAGTCGACGGCGTGCTAACTTCGCATATTCCGCTCAAACGCACAAACCCGCCCAAACCAATTGATATATCGCCAAATGCCACAGTACAATAAAAACGTTTCTTTTGATTCCGTTCCTCTTGTGTATAGCTTGCATTTTATGTGGTGATTGACTAACAAGCAGTGTTTCTTACTAGATTTGCATGCAAATTCTAAGTTTCTGTCACTGCTTTGTGTGTAAAAGTCATACATTACAGTAATGTAGCTACTTGGCTTTTGAAAGGTAAGCAATTATAGATTTGTCACAGAATTTACATCAATGCAAAGCTTGGAATTTCCTCTACGACTTTGCACTTCGTCTACAATTCAACATAAATCTATAAAAGTTATACAGATTTGAAAAACAGTATGTTTTCTCAACACATGATTATGTTGGTGTCTCAGAATAATGTGGCACAAGGGGGGTTTCCACCATGGCACATAAAGAGTTAATGAATCCTTCTTGTTGAATTTTCCTTTTCTTTTTGCCAGCTTCCCAATGTTCTCCAAGGTCAAGGTGAATGGTGAAGGTACTCACCCCCTCTACACCTTCCTGAAGGAGGCTCTCCCGTATCCTAGTGACCTAGAAGGATCTTCATCAGTCATCATGGGTGACCCTAAAGGCATCATCTGGAGCCCTGTGCGCCGCAATGACCTCAGCTGGAACTTTGAGAAGTTTTTGTTGGGGCGGGATGGTGTTCCCTTCAAGAGATACAGCCCCAAGCTTCCCCCTATCGATATGAAATCTGACATTGAAACTCTTTTGTAGGATATTTCATGCCCCATAAATATACTTTGGGTCGATTAGTCAAGTGCCGTTCACCCAATTTAACCAAAATGTAATTCTGTAATATTCCTTGAAGAAATCAACATACAGTGCACTCCCGTTATAACGAAATGCTCGGGACCGGCAGTTTTCTTTTGTTATAACGAAATTTCGTTATAACCGAACAAATACAATATATAACGAAAACAAGGAAACCACGTAAATATATCATATTGTGTTTGCTGAATACTCATCATACACTGGAAAGCTATTTGAAATGTGATGAGTTACTAGTAACTGTATTACAATAACAAACGCAAGTTCCCCTCAGAAACTGTGCGTGACACAAGGAGCGAACACACAGTAGTGTGAAGCGTTCACCCATGCAGAGACGCTATAAATGCTTGTTCCGCTATACGTATTTTCGAAAGCAATTCGCATTTCGTTATAACGGAGCACATTTCTTTTGTTTTTCTTTGTCTGTGGCGCTCGGATGAAGACTTCGTTACAACGGAAATTTCGCTATAACCGTGTTCGTTATAAGCGAATTTTGTACCATAGACTTTAATGGTGATAATTTTGGGACCAGAAGATTTACTTCGTTATAACGAAATTTCGTTATAACCGTGTTCGTTGTAACGGGAGTGCACTGTATCTGCTGTTGAAGATGTAAAATAGATAGCATGATTAATCTATCCTGTAGACGATTAATGTAGAGACTGGGCCTTTCAAATCTGTCAAATTAGTGACATTGCTTGCCAAATTAAGATGAGAGCTTTCATGCAATTGGCAAAACAGTACATGTGACCAAGATGACGAAGTGTATTGTGCAGATGACTAGACATACAAACCTTCATGAATGTAAAATTTTGTCTGATGTTGATTCTAGTGGCATCAACAGTTTGCCATGAAACTACATTAACACAAAGTTCTCTTTATGGTATTTTTACTTTGAAGCAAATGTCTTGGTTGGTGTGCTAGGGTTATACAACTTAATATAGTCCTACATTTTGAGTGCACTTGATGCTATGTGCCTCCCTTATGCCATATTATGAAGAAACAAGTTATATTTGGTCAGTGGTACAAAGAATGGTACACTCATGATAAGGAAAAAGTGCCTGTGAATGATTAACCAGCATTCAATTATGATCTCAGATTCGTCTGATTACACAGTGCAAAGACGTGTCCAGATATCAAACGTTATTGTTCAAATTTACTTTCTACAATATATACCAGAACAAAAGTAGGTCAATTCGTTTCTTCACATCTGCAAGATTTTATGCCAACCTCCTGACATAAAAGATTACGGCAACAAAACTGTGTAATCCAGTGTATTGATTCACTAACGCATCAATACGATTTGATTTCTTTTGACATACAAATGCATCTTGAGCATATTATTTTCCTGCCCTTTGCAACCTAGTGGGTCTTGCCCCACAGGCCAACAAATCACCTTTCAGGTAGCAAGAATACATGGTGTAGATTTGATGGTCGTACTCTCAATAGCATTGTTGGTGCCATGATACAGTATATCATAACCTAGACCATGCCTAACAGTAAAGCAACCTCTCACTGTATGGCATTGCTGTTGGCTAGTGTACCCTTTTCACAGTCAAAGGATAAAATTTGTTGAGCTTTTGTGAGATAAAGGGACAGGGGCTGAAACTGTGACCCAACCTGTAGGTAGTGAGTTTACAGAGATGATATTTGTGTATGCACTATGCATTACCAGGCATGATCTCAGCAGTATAATTAGTCACATGTTGGACCGTTTGATTACCTATTACATGTACTTTTTCAAGGGAGAATGTGAATACAGTATCATATTTGTTTGTGTTGTTTATGTGCTAGTTATTCACGTGAAAAGATTGCAGTCAGATGTATCATGAACACAATGGGAAGAGGTAATTAGGAACTGAATCATGACCCTTGCGTGCTGGTGGACTAATTTTTGCAATTGATCCCTCTAGGTTTCTCAGGAAATACATTTGAATAACCTTATTGCCTCAGTCATAAAAAAATTTCATTGTAATTTTTTTGTTTATGTTGAGGATAAAATTGTAGGATTCACAGCATTTGTATAGTGCCATATGTTTTACAAAATGTTTAAATCATTTATGGTAACAGTTGGTGTAGACAGAGTGTAATCAACTCATGATATATTTTGTCCTTTTGCTCTGCAGAATATATTTCTCGTGTATGATGGCATTGTGGAAACTCTTTGTAGAGATAGCATTGCTTGAGAATTTAGAGGAATCTTATTTCAGAGAAAGAGCAGTGGGACAAAATATGTCACATCAAGTCAATCATGTCAGAGATACATGTATATCCTTTTTGTTATTGGATAATAAATGGACTTGGTAATGTTCAAACATGTCTACATGGTACATATGTCAAACTGGTATATTGTATTAATCACTTATGTGAAAGATGAAATGTTTGATCCATTCAACTCAGCTGTGCCTAACTGAATGGATCATTTCATCTTTCACCTCATGAAATTTTCTGTCTGTTGCACTCATAAATACTCATTATTTGTATAAAAAATTATATAATGCCTGAAGAGATCCTTGTCATTTGATTGGTTGTTTGACATTGATCATTCGGCCCATTTCACTATGACGTCATCATCCGTGCAATTGTGGCTCCATTTACAGTGCAATTTTGGATCCATACGATATGCTCCATTGCACGCTCGCTGAAAGGCCGGCATGCACACTACGCATGTAAAACGCTTGCGTTTGCAGTGTGTGTATGCGACAGCGCGCTAACGTAAAGCGCTCAGTGCGCACTCTCGCCATCTCAGATTCTCTCTTGTTTCTAAATTGATAAAACATCAGATGACAAGAATTTATTTTGGTCATTATATAAAACAAATAATAAATGTTTTTCATTCGTGCAAAGGACAGAATATTTCATTCGCTGAAAGATGAAATGTTGATCCATTGCACTCATAAACATTCATTTTTTGTATATTATATGATTTTTTAGCTCACCTGAGCAGAAGGCTTAAGTGAGCTTTTGCGATCGCTCTTCGTGCGTCGTCCGTCGTCTGTCGTGCGTCGTCTGTCGTGCGTAAACTTTTACATTTTCATCTTCTTGAGAACCCCTTGACCGATTTTCACCAAACTTGGCAGGTAGCATCCCTAGGGGGATAGGATCTCAATTTGTTCAAGTGGGCACCATACTCCACCTGGGGGGTCCCCAGAGGGGCCCAAACCCCCCAAAAATAAGGAATCTTAAAAAATCTTCTTCTCTAGAGCCAGAAGTGATAGAGCCAGAAGTGATAGAGCTTAGTTAATACTATGAATTAGTACATTGATGACTGTAGTTTCATTTGTTCATGGCAGAATCAGGGGTGCCCCCCCCCCCCCCCCATTGGGACCCAGGGGAGGGGGGTGGGAGGGGTCCTAATGGGGCCCAAATTGTACATTTTCATCTTTTTCTTGAAAATGCCATTATGAATTTTCACCGAAGTTGGCAGGTAGCATCCCTAGGGGGAAAGAATCTCATTCCCATCAAATGGGCACCATGCTCTACCTGGGGGGCCCCAGGGGCCTAAACTTGGACCGAAATTGTAAATTTTCATCTTTTTCTTGAAAACCCTATCACCAATTTTCACCAAACTTGGCAGGTAGCATCCCTAGGGGGATAGAATCTCAATTCCATCAAATGGGCACCCTTCCCCACCCCCCCCCCCCCTGTAAGGAATCTTTACAGATTTACTCTAGAACTTGAAGTGATTGAGCTAAGTTAATACAATGAGTCAGTACTAAGTATATTGATGACTGTTTCAAGTTTGTTCATGGGAGAATCAGGGGTGCCCTCCCCCCCCCCCCCCCCCCCCATCCCATTGGGACCCAAGGAAGTGGGATGGGATGGGGGGGGGGGTCAAAATGCAGGCCTAAATTTTCATCTTCTTGCTGAAAACAACATAATGGATTTTCACCAAATTTGTCAAGTAGCATTCCCATAGGGATAAGATCTCATAGTGTTTGAATGGACACCATGCTTTCCTTGGGGCCCCAGGGGTCTAAACCTCCTAAATTAATGAATATTAAATAATATTTTTCACTAGTTCTAATAAAAAATGATAGGGCTTTAAGTCTTTTCACCCAAGCTGCATAATCCAATATTCTATAAAGTACAGTGTACTTGACAGGTGTTTTTACCAGTGTGATGGAATATGTAATGCCCCCATTCTCAAAGCTACCCCCACCACAAGTTTCCAATGTTCTCAGGTAAGAGTCTGCAAGAATGCATGGAAGGTGAACTTGCGATACTCAGGTGAGCGCGTGACCCCCGGGTCTCTTGTTTTCCACAAAATGCCCTTCTCAAGTGACTCCGTGTACACAATGTGCATGTGTTTTAACGAAATAGGAATGCCACAGGAAAAGTGAAATTTGCATTAAAAAAATTTTCATGAATTCTCTGCAAAATGTGAATGAAAAACAAAAAGTAAAATGTATTCTTTGATAATAGTGAACAAATCTAAGATGAAAGAACTTGGTTACATTTCTAGAGAACTGAAGAGTGATCTTACACCCTTCATTGCAACAGAAGCTGGTTTTAAACAACCATATAAATGTGAACACAATGCCTCCTTACCATTCTTGCACATACCACATTCTAGGCCACTGCCCAAAGCCTTGTGCAAGTATGTCTCTTTTTTTTTCCATCCAGCACTGAACTTAACAAGACTGACACCACTTCAGTACTACGTGTATTACATAACTTTTTAAGACACATGACTGATAACATAACATATCAAGATTACATGTACTTTCACTGTTTTTATTTGACGATATTGATAAGTTTTGAGACACATATATATGCATACAATCATCACAGCAATTAAATTACATCTTAAAAACATACTTAATATAAATAGTTCAAGACTGCTCTGCTTTCTCAGTGAGAACTGGAACCATAATATTTGAGCATACATGTCTATAACTGAAGTTGAAGGAATAAAATCAGAGATTCAAGTACACCATTTGTTCATTGAACATGCATGTCCTAGACATCCCTCAGAAAACCTGGAATGCATCATGGATTGCACAAATAATTTCCTTCATATTCATCACTATCACAATTGAAGTCCTCATCAATCTTGGGTTCTATACTAAGGTAGACTTGCAGCTAACATGACACTATCATGTCACACGGCATAACATTGCAAGCAGTACTTGTCTAAAAAAGCCATTTCATGGAAAAATCTAAATGAAAGACTCCAACACAAGGAAGTAAGCAACATTTTCAAGGAAAATTGTGCATTTCCCCACAACCAAATCATGCTCCAATTTCTTTTGAGTTTCACATCCTATTGCTTATCTCAACTGATTGCTGAAAATGAAATTTTAAGAAACTCAATACCAGACACACCTTCTTCTTTTACAAGTACCTAGTATAATTCATGATATCATGATTATGATAATGCAAAGAAATCAGTACTTCCTGACAGAAAGAGATATACAAGCATGTCGGTTCCATCCTAATTTCTTAGTTCCCCAAAAATCCATCCAAATAAAAAAAAGACATTACAATGTACATCAAAACAATGACAAGAAAATGGTCTTTTGAAGGATTTGGAAGATAAAAAACATACATATGTACTTCACAGTCTCTTCACACAATGTAATTTGATACCAAAATCGATACCATGAAGAGAAATGGAAGGCAAAAGTAATTCATCAGGAGACGGCAATATCGCTTAAAACTACAACATGAGGTAAAAACATGAATTAAGTAGGGGATATAATACTGACAAATTAATACACACCACCTATCATATACACTGCAGTATACATGTAAGTATACAGTGATGCAAGTTCTATAAATTATCAAAAGCAAGAATACTGGAGTCACAACTAAATGTTGTCACTTTTGTCAACAAAGTTTATCCTCTGAAAAAAAATCCAAAAAAACTGTCATTGCCACACAGGAGAGGATTTGATATTATAAGTTCCTTAGAATCAGCAAAACTACTTTGTCACATAGCAAATGTTTTAATGCTTTAAGAACAGGGTTGAAAATAATGGCATGTACCAAAGATACTTGTAATTTTGGGGCTAGCAAAATTACTTTTAATGCTGGAAAGAGTTACACCAGTATTCTTACATGAAAGGACACTACTCATTTGAATTCTACAGAAATTGCCATCTTACTGTAAGAACTACAAACCGAAGAGTTTCTGATTTAGCTGCAACTAGTTTGACCATTAGACTGATGTGTTACACCAGTTTTCTATGCACATAAACATATCATTTAATTGTGACAGGTTCAGTAGATTGCTTTATACTATGTGGCTAGAAAAGCTGCATGGATGAATTTTAATGCACTTCAAAAACATATCATTTGTTGTCCAGTTGTCAGGCAAAATCCTACTTCTCATTAGCGTCACAAGTTAGTCAAATGCTCTAGCCTCATTAGATATTTCTTACTTAATATTCTCAATCATGTAATATCTTCCAAAAAAAAAAAAAAGAAGCTGCTCTTGATTTTCATATACGCACACCTTTCTATCATCTCTACTAAAGTCAATGCCTAATATGGAAGTTACCAGAACTTTTTAGCATTAAAAATGATGTAACAACCAAAATAAAAATGGTTAGGCAATACCTAACATTGCAAATGTTTTCATTGCATAGATGAATACAGTAGCAGCCTGCTCTCTTATGAACCCTATCTGACTGCAAATGTTGACACTTTCAGAGTGAGGTATCACTCTTCTATGGCTTGTCAGCAATCTTAACAATCTTTCCACTGGATTAATATCTTTGATTTCTGTCAAGATTTGCTTCTTAACAAGACAACAGTTAAAAAAACAAACATAAAATGAATTATATCAAATACGAGGACGATTTGTAATTGTTATTTTGCCCTCAAGGCATAATACTGAGAAAGAATACAAAGATATTTAAAAAAATGCATGGAGGTAGGAGCACATACTGTATATCACTACATGACAAATTTCTGATTTCTATGGTTGGAAAGAGTTCCTTTTGGGACAACCACTCCAATTACAGCACTCTAGACTACACTACCCTTGTTAGCTTCCACATGGATGCACGCACGCATGCACATACATTTGGCAAGTGCAGGTGTATTTAGAATTTTGAGTGGGTGTCCCAAAAGGAACTTTTGCCCTATGGTTAAGAAATGGTTAGTTTCTGTCATGAAAAGAAAGACCCTGATATAACACCTTGAAGTCACTTTGCCACTCAAAGAAAATATTTGATGTCTACCATGAACAGGAAGTTTTGTTTGATCGCTTGTTTCCTATATCTCAGCAGTCTGCCGACTCTGCTTCTCACACAGAAATAATTAAGATATATGTGTTTCTGTCAAATGTAGGCATCGTGATTCCCTACATTGCAAGGGCAGATTGTCAATTACAAAGGCGAGTTACACTACATTTTACCATGCCCTTACATAAATACCACACTCTTACAGATGCCAAAGAACTACCTCAGAACTAAGAGCAATATAGTGTTAGTTTGGCATATATACACAACATTCTATCAGAATATACACACATATACACACATCTCCCCCCCCCCCCCCAAATAAAAAACTAGAAATGTCGCTATGGCGATTGGCATGCCTTCACCATATTGCATGGTTCTCCCAATATTTCTAATGCACATCTTGACAATGTGAGATGACAGTTTCACATAATTGGCAAAAGAAAATTGAAATGACATGTTTATCATAAATGTGTTGGGTGTTTATACTTTCCTTGAATCAGGTTTCATTTGGGTGAATGGCTAAATCGCCACAGAAAGTAAGTACTTTGGAATTTGAGCACTTTCACTTTACCTTTCACCCTTGCCCTTACCTGGTAACATCCATTTTCATGATGATACTTATTTCAAAATATGGGTAGAAATTGTGACATTTTAACATTTTCACTTGACCTTTGACCTCATGGCATAAGTCTCCACCTATAGAATCATTGTGCAGTAATGCATGCACAGATGTATATACCTAATGTGAGTAAATTTATACACTGAGCAATCTCCCAAGTATGGAGAAAAAGGATAATTTCAGCATTGAATAGTAAAATTTTAGCATTTTAACCCAACATTTGACCCTTTGACCCCATGATGTAAAATTCCCAAGATAATCATCGTTGGACAGTACATGCATATGTACAAAGTTTCATGAAGATACCTTGAGTGATTTCAGAGGCATGGAAAAAAGAGAAATTTCAGCATTTTAACTTGACCTTTGACCATTGACCCCATGGCCCCAAAATTTTCCTTGAGAATTTTTATCTGGTAAAACAGGTATACAGTAAGTTTCAAGAAAAAAAAAATCAGGTATGGCACAGATTGAACAGGGAAATTTAAAGCATTAGACCTCAAACTTTGACCTTGAACACTTGCAACCAAAAGTTGATAGGCTCAATATCATCCACTCATACATACACTATGCTAAGTTTCATTAGGAAATTTCAAACAGGCTTTAAGTCACACTGTCAACAAAATTAATTACAAAATCGATGGAAGGACAGACGGGAAAATGGACTGACAACCAAAAAACATAATGCTTCTGGCAAAACTGATGGCAGAGGCATAACAAACTTTGAATTACTGCTATTATCATTTCAACCTTCAAGCTACATATAAAAGACACTGGTTTTTCCGAGGTCAGAAAAACAATAGCATTACATGTACATGTAGCTGATAATGTTTCTAAGCATTCTCTAAAATTCTCTCAGTTCAGCAGATACCATACCTCATCAATCAACCACAGATCACTGCAACAATCCTCTGAGCATACGATAATTCATTCAACTTGTCTGTTGACTTACTAACATACATCATATTTTTTTCTTTCAGTTTGTTTTTATTGATGTGCAGTAATGTACAGTGGACAGCAAAAAGAAGAAAGTATATGACCCCTATCACAGGTCACTCTACATCAAGAGACAATGGGTCAGCAATTATGTACTAATAGCGTAAATGTCATGGGGCTCTACAAAGTGTTTGGTTTCTACTGTCACAGAACTTGTACATAGTCAAAGATATTGTGTTTTGTTGCCATACATTGATTGTAGGTTGAAATAATTTCATATGTTGCTTCTTTTTATTCAATTCTTTTCTGGTATTCAACCCAAAGGGTGGTCTTAACTTCATTGTATTTTTTTTCAGCTGCATAATGATTTACATTTTACTTCCAAAATAAAAGCTATTGATGGATCACAGCCTGCTCCCCAGTAATTCTGCACAATGCACAATGCAATTGTTTTTATCAACATTTAAATTTGGAAGGTGGAATGCCACATACACGCCAATCCTGTTAACACATCAGTCCTAGATGCTGAGGTTGATGGCATTCTTATATCATCTTCCCATTTGGTGTCCATAGTAAGCTGCAACTCAGCCAATCTCAGCTGTCTTTAGTATGAATTACATGATGCAAGGTACACGTTGTAGCTGCATGATTTCCATATCAAGAACACAAGCAACATGGCACAATGAGTGACTATGATTCTGCATCATTATATTGTGTCCTAATATCACAAGACAAGTTTGTTTTCAAAACCAGATAAAACACATGGTAAATGGATATAATATGACCACATTCTTCAATGACAGCCTTGCAATTATTCTTTAACTCAAAGCAGTACCAAGTGCACAAACCTGCAAGCAGAAGATATATCAAACTGGAAGAAAGGAAAAGAAGTGATAAGTTAGATGTCTACTCCCTTTAACCTGTGATTTTTCAGCTAGCACCTATGTGTCCTGATTGAGTCCAGTCCTTTCTAGGTATGTCTGGTTGGATGGCATCGTAGCTAAACTCTGTGGAGTGATCTTCTGTGCACTGGCAGAAGCTACCACAGCATGGTTGGTCGCTAACCCTTGGCATCAACTTCATGAAAGAGAACTGGTAGCTTGTGGGTCCTATGGATGCCTGATGGTCTCTTACAGCTTCTCGGGCCTTGGCTATTATGGCTCTCATCTCTGGGGTCGAGGGGTCAAGAGGTGAGCTCTCAGAAGGGTCAGATGTTAGTTCATAGATGAGGGGCGGGTCATGGTGGATTGTGGTGGGTCCTTCACAGCGGCAGGGGTAGGCATCAAAGCAACCTAAGGTGCCATCAGGCCCTGGTACGAAGTTGACGGTGGCATAGTGGAGCTTGTACACAGCTTTCCCTGAACAAGAGCAAATAGTTTCCTTTCTTTGTTATATTTGTTTATATACATATGGAAAGGACCAATAATCCAATGTACTTTTTTCATACATAATCTGTACATGGTAAAGTTGTTAAATATCAAATTATATGTCTTTGACAGAATCAACCATTTGGGTCTCAGGTATGCTATGTTTTTAAATTTCTGTCTATATCTACTATCACAGATCTGATTTGGTTTGTATTTTTCCTGCCCTTTTGTAAACCACTTACTCTTTCAATAGCATTCATACAGAATAGCCATGGACTACAAAACTCCATCTTTGCATATTTTAAGTAATGATGAATGTTACATATTTATTACAACATTGGCACACATTGGTTTTGAGGATTTAATACACAATAAAATTTAGGGGGCAATTTTAATCCTCTATCTTGTAGCTCTTGTGTCATAATTATTTGCAGAAAACAAATGGACAAATTACTATATCTGTCAGACACATTAATAAGACTTATTCCTTACTTGTAAGTGTGAGGAATAAATATGCACGAAGCTACAATTACACTGTGATGCTGCGAGTAACAGGTACTCACAAAAAACACAAAAACCTACATATTTGTAGCCTGTTTTCTATGAAGACAGTGCCTTAACTCACCATCTGGAGGTGTGTATCTGGCTCCATGCAGGTAAGCCCCACAATATTGGAAGAGAAATTTGTGTGGTGACCTGTCTACGTGTTGGGTCATGAGAGGCATCATATCCTTGCCATCAATGGCTCTATCTGTGGGCACCTGAGCCCCGATCAGGCCGGCCACTGTGGGCAGTACGTCGATGACACTGGTTGGTTCAGACACCTCAGAGCCTGCTGGTATCACACCAGGGTAACTTGCGATTGTTGGCACACGGATGCCACCCTCAAAACAATTAGCTTTTCCACCTGCCAATGAGTACACAAAATAAAAGACAGCAGATATTCAGATCAATGAAAATAATTTCCTACTTCATACTGCAGTTTGTGACAAAACAATACTATCCACTTATAGTCTTTCAGTTTAGCAGTGAAAATGAAAACTTACTTTACTTTCTCATTACTATCTATTTCACATTTACTAAAATCATCCATCTGATTAAAACTAAAATGTTCACTACCTCCAACATATATTAGAGAGTCATCAAGAACTAAATGCCATGAAAGAACTTGCACTCCTAACAAGCAAACTGTTCACTATGTTATTAAAGAGCCCTAACAAGCATTGGCAAGTGAATGCTTCTATCATCAGGTTAATAAAGATATCAAGAAGTAGATGTTCTCCTTTATTGTTACAATCTTTACATGATGACATATGACACTGCACTGGTAATTAGGATAAACATTGTCATGATCACTTTTGTCGAGCAATTATTTGAATACAGATTACCAATATAGGAAACCAGTAAACATGGAGATTCCTTCCAATTAGCATTATTTTGGGGTATTACCTAATTTTTGCACTAAAACAAGAACAATATAAAGTAACTGGTATGCAACCTGGATCATCATTCTGACAATATCTATTTCACATTCTACTGATCAATTCACTCAAGCATGTCATGGGTCTAAATATCATACAACTTGTATGAAAGCAATGTAACTATAGCCACCATATTACTGCTTGCATCAGTTACATTGCTGGTGTTGAATTCACTGTACCTTTGTAAATGCCATTCGAGCCGCCCTCTCGGTGACCATGCTTTGTGAACTCCTCAACATGTGCACCATTATCTGATGTTATATAGACAAATGTATCTTGTGCTAATCCAAGTCTGTGCAGTTTTCCCATAATCTGTCCAACACTCCAGTCTAATTCCTCCACAGCAGCTCCATACATGCCATGTCGACTACTGTTTCTGAAGTGAGGTTCAGCATAGAGTTCTGTGTGTGCTTGCAGGAATGACATCACCAATAGAAAGGGGTTGTCCCTGTTGGACTCCAGGAACTTGAGTGCCTTTTGGGTGTGTCTCTGTGTTAAGTTAGTGTATGATAATGGCT
Source organism: Diadema antillarum (assembly GCF_040938485.1). Classification (NCBI taxonomy): domain Eukaryota; kingdom Metazoa; phylum Echinodermata; class Echinoidea; order Diadematoida; family Diadematidae; genus Diadema; species Diadema antillarum. The sequence goes on along the minus strand of NW_027270976.1, from coordinate 662,386 downwards.
GCTCCACTACTCTTTTATTCTCCATGATGACACAGTTCATGGTGGCTATTATCCTAGGTATCAGCAGGCAAAATATGTAGAACAATACACTCAAGACTGTGACAATGTACAACATCCTCTGGGGGGCAAATTTGCACATCACAAGAACAAATGTTGTCAGGTTTAAGACAGCCAGTGCCACAGCAACCTCAGTGTAGAAGTTCTTGCGCCATGCCTCAAAGACAGTCCCACTGCCGCAGTCCAGGATGTTGGTTAAGGGGAGGCCATAGAAGTAGTCAAAACCTTGACTGTTTGGGTCTGAACACCCATCATCTGGGGAGCAGGTGAAGCCCAAATGCCACTTGCCTGTCAAAAACACACAATTAAAAAAGCATTGATACTTGTCCCTTTGAATGGGGAATAACTTCAAGTACTGACCTTGCACACAGTCTAGTAGCAACACATAGATAGAGCGAATGTATCATAGAATATTACATATTTCTTTTACTATTGAACCATTCAAATATGACACCTTGATGTTAACTTGTTGAGGACGGTTTGATTTTGCTACAACACGCATTTCCCATAGACACCTGCCAGAGAATACTAGGGACTCGTCTCTAAGGGGTTAACAAAGAAGCCTTCATCAGTCTTCCAACATTGTTTTCGTTTGTGCAGTAGCAGTGGATTTGGTGTGTTCATAACCTATAGAATAAAGTAACAATTGGTAGTCTAAAAGGTGGGAAGGTTAAGACATGAACACTTCATCAAGGCTTTGGCATTACTATCAATCACTATGAGTTGAAGCAGCCAAGCCATGCACAACTCATCCATTGAATTGGAATTGATTTCCTAACCGCGATAGAACTACATCTGGTTTACAGTAAGTGCAGTCATGGGAACTATGCAGGACCACACAGCACATAAAACTGAGAAATAATAAATTGCTTCATAAAAAGCTTCGTTGCTTGGATGAAAAATAAATCAGTGACCCCCCCCCCAAAAAAAAAAATAAAATAAAAAAATAAATAATAATAATAATAATTAAAAAAAATAAATAAATAAATAAATTATCTGCAAAGACGCTCATAAACTACTGGCTAATCATGCCTGGTTAAGTGTCATACAGACTTGACATCAAAGATTTACCTATGAGACCAGTTGAGTAGCCAACAGTCTTGGCAAGTTCAGCTATTGTTGTTTCATTGGAAGGTAATCCTGCTGGTGCTGAGATGAAGGAAATCACCCTCATGATGTGATAGGAACACATCCCTTGAAGACAGAGAGAGAAAAAAGAAGAGATTATGAGACTGAAATAATTGCATAGTCAAACAAATATTATAACATTCTTTTCATATATGTTAATACAGGGTTAGATAGATGCTAAATTACTTGGCCAAAATTCTTTTAGGGTAAAAAAGAAGCCCAATATGCTGACTGCTTACTCTGTACATGACAGGAAAAAGAAATTATGAACATTAATGAGGCCTTTGTAGCGGATGACACTAACAGTGATTAGTAATATAGCGTATACCTCATTCCTCACAGATTTTTTTTTTCCTCATTGGTCACTCAATGGAAGCAAAGTGGTGATAATATTGTAATAATTTTTTTCAGTTTCTCTTCAAATCTCCTTGTTGCTAAAGCCCAAGAACTAAAAAAGGAATATCCGTATCTCACAAAAAGTTAAAAGGATAGTACAGTATTGGTGGAGATGAGGATTAAAGGCTTTTAATTCTTTTGCAAGATATCAAGAAATCACTTATAAATAGCGCAGAGCATACAATTCAAAGAGGACTTCAAAGTTTAATTGATAGAAATTGGTTTTGGGAATGGATGAGATATCAAAAAAACAAAGTAAAACAAAGTGATTGTAATAAAAGGTGGGTCCCACCTTTTATTCAGATCGCTTTGTTTTGGATATCTCAGCCATTTCAAAACCAATTTTCATCAAATATATGTTGAATTCCTCTCGGAATTACACGCTCTTTCACATTTCCTAAGAGGTTTATCATTATCTCACCAAAAAATGTTAGAAACCTGAGGATAGTTCTCAACCAAAACTATACAATCCCTTTAACATTTGACCATCTTGCACAAGGTTTTATTAGCACTTGAAAGTTGCTCACTAAATTTGTTATGCTTGTAGGAATGATGCATACTCAAACAGAAGTGCTCTCATTTGTAAAAGCAACTTGTTCACACTTGTGACAGAGCGCATAACTCCTCCATAGCATGTAGCCAGGGTAAAATGAAGAGATTATGATTTCTTCTCCTTCTATAGCACTTACCTAATTGGACAAGTGAAAACTACTTTAAGTTTCCCAGTAGCCACCAGAAAACCTTATTGAAGACCCCCCCCCCCCCCCCCCCCCCATACAGCAACAAGAAGAATCCAGCTTCCTGCTTGGCTGTTGCTATGGGAATTTGCCATTGCAGCAAGGGTTGTTATCATATCAACTTTTATGAAATGGGGCCCTGATCTCCCCATCATAAATCTGCTGCTACCAGGAAGTTTTAAAGAATGGCTGTCAAGGAAGGAAATCAACCATCTAACCTTTAATACAGAGAGAGGAAAATGGACTTTAACCCTCTATCAACTTGCATGCTATATCATCAGCATTCACAAGTCCATCCATACTTGACCTAGTTGTTAAAGACAGCCAATCCCTTTTGCATGCAAATTTTTGAAAAATTGGTGAGAACACTTAGGTATTGAAGAAAACACTATTTGGAAACCTCCTGTAAATTTTGAACTCAAGAGGGTCTTTATTTGTTTAGTTAAATTGACCATCAAGATTTGAATAATTTTTTCATACTACGAAAAAATTACAATGTAAATACTAGTCTAGTTTTACAGACCTGTGTGATGCACTTAGTTGTACATGTACATGTAGTTCATGTAAGTGGTGTGTTGTTATTTGCCATTGATAACAAAGTATGAGAAGCTAGTGAATTCTTCTTTTCTGACAGCTTTAACATGCATATCTGTTGCTCGAAGTATAAGTATCATATTACAACCACAGGAGAATTTAATGTATGCAGCTGTGCCTAGTACGCAGAATACGTTACAGTGAGCGTTTGGTGCATTATTTGAATTTTAACGGCTAACAACCTTCAAATATCACACAAATGTTATAGATTTACAATAGTCTTGTCATTCTGGTGGAATATATCATGTTCTGTGCTATTTGGGAAGGAATGCAAAAGGGAAGGGCCATTTTTAATGTAGTAAGCCCACTAAGGTGTAGAAATGTGCCTTAGTCCATCAGGAAGGCCATGATGACAAACTAGGGATTCGTCTGTGCCAATCCTCCATGCTACAAACAAGTGACACTATTATTGGATAGCTCCAACATGATTTGAGTGTCATAGATAATATCCCTTTTGTGTTGCTTGAATTTCCCTTTTTACTTACCACTTCTTATCGCATAGCGGCCTGTCATAAGGGCTGCCCTACTTGGGGTGCATATGGGATGGGCGATGTGTTGTGAGAGTTTGGCGCCCTCTCTGGCAAGCTGGTCTATGTTCGGTGTGTTCATGGTAGTATTACCAAAGCAGCCAATATCTCCCATCCCAACATCATCCATGATAAAGATAACGATGTTGGGTTTCCGAGACGACTCTTCCTCTCTGCACTCCCCAGACAAAATGCACAGTGCTAGAATTAAAATGGCGAGGTATATCCGGCCTCCTGCCATCTTGAGTGCTTTCTGCTGATGGCTCAACATATGAGATCTTGCCTTGTATGAAAGCCTGCAATACACAACACAAAGGGAAGTAGGATACCATGAACAGTTAGTGAATACTTTGTGTCTTTGACGATATCATCACTTGCACAAACTCTACCTAAGCATGTAGTTTCTTAGCCCACTGATAGTCATTTGCAATAATACAGTGACGTGACTGCAAATCTCACTTCCATCTCATTAAAGTCAAAATAATGGGAAATGAACAAAACGTTTGACACATTACGTGCACAGAGAATATGATACCTACAAGCACGCTCGAACCTGACACACACATTTAAACACTGCTGACGATAGCATAGCTCTATTCATTGGAGCCACTCAGCAGTGATACACTAAAATTTCTGTGTATTACGTTTAAAACAAAAATCTTGCTCTCATGGTCTAGTATCTTGAACAGTCTATAATACTCAAAGTGTACAAATCATATACTACAGTAGCTCATACTCACAGCCAACACATATTATTAAAATATCAGATTATATTATGATCATAGTGCTCTGTTTGAGATTCTGTACCTGGTATTGCTTAGTCTGGTTTCCAGACCATTTGCCCTTCCACAAGTCCCTTCCACAAAATGCGTCCTCTCTGGCGACACACCTGCAATGAAGTCAGGTGGTGCCTATGCCTTCAACAAGGACCATTTACCTGAACCTTCTACTGCTTTCGTCGTTAGAGGGCATCCATATTCTGGGCAGCAAAATAGTACAGGCAGATGGTCTGGAAGCCAGACTAGATAATTACTTACTGTATACGCTGTTATTTTCGCGTACAGATATTTTTACGAATGAGGAGGGCACGAACATTTTCACGGGATATTGTTTTCGCGTATGGACATAGAGCCCATCATAAGCGCACTATTACCTTAGCGCATGATGCCATTTTCGCGTGGTCTCAAATTTGCGGTCCAGCTGTGATTCGCGAAATTCGCGAAAATCAAACCCTTGTGAAAACTAGAAAAGCACTCTGAGAGCGCAGACCTCCGCCAAGCATGCAGCTCATTTCCACCACTGATCTTGTTCTCCTATTATTTCCACCCATACGTACTGCATTGTGTGCAGAGTCGCCCGAATCCAAATATAGAAGCCTTTGTTACATGTGTACGTCATAAACCCTCAGCTGCACGCCGCGCCTCGCCCTAACAGAAACTAGAGCACGCACTTTAGTGCGTGCATGCAAACCTCAAATGCGCGCAGCCTGAACTCGCAAGTTCATTGACCCTACCTGCTAAGATATTACAAATCCTTCATAAATTCCCCCAAAATTCTCAGATCACTACCAAAAGTTAATCGTTTGATACTTGTGTCATTCTCAACCTTTCCTGCAAGTTTAGTCCCAGTCCGTTAACTACTTTTTGAGTTATTTTGCGCACGGACAAACGAACGAATGAACGAACGAACAAACAAACAGTAACGAAAACATAACCTCCCCCCTTGGCGGAGGTAATAACAGCTTATACAGTACATTAACATTGGTACACATAACTCTAATATAGCCAAATTGTGGGGCAAATGCCTAGTTCAATGGATGAATTTATGCACTTGTGTACCTTTAAACATTGTGCAAATTGATGACTGATGGTGAAATGAAATAAGTGATATCCAGCCAAGGATGATGAATGTCCATAGATCAGACAAATGGCATTTGAAGGAGGAATTGTACATTACAAGGAAAGTTATACATGTTGTGATATCAATGGCCATCTCACTGCACTTACCTAATCCAGTTCTTGTTCAGCAGGAAATATAGTACATTTGCACAAAATTTATTAACAGATGTCAGACTTGGGTGAAGGATTTCACTATAGCTATAAGCATTTATTAGCTGAAAACACTTGACAAAAATCTCAACTGCTGATGTCCCCTATTTGATATCAGACTTTTGAACTTTGGAATAATTGTACAATTAAGTACACACACCTTGGACAGGTTTGACCTTGAAGATGCATTGTAAAACTCACACTGTGAACCCAAAGTCAAGACAACCATCCATTGGACTTACAATGTATCAGTGTTTGACATGGTTGCCTACCGCGTAAAAAACGAAAAGGAATAAAAATACTGCCTTGTAAAATCGAAGAGATCATCCGCAAACTTATACTATGTGACAACAGCAATATTACAGTATGGCCTGTAGTCACATAGACAGTTCATTCAAATTCATGCTTACACTTCATCCACTGACTAAAATATGCATTATATATACTGTATATTGCATATATATGCCACTACCAGCACAGTATAACTGATGTCTGTTGGTGTGAAATGTGTCACATGCATGCATGAAATCAAAATTTACCAGTACATATAATCAATGAATGAACTGGCTTTATACTTGAGAATATTCTAGCCGTAAGTTCAGGACTGCCAGCCAGGTCAAACTCACTGTTTTCTTTTTTTCCTGTTAGTTTGTTTTAAATTGATTATTCACTTTCAGCATTGCAAATTCAACTTTTTATGTCTGTATCAATTTTTATTTGCAAAATTGTATTTTGTCGGATGAGAATGATAAGGACATTAATTTGCCACTAAAGCCATAGGGTGGTATTCTGAAAATCTTCCTAAGTTTCTTCCTAAGTTTCTTCCTAAGTCAGAAACTTAGGAAGTGCCTAGGAAAGACAAAATTGGTATTCTGAAATTTCTTCCTAGGCACTTCTTAATGCAAATTAGGCCATCCTTATTCCCGCCCACGTCCTTTCCTAAGCCAATACGAAATGCCGTATCATAAGGAACTAACCGATGTCTGCCAATGACAATCGCATATTACTATGACGTAGGGTCAAATACACGAGGGCGCGGCATGTCCCCTTTCTCACGCTCATTTCGCGCATCAAAGTACATGTGCGCGCAATGACTGACAAGCGCGCCTATCACGATGCTTGCAGTTTGCTATTCTTAACAACGTACTTAGGACAGGGGTGGAGCTTTCCTAAATATTTTCCTAAAATTCTTTCCTAAGTGCATTCTAGAATACCAACTTCTTCCTAAGTCAGAAATTTGCATATTCCCGCCCCCTTCCTAAGTTTCTTCCTAAGTCTACTTAGGAAGAAACTTAGGAAGATTTTCAGAATGCCACTTAGGAAAAAATCCTGACTTAGGAAGAAATTTCTTCCTAGGAAGGATTTCAGAATACCACCCATAGTGTTCGAGGCACAATAACGCCCTTCTCATTCTCACCCGACGATTTCATTACTAATTTACATGCATCATTCGCTGTTTTTATCTTTCAGTATGTGACATACATACATGTAGTGTATGACTATGACATTAGTATCAGTGGCGGATCCAGAGGGGGGTGCAACTGGCGCACGCTCCCCTTTATTTTTCGTTAAAAACAAAAGAAATAAAAAGGGAAAAAAATGAAATGAAACCTGGAAGTGGCATCAGAAATATTAGTTGCGCCCCCCCCCCCCCTTTACAGAATTCCTGGATCCACCCCTGAGTATTCATGTACATAGTATTCTTGCGGTCGGCTACACGTCACTTCCGGTTGACTGGAGTGAAAACAAACAGCTTGCAGGCGATAACGCATGTAATTTTCAGTGACCACACGACAAGAGTACATCTAGAAAAATAAGTTGGGTTTAAGAACAGCTTCGCCGTTATGCGTTGTCACAGAGCGCCACTCGGACAGACACAGAGCGTGAATCGAGCCACAAGCAATAAAAAAAAAAAAAAAAAAAAAAAAATGTGGAATCACGCACGTATGGGGGGGGGGGTAGAAGAAAAACACACAAACAAGCCAAAAAACAAACAAACAAACCAAACAAACAAACACGGCGCAAACAAACATGGCGCAAAAAAAAGTTGCCGATCATTTTACCGATTTCCGATCCGATACCGATTTTACGGAAAATTTACCGATCCGATTTTCCGATCCGACCATAGCTCGAGTTTACACCACTAAACTGGACCCCATCATTCCCATATAAGGCCCCATGGGCCATGGCAATGGCATCCAATGGGCATGGATTATGGTAGCCTGACCAGACCGCTGTGCTTCGCACAGCAGTCCGACATATACCGGTACTGTAAAAGTGGATATTTTTGCGTGACTAATTTTTCGCGCTTGATCAGGTCGGAAGAGTTTCACATGTTTTTAATTCCGCGGAATCAAGACATCACGCACAGGCACATATGGCAAGCAAAAATGTTCGCGTGCTTTCATTTTCGCACTAGTTTCTGGTAGCGCGAAATGCGCGAAAATTTGAACACTGCGAAAATTTCCACTTTTACAGTACTAGTGTTTAAACGTTGTAAACGACCGTCGCTTTTGACGGCAAAATCACATAAAATTTCTTTTATTTTGCTCGATTTTAACAGTAAGATGATTTTTACCTCTCACCTACATCGTATTTTGCTGATGGTTCAGTTGAATTTGGTGTTTTGTTGGTATCCAGACCTTATTGTTGAATTTTTCGGAGTAGATTGTTACCGTACATGTATTTCCGCGCGTACTGCTCTCATGATTTGACCTTTGCATGGGTCACTTCCGCTCCGACAAGGTCATTATGAACTTTTCCGCTACGTTGTAGTATACGAGAGTGATTGCCATTCAAATAACACGCAGAAGATGAGGAGTGAAGCAATATACGGACGCTTACAGACCTGATTTTAATCACGGATTTCAGCGGGTTTTCGACATAATTTTATTTAAAAATCGCACATCGATTATTGAATGAATATCATAGACTATGGGGATTCCTTATATTTTAGTTTTCTACAATAAACAAAGATACCGTACCGGTAGACCTGAAAGGGGACAACTTTGCACAACAGGGAATGACACTAGAACCAGACAGGGAATTGCCTTTCGAACACTTTTAATTCGGTCTTCGGTACCGAAACGTCAACGTAAGTCCTCCGTTGACAGTCGCCATCTTTCGTTCCTTTCCGCCCTCTCTCGGCCCGGCGTATCTGTTACAACCGTTTACATATTATGTTCCCTTACAGACCCACCGCTGAAAATGACAACGTCAAAAAGAGACAAAAGAGGGTATAGACATGCAGCTTCGCCACAGCGGCTGTGTGTAGTTAGGATTATGGAAGACTAATTTAGTGCAGCTGAAATGCCATCTTCTAAGATGGAAAATGAACAAACAAACAAACAAACTAAACGTTAAAATAGACAAAACCTAGCAGGTACCATACCGGTAGGCCTACTAGTACTACAGTACAGGTCAAGATCAACCTCCAAAAAATCAAGGGAATCTGCAGTAAATTTACGTTAACATTTTTTTTTAATATAACGTTAGACGGTGACTAATTATAGACCTAAACTTATATTATAACAATCATGACGTAGGGCCTAGTCTCTACCTTTTTTTAGAGTTAGGCCTAGGTTAAAGACACTTGTGCAGATGTAGACAGAAAGATGTCCGGAGGACTCTTTTATATTTTGCCAATAAACGCTGTTGAGGGGATCCGTGAAGCCAGACGCAGTCTCCGCGGAACATTCCCCGACGGACAAATACAGACCGATCTTTCGGTCAAGTGCAGATGCTACTACTGGCCGATGCTACGTTTTGTCTTGTGTAACCTGCAAGGAAAGCGATGAAATGCAAAAAAGGGAGGCCTTAAATTGCATGACGAGAGAGACAAAGTACTCACTCAGTAGGTTCTGCCATGCCCTTCTACATCAGATTCTTAGATTCTGCTCCGCCTCTGTTGATCTCTGGCGCCCCTGAGCTGCTGTGCTTCCGGCCTGAGTGAAGGCGAGGGAGACTGCTATTAATATGTTCGGCATTGCATTCGGTGTTATCTATACAACACGTGTTGACGAGACTCCACATGTAAAACCGAGTGTGAATATTACTTGTACAACTGGTAGACGCCCATTGCTCCAGGGTACGCGGGGATTGCCGATACGGTGGGATCGCGTCTCTGCAATCTCATGCCAGCCGCGCACCGGTGTTTTTCGCCGATGATAGTCCAGCGTCAAATTTTGTTTATTACGCCAAGCTGATCCCGATCCTGGACGTAGAAAGGCAATAAGGACGAAAAACGAGATTTGTTGACATCAGACGCAGACATTGACCCTAGACTGAGTGAATGACGGCTGTAATCACGAAGAAGGTCCTTACTTCAAGCTTTATTCGAGCTGGCGTGTGTCGGTACATAAATACGATCACACACAAGATGGTGAGTGGTAACAAAGTTAGAATGATTGTCTATAGTATTGTGGAAGATTTGAAACTACCAAATATATTCATACATATTCTTCTTTCGTATATAACCTCCAAAAACTATAAGAAATCGGTTGGGACAACACAAATATCAACAAATGTAAACAAAGGAATTAATTAAATGATCGATTATGTTCTTTTATCATTAAAACAAATTCTTCAGTGGATTTCTTAACCTGAACTTGAAATTATATCTGCTTGTATATATGACAAAAATGAGGACTTGACAATTGTATTGGGATTCAAAATAAATCTAATTAAAGTAATAGACAACATTCTTGTGACTCTCTTTGATTATGAACAACTTCAATATAACCGTTAGGCCTACACTCGTCAAGAAAGATTGCTTTGAACTGTATGAATGCCAGAATAATAACCAAAATAAGGCAGTTGATGTTGAATAAGGCAATTGAATGTTACCGTGACAATCGAGAATATTATTAAATAGGTCTATATGCGAACAGTCGGGCCAGGAGAGATCAGGTAGAAGTCTCTGGTGAGAAATAAAATGAATGTCCTGGTAGCAAGAAACTTGGAATAACGATGCTGCAGTTAGGAGATTTCGCGGTGATAAATATGGAGTCTAGATCCGGTACAGTAGCGACGCAACAGGTAAAAGGTAATTCTCGGAGATGGTATAGTCTAGTTCTGGTGGCGATGCAACAATTAAAAAGGAGTTCGCAGAGATGAAAAACCAGGAAAAACCACGTAGCGATGAGAGAGTTCAGAGAAAACCAGATAACGATGAGAGTGGTGTTGACAGTCAGATCGAAGAAATCGGGTAACGATGAAACTGAGTGTAACAACAAAGTCCGAACGGAAGTGTCTCTGAAGAAAAGCGGTGTCAAGTTCTCTCCGTGAAAATTTATCGGGCAATTATATGATCATCTCCTGCCTTGTGAATTGTCTAGTAAGTAAGTAAGTGAGTAAGTAAGTATCCATCTATTAAAAATGTCTGCAAACCAATGCGTTGGTAGAATCCCACGTCTTAGCAACAAGACAACAATGCTAAAAAAATGAGCGCGACGCTCTCAGAAAACGCATAAAGAGGCGCGCCTCAAATAGCGCAGCGCTCATTATTACTCAATAACAGAATACGCATTATTTACAGGCACATACGTCATAATCATACATTAAGGCCCCATCACACTACAGCGAATGCCCAACGAATGCCCAACGAATGTCCAATAAATTTGAAAATGTGAAGATCCGTTGGTAATACTAGAATAGTTCATAACATGCTTTGCATTCTTTGTGTTCATTAGCTATTCGTCAGGATTCGCAGAGATACGCTGGAGCCGATTTTATTTTTTAAACATGTCCAAAATCTCCAGCGTATCTAGCTTTGCGAATCCCTACGAATAGCTAATGAATTCAAAGAACGTCAGACATGCAAACTGTGTTCACATTTTCGAATTCGTTGGGCTTTCGCTTGGCATTCATTGGGCATTTGCTGTAGTGTGACGGGGCCTTTAAATATAACATAGACTGTGGCTAAGACATAGGCCACAATAAGAACATGCTACAGTATCAATGACTCCGGGTGAGTGTAAACTGTCAAGTGGATTAAATGAATGATAATGTCTTCCACAGGTACCAGCATTGTGCCTAATGACTGTATGGTTTCATGGTTTACCATGGACATGGCTCTACTGCTTACTATTATTTTTGCTTTGTTTTGTTTTTCACTTTTATTTTTTACAGGTAGGCACTGGCTATAGTATATCACTGATCACTACTTTTTTCACTAAAAAGGAAGAGCATCTGTCCAATTGGATACACGCACAATACAATAGCTGGCCAACTTGGTAAATCACCTTGCAGAGGAGGCCTGTATGATGGCAAATTGTTATGTATAAGGCATGCAGATCAGTGCAGAGTGAGACGAGAAGTCGACTCGTGATGACAAGCCAGGGTCCGCGGACATTTTTCAGTGTGGGCCGGAGGGCTGAGGGACTGGGGGGGGGGGGGGGGGGTGTCAAGGTCTAGTCTCAGGGCGGGATCTTTGGAAATTCATGAGTGTTGTGATTTTTCTCTTTTTTTCCTGATTTTTTACCTTTTATTTTTGAGGAGCCAGTTAAGTTTGTGTGTGTGTGTGTGTGTGTTTTTGTGGGGGGGGGGGGGGGGGGGGAGCTGCAGCTCCTAGCTGCAAGTAGTAGGCACAACAAACCAATGGAACCAGACAAGATGCGCTAGTACAAATGTACATGTAGCTGCAGGGTTGGTCCTACTACTCATCGACCGCCCAATTTTCATTTGCCTGATACAAATATTTTTAACACTAATATTCACGTAAAAACTTGACCTTTGTGATTGAGAAAATCCAGTCAAATGCTAGCTGTTGTTCCCTTTTCAATTTGAAGTTTCAGTGTAAAAATATCGCCGTCGAATGTGAGTGCCCTCTTTTCAGCTCCCCGCGGTACCGCTCCTTTTTTAGGTCGACCGCTATTTTTGTATTGACAATGCACACAAACCGAGTTGTATGGAACATCGTGTTGTACGAAGCTTTTTAGAAATATGCATTGACATTACATTACGGTTCGTTTCGAATCGACAGTCAAAGCCAATACATTTTTATGTGCTCTGCACGCGTGTGCAGTGCGTACGAAGTGTTCTGTGCACCAAAACTAGTGGTCGGTTTAAAAAAGGGTAGTCGATGTGTAGTTGATGTGAGTTACCATACTAGTAGTATGGGAATAAGGGATCCAAGCCTAAAGTGCCACTGGGTAGACAACTCTCCAAGATAACTATACACAGCCCAGTCACTGTAAAAACGCGACGGGGCCGTACCAGGATGGTGCACAACAACAAAGCGAACACAAAGCAAACATTTCAATCACGTCAAGTTTTGATACCGGTACTTGACATCATTTTTGTCACCTCAAACTCATTACAGACAATCTTCATTAATTAGACTTCATGTCTATGTTGTCGATATTGACGTACACAATTCACAACTTACCGAAAACGAAGATTATATGCAACGTGTGGGAACGATGATACATTGTATGTCTTCATTACTTCATAAATGCATCCTGTTATATTATTTTTTTCGCTCAGGCCCAATACAGAGTGGAGAGAGACACCTTTGGTGAGATTGAGGTTCCAGCAGACAAGCTCTATGGAGCCATGACAGCACGCTCACTTATCAACTTTGACATCGGTGGTGACATGGAGAAGATGCCGGTGAGGAAGACATTTTTCCACTGTTTATACTGTGGGGGAAAATTTGGGGCACTCCTCGAGGGGGATTGAAAAAGCTGTCTCTTGTCTGTTTGTGCTGCTCGGTCTGCTCGCATAGAGCTGGCCCTGACTGGCACTGTTTTGATGGCAATCACATTCACCTCCAGTAAATGGGCTTTTGAATTTCTTTATGTAACTGCAAACATGACTGAGCACAAAAATGTGCAACATTATGGTGCCAGTTGTGCAATGTTAATCAGCTGCGGTCAGTCATGATGACTGGTTTGTTCACGTTAGCCAGTGATAAGAAAAATTGGCCACCTGAAATAGATTGTTGTTGTTTTGTTGTTGTTTTTGTATTTGAGGCACGTCATTCAGATATGAATATTTGCACCTTTGTCTTCATAATATCATTACTTTACAATACATATAATTAATTTTTCAAAAAATAAACTTTTTACAATTATTTTTATGTGTGCTATGTGTCTGCCATTATACGGTTGGGGCAAATAAGTTCTGGTGCATGTTGATGGCAAACTCTGATCAGCCCGGCTCGTTACATTGAGCAGGCTTCTCGGTCGCGCACACAGACCTAGATCCCTCATTTGCCGCACTCAGGACTCTCTGCCCAACGCATATGGTGCACAAGCAGACTCCCAAATGCGATATAGAAACATCAAAAATAATTATTTCATATACACACTTTCCAATAAATAAACATATAATTTACAAATAATTCAAAATTTTACATTGGGTTGTGCAGTGTGCAAATCTAAATTAAACATAAACTCAAAAGATAATTACCTAATAACTCTATAAGACTTATATAAGTCTTTTGGAAAACCTTCTTGTTCTCTTCACATATAAAATTACTGCCTTCAAATGGTTAACATTCTCTGTGGATAATACTTTTTTTATATCCCGTTGATCTTTGCCTCCAATGTCTGCGATCAACATGGCTCTCTCTATCAAATATTTCGGACAATCATATAAAAGATGACTGAAATTTTCCTTTTCCGGGCAATGGGGACAGTTGCCTGTTTCATGCAAATTTACTTTCCACTTATCATAATTCAGTCCAATATTACCCATACGGACTTGATGAATAAGGATTTGTTTTTCCCTGTTTTTTAATCTGCATTCATATTTTCCAAATACAATACTTCTGTACTTCTTTTAAAGGGGACTGTGTTTCTTCCCATCTTTTTTGCCACTTCTTATTAAAATGACTACTTAAAACACATTTAACTTCCATCTTATTGAGTCCATTATTGATTCCGATATGTTTCTCTTGTAGGGCTGTTTTTGCCGCTTTATCTGCTGTCTCATTGCCCGTGATGCCACAGTGGCTGGACATCCATTCAAAATGCACTATCATACCCCTGAACAGCAAGTGCATCGAAAGAATGTGTATTTCTTTCACAAAAGCATCCTCGAATTTACATGTTTCAAGGGCCCGGAGAGCACTTAAACTGTCAGTAAAAATTACAACTCCTGTATACACATTACTAAGTTGTCTCAACCAGGTTAATGCCATAAGAATTGCAGCAATTTCCGACCTGTATGATGACGTGAAATCCTGCAGTCTTTTCGATTCAGTATATTTGTAATAGGGAGCGAAAAAAGCAGCTCCCACTATGCCTGTTTGACTTCTGGATCCGTCCGTGTATACATGCAAGTAGTGACTCCACTTCTTTTGTGTAATTTCTAAAGTCAGTTGATTTAAAAAAAATGGATTATCTGACTTCAATATTTCTGACATTCACTTTAGGGATATGCCAAAGTGGGATAGTTAAAGGAGTTACCGGCTCAACAGGCATATCGAGGTAGACTTCCTCTTTCAACTGCATTACCCTGTTTCCAAAGGAGTTACTTGAACAAGTTTTGTTATCATAAAATCTATATTGCCAACAGTCTCCGACATCTTCCAGCAAAGGGTGGTCGGGAGTGGTTTCAATTCTCTTGATATACCTTGCACTCAGCAATTTTCTCCGTATATCTATGGGCATCTCTCCTGACTCTGTTTGGAGAGTTCTCAGGGAGGTTCTGACTTTGCTACCCAAACAAAAAATGACAAACCCTGATATTGAACTGAGTTGAGTATATTTTTGACAAAATCAGATGCCGAGTCATATGCTTCGCATGCATAATCCAGTTAAAGAAAGAATAATGGATTTATACATGTATACTGTTATCAAATGCCAGTTCCATTTCCAATAACAAGGATTGTTATTGGAAGCTGCTAGATTTGTTTTAATGACTTATTGCTGGGCACTCTGTGATATTATGCATCTTTTGTTTGTCTTAGCACAGCATGCAAATTGGTTTGAATTAACCCGTTTAGGACAAGTCCCGAGTATACTCGGGCAAGTGTCTATGGGAAATGCGTGTTGTAGCAAAATCAAACTGTCCTCAACGGGTTTAACAACAGGGTGTATCTCCTCTCTCCCACTTTTATTGTAATTTATGTGCATTGATTCCATATGTACTGTATTTAAGTGCTAACTGCTCATATCAATCATGTGAAAATAATCTTGGTATAAAAGATACCCTCTTGTATTTTATGTGTAAGATTAATTTTGCTTTGATAACATAATTCAAGAGTACAAGGATGGGCTGATATGCTTTCAAGAAGTTTTCCATTTGTTTCCAGACTCCCATCATCAAAGCCTTTGGAATTTTGAAAAGGTGTGCAGCAGAAGTCAATACTGAGTTTGGTCTTGACTTGGACAAGGCTAACTTCATCATCAAGGCTGCTGATGAGGTACTGAGCTTTGTTCAACAGGCATCTATGACAAACTCACTTCATAAACCCAGATATCATGACTCTCAATATATCAGACATTATACCTCTTATGCAGGCACACAATGTTGTACATTTTAAAACCACCGTGGCAGCGAGTAGCCTTTGATATGTGTACCTTGCTTTTGTCTCAAATTAAACTTCCCCTTGGTTGTAAAAAAGAAAAATGTTTTTGAGAGAACGAATGGGTTATATCTGGCATGACATAGAACAAAGTATTTGATGAAACAATTACTTTTGCAGTGTCTGCATTGTCCCTTTTTGCAAATGTGAACATTTTATTGGTAGTCGGCAGAGAGGAAGAAAGAGTGGTATTTCTGTGGGAATTAAGAAGCTCACTTGCCAAGTATGGTATACATGCAGCTATTTTTTTCCTTTAATTGAAATATTGTCATGCTACATTTCATTGTTGTTCATGTCACATGGAAGAGTGTTTTTTGCACTTAACAACAGCAGAAAATTCATGTTGCAGGTTATTGCAGGCAATCTGAATGAGCACTTCCCGCTCGTGATCTGGCAGACAGGGTCTGGGACACAGACTAACATGAATGTTAATGAGGTGATTAGTAATCGTGCCATCCAGCTGATGGGAGGACAGCTTGGTAGTAAGACACCTGTACATCCCAATGATGACGTCAACAAGAGTCAGGTATGGAGGATGCTAGGCTCTTGAATTCATGACACCAAAACACACACGTTTGGACAAAATTGGGGAGGAGGAGGAGGAGGAGGAAGAGGAAGAAGAAACCTTCCTCCAAGAATGAAAGTAGTGTTATTTTGTACAAATCTGAACTGATCCAGACAGATTATGAAGAAGTCATAAATGTTGCATTAGTTATCTGGTATGATATTCTATCAGGCCCCAGTAACCTAATTGACCACTTAACTGTGCTGTGTCTAATTCCAAAGTCTGAACAATGAATTATTTTTCACAGAAGACTAAACATTTGCTGGACTTTGTGAGAAGCAGTGCTTTTCTGCTTGAAAGGTGTTTGAGAATAGAATATGTAGAACTTTGAACAGAATCAAGGAGAAATGTTTCAGTTAATCATGAGGAGTACTATGCAAAGAAAAATGACAAAAGCAGCTTGTCTGTGATGCCCATATGACATGGATAACTTGCAGACATTCAAGTTGCTAAAAATGCCTCTCATATTTTCCACAAAGTCATAGATCTACTTCGTTTGATTCAGTACTAAAATGTAAGGTTTCTCTACCTCTGTGGAATGACTCGTGGATTTTCGACATTGCAAATTTGGGCACAATATGCACCTGTTTTTCATTGATTTCATTTGTTTCAGAGTTCCAATGACACCTTCCCAACTGCAATGCACATAGCTGTGGCCCTTGAAATTGAGCAGAGACTGATACCTGGCCTCAAATTACTGCACAGCGCCCTCAGGAACAAGGAGGAGGAGTTCAAAGATGTCATTAAAATTGGCAGAACACACACTCAGGTGAGTCAGGAGTTCTGTTTGGTTTAATCTTTACTGTTATAAATAGGTTCAAGAATGTAGCCAATAGGAAGCGCTGAAATTAGTGACGTGTGCTTTGGTTACTCAGTCCCATTGCACTGCGTATTAAATCCTATTGCCGATCATCTGTGCGCGCGGCGGCTCCTTTGAATTGCATGCATACGCGCTGTCAATCCTGTAAACAACTTCTAGTTCGGACTGCCGGCCGGCCGGCCGGCCTTTCTTCCCTTGTGCATAAACGATGTGTGGCGTACGTATCATACATACAGTGTACAGTAGACCAAGCGTTGTGGGACCGGACGCGTACATGGAGTCACTTTGAAGGGCAAATCCAACGATTTAGCAGGTTAATTCTCACGCCGTTTTCAGAGTATGTTGTCTAGTAGGCCTATATGAGGAGTCTATATCAAGTCTTTAAGGTAAAGGGTGCATATTCTATGTAAAATAAGTAAGTTTTCATGCGGGAAATTAAGTGTCCGGAAACCCAACCCCCCATCATACTTATACTGTATGTGCGGGATTTCCGAGTGCGACGTGCGTAAATGTTTGGGACGAACATCTTCGGACGTCTTGACCCACGAAGGTACGTGAAAAATGCTGAAAAATGCTGTTAGTTTTTGAATTTTCGACCCATTTTATAAAACAAATGATGCACAGGATTATTTCGTGGCGTTAGTGGAGGCGTAGCTCACTCTCGGGTATTTACAATGTAGTGCAACATGCACTCGGCTTCGCCTCGTGCATGTTTCACAATTGTAAATACCCTCAAGTGCACTATACGCCTACACTAACGCACTCTATCCTGTGCATCATTTGTATATTATTGCACATTTACTGTTATCCTAATGAGACAGGCAGATTTTTCTGACATGAACACTACACTGCAAACAAACAGCACACTGGGTTCAGTGAAATATGCATAGATGCTCATATGCCTTTCCACAGAAAGTCGTATGTGCGCACATATACAAGCACAAAGACATTACCAGTACTGTAAAAGTGGATATTTTCGCGCTAGTAATTTTTCGTGCTTGGACGGGTAAGATGAAGTTTGTGTGTATTTAATTTTGTGGAACCTGGAACACATGGCATGCAAAAATATTCACATTCTTTTATTTTCCGCAAGTTTTTGGTTTCACAAAAATGCGTGAAAATTTCCACACTGCAAAAATTTCCAGTATATAAATCACTATTTTCATTTTCCTTGCCATATCTCATGAATACACTTAATGCATTTGTAAAGTTATATGATTTCTGGTATTAGGTGTCTATGAAGATGTAACAAAAACTATGACTGGCAGATCTTAACCCGTTGAGGACGAGTCCCGAGTATACTCGGGCATGTGCCTATGGGAAATGCATGTTGTAGCAAAATCAGTCGGTCTTCAGGGGGTTAAGCAGAATACTGACGTATCATTCTCTGCAATGCTTTATGATACAAAGTTGAAGTATGATTATGTAACTATGAATTGAACGAAGTGTAGTTGGCAATACAAACAATTGTCTAGCTATTTGGCTGAGACAGAGTTTTTACCATATGTCTCTCTACTAACCCCAAATCTTTGTTCTTGTGACCGCTCCACCAGGATGCGACTCCAATGACCCTTGGTCAAGAATTCAGTGGCTACAGAACACAAGTAGAGAATGGCATTCAGAGGGTGACTTCCTCCCTTCCACGCCTCTATGAGCTAGCAGCTGGTAGGTACAATTCTTCACTTCTTGATTCAACCTATATAACCATCCCTACATGCATAGATTTACCTTTTGTAAACAAAACAGAGAACCAATAAGTATCTGGGTGTGCTGCAGCTTCTGCTATGCCAAAGTGCACTAACTATCTTGGTGAGTTGAAAGTACTGCTATAAAAGAAAATTAAGTTCGAAGTTTTTTGTTTTATTTTGTTTTCTTTTTCGGAATTGCTATATATGAGATTAAAATACCAGGAAAGGAAATGCAGAATTTCTCTACTTCACTTTGGTGTGTGTACACTTCTTATTGTCATTTCATCTTTATATTTACTTTCAATTTCAAAAGCTTTGTGTGCAAAATTAATGTAACATTTGTGTTGTTGCTTTACCCATCAAAGATTTTGTCTGCATAGTTTGATTGAAAGTGTAGTTACTTCAAAGAGGCAAGTCACATGTTCTTTTATTATGCAAGAAAAGTGAAAATATTTTGAATTTTGTTTATATTTTCTTTATACCGTTCTACACATGTGACATCATAAGCTGTAGTAGTCTTTTCATTAAGCAGTGACTGAGCAGAAATGCCAAAGATTAATAACTTTTGAACGGATTGTCCGATTTTCCTCAAACTTTCACTGATGTGTTCTTCTAATATTGCTGCATTCACTCAATCCACATGTCTATGAAGGTTAGGCCAGTTAGAGGTCTCCTTGTGCTAGCACTAGCCCATCAGGCCAGCATCATTGTATAGCCTTGCCTAAGCAGAGACATGCTCTAAATACAGTCATTTTGTTACAGAGCAATTTCCTGTTCTTTATCTTCTGCGTATGCTTGGTACATCAATTATTAATTGACATTATTACAGGTATAAATGAAAAGTCCTTTTACAACTATTTTTTTCACCCAAACTATACTTTGACTGTAATTCTCATGATATGTTGTGTATGAGTAAAAAAAAAGTCTTGACTCATCAATTTTTAACAGAGACAATGATGCATATCAGTGATTGTTTATCTGCATAGTTTGCATAGGGTTCAAAATGGATTTTTAAGTACCATACCTGTTGTTCACTGTGATAATGGTAACAGTCAAACTGAAAACATGTTTCAATGTTATCACAAAGTTTATAACTTCTCGTCATGAACTTTTCTTCTTGTAAAAGATGTAGATAATGGTCCTTCATAGCATGATGATTGTTTTTTCTATGGGAATAATGAATGAAGCATGTTGGAAATATGAAACCACTTCAGATATCACAATACCAGAGCTTATCAGATTACTGATAAGGTTAAGGAGTTGCATTAATTTTATGCCTTCTATTTGATCAAAAGTTTAATGACTGCAGTACAAGGTCAATACACTGTGTGCATAATTTTGTCATTGTTACAGGGAGATGAAATGATTTATGGCAAAGTGTCTGTATGATTAATAAATGGATTTTTCCAAACTTTTTTTCTTCTTCTGTGTCTAGGTGGAACAGCTGTCGGCACGGGGCTGAATACAAGGATAGGCTTTGCAGAGAAGGTTGCAACGACTGTTGCCACTTACACAGGTGAGAAGTTTCTGGACTGGAATAGACTCTTGTTTAAACAGTGAACTAGACTATGGTCCTTTGAAGCATTCAAAAAGAAAAAGGGAAGAATGAAATGAAGAACAAAATGACAGATGATGATTGTCAGAGAGACCAAGGTTGATATCTTCAAGCTGAGATGTACACTTTGTAGAGCAAAGTGCTCACACTTTTATGTAGTCATGGTGACGTTAAATTAAAATCTTTGGACATACTGCCAAAATTATGATGGAATCTACATATTCAGTTATTGATATTGTAATTTCTTTGTTTATACAACCCAAACAGGACTCCCCTTTACCACAGCTCCTAATAAGTTTGAGGCTCTGGCGTCACACGATGCTCTGGTTGAAGTGCATGGCACCCTCAACGTGCTTGCCTGCAGTTTGATGAAGATTGCCAATGACATTCGATTCCTAGGGTCAGGTCCAAGGTGTGGCCTTGGGGAATTGATCCTTCCAGAAAATGAACCAGGGAGCAGTATTATGCCAGGTAAGTCTTTTCCATGCTTAATTTCTTTGAAGAAAGATACTTCAGCCTTTGATCTGTGAAAAATCTGTCACGGAGCCATTTTTTAAGAACATGTTGGTGTCTTTAGCTGTTTCACAATTTAGAAATGTATGCAATTGCAGTAGCCTGGCCATATCTAGATCTGGCACTATCAAAGAATAATGTGTAGGTACTCCTACAACAGTCTGTAGAATGCTCTTCACTTACAAAAATAACAAGAATAGGCTGATGGTTGATTCTTGTATGGTAAGATTGTTGAGTGAAAGTTGTGGGACACCATATGGACTGTTAGTATTCTTTCATTTATGAGTTCTGCAGATAACTTAGCAAGCATCTGAGTTGACTGCCCATCTTCAGAAAGTCTTGTATAGAACTACTCACAGAGAAAATGTTTAATTTAAAGATATGCTGAACGTTGGGCTTGGGCTAATTGTCTTTAATGCTACTCTATAATCTCAAAATAGATTTTGTTGAAAACCAAAACTGTGAAGAATGTTTTTGAAATGGAATTGTTGGTGTAACATTATTTCCTTTTTTTCTATGTCCTCAATATATGAATATAGTGATTTCTAGGTTATATTGCACATGTATACCAAACAGTTGTGTTTCTCAAAAGAAAAGGAACATTACAAGGGATATTTATTCTGTAACCACAAATATATATCATGGAATAGTTCTCTCCAATGTTCCTTGGAAAGCTTCATGTGTTGGTAATGTTTGTTAACCCATTTTCTTCCAAATGTAGGCAAAGTGAACCCTACCCAGTGTGAAGCTATCACCATGGTAGCAGCCCAGGTGATGGGGAACCACACAGCAGTGACTGTTGGAGGCAGTAATGGTCACTTTGAACTCAATGTCTTCAAGCCCATGATGGTTGCTAATGTCTTGAGATCTGTCAGACTTCTTGGTGATGCCTGCACGTCGTTCACCAAGAACTGTGTGGATGGCATCCAGGCTAACAGGGACACCATTAGCAGGTGGGAAACCCAGTCTTGACTGGCTTCAAATCATCTGTTGTATTTGTTACCAATGTTGTTGTTTTCTTGTGAGAAAAACTAAGTGAGATTCATTCGTGTAAAAATTGGACCAAGAGATGTAAACAGTCAAACTGACTCTTTAAGAATCTTGAGATACATGCTACCTTTATTTTGGAATCATTTTGAGGTGTAGAGATGTTGAATGCAACAGGTATCATTGAGACCTTACAAGAGATCATAATATGTGAAGGTCAAATGGTATGGGGTTGACAAGGTCCTTCTAAGAAAGAGGAAACATGTCTCTGAAATCAAATATATGATAAAGGTGAGATTGCTGGAGTGAGTCTTGGTAGCAGCACTTTGATCCTTTATCATAGGATGATAGTAGTACAGTGGACTCCCGTTATACAAAGTTCTAGCAAGGACTGGCAATTTTCTTCTGTAATATCGAAATTTCATCGTAACTGAATGAATAAACAACAGAAATACATAGTTGATAATGTTGTGGCCCTAAATTTTACTTCATTGTAACCAGAATTTCATTATAACTGTGTTCATTATAACGGGAGTGCACTGTAAATATGATAACAGTGACCCAGAGTGTCCCAATGACAGTGAATGTAACCTTCATGTTTACTTGTAGAGAAAGGTTTAATTGTATTTAGGGGGAGAGAGAAAGCAGATGGAAGAGAAGAAAAATACAGTCAACCTCGCATAAGTCGAAAACTCGGCCAAGTCGAAGCTCCAGAAAAGTCCCGATTTTCTCTTTACTTATTTCTTTAAAATAATCTTGCACAAGTCGAAGTTTTACAAGTCGAATTTCGCCTATGTCGAAGATAATTTCGAGTCCAGATTTGTGTAAATACATGTAATTTTCATCGCACAAGTCGAAGTTTTTTTTTTTCCCGCACGTCATTCAAACATTGAGTGAAGCATTCTTTCATTCTTCAATAAATAAGCAAAGGAAAAAAAAAACCACTACTTTTGTAATAAAATACTCCCAAGGGTCGAATACAAGTTAACCCTAATATCCCTTGTATCCTTGATGTCCAGCTGAGAAGAACATAAAAACCAAAATTTCAGAAATGAAGATTTTGGTGGCCCGCGAAAAAAGTGGGATGTTTGCCATTACTTATGGAAATGAACAGCGGTAACAATCGGCTCCGTAAGAAGCTAAAATAAATGTCAGATGTTTGCTTTTAATTTTGGAAATGAATAACGGTAATATTCGACTCCGTATGATACTAAAATGAATGTCGGATCTTTGCTCATACTTTTGGAAATGAATAACGGTAAGCTCCGTACGATGCTGAAATTAATGTCAGATATTGGATTTTGCGTTTGGAAATGAATAAGGATAACAATCGGCTCCGGAAGATGCTGAAATGAATGTCGAATGTTTGCTTTGACGATCGGAAATAAATAATAATAATATTCAAGTCCGTACGATGATAAAATTACTGCCGGATGTTTGCTTTTACGTTCGAAAGAAAATAACAATAACATTCAGCTCAGGAAGATGCTATTCCATAAAAGTAAATGTCGAATGGTCACTTTGACATTCGGAGATGAATAACAATAATATTCAACTCCGTATTTGTACCATGATTTAATAAATGTCGGATGCTTGTTTTTAATTTCGAAAGTAAATGTAGCAATAACATTCGGCTCCGGAAGACGCTGAAATAAATGTCAGATGATTGCTTTTACGTTCGGAAATGAATAGCAGTAATATTCTGCTCCATACGATGCTAAAATAACTGTCGGATGTTTGCTTTCAAATTTTGAAATGAATAACAGTAACATTTAGAAGCGTTCGATGGTGAAATTAACGTTTGATGTTTGCTTTGACGTTCGGAAATGAATAACAATAGTATTCAACTCCGTACGATGATAAAATAAATGCCGGATGTTTGCTTTTATGTTCGAAAATATATAGCAATAACATTCAGCTCCGGAAGATGCTAAAATGAATGTCGAATAGTCACTTATACGTCCGGAGATGAATAACAATAATATTCAATACCGTATTTGTACCATGATTAAATAGAATAGATGTCGGATGCTTGTTTTTACTTTCGAAAGTAAATAGCAATTACATACATTCGACTCCGGAAGATGCTGAAATAAATGTCAGATGATTGATTTTACGTCCGGAAGTGAAGAACAGTAATATTCTGCTCCATACGATGCTAAAATAACTGTCGGAAGTTTGCTTTTAAATTTCGAAATGATGCGTTCGATGGTGCAGCGGAAATTAACGTTTGATGTTTGCTTTGACGTTCGGAAATGAATAACAATAGTATTCAACTCCGTACGATGATAAAATAAATACCGGATGTTTGCTTTTACGTTCAAAAATAAATAGCAATAACATTCAGCTAGGGAAGATGCTAAAATAAATGTCGAATGATCCCTTTGACGTACATGAAACGCATTTCGATTATTACAGTCCAATAACTTAAGTTTCTCGATTTTTTAAAACTCAAAACCAAACAAAAAACACTAAATACTATACGTATTGCTATACCGTCTTCTGTATTTCAACTGCCAATAAAGACATAAAAAGACACTGCATTATAAAAATTTATCGGAGAATATCGGGAAACATGCAGGAGACATTCTCCGAAGAAGCTTCGGGGTCTGTTCGATGTTTCACGAAGATTTTGCGAACATCGCGCACGTCTGGCGAAGGTCAAGCGCTGTGTCGAGACGGTAAAGACATTTTCAAAAGCAAATCACGACCAGATCATGACGCATTTTGCGGAAAAGTTCATTGAAAAAAAAAAAATATATATCTAATTCAAATTCTTACCGAAGTAAAAACATCCCCGAACAAATAACGGCACCCCGAACTCCCGCGTTCGTTTCGCGATCTTTTGCAGAAATTACGTGCAATGCATTTCGATTATCACAGTCCAATAATTGAGCTCCACAATTCTTTTTTAAAACGTAAACAAAACAAAAATACTAATTACAACATAATACTACCGTCTACTGTAATTTCACGGCCACTAAAAACATAAGACACTGCATTATGAAAATTCGTCTGGAAATACAAGTCGAAGAAAAATTCGACTTCCGCGGAAGTCGAATTTCGCGTAAGTCGAAGTGTTTTCGCCGGTCCCAATAGATTCGACTTAGGTGAGGTTGACTGTAATCAGCTTTTTGCACATAAGGTGTATGAATGGAGTGATACATTCGTATTGACAGTATCTGTGACTGTTCCATGCTGTGTATATGATACAATCTAATGCTCACCTGACATTTTGCTGTGAATATAATGAAACATATCCCTTTCTCTGCTCCAGATATCTAAAGGAATCCCTCATGTTGGTCACTGCCCTCAACCAACACATTGGTTACGACAAAGCAGCTCAGATAGCCAAGTATGCCCACAGGGAGGGCATCACTCTGAAGAAGGCAGCTGTGACACTCGGACATCTTAGTGAAGAAAAGTTCGATGAGATTGTCCGTCCAGAACTCATGTTGGGACCAAAGTAGACATACACATAATTTGGGACTTTTTTGTGTTCTACCTTCTGCCAATCATGGATAAAAATCAGGAGATTTGATATCCTGTTGGGTTTAACCGAAGAAAATCACATTCTACCGGATATTAAGATATTTGCTGGCCCAAAGTGCAAACTTCGAGGTGTAAATGGGGAAACTACCAGTAATGTATAGATTCTCTGTAAGGTAATGGTTTCACTAACTGTTCTGCCGGTTTCTTTGTGCAAATTGCATATGTAAAAGGAGAATATTCCAAGCTGGGTAGCTCTTTGGGAACCCATCCCCCACATGATAAGATCTGTTTTGGTGTCAAAATTGAGGAAACTTGACATTAGGTCAAGGGAGGAAATTTCACTCAAACTCGGCTGTTCTACTCGCTCTTTCCTTACATTGAAGTCATTATGGAGGCTGCCATTATTCCCATACTCCAAGCATTGTGATGTATCCTGTAAAGCTTTTACATTACATGTATATCTAAGCATCCTGTACCCATACCATGATTGTGGCTGGTGCTCATGGGGCATACAGATTTTGCAAACAAATGGGACAAAATGATGTAAAGCTAATCTTCAGTTGCCACAAGAAAAAGCCAAAGTTGTGTCAGTGATAGTTAAGAGTACTGTAAAACCAGAAATATTTCATGGCATGAAACTTCGTGTACTGCCGACCATGATGGTGTACAGCATTGTTCTGCATTCACTGCATTGTCCAGACAAAAACTTTCTTGTGCATTTTATCTTTTCAAATCTTGGTGCCTCACAAAATTTGTGAAAATCTCTGGTTTTACAGTAGTCGCTGTCATGGTAACAAAAGTTTCATTTTAGACTTGAATCTACAAGGACAATGATATTTGTAGTGATCACTGTGCAAAGCTATCTCCAGGAGTCGTCTTTGATGGTCATGTGATCAGGCAAGGCAAGGTTCAAGTCAGGCGATCATGGCCAGGAAGAGGAGTTATTCTGCTCCTTTTTCATCTGGGCATGACACCTCCCAGGCTCCATAGGGCTATGTGATTGGTAAAGGCATACAATTTTGGTCCTTCACATTCTATATCCTTCAATTATACATCAGGGTGCTACATAACTTTTTTTAACCACTTGCCCGGCCGGGCAAACGGATTGTCAAATTTACTGCGAAACACTTGCCCGAACATTAATTTTGCTTGCCCGAAAAAGTCCAAAATATACGGAAATAATGTAGAAAATCATTTATAAGTCAAGTTCTTAAATAAAACACTATCATTTGAATAATCAGCACACATTGATTTGCATGTTTAATCACAATGAAGTAACAAACTTGGTCCAATCAAGTGTTGCTCTTACATTGCACTGGGGCTTCTTCACATTTGATAAGTGTTGGAAAGTTGCTGAAATGACATAGAAAGTGTCTGGCATCACTAAATAGCCATTATCTTTGGCTTCTGTATGGTTGACTTTGTGGGTTTGTTGGGGGGGGGGGGGGAGGGGGTATAAGTGAAAAAAGGGTGGCTCCAATACTTTGCTTGCCCAATTTGGGCAAGCATTAGTTCTCATTGTTCAAAAACACTTGCCCGAATTTGATTTTCACTTGCCCCGGGCAATCGGGCAACTGCTTATGTAGCACCCTGTACATGACTGTCAAAAATGTTTGACTGAAAACTGAAATTGCTCTGGTGTTTTTGTAGATGAAAATCTGACATTCCAGAGTATTTTTCCATGCTTAAAATGTGCTTTAGTATTAAATTCACATTTTAAGTCTAGAAATTTTCTTTCAAGCTCCATAAACAAAGACACACTGCAACTTGCCAGTAAATCCTTAATGCAAGAAATCAGTGCCAAGTGAAAGCAGCTGTAGATGTCTCTTAAAAGAAGTCGACCGGGATGATCTGTAGGGGACTGTAATGATATAATTGGCCTGCCCTGGGGTTCTCCATCCCTGACTTAGGTCAATATTGAATTTGAGTGTGTAAATGAACTTGATTCATTGTGTGTGCTTATCAGAGGTCAAATGATCAACATTTATATGTCATTGTAACATGTTTTGTGCTTAACCATGGTATCTTAGACCACAAACTAAATTGGAACTATGGATTTGATTTGAACTACTTTTGTTTTCATTTGGGTTATGGCATCCACAATATAACTTGCAATTTATGCATTCATGAGCTTTTTACAGATATTACATTTTACTTGACAAATGACTGCTTTCTGCAAAGAACGGTTCAAAAGGTTTCTGATGGTGTATTTCTAAGAATAGTCCGTACATTGGACTTGTGGTATGAAGAGGAGTCAGTCAACTCTGAAATGTAGAATAATTATTGTCTTGGTGTA
Source organism: Diadema antillarum (assembly GCF_040938485.1). Lineage (NCBI taxonomy): Eukaryota > Metazoa > Echinodermata > Echinoidea > Diadematoida > Diadematidae > Diadema > Diadema antillarum. The sequence goes on along the minus strand of NW_027270976.1, from coordinate 634,449 downwards.
TTCATGTGGGTATCGATTTCTTCTGAGGGCATGGCTGAATAAAGTGTATACATGGATATGTCAGTTTGCTCGCACATTTATGTTCAAGTATTATTGTGAGTATGATTCTGAGTGGGTCTTTTCAAATTTTCTGTCCATATATATATATATATATATATATATATATATATATATAAAATGTATACACATACATACACACACATGTACATATCGCTCTTGGGGCAACAAATCCATGTACACGCATCTAAAAAATGTCATACGTTCAAGAGAGTGAAAGAACATGGCAGCCAAAGCAAAGCACTATTACGAATGGGATTGTCTTTCCTTTGACATGATATGGTGGCATAGCTAGGATTTGGACAGGACATCTTTTTCATCACTTATCTGACAATAAATCCAGAAAAGTGATTTTCACCAAAATTTGAGATACAATGTACATGTATAGGCTCTTGTCATGGTATACCAGCTTGTGATGCGTCATAATTTTGGCAAGTCTATTAAGAGTTGTTGGATGGTAGTAATGCATTAGTGTCTTTACATCTTATACACGTGTGTATATATATATATATATATATATATATATATACATGTATATATATATATATATATATATATATATATATATATATATATACATGTATATATATATATATATATATATATATATATATATATATATATATATATATATATGTGTGTGTGTGTTGTACTATATGATACATATGTAAATAACTTTGGATGTCATCTGCATTTGTAGGGAGACACAACATACTTATTACTACATGAAGGAGACGCTCGACATTACAGAGACAAATTTGTGTTGCCTTAATGTTATCAACTACAAAACTGTATATCATATCTCACATAATCCATGCATTACTCATTTACTGCTTATATACAATTGTACAATGCTTCACACATTTTCCATACACGTCTCCCTTAAGCTGGATCCAGAGTTATACATGTTTATCTATATATATTGCTCACAACAGATGGCCATCCCATAATGCACTATAATTTTAAGCAAGAGGATTTATCATGTATGCCTTATCAGCCATGTTCCCATCTTAATCTCCATTTACCTGGTAAGGCTTTAATAGCATGAAATGGAGACAGACATGGTTACCAGACAAAATCAGTAACAGAGCATAGTTCCTAGCAAAAACAAACACACACACACACAAACCACAATCGGTCTTCATAGATTAGAATCCATTCGGTGATTTCAAGTTTGGTGTAAGTGCTGGTGCTGGTGTTATCTCTCAAACAACTGTGTAAAATTGAGCTCCAACACCAACACTTAGATAATGCAAGCTATACATTGTACCAAACATAATCATTGATCCCCAACACTAGTGCTATCTTCACATCACTACGAAGGCCATTGATTTGTGCTGGAATTGCACAACATCAACAAAGTGATGGCATTTGATAGTTCTCAGAAGGGCTCAAAATTCATCTTCCCTACTTTGAATTTGCCTGCAATTATATCCAAAGGGTCTACCAAAAAACTTGTCTGGCTGACACAATTTGTCAGGATAATGAGTTTATTGGAGTATTTTGGATCAAAGGTAAAACACCTTTATTCCTAAAAAGTCCTCTCTGTGCAGTAGTGGGTAGGTGGTATATTACGTGATGATGGAATTGTACATGTATTTCCCATAAAGATCAGTGGATACTGCTGTGGCCCTATTTGTCGATTATCCATGATGGATCATAAATTATATACAGTGCACTCCCGTTACAACGAACACGGTTATAACGAAATTTCGTTATAACGAAGTAAATCTTCTGGTCCCAAAATTATCACCATTAAAGTCTATGGTGCAAAATTCGCTTATAACGAACATGGTTATAGCAAAATTTCCGTTATAACGAAGTCTTTTTCCGAGCGCCACAGACAAAGACAAACAAAAGAAATATGCTCCGTTATAACGAAATGCGAATTACTTTCGAAAATACGTAGCGGAACAAGCATTTATAGCGTCTCTGCATGGTGAACGTTTCACACCACTGTGTGCTCGCTCCTTGTGTCACGCACAGTTTCTGAGGGGAACTTGCGTTTATTATTGTAATACAGTTATTCCATATCACATTTCACATAGCTTTCCAGTGTATGATGAGTATTTAGCAAACAAAATATGATATATATACGTGGTTTCCTTGTTTTTGTTATATATTGTATTTGTTCGGTTATAACGAAATTTCGTTATAACGAAAGAAAACTGCCGGTCCCGAGCATTTCGTTATAACGGGAGTGCACTGTAGTAACCACAATTGGGTATGCTCGGGACTGTAGTTTATGTACTTCCAGCAAATGTTTTTGGCCAACATTACACATTTTTGTTGCTACCAAATTGAAATTGTGCTATATGTAAAGCATTATTTTGCACATTTTTCTTATGTGTATGTATCCACTTCACAGTTTGAATGCATTTCTTGTAATTTCATGATGTAATGCAACACTCCATTCTGAGCAGGAACTTGTACACCACATAGGACAGCAAAAACATGTTCATCATAGCAAAGTAAAAACCTTTTATGTACACACATAAGTCTGCAACAAGACTAACACACACTCAAACAAATGGTACATCGCAGACTACTGTGAAGTAAGGAGGGAGCGTGATCATGCAGTTTCCATTGGAAGCTGACATTGCACATGGGCAAGTCCCTGTAGAGATTGATAAACAAGCTAAAGAACTGCTTGCAGAATGTCCATTGCTTATTGGCTTACTTGTCATAAAGAAAATTCAACTATTGTTGATACCTCACTCCATTGTTGGATCTTCTTACCTCTTTCCCTATCCACATCCCTACCTCACAATTTCTGTTCACAAGCCTAATAGCATCCCACATAATGCAGTTGGATGTGATATATCTATTAGTAAACATCACCTCATTCTTTGTACAACTGTACAAGTAGTATTAAATCTCGTCTGTTTTATCATTGAACACATTCATTTGCTCTGCGTGGAAGGGCAATACAAGCTGCAATGCAAGCATCTTTTAGAGAAATGTTAAGAGTGTGGTGAGTCTCTTCATATCGAATAAATGAAATCGAATATGAATGGTGCATATATTGTCTCAAAGCGTAGACCAACATGTTTGTACTACAGTACAATCATTGGCATTATGATGTCCGCATGTCACATATAGTACAGTAAAATCAGTTATCAATGGAATGATTCTCACTCAAGTTCATTGCTGCACAAGAAATTATCAGGTACAAAAGTTTGTAGTCACAAGGTGACATATCAAATGGTGCAGTCCTGCCATGGCATTGGTTTGTACTACAGATATGGTATTCTCGCTGTAGTGGAGAAAGCAACACAAGAAAGAAGCCATGACAAAACTTCCATGCGGTACACATATCAATTAGTCTTTTCAAATAAGCTACCATGCAAGTTGAATTTGTTTGTTTCTTTCTTATGTGTAGAATACACTCAAACATCACTTCATGTGTCATGGTGAAAATTTTATAAATTATAGCCTATCAACAATAATTTCACTCTCTATCCATATCTCTGCAAACTTGCTCAATGTATTTGTAAGTTGGACGGCAGATTGAAGGATGAAACAGGGTGTAATATATACATGGATGGTGCTACAGGGAATTTCCAAAAGGACACAAAATACTTTTGTAGCTCTATAATTTGAGGTCCACACAACACTTGACTACAAATAACAGTCTTCATTCAAATGTTACATGAGACGTAAATGAGACATCTTTCATCACTGCATTATTAGACTACATACAAAGTTTAAGATGAGATAAACAGAACGGCTTCCAGGCGGTCAACTGGAGCTGCTGTTATCAAAGGGAAACCTAGTCCAAGGACATTGACTATCCTGGTATGTCTGTCACCACTGCATACAGATAGAGGTCTCTTTCATGAAACAGTCATATTGGTATTATCCTATGATGATCCCTGGTGTCATCATAATGTACTGAGTTTGGTGACGATGAGCACTCGGACCTGCTGATCAAAGGAAGAGCAGACTGCTAGTCCTGCCTTGTCTGGACTCCAGTCAAAACTTCCTATTGGTTGAGTGGAGAGCGTGGCATTCTGCAGCAGAGAGACGGATCCAACCACACCCATGTCTACACCATTGGAGTCCTTTGTAACCCGTGTTGTTGGATACTCACTAGATGAGGGAAGAGGAAACAATTTTAGGATAAAGCTTCACACTTTTCAAGAATTGGGGTGCATGGACAAATTGCTGGAACCATGCAAAGAACTTTCTACAGTGTAAGAGTGTAGTGCCATGTGCATGGATTTCCTCATAAGCTTAGGCCTATTCAATGTGTAAAAAGCATAGACATGCTATTCACACACATGCACACAACAATGTCCCTTTCTCAGTGTGCATACACAAAAGCTGTGCATGACTATCCATGTTATTGCTACAGAGTTACTGTAAAAGTGGACATTTTCGTGGTGTTGAAATTTTCGCGCATTTCGCGCAACCAGAAGATAGCGCGAAAATAAAATCACGCGAATATTTTTGTGTGCCACATGTTCCAGTTACTGATGTCATGATTCCGCGGAATTAAAAAACACGCGAAAATCTTCTTATCTGGCCAAGCGCGAAAAATCAGTCTCGTGAAAATATCCACTTTTACAGTACATGGAATTATTCACAAATGTGAAAAACAAATGTTATTTTCAAGAAAATACATGCATGCATATCACACATATATCTCCACTTTCTGGGGATCCTGTTAGAATGTGGGGTATCAGCAGTTTTTTCCTCATTTAAGCAGTACTTGTTCCTGGCAATCACAATTTTCTCATCAATCAATGTATGGGACTATGAAATGATATGTGCCATTCAATGTTTCTTGTGCAATTACATAACTTACATTTTTAGATGAATGTCAACCTTTATGAATTTGATGTGACAATGCTGTACAAAGCTATGAAACTCACTATTTCCACAGGTTCACAGTGCCTGAACCCCCTGTGGTCATGAAGACATCCCTGTTCTGTGGAAGGTGGCGTGCATTCCAGATGGTAGACTTGTGTGCCTGAATGAACCAACAACGGAAAGAAGTAAGGTGGTCAACTATGTAGTGAGGGTCATGGAGCAATAACAATAAATTAGGCAAATAATTCACCCTTTTTCTTAAGTTTCTCTCCATTGCACTCTTTGAATCTGAGAGCACATGTCAGCTTCAAGAAAGAGCAAGAGACCCAGGGGTCTAGCACTCACCTGGGTATTGAAAATTCACCACCCACGTATTCTTGCAGACTATTACTGTATACGCCATATATTTCGCAAGTCTAAATTTTCGCGAATCGGGAATTCCCGACAATTTCACGAGTGTTTAAATTCTGAACGAAGAAGTCAATATATTCGTGTGTCTTTAATTTCGTGAATAGCACCTGACTAGCGAAATTCGTGATAATAAAAACCTCACGAAATATTTGGCGTATACAGTACCTAAGAAGATTTTAACAAACTTGGGGTGTTTTGAGGAGGGGGGGGGGGGGCATATTTGAAAAACACATTAAAAATGCGCAAACTGGCCCAAAGATTTAGTTCTAGTCTCCTGGATTTGCCACAAACAAATTTGAAAGGACACTCACTAATGTATTAACTCAGGGCATTTCTGATTATATAGAAGCCTGCCATTATCACTATTTGTACAAATACAAATAATGCCCATTTGTACAAATATATTATCCACTACCCTAGTAACAACACCTGCCAAGTTTGCTGACAAATTTGACAATATATTTTTGGGGGGTTCTGGGACTCCTAGGGTCTCTAAGTGGGGCATGGTGCCCATGTATACAAATACATGATGTTGTCTCTACAACAAACTTACTTTGGTTCACCTGGACCCTGTTTCATAAAACTTATCAGTGAGAAGTTGTCTTAGTTGTTTTAAGCTACTGAAATCCTTGCATCTGATTGGTTAAGAGCAAATTTGTCATAGAAATGTGGCAGTTGTCACTGTTCAAAAGTTTTATGAAATGGGACCCTGGTTTCATAGAGTTGGCCGAGCATACATGGTTGGAATAATAATGCTCACACTCTACCAGAAAATTCACCATTTGTTGCCCCATTATACAACACTATGGACTTTTTGTTTAAATAATTACATTGAAAGTTATATCTTAATCACTTTCTGTTATGACAGTATGACTTGACACAACTGACTTCAACCTGAGAATTGCTATCTTAAAAACAAATTTTTGCCAGCCCCAGACTGACAAATTACCTTTTCGCTGAGAGAAGCAAAGCCTGTTTTCGGATGTTGTGTCCTCACGTCAAACAAATGGTACTTTCCTTCAAGTGTGGTAGCAACCAGTTTGTTCATAATGATGTCTTTTCTGTCAAACTCCAGGCCACAAACCTGTTCCAAAATCGTAGAGTGAAAGGCATTACTGTCAACACTGAAGCATGAACATGGAAGCTTGTTGCATAATATTTCAAATGGCAAGTCTTCAGTCAGTGAGATTACTATCATAAGTACCTTGCAGTTCACATAGTGTGGATTCTCAGTCAAAAGGGTACTACAAACTGTAGTGGCTTGATATTGAGTAAGCTATACTGAAAAAGACAATGGATAGAATAAAGTCATACTAACAGACACTGAAAGTTTTAGCAAAAACAGACTTTAGATTGTTGTGGCATGTTTTAGTTTCATATTAACCCTATTCTAACTGGGGGGGGTCAAATTGACCCCCCCTCGACATTTCGTGCCACGATTCCGCAATGCGCAAAGATTTTGCTGCGTCGTTTCATGACTTTTTCATTGAAGTCTCCCGCATATTTTGAGACCAAATTTGCGACGTCCGGGTACACCGTTCTGAAGCTACGTAATGTTTTGCATATGCATGTCAACCCGAAAACGGCTCAAATTCATGATATCGTGTGCAAATCCAATGCAAATTGTGTTTTTTGGTTAAATTGATATAAATTAGATTATTTCAACTTTTAACCATTGAAATTAATCAATTCTAGTGTAGATAAGCTTGAAAAAAAGCCTGCAACAAATTTTGGCAAAAAACAATAGAAAACAAAAGGTCGAAAAAACAAGAAAATACATAAGAAATTAACAAAACAATAAAAACAAAAGAAATTGATTTTGATTGTGCTATTTTTTTACAAGAAAATTGTTTGATGTGCCTTGAGGAATTCTGACACAGAAATTTAGCAATCCTTCAGTCTGTTTAATGGAGTTATAGGTGAAAATATGATTTCATGCATGAATTTGCATAATTAATTTATTAAAAATAGAAAGCCAATATTTTTCTATTGTATGACCATGTAATCTTGTAGTTGACATCCAGCTCTACCTTTAGGCAAAATTTTGCGGCGATCACATGATTGGCTGCCGAGATCTGAAGGGGGGGGGGGTCAAATTGACCCCCCCTCCCCCCAGTAAAAACTTGGTCTCAAATAGCCCAGTTGAAATAGGGTTAAAGGGATGGTATACCATGTAGTTTTGGTTGAGCGATCCTAATAAAGTGTGGGACCCACATTTTATTATGATCGCTTTGTTTTACTTTGTTTTTAGATGTTTCAGCTATTCCAAACCCGATTTTTATCAAATAAACTTTGAATTCCTCTTAAAATGGCATGCTCTGTACTATTTCATAAGTGTTTTCTTGGTATCTCGCAAAAAAGTTAAAGCCCAATTTTCATCTCCACCAATATTGTACCATCCCTTTAACTTGCATAAATAAGTTGCAACCATATGAAACATTAAAATCCATAATTCTTTGTTTTCTAATTTAGACCCGATTTTAATGTAACTTTATGCACTCTGTTCATTCTAATTTTCTACTTTTTTACAGTAAATTTGAACATGGATTGGTATCACACATTCATGAATTTTAACTTATGAATCCTAATGAATGTTTGATCCTTAAACTCAAGGCTTGAACAGTATCAAAATCAGTGTCAAATTCTTTCATATTTATAGTAAGGCAGAGAAAAAAATAAGGCGCTCTAAAAGATTCAACTATACTCTTTTTGTGCCGACAACCTGCAAACAAACAAAGAAACAAATATAAGGACAAACTAACCCCATTCTTGATATTGGTCTCCCATCTCAGTGACATGTTGCGAAGATCAAAGAGCTTGATGTCTCCATTGTCGTAGCCAGCTGCCACACAGCGGTCTTCATCATTGTGTGCATGTCCTACAAGAAAGACAAGCTTTGAAAGTTTCATTTCATAACCTATGACCATGATACCATCTACAGACATCAGGAATATACAGCTTGATTAAAACATTCTATTGATCTAGGAAAATATGAATATCAATTCAACACTGTAAATAACATTATATTGCATTTGACTTTCATCACTTATTGATCAATTTGTCCATTCATTATTGCTTTGATCTTTATTCACAAGTCAATTTTATGGTAACTGGATATGTAACACAGACATGTGATTGCTGGATGAACAATAATTTTGATGTTGTATGTGATATTAATTCTCATAAAAATTGGCACAATCAAACTACAAGATCACTCAAATCTTTAAAGTCGGACGATTGTAACCCCTAATGGTATGTAAACTCCCGAACGAACGAAATTTGTGCATGCAATTGCGCAATGCCAGACTGCAGTGCGACATCCATAAACGTGTGGGACAGTGCTGCTACTGAGACGTGTATGTGTGTGTGTGTGTGTGTATGCATCATACACAAACATTGTGACCGCGAGCTGTGGTGATTGAAGGAGAGAGGCCAGAAGATGCATGGCTCTTTTGGCCTCTCTTCATGTGCATGTGCACTGTGAGTGTGCGTCCATTCGGAAGCTCGCGTGGCTCGGACAGCCATTTTGGGTCAGGTGGTTTTGAGACCCAGCGTTGTTCGCTGACCCATTGAGCCAACACTATTGATACAGAACGGGGGGGGGGGGGGGGGGGGGGAGGCAGCGTGTTGCGTTCGTCTCCGTGCCACACAAACCACTTGCCACGATTGTAAGGCTTTACACAAACATGACATTGTCTGGATTTTTTTTTTTTTTTTTGGTCAAAAAGGAGACACATACAATATCTAAAGTGTAAGATGGATATTGACAGCTAACAGTAACATAATCCCACACTGCAACAAATGACAATTAATTAAATGGACTGACCAAAAGCCACAGCCCAACAGTCTCTCTTGCTTTCCCCTTCAGCTGGTTCCATACATGCTACAGGCTTGTCCTTCTGTCTTGGGTCCCAGATCTTCACAGAGCCTATGGCAGAATATGGTGGTAAATAGCATTCAATATATTGACTTGAAGAGATTCTGACTTTTATATCAAAATCAAAATTTTACATGCCTGATTGGGCAAGTAAGTTTCAGCATTGCTATATTTTCACTTGCCAAACAGACAAACAGTAGAATTTTACATGCCCCAGGCAAGTAGACAAGTGCTAATGTCCAGCAATGCTCTAATTACATAAACAATAGCAAAGAAATTACAACAGCTAAGCTAAGGCCTTTTTAAGTCATCTTTGATAGGCTTTATAATGAGATCTTGCCCCACAGTATAATACTTCTCTGTTTCATCAGCACACTCCAGCATGATCACTCCATTCTTGTATACACTGGCCTCATTGTTCCCAAAACAAAAACCCTGTGGGGTTGACAGGTTTTATGTTCATGCAGGATCCTCTCTCTGGAACAAGCTTCCTTAATAAATTTGTACTACTATAAAAGTGCAAATTTTTGCGGTTCTGGAATTTTTCATGCATTTCGTTCAAACCAGAAACTAGCGTGAAAATAATAGTATGCGGTTATGTTTGTTTGCCTTATTTTCCAGTACTTAATGCCTTGAATACGCAGGATTAAAAACTCGCGAAACTCATCTTACCCGGCCAATCGTGAAAATTTACCTGTGCAAAATGAAAACACACCTTATTTCATACAGCATATGATTAGTTACTAACTAAATTTCTTCTTTCTTTCTTTCTCTCTTTTATGCTGTGTGAGAGATTTTTCATGTCCTTTGAGCACTTAGACTGAGTGGAAAAAGGCACTATATTTTATTATGACTATTACTATTATTATCATTTTATTATTATTATCATTATCATTATTATTATTATCATCATCATTATTATCATCATTATCATTAATATCTTCATCACTATTACTCATACCATCTCTGCTTCCTGTGGCAATCTCAGGTGCTCCTTCTCCCACACCTAGACCACCTACACCATCAATGCAGTTAATGATTTCTTTGTGTCCAATCACAGAGTAAACTGGTCTTTGCAGGTCCTCTAAATCCCTGTGAAGTGAAGATCACAAAAATGCATCATTTCACTATGTGTGAATGTCTAAAGAAGGGCAGGATCCATCTGCAATGTGGTTTCAATTCATTGCTCATACTGCTAACACTGCTGGTTTTAAGTCAGTCATGTAGAACAGACATGTGCAACTGGTCAAGTAAAACCTGTATATGAGAACTGGTATCACATCTGTTTAGCCTCCTCTGTAGCCCATTTCAGATCATAAAAAAACATTCAGCCATGGATTTCAATAATTGCTCAGCTACATGGGAGTTTCATGCATAACTGGTAATAAGAATTTGCAATGGAGATGAGATCTCAGATAACTGGAGTTAACATTGGTTCATTTGCTGAGATGGTGGATAGTTATATACACTGGAAATGAATAAACATCATAATAAACATTTGTTTATTTGTGTGTTGTTGTTGTTTTTTTCATGGGGGATTATTTAGATGAATGAACTCTTTAACCAGTAAATGCTGCCACAAAATTTGGGCTTAGCCATTCTGCAGTATGTGAGCAAAAGGAAGGATTGCTGAGTTTGGCTAAGTGTTAAAAAAGGGTGACCCTTGAAGAATAGCTAGTTTGTTGTCCTGGGTTCGTTTTGATGGGTTGGGTTGGGGGTAGAACGTAATGATACGAATGAGGCTGGGATGAATAAAACAAAATGGCCATTGAAAGTCCATCAAATCTCAGATAAAGTGAACTTACAAAGTGTTCTATACACTTCACACTGGCAATTTGTAGCACTAGCCCACTGTTTGAAACTTTGCATCCTATAGACTCTTAGAGTTAATTTTACAACATGTGGCATCTTTGTGGTGGCAGAGTCTGTGAGCAACAACATCATAAAGTAGCTTGACATGAATACTTGATGTTGAAAACCATTGGGCATAGCAAACCTTCTAAGAGTAATATATATTCATTCTTGAGTAATATCCATGACGAGGCCGTGATCCTTGTCAAGCATGCACTTATGATAATGGTCTCCTGCATTACTATTAGTCCTAGATTTGTTCAATTTGTCTCTTTGCACAGCTGATATGTGAAATCTTATTTTCTTATAATGAGTAGACACTTGAATGTAATCCTCTTTGTACCATCAAGAAAAACAGTTTTATCTATGTGAATGTCAACCATCAACAAATGCCCATGTACAATGTAATTCACTGTTCAAATATTACTCAGAAACTTTGTTCAATTAGCTTCCTGTTATATTCCTGTATGAAAAAGGAATGCAGAAATAAAATGAAATGAAATGAAAATCAAATCATACATTCATTCCAGAGAAACAAAAAGTGCATATATCAGAAGAACATTATACACATATTTGTAATCATAAAGGGAAAGTATTCTCTCCTCTACATTTTGGTCATACAGTATTCCCAGCATATTGTGGTTTGAGGTCTGCATGGTGTGATGAACTCTTTTCCTGACAGTCATTTGGTGTATTAATTAGGAGGGATGAGAGCTGGTCAGATCTTACCATGAACAAGAGAGGGACTGCTAGTCAATATTGCTGGCCTAAAAAAAATAATATATCCAGACAATTTGGAAACTCCTTGCTATAATCTATTTCATGGCTGTGATGTTGAATACCAAATTGGACTTTGTACCAATGATATTTAGGTCATCTTTGTCTTACCATATTCTCATATTGCCTTTGAAATCCCCTGTAGCAAAATGACGTTGCTTCAGGCTGGCAGCACCAAAGGTTCCACATTTTATTGATTCAGGCTTCTCAACCTGGAGATTAGTAAAAAAAAAAAAAAATCAAGACATGTGTCAACAAATAGTAAATTTCCTTTCTATTTTCATCCCACATTGGTAAACTGTCATCTGTAGATAGTTAATGACATAATACCTTACACTCAGTACCTTATCTTTATTTTTACTGTAATTCCATACTATGTGCAAATCTACACAAAAGTCCAGAAGACAGAATAAAAATAGTAACGTGTAGTATCATTTCACTCAGACATAAAATGAATATGAAATTTATGGAAATGTAAATGCAATAAAATACTGGTACAGGTATTATTGGAAAAGGAAATGTTATCCTACTCAACCATTGGTTTGTGCACAAAAATATCATCAAAATACACACATGTGTATGGCTGATGATTTCACAACTGCAAAACGTTACAATTTGGTCAGTCCATGCGATGTCATAGTACATTCATTACATTACTGCAGGGCGGTACATAATCATGGATCGGTCTTTTATCCGATAAGTGTATCTCTCTTTACTCTAAACGTTACACACTCTTTTTTTTTTTTGCTTATCTGTTTACATCAGTCAGTTTAAAGGGATGGTACAGTATCGGTGGAGATAAAAATTGGCCTTTAACTTTTTTTTTTTTTTGCGAGATACCAAGAAAACACTTTATGAAATAGTACAGAGCATACCATTTTAAGAGGAATTTAAAGTTTATTTGATAAAAATCGGGTTTGGAATAGCTGAAACATCCAAAAACAAAGTAAAACAAAACGATCATAATAAAATGTGGGTCCCACACTTTATTAGGAAATAATGATCCCTTTAACTGCATGCATGTGATGTAGATTGTATGCCTACCATAGACAAAAGCCAAGTAATTTTAACTGGATTAAATGTGATGTCATGTATTAAAAGCATTTGTATCATCCAAAATCAATACTTAATATATCTATTTCTGATTTTTATCCTCAAATCAAAAAAATAAACAAACAAAAAGAAAAGGGGAATTCTTTACCTCTTTGGTTAATTTCACATCTCCCTGATCCAGTTCATAGATTTGAAGTGCACCAGTCTGTCTGGGGTAGCATCCCAGGACAACAAAACGAGCACTCCTTGGAATCCACTTCACATCAAACAGTGTGATGTTCAGAGATTTACTTGCATGGAGGATGATTTGTGGCTTATCCATTCTGCTGAGAATCCGAGTTCTTCTTACATTACAAAAATACAAAAGCTAAATATAGATGACACACCTTTGTTGTCGTGTTTGTTGCGTTGGTTGTTTATAGCTTTAAACTTCAAGCCAAAAATTAAAAAGGTCTTACTCAAAGCTACTCTTGCTTGTTTGGAATCTAGCTACAGCCCCAACGTACATTAGGGCCATAGGGCCCACCACTTTCAAAATGAAATCAGACTCGAGAATATCTACGTCACTTACCAGTTAGATCACTAACCGTACGTAGTTTAACTACCGCTAGAGTTAGTTGTTATGATTGCTATTTGACAAAAAAAAAAGTTGCCAATGTTATTCAATGTACGCATTTGATTTGATTTTGAGCGTCTAAGTAACGTTAACGTTAGAGTAATTTTAGAGGTTTTATGTAAATTTAATTCTTTAAAACTATATGAGTAGCTCTTTCTCCACAGATTCAAGTTAACACATGTCTATCAGACAATCCACCCAGCATCGTGCATCCAAACTAATGATAAAATATACACAGCTCAGTCTAGTCGCTCCCTGTGGTTACGTCACACGGCGTCTCTGGTCGGTCGGACTACGGGTCTACGCGCATCCATGCACAAGCGGTACCCCAGGCTGGAGCAGCCGGCTAGTAGCTGGCCGTATGGTGGCAGCGGGCACCTGCTGTACGGGTATGTAGAGCCGTATCTGCAAGGACTGCAAGATATAGTTCCAGCGCCAGGTGGCCCACAGTGCATAAAATGCCAGGGGAAATAGCAGGATGCTCGATCTCGAGATGAGCTGACTCGATGCCGGAGGAAGAATCTATATACAAAGTCTTGGTGGTGTGATGGTGGTGATTGTCGTCGTCGTCTTTGTACGGTGTGAACCTGGTTACCGGACGGTCGCTCTATCTACTAGCGCATAGCTCGTATATTTAGTACAGTTCGAAACGGCCGGTGTTCATTTTTCGCTGATATCCATTTACTCGATTACCTACCGCATATGGCATTGCACTATTTCTACAGCAGATGCAGCTTACAGAAAGGGTGATGAAAATTCTAGTACTATTACATATCATGAGATATTTTAAAATGTAATTCATTTTAGAATGTATATTGAAACTATTTATAAAGTTTAATTATATTTGATTAATTTTTTTTATCTAAAATCATTTTTTATAAATAATAAATAAGTAATAAAAGAAAAAGTCATTAAGGCATCAAATTCACCACTGAAAGGACCCACTTGTGATCTGTCGATGACTTGCACGCTTCAAGTACACCAAGGAGCCTCTCTACGGCGTACAAGTCAATTCTACACTATAACCATACTATACAGTTCTCTTTGCAAATGTTGTCGCTGCGCGCTGCGCCGTGGATATAAGCCTAGCTAGACCTCACAACATTGAGCCATCATCACATCAAGAAAGACAAACACCAATCTGAATCTGAAGTCAGGAGCTTGTGGCTGTGCTTCATCTCAGAAAATTCTTCGTCAAGAAATTTGTAACAACAGAACTCCTTGGGCAAGGCTTAGCCCTAGCAGCTAGCAGTTGTGTTGTGGCCATTCACCAAAACGAAGCTGATGACAAAGAGCTGAGCTGAGCTGACCATCAACAAAAAACATCATGTCTCGAGGTTCAAGTGCAGGGTTTGACCACTTCATTACTGTCTTTTCCCCTGAAGGAAGGCTGTATCAAGTCGGTAAGTTTATTGGACCAACACCGTTGTATGCACTGACATTGTGTAGATGCCTAAATTAAATTTAAATCTGTCCATTCATAATCAGTCCGGGAAACCCGCTCATGAGGACCGCCCCCGCGTACGAGGATGGTCCCTCCTCATGAGGACCCCGGGGAACGCCTCATGAGGTCCCCCATTCACTTCTTATTCATCTCACATCTGACGTACAAATTGTCGCAACTTTGCACGGTGATTTTTTGTTACACACACATGTCCACTATCTATGATGAAAAGAAGAAAAAATCCTGTCTGTTTTTTTTTTCAAAAATCGAGGTTTAATCAACCGATGCAGAGCGCCCATCAAAACACGGGCGCCAGCGCGTTCGCACAATGCAAGACTGCCGCACCTAGCGGCCTGATCCGACTAAATATTTTCGATGCTTTTTTCTGCGGCTCTCACCTCTCCGCGCAGGAATCAGCCTCGTGAAGCTGAAGTCTGACATCTTTTTACACAAATTCGTAACGAGAAAAATTAAATCAGTACTAACCTGATCTTGTCCATATATTCCAAATTACTATTCCACACTGATAGAGTAGGTGGGTAGATGACATACTCCAGTTTGTTAGCAAAATAATCACTTTGTAGGTATGACGAGTTCACTTTCTTCGTCAATTCCGCCCACGATTCCGCCGCCCGCTTACCGTTTGGGCGCTTTCTCTGGAATCATCCCGCGTCGCATCACATCACGCATCCAGCACATACCAGTCTGGTATGTGCTGGATGCGTGATGTGATGCGACGTACGTCGCGTCGCGGGATGATCCAGAAAAAGCGCCCAAACGGCGGAATCGTGGGCGGAATTGACGAAGAAAATGAACTCGTCATACCTACAAAGTGATTATTTTGCTATTAAACTGGAGTATGTCATCTACCCACCTACTCTATCAGTGTGGAATAGTAATTTGGAATATATGGACAAGATCAGGTTAGTACTGATTTAATTTTTCTCGTTACGAATTTGTGTAAAAAGATGTCAGACTTCAGCTTCACGAGGCTGATTCGTGCGCGGAGAGGTGAGAGCCGCAGAAAAAAGCATCGAAAATATTTAGTCGGATCAGGCCGCTAGGTGCGGCAGTCTTGCATTGTGCGAACGCGCTGGCGCCTGTGTGCCGTCTGGATCTGCTGGACCAACAACAACTGTAATAGAATCTCAACAGTAACACGTTACTCAGTCTCAGTAGAAAATAATCCTTGAATATTAAAAACTAGTGTAAAATTTAAATTTAACATCTTTATCGCAATCCCTAATCAGAAAATAGCTAAAGTTACAAAAGGAATAAAGCAAACTGTCCATAATTTGACCATAATGCCGTCCAAAATTTGACTACCAGTGACAGTGTACCAGCGCAGCTAATGTATGGTGCCGTTACAGATGTCTGTATTAAATTAAAGTCATTTTGACATTATAAAATTCATACTTTTCATGAATTGACACTTGGGAGCGCTTCTGTTTCGCACCTGTTTGCACAAACTCACTTAAAATATCTAACAGCCTAGCCTCGTACAGTCGTATAGTCTATGTGCATATGAATGAAACTTTAAATAATCTAAGTCCAGTAGAAAAGGAATATTTCATCGTTTTGACACCTTTACACTTAATGGAATATGTCGATCGCAGCTAGTTTGCTTTGCACAGGAGCAGACAACGCAGCACAGTGTACAAAACATGTTCATTGCAGCAAGCGCCGCGATTGACATGACGTACACTCAGTAAGGTCTATCTGACAGCGATCAGAGCAAGTTCTTCTACCTTCAAAAGATAATACTTTTTTCCCTCTTTCTCTCAGCTTGTACCGAGTTGCTGCAGGGATTGATAGGTTGTTTGTGTTGTGTGTGTGTGTGTGTGTGCACCAGTGCGTATGTGTGAGGGTGTGTGTGTGTGCATGAAAGAAGATCATGAAGAGTGTGGTTATAAGTCAAGGGTGAAAGAACATAAAGCTTTTAAACAAGGCTAGGAAAAGGAGATAAATAAAATGAGGATTGAAATAGAATATATTAAAAAAGAAAACCGAAAAATATGAATCAAGGTTTACAAAATAGAGAGTTCACTAAAAGATGATGGAAGGAAAGAAAGAAGAGACATTGCATTAACTTTATAAAGGAAAGCAAGGGAGAGATGGATATGCTTAAAGACAAGAGGAAAGCAAGGAGACAAATATAGATTGAAAACAGAAAAGCAATCTAGGTAGAATAATAGAATGAGAGATGAATCAAAACTGGATGAAAGAAAAGATTAGGAAGGAAAGAAAGAATTTTACAGGTTAAAGAGAAATATAGAAAAGGATTCATGAGAGTGATAAATAAGAAAAAAAAAGCTTTGGAGAGGACAGAAAGGAAAGACCTGTGTAGTTGGAGGGAAAAAACAATCCATGAAGGAAACAAAGAACAATTAGGCAGAATGTATAGGATGAATTAGGATGAATGAATAGGAAATTGAGAAAGTTAGACAAAAGGAAAACCACAAAGAAGTGATTGATAGGAAGAAAAGGAAAATTTAGGTATGGATTCTACATGAAAATGAAAGAAGAAAAGAAAGAAAAAGATATTAACGCCTTAAAATTGTGTATTACATTTCTTTTTTCAGAATATGCTTTCAAAGCTATCAACCAGGGTGGTATGACAACTGTTGCCGTCAAAGGACCTGACTGTGTTGTTGCTGTCACACAGAAGAAAGTTCCAGTGAGTAATTCTCTTTTGGGTTGTGAACATAGAGAAGGTATGATGGAAGAGGCATGCGTGATGGATGTATATATTTGATTGCCTACATTATCTTCTTGTGGCTCAGGGGAGGAATGATGTCATTATGATATGGCTTTGTTTTCTCTCACTTGTATTTCTATGCAAGGCTTTGATATTTGTAGATCCAATTTCCTAAAGATTTGAGCACATTTTTTATATCGAAGCAAACTGTTATGATTGTTTGGTAAAAGCCAAAGAAACCTGGTGAAGATGTGTGAAGGTATGTAAGGCTACAACAGTTGACAATGTGATGTCAAATCTGAGAATACGTATGGTATGTAAGCTGAAAGAGGTGTATACACACAAATGACTGACAATGTATTGGAATTAGGCAAGCAATATTGCAAAAAGTTTGTGTGAGAATAGATCCATATATTGTGGATGACATTTATAAACATACTGGTACAGTATTCATATTTTCTTCTTGATTTCACTTGCATGGATACATTATTCACAGGATAAACTGCTAGACCCGGCCACCATCACTCACATGTACAAGATCACCGAGCACATAGGATGTGCCATGACAGGAATGACAGGTAAACATCAGTAAAGAGTGCCCAAATTATCCTTCATCATGGTCAAGATGTTCACCCTGCATGTCGTTGATTTCAAGTTTGTGATATCTGACTCCTAAGTGACTCCTAAACTTTCATTGAAAATATCTACTGAGGTAAGATTTTGTAGTGAAAAAAAAAAATAATGATACCGATAATAGAGGGTATTTTTACTCTGTGTAGTCAAAATTAATTGATGTCAACTTGGGTGGTTCATGGACCGTCTAGTATAATGTTAAATTCTGCATTGTAGCTCAATTTTTTTCCCACTTATGTAATGGTGTAATCCAACTGATTATTAGTTTAACCCTAAAAGGGCCGGGGGGGGGGGGGGGGGATTTTCCGGGCCCCCTCAACATTTCGCGCTATATTTCTGTAACTTGAGAAGGCCTCGTCGCATGGCTTCTTGACTTTCTTTGTTCAAGTCTCGCGCAACTTTTGAGACCAAATTTGCAACGTCTGCGCGTACTTTTCACGTCCATTTTTGTACAGCGTGTCACCATAAAATGGGCACAATTTTGTGATTTTGTGTACATTTCCCATGGAAAACAGTGTTCTGTCATAAAAGTCATAAAAACCTGATTATTCTTGCAATTAATCATTTTCATTGATTAATTTTAGGCTAATTAAGGTAGAAAAGTGGTCAGTAACAATTTCCAATAAAAAACAGAAAAAACAAAAGTCGAAAAACCAAGAAATACATAAGAAATTCCGAAAACAATAAAATACATTAAAAATTTAATGACGTTTGGAAGTTTTTATGTGGTACAATTGTTGAATATGCTAAAACAGACACACAAACCAAAAAGTAGACTCAATGCTTTTAATTAGGCTGAAATATGATCTTGGGCTTAATTTGCATAATTAATCAATTAAACTTAAAAATTGATTGTTTTAAAAAATCTTATGACACAATCTTGTAGATTACGACGTGGGTGTCATGCATGCCAAATATCGTGATCGCGCTCTGATGGCCGAGATCTCGGAAGGGGGGGGGGGGGGGAGCGGAATTAGCATAGTCAAAAAGAGCCCGGCCTGATTAGGGTCAAGGATCGCAAGTAAAAACAAGTATGCACATTTCTTGTAGTTTTATAAAAACAAGTATGCACATTTCTTGTAGTTTTATGAAGTGATTTGCTCTTCCATGTTTCTGTTTGCTGATACTATCCACACACTGTCCCTCTAGCCGACAGCAGGTCACAAGTGTTTCGAGCCCGAGTAGAGGCAGCCAATTGGAAGTATAAGTACGGCTATGAGATTCCTGTTGACATGCTGTGTAAACGTATGGCTGACATCTCTCAAGTCTACACACAGAGTGCACAGATGAGGCCTCTGGGATGCAGTAAGTCTTGTCCTCTGTCTCCAGTCTTGTCTTATATCATGTTAACCCTCTCTTCAACTCTGTGACGTATCTTATACTTAGTAGTATCGACAGTACTGTTACTCTATCAACTATCAACTGTTACTGTCTGTTACTGTATTTTGAAGTGTAGTGCACAACTTAAAATTGTTAAAATGAATTGCCATTATGACAAAAGATAAGAGAGTGCACTAATTTGAACAAATTGCTAATGTGGAGTGACATTTGAAGTTAATACAGATGGGAAATTATAAAAGGATGATGTTGACCTCATTTATTTGGTAAATACTTCTTCCCCTTAATGAACAATCCATGTAAAATGTAGATTTCACTGTAGGAGTGGAAGCATTGATGTACTGGTACCATTAGTGATTTTGGAACATCCCAGCAAGTACCATAATTCATTCTGTTCACAGTTATTCAAGGGACTAGAAGGAGGTTACATTCAAGCTTCTCTTGGAGTGGCCATGACTCAATTCTGATTGCACTTGAATGAAATTGAATTATGGCCACTTGAGATTATATATGATTTTATACCAGGCATGATACTGATTGGATGGGATGAGGAGTTTGGACCACAGCTTTACAAGACAGATCCAGCAGGCTACTTTTGTGGCTACAAGGCTACCAGTGTTGGGGTCAAACAGACAGAAGCCAACAGCTTCCTGGAAAAGAAGTTGAAGAAGAAGCAGGATTTCACGTATGACCAAGCAGTTGAGGTGAGAGACAACTTACACCTGGGAAAAGTGACATGCAACAAAGAATGCATTCAATTTTGTGTTTGTTTTTGTTTGTGATTGGCTTGACAGACCTTATGGTTGACTTATTCAACAAAACAGAACATGAGTTTGAGTAGACCCTCATAATTTTCTGCCAAATATGGTCCTCCAGTGGTAGGCAAGTCTATGAGATTCCTGCACAGTCTTACCATTAAAGAAAGAATGATAATAATTGAAATAAATATATATACAGCGCACTCTCGTTACAACGAACATGGATATAATGAAATTCCTGTGACAACAAAGTAAATATTCAGGCCGCAACATTATCAGCTATATGTATTTTTATTGTTTATCTGTTCAATTATAACAAAATTTCGTTATAATGAAAGAAAACTGCCGGTCCTGAGGACTTCATTATAACAGGAGTTCACTGTAGTGTATTAGGTTGACATGAAATGATATACTTGTAACTTACCAGTAGTCACATTTACATTATGTATAACGTTGCTGTAATTTATTTTTTTTTTGCTCCAGAGCTGTGTGATCAAGTGATGCTTTTGTGCATGATTGTCTGTATTGCAATGCATTTTGTGGATGAATTTCATTTCCAAGAAATGAAAGAAATAGTGTGATACTAGTATGGCAATGCAGTGTATGACTTTGGTTATATGAGTGACCATCTGCCATTTTTCTTTTTGTGTGTTCCTTCTATAGACTGCTATCAAATGCCTTTCTTCAATTCTCTCAGCGGACTTCAAACCAACAGAGATTGAGGTAGCAGTTGTCACAAGGGACAATCCATGCTTTAGGTAAGTTTCCTTGTCTACCTTTTTTTGTAATCTTTCCTGTCTCGAGACGTAGACATCACTTTTATTTCGTCATCGACGGTGGCGACATCAAGAATTTGGTGTACTCTTTCTCTAACTTTCCTCAGCTTCGAGCTATGACCACCACAGGGACATAACCTAAAAATACTGGTGAAGTTTTGACTATGAGTGAAGTCCGGCAAGGTCAAATGTCAGAAGGTCAATAAACTTGTCCTTATAAGCTCTGTACTCACAGTATTGTGGTGTACTGTCAATATCTTTCAACAGATTTGAGCTATGACCACCAAACTCACACCACACGTATATAACCTAAAATGGCCAGTCAAGTACGAATATTGGTGAAGACCAAGAAAGTCTTAAGGTCTATAAACTTGCCATGATAAGCATGGTACAATAGGTCACCTAGTATTGTGGTGTGCTCTCAATAAATTTCCACAGCTTTGAGCTATGATCACCAAGTTCATACCACAGGTACATCACCTAAAGATGTTCATCAAGTTTGAATATGATGCATGATGCATTTTTATTCTAAAGATGGGTTCTTGGGGAAGTACTACACTCTTGCTTATACAGGCCTGTACTCTTGTCTTCTTTCTAACCAAGTAGTGAGTTGTAGTTCTCAGATTATGCAACATACTATAGCAAACTTTATCTGAATGTAACTCGTATCATTCACCATTTTTCACTGTACATCCTACAGGACACTAACGGAGGAAGATATTGACGCCCACCTGGTAGCTATAGCTGAGAAGGACTAGTGGATGTCGACAGGGATTATTTTTCCAAAGTAGATCAAGTTTCAAAAGCAGTTGCTTTGGTTGTGAGACCATTTTATATTGGTTTGAAGATGTCATTGGACTGGAAAAAACAAACGCAAATACTAGCACAAGTCTCTTTGAGGGATTCTTGAATGGTCATACCTCATACCATTGATTTGACAAAAGACATAAGATGTGGCAAGTGGCTTGAGGAAGAAAGATCTCTCTTTTTTTTCCAATACAGATGCAAACTACCCATGTAGTCCGGTAATTTCTCAGTTTTATATTAGATATATTATTTTGAATTAGATATGCTTAAGCTTGCACAATACAGATCCCCTGCATTGTGGTGAAATGTGATTTTTTTTTTGACTTGCTGATATTGAACACTGTCTCTTTGTGCCCAGTTATATATAAAGAAAAAAAACAAATGATGATGTTTGTTCTGCCACTGCCACTTCTTGTGTGTTTGTTGTAATGGCCAAATCATGTGAAAAACTGGTAGTTGTGTGACATTGGTATTTGGTACAAACTGTAAAGACCCAGGGATTGGCAGAAAAGTTTCTAAATCTGGCATGCATCCACAAGAGATAGTCATTCCAACCCTAGTTACACTCTACAGTGAATTGTAAAAGAAGTGACGAGGGATCGGAACTAAAAACAGTGAGTTCCAAGACTTCTTGTGGTAGATGTATCACCGAAATGCAGAGAGATTGATTGTTAGTATCCATGCTTTATGTTAAGATATGTGGCAAGTTCTTTTGATATAGCCTTGTAAACTATGTACAGTGTGTTAACCTTCTGACTGTCTCAGGAGGTACATAGGCCTAGCCTAATTCTCTTTAAATTTCCTCTGATAACATGTATTATGACAGTAGGGATAATGAAACAATGACCATACCTAAGAACAGAACATTTGAACTCTCTTTTCTATGAACTAGTCTGAGTAACAATTTTCTGTTTAATTCTCCATAATATGAATACTGAAATAGATTAGATTGCAGAGATGCATGACCTGATACAGGAACTAATTTGCTTCAGAAATATGCCATTAGTTCATATAGAACGGAGTGTATGGATGAATGATTATTCAAGAACTGTTGATGAGCCCCAATGAAGAGCCAGCCACTAAGAATCTCTTTAGTAAGTTTACAGAGATTGAGGGGTGCATTCTCCATTCCACGTTATTTTCTGCTTAACAAGATAAATGCATCTGACAAAATCAGTGAAACTTAAATCATTAAACTTTGAGAGTTCATGCTGTGTTCATGACTTCAATGATAAATCATCAAACCAAAGGATTTACCTGGAACTTGACTGACTTCAATGAAGAGTGTAAAGTTTTGCATATCCTGCTTTTACTGCATGTCAAAATGTTGTTTCTGGTTAGAATTGTATGGGACATGATGTGTGTCTAATTTGAATGGAGATGAGTACCTTTTTTTTTTTCAGTGTCCCATTGAGATTTGATACACTCAGTGTAATAAATGTTGATGTTGGCATACATCATGGTAAAGTTACTGTAGTACAGTTTTGTATGCTGTATCGTCGATCATTTGTTCTTTATTAATTTGCCTTCAGTGTCGAGATGAGACTTTGATAGGGGTCATCCTCATATTTTCACAGTCCTAGCACTCAAAGTGTAGCTCAAAGGAAACTCATTCCTACAGTTTGTTTTTACGTTTACTCATTGTATGCTAGGGATAATGACCCATCTCTTTGGGACATTCCAGGGAGAGCTTGGCAAGGCTACATTGATTGATGCATCTAGTATGTTAGAACTTCTTTATGAGTACAGAGCCTTTTGAGCTTCAGGGTGAATCATGGTTCTTTTGATGTTTGTGGTGTTCATCATGCTGAGTTGGTGTTCTTCATGTGATTGGTGTGCAAAGAAGAAAACAATGCTAACCAGATTTTATTTGCAATATCTCCATTGCTGTTGAAGGCATTTTAAACATGTTCTCTTGGAAGAGATCTTCAACATTTTCGAATTCTGTTCTAAAACGAACTACTGTAAATGTAGCAGAAGTTAACCTCAAGGAAGTGGTTTGTATGCAACGTAGTTGGATATGATAAAAAAGTCCAGATTTTCCCTTTATCATTTGCATCAAAACCAACATAATGCAAGAATTCATTAATATGAATTACAGAGCTGATCATACATGTAGGCTCATGATACTAGGAGATCTGTAGCTGCTTTCAAAATGTCTCTGTCATAGGAACAGTAAAAAGTAAAGAGTAAAGAGCAAGGATTAATAAATTACATGTACCAGTACAGTGGACGCCCATTATCACAAAGTACATGTACTCGGAACTGGCAGTTATCTTCCATTACCTGGTATGTATATCAAAATTTTGTGGTAATGTACCTGGACAATAAATTGTATGAAGGTATTCAAGGATATGTATAGATGATAAATTTTGGGACCAGAATTTCTACTCTGTTGTACTGGAAGTACACCATACTGCTAATTCTAGGGAGACACATGTCATATATTAACTGTTGGCTTACACCTGAAAGTTGACATTTATGAAACTGGACAAAGTTTATCCAGTCCCGTGTATGTTCACTTGGGTGGGATTTCCTATCCCTTCCTTCCTAGGAAATGTAATACTAATTGGTGATGCTGCATTTATTCAAAAAGTAAAATGAGGTCTGCAAGTTACATTTCAGCCCCATGACTACAATGACCATTTAAAGATTTAAAGAAAGGCGTTAAAATAACAGACAGTGTATGTAGCCCTGTGTGTGTGTGTGTGTGTGTGTGTGTTGTGTTTTAAAGAAAATAGGAGAGTGCACCTCAATGAGATGACATTGTATATACATTATTATACATATATAAATGTATCTGTTTTATCTTATGAGAAGTACAGCATGAACAGAGTAACTTTAAAGGGATGGTATAGTTTTGGTTGAGATGGGGAATTCAGATTTTGACATTTTGAAATAATTACAAAACACAGTTCCAAGAGAAATTTGAAGTTTATTTGATGAAAATTAGTTTTGAAATGGCCAAGATATCCAAAACAAAGCAAAATGAAGTGGTCCTATTACTATTATTAGGACCTTTCCTTTTTTGATGTTTCAGCCATTTCAAACCCGATATTCATCAAATAACCTTTGAATTTTTCTTGAAATTGCATGCTCTTTGATATTTCATAAGAGGTCCTTCATTATGTAACAAAAAAGTTGGAAACCTGAAGCCCCATCTCAACCAAAGCTATACCATCCATTTAACAAATCATATTTTGTTAAGATACAAATCTGCAATTGATATGGTAGTCACTTCACCACATCAGCTTTTTTTTTTTTTTTTTTTTCAGTCACCTTTTGGAAAAGGATGAAATTGGAGAAATGACAGTCATTCAAGGTATTCACAATTTTTCCTTATCCCAGTCTGATACGATCAAACTTTCATTCATCTGCTTTTTGGACTTCACATGGAACCTCAATTCATTTCAACAGATATGTGTACTGATAAAGCCTGGGCTGAAACTACATTGCACAGTATCCAGGTATTGAATTTAAGTAGAGGTCATAAAAATAATTGCCCCCAGAATGGTCACAGAATGATCATCTATAGCCCCAAACACATATCACAGTATGGACACAGTACACAAAGCAAACAAAAAAACCACAATAAGCAGTTTGTTTACATTTTTTTTTTCTCTCATTCACAAAGCACAACTGTATATCATCATCAACCACATTTTACAATGTCATCTTTAGATTATTTTTTTGGTTGTTTTATACATTATTGTCACTACTACATATCATACAGTACAATATACAATAGTGCTTACACGGGGGAAGCCTTATTCTCCTACCTAGTCTGTGCTTCACAAAGAGTGAGAGAAACAAAGAAGTATTTCCCACCACAGAAAAGGTGTGTTCACATCAAAGCTCATGTATTCATATGCACAATATTCTGAATACAAATTTAAATCCAGCCCAGTATATGGGAAATGCAATATTTATCTTTACACTAACAATATATTTGCTTGTACAAAGATTAGGCATACTGACAACGAAAAAAAGCAATGCTCCCATATATACCTTGCATTGACAACTGGGAGGTGCAGCTCGACATGGTAAAATACTGCTGGTGAAAATGCAATTAAAGAGATTAGAAGTCATGATTTAGCCATGTATTGGTGACATTATTTTCTCACTAGCAAAAAAGCTCCTTGCATGTCAGCAAATCAGAAATCTACTAGGAAAATATCAAAAGTGCAAAAGGAAAGTTCAGCAGAAATGCACGGCTTTTCTTACACTAGGCTTGACAAGTATCACAATGACACAACTGAACTACTGGTATTGTAATATATTAGTCAGTAAATTCAACCACTGACTGTGAGCTAGAGATGATCTATCTGAACTAAAGATGAATGCTTGTGGTGACCAAGGGGTTTGCCTGCCCGCAGTGTTTTGCTGTAACCCCTTGAAACACAGTGGAAGAGTCTTCCAGTGAACAAGACAGCCATTACAGGCTGATACATGTACGTATGGGATCTCTCTCGTGTGTCTGAATGCATGCCCAACTTGTGTAAGCTTCAGAGCATAAAACTAGCATACAGCCTACTAAATCAATCATACTGTCCATGACATAACAAGACTTGCCAATAGAGAGCAACATGAACTTCAACATGTTAAGACTTTAGATTATAGTCAGATGTCTTGCAACAGTCCCATGGTTTTCTGGAAATATAAATGAACAATCCGACCTGTTCCATATAAGTACAGTCATTAAAATAGATTTACCATTTCTACACTGTGTCCAGACTTGAGAAATGTCATCTCTGCATCCAAAGTTACACATGAGCACATTTTTATATCTTTTTAAAATTAGTCATAATTTTCTTTATGGCAAAAATGATCATTTATCCCTTGTCCATGGCATTAACAGCGCTCTCTTCACAGCATCTTCATATAATATACATCTGTGTCAGGTTTCATACTGCCTATATAATTTCTAATTCTTCTTGCATAAATATAATTTGTCTTTTCCATTGAACAGAGTAATTCAACCCTGTCAGCTAAGAGAATGCACCAAAGTATCAAGTCCAACCTCCCCTTTCATTGCAAATCTACTGTGTTCTCTTCATAGATTGCAACACGCAATGATATAGAAGGAACAAAAAGTAGCTAGCATTAAACATTCATTGTCAAGCTTGTACATACAGAAAATTGATTTTCATGCATAAAAATAAATGTGCCAGGTGGGATAATACACGCACTGAGTAAGTCTTAGAATCAAGACTGACTATAGGAAGATAATGGCACTCATAAAATGCCCCTCGTACTCTAGATAACCCAGATATTACTGATACCATGTTTTTTCCAGAAAAGTAACACAAATGTGACATTTGCAAACAGCAGATCTGAGTGATAGAAAGCATTACAATAAATATCTTTGCTATGCAATGCAGTGCCAAATGTCTTTTTACAATGTCAGTGGCTATTTTTTGTTTGTTTGTTGTTTTTTAGGGGTGTGAGTAGAAGTGGAAGAAGATATTACACTCTTTCTACAAAATTCCATTATTTTCTTCGACAGTCATTTTCTCTATTTATTCACTGGCTTGACGGCCATTCCTTACTACCTGTAAGTGATTTATTAAAAAATATGTTAGATAAATTACTGGCATAATGCATCACAAAGAAGTGTTGAATATTATTGTACCTCCTATGTGACACAATTACATTCTTTACAAATTTTGTAAGAATAAAGCTTTCAGGACCGTGCCAAAGTAGAACACAACAGTTATTATCTACAGATTGTTCCTCCCTGGTGACATTTAAGATTAAATATCTCCTTCAATGATCTTAAAGCACGATTATAACAACCACATAAGGTGTTGATTTTTGGCTATAGGACAAAATGCACATTAAATACAGTTTTATTTCCAAACTTACATCAAACACATTCAGCTGGAGGATCAGATAATGAAACTGCCAATTATGACAATTGACACACTAGAAAACTTGTATGGTGCAGTGAAGGCTTTAGTCATGGCAACTCCTATTCATCCACTGATATCTCACACGGTGGCCTTTCTATGTGGAACAAACATTGTCATTCTGATTACATCACCCAAAATACAATTCATTTCTGATAGGCACAATACAGTGGTGCCACTTACATATCAGAAACAGAAGCAGCTTGTGTAGGAATCTAGAATAACGGTATTTAGAAAGTCTTCTACTGATTTATAAGAACAAAACTTCCAGGTACATCAGAGAGATTACTGGACACTTCAGGAAGTAAAACATTTACTAAAATTTCTCTGAAAAATACAGGTGTATTCTCACTGCGTTCTTAATCCACAAAGCTCATTTTGTCAAAAGAATTATACATATCTGCAAACTCATATCATTAGGGGAAAAATGCATCTATAGCAGGGCTCGACATTATTTTTCTCTGGTGACCCATTCAGGCCACTAAAATCTGAAATATGACATTTGAAATTTTGGTGGCCCAAAAGAGTAAGGAAGTACCCCAAAATAAATGGAAATGAATTATATCAATCCATTTGGAATCTTAGATCAGGCCACCAAAAGATAGCCTGTTTGGAAATTTGGTGCCCTGGCATCTGTTTTCAGTGGTCCTGGGCCACTAGGCCACTGCTAATGTCGAGCCCTGCCTATTGATAAATTGCCTACTCATCTACTGTCAAACTGATTAAAGCTGTACATAGTTAGATTGTGGTACTGCCCACATAAAGAACACTTTAATATAACTGATAAACTTACCATTTTCAAGCTCTTACTTGAGACTGTAATAAATACTTCTCTTTGTTTTCTCCACAATTCAGTACATCCAAGCATTACACACAGATGACAGTGCCCATATATCAGATGTCTTCCCTTGTCAAGCAGGGTACTACTTGTCTCAATGAAGTCTTGAATGATAGAATTATGAGCTGTAATACAACACAGGTTGCCTCTGTAGGTTCTTGTTTGAAGCCATTGTGCTAACTACTAGAATCAAGAAAAAGGCTGATCAACATATATCTTTCCCCCTCTCTGATAAACATAGCTTGGGTATACTTGTACTTCATTAGGTAGCATTTTCCAGTTTGCTTTCCAAAAGTTAGCAAAATTAAATGCCTGCTTTGTCTCTATCTGGCTCTATCACATCCCTGAATAGTGCATAGCATTAAAAAAAATACATATAACACAAAACACATTGCCTCAAAAACACACAATAGAGATTGGAGCATAGACAATAGTGAGGATAGACACCCAGTAATTCATCTTAACTTTTTTCTTAAGGGTTGGAAAAACAAAACTTTTCCTTCATGACACAATAACACATGATCTAAAAGTCAACATGATGCATGTGCACAAAAATGTCCAAGCACTCCATGACTTCTCCACAAATCAAACCTGCTGTACACTTAAAAAAATAAACACAGAAGAGGTCATACAAAAATTGTTCATACCATCAATGAGAAAACGTGATTTAAAAACACTTAGTGTTGGCAATTAGAAGACTGTGTAGTAAGAACAAAGTTCACCAGTGATGACAGCATGAGAGACACTCCTTCCTGTTGGCAAACCAAAGGAGACGAGTGGCAAAGAATGAAGTTTACTGACCTACACATAAATTATCTCCCTACACCAGCCAGTATGTAGCTACCAGAAGGCAGTGAGTGGGTAAGCTCGGAACGTTGCCATCAGGATTCCAAGACCTGCAAACTAAATGTGCTCTTTTAGGTGAGACAGTACTCTTGGTAGCATGGAAAGTTGGAAGAGACAAAAAACAAATTAAGAAGAAAAAGAAGCTCTCCTACATAACGGTAAAAGACACAGAGCAATTTGTGTATGTCTCTAAACACAAAGATCTGATTGAAACCATAGCCTAGCCTTGGAGAGTAAAGCAAGACGGTCTGGGGAAGTAGGCACTTTGAAACACAAACATGTAGATGATAAATCTTCCTGCCTTCTTTTGGAAAACATTCAACTGTACACATGTACTAGTGGTTGTATGATGCAATGTCATCTTGCACTGTCTATGTACTACTCAACAACTAATAACCTGTCAAGGAGTAACAGACAACTGTCATAAAACATTTATATGTATCTCTTCTGTGTAACATACAAATGCATACATACATACATAAATATAGCCCAGTACATCAAATATCACATCTGAAACCCATATAGATAGATATAGATCCTACAATACAAAAAATAACTCCATGGGGCCATTTCTTCACGGCCTTTTCATAATGTAATCTGGATGCATGTTAATCAAGAATAAAGAATCAAAGTTGCAACAATTCATATCTTTGGGAAATATGTGCACACATGAATCACCAAAGTCCAGGTAGATGAATAAAGCACTACAACAGTCAGAAGGCAATTGTGCTCAAAGTATTCTGTATTCACATTTATCCATCTTATCAGTCTGGGATCCTTGTGATGTTGGCTTTTCATATACTAGAACTAGAATGTATCATGCAAGGCAACATGATGACAGAAAGAAAAAAAGGGCTGTAGGATGCATGGATTCACTAGCTTGCATACTAGAGGGCAAGAAGTGAGTATTTTCATTATATACTACACTGCATTACAGTATGGTTTTAAGAACTGACAATTCATCAATTCCACATCAACTCAGCACTACAAAAATATGATTTTACATGTAGATTTCAATGATAAACAGTTGTTCATCATCATGATCACTTGAATATCACACATCATTGATGTCCTAGCATAGCATCACAATCTTCATCCAGCTGATAGCATCTTTCACTTGTTTATCTATTTACAAACACAGCTATTCAAAACATGATAACCACTGATCGTGGATATTTGTCTATGGAAAACATACAGCACAGGCTAGGGATGGGACAGGGCTTACTTGTGGTTTGGATGCTAACTTCATTCCAAAAATGACACTTCTGCTGAAACTAAGAGAACAATGTAGGACTGAAGAAGGTAATCCAGAAAGGAGCATGACAGCAAATTGATCAACATGATGCTGCCAGGATAACAAAATTCATATCGGCAGTTGTCATGGAAACTGTTCAAATTCAGACAGGGTTAAACAGAAGTATTAATGAGGCAGAAAACAGTAGGAATTCTGTCACACTTAGACAAAAAAAAAAAAAAAACAAACTGGACAGAGACTACTAGAGGCTATAAAGAGGGCATAAGATGACTGTATGATTGATACGGAAAGAGGGAGTTTAAGAGAGCCTCTGCAGTAAAATGGGAAAAGAGTGGAGGGCATAGACAGGCAGGCATAGTGCCAGACAGCAGGGAAGGGGTGCAGCAGGGCTCAACTATTAGTCTCAGGTGATGAAACCAGGAATTCCTCATGGCGTTTGTGTGAGCCAATAGCTTTGATTGTGAAGGCGTCTCGTGGAAGCTCTGATTTCCTTCTCAGAAGTGGCTTGGGATCCCTCCGTACACCCTCAGCCGCCTGGTTAACATACAGAGAAGAAAACATGTGCTATAAATGCAGTGCCTGGACACTTACCACAATGCAATGTTTTTGTTATCTATGTGCCAATAACAGATATAATTGACATTACCTTTCCCAGACAATATGCAACCCCAAAGCTACTCACAGTCTTTACTGACTTATTTGCAAAGCAGCTTTTCAGATCTTTATGGTGTATTAGGAGCCCAAGCAGGCCTACCAGCATAAAAACATTAATCATTTTATACCTTTCAACAATGTCATACATAAATCAGAAACTGTACACATTAGCTTTTCATACAGTGCAATTAAAATGAAGAAAACACTTCATCAAGAAAATTTTGATACACAGTCTACATGCCTCTGAAGAGTTAATAATCAACCACACAGAACACAAGATGTAAGAGCAAAAGCAATTAATCAACCAACTTGGCAGACACCAGCACTTGAGTTATGTGGATTCATCAACGTTGCATTTCACTAGCTAACTTTACTTCCATAAAAGTAATTTAATCCCCATGATGCCCCTACCCTACACACAGCAAAGAACACAGCAGGCATGATATGAAGGAACATTATTCACTGTCAAAAGCTGTTATATTGTGAGGGTTCAATCTTTGCATATTTTGCAAATCACTGTTTGGCTGCAAATTCTTAACAAAAATTAATTGCATAAATTTGTTGATTAACGGGCAGACACTGTTGCACTTATGCACTTATGATAGCCTCGGTGTCAAACCATAAAACAACGTCTACTGAAAATTCATGTCTGTTACCTCCTCATTCGTAAATTATCTGTCCACCAAAATAACAGCTTTTACAGTACTACAGTATGGAAAGCATCACATTGAATACAAGGTGTGACAAACTTAAACATTACAGACCTGTAAAGCATTGCAAAGTTTTTAGGTATTTCAAATGAAAGGAAGGTGAACACCAGGTGCTGACAACCACATCACATGACAATGACAATTCTGACTTGCTGCTGATGTTGAGTATGTATATGTGTGAGTGTGTGTGTGTGTTATGTTTGTTTTATGTTTGTGTTTGCTTTTACCAAGCAACTCAGTTGGGTTAGTGAGGACAGAGATATCTTTCATGCACAGTTCACTGACAAGCTCCATGTTATCTTAAACTAAATTTTCCCCAACTATCTACTGAATCCAGCTACACCACATGATGAACATCAGTGGGTTCTGCAGATAGCACCAGAACACGATGTGTAGGTGCTGGAGAGACACTAATCACATAGTGTTTATCTAGCAACTATGAGAGCAGGATTGAGCTCAAGAGCACACAGCTCATTTTGTTCTAAAGTAATTTTATTCCTTATTTTAGAAAAATCTCCCCCTTGAGCCCCTACCAGGAATGATCAGAACTAACCTTGCATTCAGAGTATTGGAAAGCAGGGAATTTGATAAACGGCTACAAGTAAGTGTCACAAGCATTGATAGGAAGAACTGAAAATCAATGAAAAACAGCTCTTACCTTTTCCAAATTAATGAATTATTGCGTTAAGTTGTATCTGTTGCTACTATTTGACAACTTGCTCATGACTCTGCTCTTACTGATTGACAAATTTGAAAGCTCTTATCTTTCTTATCTAACCATAAATTTTTACTCAGATCTTATGTGTACTACATGGCCAGTCATGGAAGAAAATGGAGCCCAAATTCATATAATTATGATTTACATTACAGCATAACCAACAGTTCCATCCTGTGGAACTTATGTTAGTCACAGTGACTTATTACATGGTCAGTTAACTGACTTTTTCAAATTCACGCAAATTATATCTTGTGCATCAAACCCATTGTTTGGGATTACATGAATATTCTTTCGGACCATGTTAGTATGAGTTAGAATGAACAAAAGTTGTGATAAAACTTAAAGTGAAAAAAAAAAAACAATCCAGTGCCACCAAAGAACAGACAAGCACCATGAATGCTTCAAACCAAATGTAATACAACCAACTAAAACAAGTATGAGTTAATATCTGTGGACATGACCCAGTGAAAGGCAGCCTGCCTTATAACATACCAGCACAAGCCATGGTTCACAGCATTACTGCTGGAATATATAAACACTAGCATTTATTCCCATCTATGGGAATGTACAGTTCCTATTTGACGGTGAAACTATTTCTAAGAAAGCTCTTTCACAGAAGAGCACACTAACTGGCATAACGTGTACTGAGAAGAGCCCATAACCCTTATTTGGAAAGGCTCCTAAAATTAGTTTCTATTCCATACACAGACAGCATGTCCAACTACTGCATTTTGGAATGAATCTGACTTATTCTTGCAAGAACAGACTGTGGGCTCTGTTCACAAAGACAAAGAACCAGTGAAAGTTCTAGACAAGCCAGTCCAATCTTAATCTCTTTTGATTCCAATCAAATAAGAGCTAATGCCTGTAATGGATAGCTGAAGAAGCTGAGTGCACTGCAAAAACTTCTCACACCCCAAAAAATAAAGTTTGTAATGGAGGAGTGTGCCAAGATATGCACTGACCTCATTTTTGATGTGGTCTTTGAGCTCCGCCTCAGTATCCATCTCCAACTCAGGGCTGTTATTTCCATCTGAAGTTTTGCTGCCCTGTACACTCACCTGGGTGAACTAGTAAACAAGAGCGCAGCCCTTTTAAAGCAGTTTTCTTTTCAGAGTTTTACCAATGCTAATTGAAGAGTAGAATAAGAAATATTCTTCTTCAGGAAGGATTCCAAAACATCTGTAAATTAATGAGACACTGACAGATGTTGGAAATTTTATGGCCAAAACTATCAACGTACATTTTGTACGCCACATGTACTACAGATAGTATTTGGGTTATTGACTGCATGGCTTTTCTTTCTGCAAGGTATGCAAACATAATTTTTATGTGGGTATTTATGGTTATGTGTATTTAAATGATGTCCTCCTGTATGTCAGAGTAGAAGTGAGGGATAATCCTTACAAGAATTTTTGGCTTCTCTTGTTCCCATCCACAACTTACTTATTTTTTACTGCTTTGATACAGTCATACAGTACTGATTTAAATGCCAAAATGAGAGTGTTGGGGAATTACCTTCTCTAATCCCATGAGTTGTTGTCTGTATACATCCAGCATCCAACATAGAGACGTACAAACCACATCATACACAATTTGCATGCTGAGAAGAGATGTGCACACACTGTCTATAGCTGTGACCAGCAACACATATCCTTGCTATTCTAAAGTACAAACAATCAAGTCTGGCTAAAGCTACATCAGGGTTTAACTAAAGCTACTGCACCATACTTTCAATGAATATATACCTTCTAAAATTCCATGTTGAATAGGACCTTATACAACAAATGTTTAATAATACCAAAGCCTTTATCCCTGTCATTCTCACTAAGCTGTGGAAAAGAATGCCTCTATTTTGAACATATTTACAAATGTAAATTACTCTCCTGGGAAATATAAATATGAATATTTGTACGGCTGTCATAGCGCCATTTTTCATTATTACCAACTCATTACAAGACACTCTCCCCTGGTTTAAGGCTGAACTAAGATGTTGACCCATAATATAAATCTTACAAATGTAAGAAGAATCCAGCTAAGTAAATACTGTCTATAAATAACATTTAGTTAGGTATTATCTGCCTTTGGTGTTTAACATGCATTTTCCTATGTGTGCTTCAGCAACTATACCAGGGCTCAACAGGGTGGTTGTGAATGCTTTTGAGTGCAGGGGGCATCAATCTGTTTTCATGATTTGGGGCAAGACCTGGAATTGGACGATCTGTGCGAGGGAGCAGGGAGAGGGTGTGGGAGGGCGATAGCTCCCCTCGTACACGAGGCAGATTTTGCATTTTCAGACCTGAAATTCATTGATATGGTGCATACTTGGGGTGAAATATTTAGATTTTTTTCCCCTATCAAAAACGTTAGAAAAATAAATATTTACAGATTTGTGAAAAATGATATCGCTGTATCTCAGCTCTTGTTCTGCATGGCATGTGAGGGGTGTGGAAGGGGTAGCCCCTTTCCACATGACAGAGTTTTTGTATTTTTAGAACTGAAAATAGGACGATCTGATGCACACTTTTGTAGAATATTTGGAAAATAGTCAATCCCCAAAGTGTGCCGAGTCTAAATCTACGGAAAAAGAAATTGAGCAGGGGAAGAGTATATTAAAAAAGGATGAAGTATCTTTTGAATTTATGGGAACTGAAGTGACAGATCTGGGCCCCGTTTCATAAAAGATGTTAGGATGGCAACTCCCATGGAATGGCAACTTCAAATAGCAACAGCCAATCAGGAAGCTGGATTCTTCTAGTTGTCACGACAATTAACATTTCAGCAAGAGTTGCTATCATAGCAACTTTTTATGAAACGGGGCCCTGATGCACACTTTAAAATAAAACATTCTTAAATTTGTCAATCACAAAAGTGTACTAGGCATATGGAAGGGGACCTAGATGATGCAAGGGAGATTTTGCATTTTCAGAATTGAAATTCAGCAATTTGGTGCACACTTTGGGTGAAATATTTGAACAGTTTCTACAAACAAAAAAAGAAGAAAATTTCCACATCTCTGAAATTATCGGGGGGGGGGGGGGGGGGGTGAGCAAACATATCAAGTATCAATATTTTAATATTTTTCTGTTCACCTATCTGACTGCGGTGTCCCACAAATGAATGCCGATTGTGAATGCATGATAGATGTTGCAGCCGGCTCGCAGGACATCACAGTAATGTCATACATAAATTGATCCTTGGATTGTGTTCACCAAACACGTTACACAAACACGTTAACGTGTGGGATAACACAGTAAGGGCAGATTGTGCTGCCAAGTCAGATCAACATATTATATCCTGTGTGTAGAGGAGAAAGAACGAGGATCAGCTGATTGGAAGAGGACTTACCAGAGGGTTTTTCTTGGCTGCACTCTCAAGTTGATCCCACATGTCATCCATTTTCTTCAGCTTCTGTTTCTCCCTGTAAGGTGTGAGCAGAAAACAAGACACACATTCACACGTACAAAATGACTGGATGACAGATAGATAAAATCATATCGAGTAAAATGAACGAAGAACATAGAAATGTGTCACACAGACTTCGAATACTGTTGAGATAACAGATATTATATAACTTCCCTGTGTCTTCATGCCTAGCCTGGTTACAGAAAAGATTGTTTCAGAGTACAAAGTAACATGGTTTAAAAAAAACTGCGTATTTTTTATGCTGTATCACACACAAAGCCCTCGATATAAAGATATCTGTCAGAATAAAGAAAGTAATACAACATAAGTATTATGAGACACATATTGATATTACTGATGTCTCTAAATCAGCAATATAAAAATCAAATAGCTAACTTGTAGGCTCTATTTTAGCTGTCCAAACTACTAGTATCCCATCTAGTAGTCTGAGAATCAGCGGATGCCATTATGAATTTTGTAAATATTAAATATATATGCTCAAAAAGAACTATGTGCACATAATTACCTTAAAAAATATTACAGTACTGCAATCACAGCAAATATTACATTGAGTATATCAACTGACAAGCAAAAGACATGTCTAATAATTTGATGTGCCATTTATTGAACACAATGTTGCATTTGCACTACATACACAAAAAATTCCTCCTCTATCTAATTTTTCACATCATACATAGAAGGCACAAAGCCTGAAGAAGTCGAATACTTGGACAAATCCAGAAACTGTTATGTGAGGGTTCAACTATAGTATTGTGTATCTCTGAACCTCTTTTGGATATGGTATGAAAACAAGAACAACATAAACAAAACTCCTCGATTACCACTGAAATATGTGTTACAAAACTATTAAACTATGAAATACATTATGACATAAAGAACTAGAAATGTCGCTATGGCGACTGGTATGCCTCCGCCATAATGCATGATTCTCCTAATAGGTCTAGATAGTTCATGTGGACAATGTGTGATTACATTTTCACAAAACTGGCAAAATATTGAAATGACAAGTTTGTCACAAATGTGTTGAATGTTCACCTTCCTTGACCTTGGTTTAATTGGATGAATAGGAGAGCATGTATTTGGGGATTTAAGGACTTTAACTTGACTTTGACCCATTCATACATTTAATGCAATGAGTAATTTTCATGGTACCGGTATGGAGAAAAAGTGCAATTTCTGTACTGAATAGTATTTGTTACCATGTTCATCTGGCCTTTGACCCTAAAATTCATAAGATAATCACTTTCAGGAAGAACATGCATAGATATGCAGTAAGTTTCACGATAAATTGAGCCACTTCCGAGATATGGAGGAAAAAGTTAGTTCAGCACTTTCACTTGATCTTTGACCTTTTGACCTTTGAGGCAATAAAAAAAGAAAAAGAAAAAAAACTCTCCAGAGAATTTCTATTAGGTTACACATGCATACACCAAGTGTAAAAAAAAATACTAATCCTGCTGGCATTGCATGAACATGAGGGAAATAGTAAAATTTTGAAGTGTTGCACTTGACCTTTGACCCCTGACCTTTGACCCCATGAACCCTACATTCTCTAGATAATCACTGCCAGTCAGTACATGTATATACTATGTTCCATGAAGATACCTTGAACAATTTTCCAATTTACAGAGAAAAAAAAGATGTTTTAATACTTTTACTCGACCTTTTGACCTTTGACCTTTGACCTCATGACCCAAACTTTCACCAGAGAATCTAAATTGGGTAATACATGTATACACTAAGTTTCAAGAAAATATCTTCAGGCATTGCATAGATATGGTGGAAATAGTGAAATTTTATGTATTTGACCTTGACCTTTTGACCTTTGACCTTGAGCACGTGCACCCAAAAGTTGATAGGCACAACTTCACCCCCTAATACACATACATGCCAAGTTTCATTAGGATACCTCAACAGCTTTTGATAGTTACCTTGTCCACAAAATTCATTACGGACGGACGGAAAGACGGACGGACGGACGGAAGGACGGACGGACGGAAGGACGGACGGACGGAAGGACGGACGGACGGACAACCCGAAAACATAATGCCTCCGGCACCACTTCGTGGCGGAGGCATAAAAACAAAAGCTAACAAGGCATTGCTTGATTATTTTTGTTCATTATGACAGCACTGTTTCTCCTACCTTGGACGAGATTGCTTTATAAACCACCTAACAACCTCAAGTAATGAGCTCTACGGTCTGTGCTTCATGGCAGACTAAGATATCCAATGAATACTGTTTGTCTATGTTTATTCTTTTACCCTCCTTCTACACAGATTCTATTCCTTTCTTCTTATTTTCCTTTCTCATCAAAGCTGAAATCAAACACATGTTGTAATTTATAGAAATTCTTGAAAAATTTCAAATGGACTGCGTGTGATACTGTTCTAGGTACATGCATATGGCTGCAATGTTCAGTGCTGTGAATGCAGTAACTGCATTCTGTGAATGCAATAACTGCATCCATTTTGTATGCTAGGTGTAAGTGAGAGTGACAATACTTCATTCAACTTACTGCTCTCTTTCATCCTTGTACTTCTGCATGCAATCATCGAAACGCTTCTGGTTGATTTCCATGAATAATTTTAGAGCATTGTAGATCAGGCCATTGATGGTTCTGAAAATACAACGGTTGAATTCACTTTTAAACCACATTTGTTTATAGAGTCCTTCCGGTTTTCCAGTCCATTTTGTACTTGTGGATAGGAAACCAAAGGGCAAGCCACAGGTCTCTTGTGCAATAAAAGCAAGTAACAGAACAGGAAGGATAGATTTACAGCTTATGCAAAGTAAACTCTTTGTGTTTCTACTGTATCCTCTTGCTCACTCTTTGTGCAAAGTGTCTGCACCTAATATTTCAAATTATCAAAGGCATTATTTGCCATTTGCAGATGAAACAAAAATGCAGTTTTTGACTTTTGGTGCTTCAAAATAGTTCTAAAATGTGAGTTAGGGATAGAAACAACCAATGTAAAAAGTTCATTCAGCATAGTCAATGTTAAGTATAATAAAAAATGTGAACAATGGTTATTATAAATATATATTTCTAGACCAAACTGTCCACAGTCATAGTTTATTGAGAGAAATAGTGATATCTCCTTTTATTTTAGGCTTTATTGCAAAATTTTTATATGGAAGGATGTTTAGTGATACAACTGACCTACACATAAGCATCAAGTGTGATATCTCGAACATTTATAAATGGGAACAGCAATGAAAGAGCCAATATGCTGTGGGGATTTGAACTGTTGCCCCACTAACTGCAATTATTGCTTTCCTCAGGAAAGATACTAGAAAGAGAAGTCATTGGACATGCACATAAT
Source organism: Diadema antillarum (assembly GCF_040938485.1). NCBI lineage: Eukaryota > Metazoa > Echinodermata > Echinoidea > Diadematoida > Diadematidae > Diadema > Diadema antillarum. The sequence continues at coordinate 594,856 of NW_027270976.1, read as the reverse complement.
ATAGGAAAGTTTATTCCCTGTTCTGTCAAAGATTTAAAACCACTGAAGATTAAACATCCACGACATAGGGCCCTAGGTTGGCATTCATAATTTGCTCTTCAACCCTGCATTTATTTTGAAGTTTGTTACAATGTCTCCACAGACCAATACCTATCTATAAAACGCCAATAATCAAGCAAACATATCCACTAAAATAAATATTGCAATACGCAGCACATAGTCAGAGGCAACTTTGAAACAATGACAATAATTTCCTTTTTTCTTTGTTTGGGGTTAATATAAGAAAATAAAACATTATATGAAAAAAGTTGTTGGTGTAGTTTTGTCTTACAACTGAATTTACAGTGATTGTACTGACCTAGCTGAGGAACCCCCCCCCCCCCCACACACACACACACACATAGACACACACATTATGATTGTAATACAAACTACTTTCTTCTAAATTTGTACCATTGGTATAAAACAAAAAAAAAATGCAATAAGGACTCACTTATTCCAGTGTGCTTTGGAGTTCTTGTACAAGGCTGGAAACATGATGGGCAGTATTTTTTCATCATTGTCACTTATTAAGCTCATTATGTACTCATTGTTCCAGTAGTACAAGGCTCGTTCTGCCACCTAGTGAGGGACAAACAACAAATTTGGTCTGTCAGTCAGAAAATAATCACTGCCAGACAATCTGCCTTCAGCAATGCATGACGACAGACAGAGAGAGATGGAAGTCAAAGAAGTAGAGTTTGTACAAACAGCTCTCTACACATGGCATGACTATCAAGTACTCTATTATACATGTATATCAGACAAAATCCTATTCACAAACACATTTAGCTTTAATGAGAGGATGGAAGATTTGAAGCACTTGCTTCTTGTAGTATCAATTCCTTTATCAACAATCCTGGGCTGAAAATGTGTTACAACATGAATTAAAGGTGATTTTGTTGCAGTCAAACACACAATAAATAAGCATTAAAAGGAACACAAATACTGTCTGTCACAAAAGCTCTACTAAAGCGATGAGGGACAATATTACTGTATTTATAAGCAAAGATGTCTGTTGTTTATATCATCAGATTGACAGTTTCATTGAAACTAGTTACTAGAAACCAGTTAATACCTGTTTAAACAGTAAAACTTGGTACTATAAACTTGGTCATAGTTCATTTTAATACTGACTATAGTATTTGAAGTGAAGACCTGTACCTTTCTCACTATACAATTCTTTTGTGACACAAAAGAAATATTTTTCACAAAAGGACGACAATATATGATGGGAAGAACAGTTTTGACAGAGTCCTCAATTTACTTTTTCTTGGTTCATTTTGCTGGTGGTTAAAACCAAAATTCAATACTATAATAATTCATTCACATTAGTTGAATCTTTACTCTTCCTCCATTCAATACAGTGTAATATTTGGACTAACACACAGTTTGCTACTTGTACTAGTCTACATACCAGTCTCAATTTTATTCTTCACTCATTCAATACCATGCCATATTTGGACTAACCTGGAAATGAGGACTAGACACACAGTTTGCTAGCTGCTGGAAGAGAGGCTCCATCACTTTTTGGAACTCCACTGGTTCAATGACATCCAGAATCTCCTCCAGCTCATTCAAGAACATAACCTGTGGACCATTAAGATAGCACAGCATGTCAACTCTCCTCTCACTAGCCATCTACAACACAAACATCTATAGTAGGTTACTTAATATCAATCTGGTTGTTCACTAGTTTCCCAAATTACTTACGAAATTACACATGAACTAAATATATTGATCCACAAACTCTTGCTAATCCAGAAGTCAGGTAATCTTTATTAAATCTATACAATCTTGATGCATAAATTTGTAATATTGATGGCATAATATATGAACAATACATAGTATAAGGCATGATATTCTATTTACCTCTTTTGGACTGTGAACCTTTGGCCAAAACTTCAGCAAGAGTCTGAGCACCTGTGTATGTGGAAAAACAATAAAATGACACAAACTCAAGTTTTAGGAAATAAACCACACCTGCCAGTCTTAAATTCCACACTACATGTAATTAGTTGTGACATAAGATTAACTCCAAAGACCAAGTAAATATATACAGTACATATTACACACATGAAATCCCAGACACTTTTATCTGAGCCACATTCCATAACATAATACTAGGCAACTGATGTGAATTCAGTCCTTTCTATTCAAAGTAAGGTTTTCTGTTGTTGTTGGCTTGTTTTTGGACAGGAAGGGTTGTTGGAATTAGATGCCACTCAGGTATTTTACCACATCTGTATAGCAGTTTTTGCAAAGGGTATTATTTGGAAAAACATAAACAAACCCATCTCGCTATTCGATACAGTCAAATGACTACCACTGTCAATCTGTCATACTTTTTTTTTTCTTTTCAGTACAATGAGATGGTCATCAAGTTATATACTAAACTGCTATACAGGACCACAAATAGAAGCACTTTTCAAAGAAAGTCACCAAAGCAGGAAGTTCAAATATTCTCAACTTACCTGTTCTGTTAATGTAGGGTCCTTCTCTAAGAATTGAACTACACAGTAGGCTAGCTGTTGAGTTATTGTGTAATATGAAGATAAAGAAAATAATGTTGTACATAACTTCATTGAAAATCATTATAGTTGGTGAACAAATACAACATAATATAAAAAAAGCAAATGTCAAGCATGGAACACATGCACGAACTCAACTGAACATACTCATATGCAAATGAGAAATATTACTGCGGAAGAAGAATTCTTTCCTTTCTCACATACTTTGATAATAACATTTCCTTATTGTTGCCAAACTGGATTTTATTGTTAACTCTAACTTGATGCAACACTTGCCATGAAAGAAAGTAAAGAGCTAACATTGCTACTTTAACTCCCACAGGATCAGCAGCTCAAAATACTGTTGACATTGTATGTAATTAGTTTACTAATAGGAATGACTGTGTGAAACTATTTCTCGAGCCTTCACTTGATTTTCTGTGATTATTCTTTCTGTTCTTGTATGATTTGTTAGATCTTGCTGTGGATGAATGTGCTGAAAAAAAAAATTGCCACTATTAAGGGGAAGAAGGGATTTAATGATGCTCTTCACGAATTCTGAGTGCATCATACATTGTATGTCATTGAATTGAACTGAATGTCATCATTTGTACATTGAACATAGCATGTGTCACAGGGCAATGGTCACATATTATGAAATATAGCCTGATCATGATATGTAGTCATGCACTAATAAAGACCATAAAAGAGCATTCAAATGCAAAGACCAGAGGTCAAGATGAGGACTGACACTGATTATGTCAGTTGATTGAGAGTGAAGAGCAGTGTGCCATCCTCTACCTACGTCATTCTCTTTTCTTGATCTCAATTAGAGACAATCACTCTTACCTCCCTCTTGGCCTCATTCCACCCTAACAACCCTTACAGGCCAAATGGGACAATTTCTCATTTCATTAAAGACAGAAAATGGGAAAGCCCTGCAGCCTTTAATTAGCCCATCTTTTGGGGGAATGATTGTTAGATTAAAAGTTGACTCGCCCTGATCACGGAGGAAGCAGGACATGGGGTCATAGCTTGGTGGACTGATAAATTTCTAGCATTTCACTCATACACAGATCTCTCCCTGCACTGGAAGGATACATGTTTGTGGAAGTATTAAACATTTCTCTCTTTTTTGTCTTGGGTACTTGGGTAAAAGCACAGGAAAAGGCACAATTTCCTAGACAGCTACCTCCTAATTGGTTTAAATTTGAATTTTAATATGAATTGTAGAGGCAGAAACAAAGAAACATGAGGCAAATAAAAATATATTATTAACATGACTGGCTTCCTCATTCATGGCAAACAAACATGAGTGCATTAAAACAAACTATCTCTATGCTAAGACACCACCCACTCTACATTTTAAAATGACTGAACTGAACATTAATTACATAACATGATCAACACACCTACATAATTTTTCTATCCATCATGTATGATACTCAACACCTCATTCTCTTCGTAACGAGTATCAAGTGTCATGTTTTAAGGAGTCTTATTGATCCCAAATTGTTGGTATCCTATTCCATTATATATCAAGCAGAAAGTAGTTGATATGTTATATAGGCGAGTAGAGTGAAACTACCCAAGACTAACGATAAAACTAAAGCCCAGCTTACAGTGAAACTACCCAAGACTAACGATAAAACTAAAGCCCAGCTTACAGTGAAACTACCCAAGACTAACGATAAAACTAAAGCCCAGCTGACAGTGAATGGTACTTACCTGAGGATGATAGACACTAAGGGACTTTGCTTTATGGAGTGGCATGAGAACTCTAAGCAGGAACACTTTGTGCTCATCCTTCAGTGGTAATGCAAACCCATTGATGATGCTATGGAAACAAGAGGATTCTGACCATTATCACATCTAACATATCCTGTTTGTGATGAATGCAGCAAGCAGTGACCACCAGAGTGACCCATACAGTGACCATCAGGTACAACATGGCACATCATGCTCTACCCACTAGAACATGGGTAGTCAGTAAAATGCCCATGTTTAAGTTATGAAATGGGTGATTCTTGTATAACTTTTTGATATCTGGCTCTATATGTCAGTTTATAAAAAGTTCCTATCATTTTGAGCTGATACGACATTGACCAACACGATAAAGCATCATGTACCTTTAAAGCAACAATCAATTATTCTATGCTACAGTACTGTATAATCCAGATGTCTCTCGGGACTGGTTTCATGCCAATCTTTACTTTGACCTATTTTGAGGGGTTCTACATGTACATGTAGTAATCAAGTGCATACAGGCTAAACATTTTTGTGTGAGCCAACATGAGCATGAACTAATGTGGTATGATAGGAACACTTCACAAATATGTCCTTCCTAAACTGACTAGCAATACATTTCATATCTACAATTGAAGTTCTCACATCAAATGCCCATACATGTAGATCTTGATTAAGGGAATTCATGCCAAATGCAGAGAGATCATATGACTTCCCTTTCCGTTAAGGATACCACATTCACATGGCAGACACTGTTTCAATGAGGGTCAGTATTCACAGCATGAAAACAGTGAATACCGAATAAGTCATATAATCAGCAAATCAAGATTGGTGAAACTATTTTGGGAGTGGTTGAATTAGCATTTGAGACCACTGTCAATGACATACAAAATAAGTATTATCCTTATCTGCAAAGCAAAGTTTACAATTTCTGGAATGCATTTGTATTATGGGAAGCAATACTTGAGCATGTTGTAACTTGAACAGATATCAGTCAACTCACAGAATTTGCAAAATTAAACCACCTGAATCATATGGCATATACACATACAGTATGTTACATTTTTCTGGCTACCTCCAGCATATTTCCGAGTCCATTTTTTTGTTCTATTTCATATTACTATGTGTACTGGTAAGTCACATCCTTACAATGGCTTCAGCCTTGCAAAAACCGGAGGTAAAAGGATTACCACTTTTGGAAATTGCATTTGAAGTGCACTGAAATTAAATGATTGATCCTAGCCACAAACACGCACTGATGCATGTTTAAGCAGCCTACCATCAAATAATCCCATCACACAAATGATACTTGCATTGAGCAGTAAAGTGAGCTTAACACTTCTATTTTGTTGGGCTTTGGCTTGCTAAGTCAAAATGCCTGTTGTGTACTCTCAAAAATGGAATTCAATAAAACCTGCCATATGTAAAAATTGTGACTGAACATTCTGGAACAGGATACTCATTACAACATTGACCACCATGATTACCTAAATTTTCTTTCATGATTTAGTCTATTGAAGATTAAGATGAGCACTGTCAGGAAATGTATTACCATCTTTATGTACACTTGTATGCTCATTCACTTAAATCTGATATGGATTGGGTTTACAGTGTTGATAAAGTTTACACAACAAAAGAATGTTAACTGATAATTCACTTGAATGTACTGTTTGCACAAGTTGTGTGCAAGATATGGCATATTCACAGAAGAGTACACTTAAATGGACAATCACACAATGACATCAAGGTTGGTACTTCAGAAGAATAACACTGATGGCATGTGTATTTCTACAGAACTACCTCCACTGGGTACTGCAATCTTATCCTCTTTCTAAATGATTGCATACAAGAATTAAAGACTATGAGGTTAAAGTTTTATAGTCTTTTATTCTTCTCATGCTATATCACTATGCTGGATACTTATTGTAGAATGTTTTATTTGTAACACGCCTGATTTAAGACAAAATGCAAATCTACAATACAAAAATTAGGAGGTTTTGTAACTTGCTCTATCAAAGTGACATAAAACAGAATCAGCAAATATTTCATTACAATTGGACAAAACTGAAGAAAGTTCACATTCTCAATGCACAGTGCTAATGGTGGCTACTACTGACATTCAAAAGCATGCATGCAACTCATATTTGGTGATAACATCTTCCTACAAATTCAATTAACCTGCTTACATATATCTGAACTGAAGTTCTTTTTCTTTCCCAATTAAACATGTAATGATTACCTGTGTCCTATGCGCATAGTGTAGTATTATAATTTTGTGATGACTTTCAACATAGCAGGGGTTGTTTTGCTGACGGCCTTGAATTGGCAAAACAATGTATCTACATCCAACCTCATTTCCAGTAAATCAAGTTTGAAGTTTCGCAAACCTACAGCTCTTTTTCTGTTTTTGTTCAACACTTCATATCTTACCCTAGAAGGACCAACACTATCAGTAATACAGTGCATCCAAATTGGTCTCACTTGACCCTTTATTTTTAGAATAATTTGCATCTAATCAAAACATACACTGTTTTGCCGTCTCAACGTAACCACAGTATCGCCATTGATATGGCAAAACAATGTAAGTCTCGATGACTGGCACGTGTACAATGTATTACAAATGTCAATATGCGCGCGCTTCTGCAGCCATGCGCAGCGCGCTGTCTATTACTGCATAAACATTGAGATGGCAAAACAATGTATCGCATACTTGTAGATACATTGTTTTGCCAAGTCCATAAAGTCCATAAAGCAAACAGATCGAAATCGGGTTAGAAATGGCGAAGGAGTAGCATTTTGTAGCCAATGTACAATATAGGTCAAAAATCAAGGTCAAAGGTCAAAGAAGTCAAAGGTCAAAGAAGTCAAAGGTCAAAGAAGTCAAAGGTCATAATTCTGTGTAGAAGTTTTGAAGCCCTCACCTAGAGCCATCACATAAAGCAAACGGAATCGAAATCGGGTTAGAAATGGCGAAGGAGTAGCATTCCCATGTAGTGCTATCATATAAAGCAACCAGAATCAAAATTGGCTCACAAATGACAGAGAAGTAGCAAATTGAAGATTTTGATCACACACGAACGCACACACAGACAGACAGATGGACGGACGGACGGACACACGGACACACACACATACGGAGCCCGTTTCATAGTCCCCTGCTCGAACTCGTTCGGCGGGGACAATAAGCTGAAATAAGTGACCAAGTCAATTTTCATGAATTTTCGACATACATTGTTTTGCCAATTCAAGACCGCTGATAAACCAACCACAAGCATAATTTTACAATGTTGTTAATAAACAAGAGACAGAATTGTCATGTGATGACATCACTGCCTCATCCATTTTTTTCTTTATTATTTGATTTATCATTTAGTTCATACAGAACACAGAATTGGGCCTTTCAAACTGGTAAATGAATACAACACAAAATTACATACCTGTCACAATAATTAAAACCCAAATATGGAGGACATTCAAATATACACAAGTTTATATTCTTAATCATGAATGACACAATGCATTCACATGGAGAATTTGTAGGTGTACATTGTGTAGCTGCCATATATCATGTGTAAAAGTGATTGTACAATTCTGCAAGTTTCTTATCTTAAGGTCATTTTTAATGAAACTTCAACCATTAGTTGGTCTGATTTGATTTAATCAAAGTCTACTGAACCTGAAAAACATTGCACAGTATACAATGTCAAATATCTACAATACAACCGATATCAGCACAATGACAGACGATATCCTAATAATCTGAATAGTCACAAATGACAAGGGACAGCTATTCTTGGCAATGGTTTACAGCCTGAATTGATGACTCACCTTCCCAGAATCTCTAGTAGCTCTGCAATGCCATTGTGATGCTCTGTCTCATACACAAACCTGTTGAGACAAAAGAGTAATACCTCTAGTATGTATCTTCAATCAGCTCCAGTATCCAGGTACAATAATGAGCTTATGCCATTCTGTCATACAATATACAAAATATGCACCCCATTTTCACAGGCACATAAAAAACAAGAATAGTTCTACTCAGAAGATAGCATTACAATAATTTGTTACTTTTACAGAAATGGTATATCATAACATCAAATTTTGAGCAAAATCATACAAATGATACTTACAAGTAGGTTAGAAGTTTGTTAACACTGGTCAAATAATTTCATAGGGTATCCTAGGATGTCTCAAAATGACCTTAGGGGTCACACACTTATAACAGCACTAATACTTTCTTGTTCATTTCATGTACAAGATATCACAAATTTCACATTTCCTCAAGTAAACATAAGTATCTCAATGACTCAGTACAAGATTCATTCTGGACACAAAGCTCGCTCTCTCTCTCTCTCTGAGTATAAAAACAAGGCTGCATTGAATGATCTGACTGACCTTTAAATAGAAGTAACCTCCCCTTTACTTGACCTCATTGAAACTGTGAATGATTAGTCATTCTAATACACTACTTTTATCAAACATATTTGCTGTAGTAATTCTCCTTTCCAACGACAATCACCACCCTGAGTGAACTACTGGCTTTGCAATGTCTGTCTGTCTGTACTGTGTGGTTTCATTTCACACCAACAGAGGATATTTCACTATCTTAGCCTCATCTTACACTGATATGGAAGTGAGCATTTGAACCTTCAAAACTGATTTATATATAAGATGCATCACGCGTTACCCCAGGGTACCATGTTATGTAGCGCCACCTCATGTCCACTCGAGAACAGCCGCAGAGAAATGCATGCACTGTGTGAGCGTCTACAGTCATTCCCATGCCACTGCATGTGATACAGCATGCATGGTATGCTGTGCTAGCAGTATAGCGTGCGCTTCAGTGCAGTGCTGTGCAGTGCAGTGCAGTGGCTAGCGCGCACTAGCTCCAGCACCAAAATAATTTCCCACTTTTTGGCACCCACTGTACAAACTTTAAAAAAAAATAATAATTCAACAAAATGGCTGATTTTTATTTGGTTCCCCGGGATGCCATTTATGTCATCATATACATATATATTCTAGACACAAACAATTCTCAGGCAGCCAAAATGCAGAGTGTAAATCATCCTCATACCTTTCTCCTATAGGGAAATGACATTGAGTCATACTGTTAGTTTCACGAACATTTCACTGTCGCATATCTCAACAAAACATATGGGTAACCATTCACAAGAAAGGTTTTCTTTATGAACCCCAAGACATGGCTGGTTTGACAAGGAATAGAGGAAGTGAAAGTCAGGCAGATATCTCAATACCAGCGAAATGAATGGGAAGTCATTCAACCAACACTGCCTTGAATCCACTTACGAAAGTCTACAAACAAAGATGGCAACCCTCTAGTGACTTAGAAATGAGAGTACCAAACGCTATCTCTCATTACCTAAACTTGTTACAACATGAAAAATGCTTAGAAACATATCACATGCATATAGACATTGAAGCATTTCTTCGATACTTCAAACATGTTTCCAACACACATCAAATAAAAACCCAAGACATCCATCATAGGCATGCAGACACCAAATGAACAGTAGATATACACGGACAATCTGCGTTGTTCTCACAGATAAATGACTTCACTACTCATTTTTCCAAAACAAACATTTACACTTTTAGCAGATCTGCCTTCTACCGATATAATTCTTTCATACTACAATTCACTATTCCTTGCTGTTGTTGTTCTTTTTTTTTCCATTCAAAGTAAGAACACACTGAAACTGTTGATCCACTTGCCTGTAGAAAATGTTGTTGATTTGCTTGCGAATGTATGCTCTTAGGCCAAGGAACTTTCCATAGATCCTGTGTAACGTTGTCTTCAGGAAATCCCTTTCCCTGGGGTCCTCACTGTCAAATAGTTCCAGTAGCTATGGGTGAGACAGAAAGAAAGATCATGCTTACATTGGCCATATATAATACTTGTCACAGACAAATGATTTGACAGAAAGTATGGGATACATACATGTATATTAGCATTTCTTGTTATCATTTTTAAAATTTCTGCTAATCTTATTTATGTGGCTAATGTGTTGATGATATTGATGATGTTTCCATATCATCATGCATAAAACATTGTATTTGAATATGCACACAGATGAGTTTGTACCACTGGATTGATGTCATCATCTAAGCAAACTCTTTTCAGAAAACAATTTCCTTCCCTACGTCCTTGTAACATTAAAACAAGCGGAGCAAGGCATTAAAATCCTGAAGCCTGCATACAATAATTACCTTCACACTCAGCAGAGGGATGGTGACTACACCAATTTATTGCTATGGTGACCAATCTTGCTAGGCAACCTTGAATTTCATCTTGAAGATTGTAAGTTGGTGAGAGATGTGTTAAGCATGTAGCAAACCCACTGGGGAAGCTCAGCCACAAACCTCCCCTTGGTTCTTACAGGGGATCTCTCATATGATTATTCTAAGTATTGAGTTACTGGTGCTGTGAGAGTACTAGCACGGAATTGAACTTTAGGACTTGCTATATACTGTAGAATAGAACAAATACTTGTTTGAATTAGAACAGGTTACATTTATTAATCCATTTGTTGTTACTGTCATTGGGTGTATATTTCAGTTGTATATAATTTCCAATTAGACAGTTTAAGCTATTTGGCAATGGCTTTAAAGGGAAAGATATAAGTATCATACAAGGCTTCTCAGTGCTCATTGTGAAATCCAAATCAGAATTTCTGTTTCATTTCATTTCATTTCATTTCATTTCATTTCATTTCATTTCATTTCATTTCATTTCATTTCATTTTATTTCATTTCATCTTATTTCATTGTACTTTATACTATTCATTTTTTGGTAAGGCATAATGTAATAGATAAGATATCTAATCTTAATTACACGGGGAGCATAAGCAATTGACCGATTCAGGTTCGTTGAGGGCAGCAGACATTTTGTGGCACTGGGCGCAGCCATGAGGTGTCTTAGCCGACCCCCCCTCCTCTCCCCCACCCCACGGGCAACATGTTTATCGCGCACTTGTAACAAAGGTTCACGCACTAAGCAAGCATTCGCGCACTCAGTATGACACGCCCATTGGCTAAAACAACCATGCATCAGTTTTTTATTCCGTGTGTGGAAGGGGGTGGGGGAGAGGGGAGGGGTCGGCTAAGACACCGCGTAATGGCACTGCCCATGCCAAAAATACACATAGCGCGTCACAGAATCGGTCAATACCTTATTAATAGAAACTGGTAACTACTCATATATTGTAGCTTCATCTGGGTGACAGCACTGACAGCATAATGGGATTACAGTTTTTTACTCTACATACATCCACAAAACTTGTATGCACTCATAGTCTCTGACATGGAATAAACTACAAACTTTTTTTTTTTCTATGGCATGCGAGATACCACTTCCCTGCCACCACTTCAAACCAAGAATCTTTGCGCACCATGCAGGCAATATGACTACATAGCTTTCAACTGAAGATTTACATAATACACACACTCACAATGCAGTCATGTAGTGGCCATATGCTTTTCAAGGTGTCATACAATTGGATTCTGTGCTAAAACCTATGTTTGGATTTCGCTTAAAGGTTGGTATTGATCCAGGGTAAAATAGAAGCTCAGGGAACGTCCATTGATCGTGCAATGAATCAATAGCCAAGAAGCACACTGGGATGTGAGTTTTCCTCAATGAGAGCTCACAAATAGCTATCTTGAGCCAAGGGATTTCCTCCCATTAAGACTGATCTCCTAGAAGGCCAACTATTCTGGTTCTTCTACCCTCAAACAATCATGAAGTCTGATTTTTACACATGAAATGCATCTTTATTCATAGTGACAGCATCATAAACAATAGGAGGGCTTATTACCCTTGTATTACAATCAATATTTGGTGAGAAATTATTGTTGCACTTGTATGTATATTAGTTGTGGGCCTGTTGCCTATTTGAAATATGAATGAAGTTTTGGACTAGATTCTTGTTTTTAAACCCTATTAAACTTATATTTTGTTAACTTGTACTTATTGAGTTGCCAACCTATGCATATCAATAAATACAACATAAATATAAGGTTTATTGTACCAGGGACTAATGCACGGTAAAATTGGTTACTTATACAAAGGTAAAAACAAAACAAACAAAACAAATAAAATAAACAAATGCACATACTATACTACTAAAATTTCACAAAAAATATACTTTTTATATTTGATAAAGAAAACACACGAAAGCCCAGTTGGCAGCTCCTTTTACTTCATTTTTCTGTTTTATATGTAAAGTCATAATTTCACTCAGAATATTTTGAGGGAAGCTGCGTGAATATGAATATAGATCCATGAAAACACAACAGATCTCATTTTTTAATCAGTTTTACTTTGCTGCAATAATGTTTCATTAAATCACTAAAGGGACTGTACAGTACTGGTAGAGGTGAGGATTCAGCTTGTAACGTTTTGCGAGATATTTAGAAACAACTCTATGAAATGTTAAAGAGCATACAATTCTAAGGGTAATCAAAAGTTTATTTGATGAAAATCGGTTTTGAAATGACTGAGATATCTAAAAACAAGGTAAAACAAAGAGATTCTAATAAAACTCGTGGCCTGTCAATTCTATTAGGATTGCTTTTTTGAATATCTCAGCCATTTCAAGGCCAATTTTCATCGAATAAACGTTGGATTCTTCTTGAAATTACATACTCTTTCATATTTCATAAGAGATTTCTCATTATCTCACCAAAAAATGTTTTAAACCTGAATCCTCACCTCAAGCACTACTGTACAGCCCCTTTAATTTGAATTTCATGTCCAGTTATATAACAAAAACAGAAAATAATGAATCTATTTCTTAAAAACATGAAGACCTCACAAACAACACAACTCTATCCTTCCTGACAACTCTGTAGCTAACCAATAGGAACACTGCGAGCATGCAAAAAAAAAAAAAAAAAAAATCATCCATCTCCAATAAGCCACTACTAACAGATAGTTAAAAATGTGGGAAGCTTCTTTCCTGAGAAAAGGAATATTTCTATAGAATAGGAGCAGTTGAAAGGTATGCTTCATTGGTATAAAATGTTAACTATCTTGGCATTCTTACATATTATAATCACATTTAGAAGAAACAAATGATTTTCTACATCAGTGCCATGGCATATGAACCATTGATGTAAATGTAGTTTCCTAGCAACGCAGTGAGGTATAGCATGATTCCAGAGTGTTGAGAAATCTAGTGCATCAATATTGGGGCACAGGGGCTGTGAGAGGCAGCTACCCTTGATACTGCTTGATGACTGTGTCTTTCTGCAGAACCAGCCAGATTAATCAAATCAAACATCTCAAACTATTCCCTTCCACAGCAAACACGGAGAATGCCACTGAGTGTTGATATTATGTATGCTACTTGATAGTCACACTGTGTGTGGATCCCACAGCCACTTCATGTAAGATTGCTTGGAGAATTAGAAACACATGGTTGACTCAATCATAGTCTATAAAATGTCAGAGGTTTCTACATCTAGGAATGTGATGAGTGCATATTGCATTCTCATCAACATCAGCCCATCAATTACATTAAGTGATAATACATGGGCAGAATTTACTGTTAACAGTGATATACAGTATAAGTATTACTGTATTTGAATGGTAGATATGAGAGAGAAGAGTTACGAGATATAAAGAGCACCACATATGTTTATGTTCATGGTAATACAGTGACAAAAATTGTGCCAGTGGTTCTCAGCATTACAAACAAATATTCTTTTCTTCCATTCTACAGCAAATTACCAAAGGAACACAACGATGAAAAAGGCTTCTAGATTCATTGTTTTCAAAAGGATTTCCATTTTTCATAAAGAATCAAACAGTTTTATATATTTAAAGTTTCTTTGAACACTCAGCGAACCATCTCAATTAAGTAGGCTGAAGGGATGAGTGGCTTCCCTGCTTCCAGATATTCCATTACACACAGGATAATAGGATGTCCACATGAGGGAAAGACTCTATGGGAGTAGGTAGACATGACATACAGTGTGATACTAGTAGTCTTGAGGGCTGGCTTGTGACCAGGATATTGTAAGAAGAAAGGGTAGAAGTCATCTTCTATGACATAATGCAGTTAATAAAAACCAGAGGTTCTGCAAAGATGTGACTCATGATGAAATTGATTAAAAAGTTAGTATGAAATGATATCCTACTGACACATGCCAGCATGTATCAAGAAATATTTCATCTTTGGGATTAAAATGAGCATGATCAAAATGACTGTGAACAATGATGATGATTTAATTAAACAATGAAACATGTTACAATGCCTATGATAATGGAAAGCTGCACTAAAAACCCATCATCCTTCAGACCCTGCTAATAAACTAGGTAGAGACATTCATAAATGAAACAAGCACTTACGGAGAGCACAAACTTCTGATCGATGTACTTCTTGGCTATGCTTGGTTGGAAATCCGCTGACTCCAGGAACCGAAGAAAGTATTCATATACAAGCTGCATGAAAGGAATGAAAGACAAATGAATAATCATCACTCATGATGATAGAAAAACCTAAAGAGTAATCATGCGTAACATAGTTGTATGCTTTACACATTTTCATCACCATATTAAACAACTGCTGTGGTGGGAAAAAAAAGGACAAACAAAAATTCATATGACTGTAATTCTGGTATCGCAAATGGGCACACACCATTGTAGAGCGGTGTCACAGATGAACTGTGGAATATAGCTTGGTGGCATTTTTGCTTCTGATTGTCGAGCACATGTCTACATACACACGTATTATAGACATGTACTTGCATGTATGCATGCAATGCAATGCAATCAATGCACGCATTCTGTTCATTTCTTTCCTTTTCCTTGGTTTGAATTTTGTATTCTAAAAAAGTTTACAGTTTCTCGTGATATGCAGCCATTAGAGCCATTGTCACTACAAAGGTGCAATGTGCTGTTCACCTGATGATAGATGACAAATTTTTCAAATAGACCCCTGGATGAAAAGCATGACCTAGGTGAAGTTTACAGCATGTGCAACACTTCTTCCAAAATTCATCCTGGTTACAGGGCTCAGAAATGTTATACCAGTATGTTTCAGCTGCTTTAACAGCCAGTGATCAATAGGTCATGTTTACATTTTCCCTTTCTGTGAGAAGGAATCCCTGAGAAGCAATCCCTCTCAGTGAAAAATGCTTTCAACTGAAGGACTGCCATTTCTACAAACTTCCAAGATGAGAGTTCCATTTCCATGAGTTACAAATGGAGTCACAGAAATTACTGTAAAACGAGGAATTTTCGCATGCATTTTTATTTCGTGAAATTAAAATGCACGCAAAATTTCTTGTCTACACTATAATCATTGAACGCCAGTAGCAATTCATGAAAATTTCATGCCACGAAAAAGGCCATCGGCTCCAATTCACGAAAGTTTCGTGCCACGAATATATCATGTTTTACAGTACTTGGATGACACGAAGTCAAAGCGAATGCCAAAATCAATGCTGCTTGTGGCATAGTAAGTTTTGTACATCGCAAATGATGCAATATTTGGTACCCTGGGGTACCAAATGAAAATTTGCCATTTTGTTGAATTAATTATTTTTTTTTTCAGCGCTGTACCCTGGCTTACCAAAAAATGTGTCAAAATATTTTTTAGTATTATTATGCACAAAAATGTTTTCTAATTTGTGATTATGCATCAATTAATGCATGCAAGTGTACTTCGAAAAACACCTATGGTGCTAGTTCATTGCGACGACTTTGCCGTATCCGAATTCAGAATCGGCGTATCTGAATTCGGATACGCATTATAAATAATTGGCACGAGATGGCGCTATACAACGCGGTACCCCGGGTTACAACGGTACCCCGGTGTACGGCGTGCCGAATCAAATGCTCTATCTGCATAATAGTGCCAGGCCCATGATAGCTCTGCAAAGCACTAGTTTATGTACAGTTGTCAGCCATGTGATATGCGTATTGCTCTTGCGTATGTACACTCTTCATTAGAGATATGTAGCCATGACAGGGCCTAGCTCTGCCACCTAGATATCCCATAGTGCATCTGAAATCGGGGGGTATCTGGGAGGCATTTGCGTACTGCACGGTGCTCCATATTACCACTGCTGCTTGGTGGTCTCCCTGTTGTCTGGTCATTATGGTATTAAAACATATAACATACATTTGATGCAGACATTGATGTTCCTGAAGCTGTAGCTTACAATGGTCATTTTCTCAAATGAAAGTAACTCAGTTTCATGAAAACTAGCAAGATGTCAACAATTTGATTTGTAAAAACCAGTTACTGTGAAGTTTTGTCTGTAGCATACAGCTTGTCATGCCATGCTCTTTACTAGTCAGTGTATCTGACTCCTGGACTGGTAACACATGCAACCATTCTATCATTTTATCTGGGCTCCTTAGTACTAAAACGGCCAGGTGGTTGAATCAATGTAGGTGATGTAGGACTGCCAATTTTCATGGCAATTGCGCGATCGACGGCCAAGATCTTGGGGAGAGGGGATTGATTCAACCCTCCCCCAGCCACAGAACAGCAAAACAACCCTGGCCTGGTTAGGGTTAAACATAACCCGAGTCTCCTGTCATCGTCCTCCAGCCTACTATTCTTTGAATGCTATCCGACTACAATGTAAGTCCTATGCATGAAGTAGAGTAAGGTGTTGAATTAATATGGCATTTGCTTTTATTTCTCTGACTGAATAGAACCTACAATACATATTACACTCATTTGTATATGCAAATTGTATATGCAAATTGTAAATGCAAATTGTATATGCAAATTGTATATGCAAATTGTATATGCAAATTGCAAAAAGTCACCCAAGTAATTAATGACACTTTAGATTTAATGGAGCTTTTAGCTCACTGTACATGTAAGAACATACTGCATCCCTAACATCAGAGATTAATAATTCAGTGGATCAACAGTGCTTCTTGCCAGGTGTTGGACACATTGCCCTTTACCTCTATGTACCTGCCATGCATCGCACCACAGAGAGGGCAAAATATCTGAAGAGAAAGCACAAGGCATGGGATGTTCTCAAGTGAACTTACCTGTGCACATCCACACAGAGTATTAATTTGATCTCACCCACTCCCATGGGTTCCACAAGTCATTTTCTCCCCTGCATCAGATTTCAGCAAGAACTGTTACACTACCTTGCCTTTCTTGCCAAAATCAATTGTTGGGAATTACCGTGCCTCAAAAGCCCCCTCCCCTCCCCCCCCCCCCCTTTGTTGTTGTTGTTGTTGTTTAGCTGGTAGAGTGATGCTCCTAACTAGACTGAGAGAAATTGCCTTGGTTAATTGTTGGCTGTGGTTCAAAGTTATCAGTTCATATGAAATATACAATGGCAACCTATTGCACATGTTGTTGGGTTTTTTATTCCTCCGCCTTTTTCTCTCTCATTTCGTCTCTTCTCATACATGGAAAAGAATCAAACAAAATGCAGGGCTCGACAATAACTTCCCGTCTTGGTGGCCTGTTTGGAAAACAAAATCTTTAAAGTTGAAAATTTTAGTGGCTCAAATGAGGTAATACATTGTATATAGTTACCTGAAATAAAAGCAACTTAAGTAACAATCAATTTTTTGTCGTAGTTGCCCAATCGGGCCACCAAGAAATAAATTTGGTGGCCGGAGACTAACTTTTAGTGGCCTTGTGTCACTGGGCCACCGATAACGTCAGGCCCTGCATACTGCTGTATCTCATAAACTTTTTACAATCTCTTTCAGTAATATTCCTTGTGTAGACGTATGTGTATAACATATCATACGGCAAAATTTCATACCATGCAGTCTAAAACATACTCGAGGAGACACATTAAAAGTGGTTATCTTCCTTACTCTTTCTACATTTGCATTTCCTATTGTAAAAAGAATGCTGAATATACCCAGTGCTTTGATTTTTTAACATTTCAACAGATTATGAAAGGCTTAACAAATACACAGCAAGCATCAAAATGCATTTAAGTGTATAATAAATAAATAAATAAATAGACATTAGATTTAGAATAGGAAGGGCTACAATTGACGCAGTAAGGATAAAGTATAGAATATATGATGAAAGAACTATGCAAATAACCAACTGATTCTACACAGAATTGTAAGGTATCATTTAGTTGGTCACATTTATGGCTTTACGCAGCCATTCTGAGTCTGCATATGATAAAATAATCTCATATCTCCAAAACAAGGCAACTTCTATAATGTCGAACAACTACTCTGGATAAACAAGCACTGTCCATGTTTAGAATCTTCAGCTGGGCATCTGTACAAGTGTGCACAACTGAGCAAACAGCAGTAAGCATGTTAATGAGGTCATTGTAGCTGTTGTTTGGAGCGGAGAACTTTGGAACAGTCTGTTTGAAGGCTACTGGGAATAACAGGATATCACTAATGGTAGAGGCACATTGATATGTTGATATAAACTGCACTAACAATGAATGGATTGTGTCATAACAAGTATAATAGCATTCGTCTAAAAACTGGGGCTGTCACAAAGCATTCACTGTTTCTTAATACTATTCAAAGATCTGGACAAAAAGATGATTAGGAAACAATGTTGCAGAAAACAGATGAAAATAAATAAATTTCTCACTCTTTTTCCCCTGTCTTGATCAATACAAAATCATGTTCAATTACATAACAAACACTTTTGTCCAGGTAAACAAAGAAAGTAGTTTCTCCTCTGGATTTTCAGATGGATGTGGTGCAGGAGGTCCTCACTACTGTAAAAGTGGTTTCTTTCGCGTACAGAAACTTTCGCGATTTCCGTCGGTGCAGACTTTTTCGCGTGTGTTTAAATTCGCGGTCGGTAATGATAGCGTTATACAAGCGACGAGTTCAAAACATTTTCGCGTGATGTTAAATTCGCGGTTCAACCTCAAAGCGCGAAAAGCGCGAAAATAAAACCACCGCGAAAGAAACCACTTTTACAGTATTTGATATCTTACTATTTTTGTCTGAAGCAGCAGCACAGCTCAAGTCGCTAGCGTAGATTTACATCGCCTTGTATACTGATGTCTAAACATGTACACAAACTAACCCTTAACATTTCACAATCTGAACTACTTGCATCTGAGTCTCCAAAGTCAGGTAAAAGTTAAATATTTACTGTTAATTTTGATGAGACTGATATCATTGTTTTGCAAACTCATGTTCAACTTCAAAATTCCACAACTTTCTGCCCAATTTCAATGAAATTCACTGCTTTGTCTACTTGACTTTCATGTTTGTATCAAAGTCACTAAAATCACAGAGTTAAGTTTCCTTCAGTATAACTGAAATTATATTTGATACTGCTCTTTTAATTATTATACCATGAACAGAGGCCAAAGATATCCTGCTTGTCAATGTGTATTATTCTGTCTGTAGTTCACTTGATATTAAAGGAGACCTCTGGATAATTTTCAGACTTTTACATTTTAACAACTATAAATTAGTTATACCGAGTACAGAATTTCAGAATTTACAGTGATCGGGTTGAGGAATAAGAATGTTTTCAAGATTTACAACAAATTGCAATGAGCAAGGATGATGACATGGCAGCCTCACCATAAGAATGCATGAGTTGGGGCTCCAGGAAGCAGAACAAAAGAAGATGGCATTCATATTCTACACAAGTGAACTTGTTAAGCAAGTGGTATTGTAATGGAATTACACTGCTACATTTCTGAAATAAGTAAGGCTCCTATGTCATCAACACTGTTCACTGTCATTTGTTTAAGATCTCTTAGAGTATTGTTTCTCTGCTCAAGGACAACGATAAATTCTACAAATTTATACATGGAGCTGTCAATTTATGTACTACATGATGTGAAACTATGAAAATTGTCTGGAATGCCCCTTTAATGCCACAGTGACAGCAGCAAACACCAGGCAAGGTGAGCTAAGGGACATTACCTGCAGGTGTGGCCAAGCTGCTTCTAACGTGGGCTCATCTTCCTCTGGATCAAACTCTGCACCAGAGGGATTGGATGGGGGCGGCAATGTGCGGAACATGTTGATTGCAAACTGCAACAAAACAAAGAGTAATGTCATTACAAGAAGAGGTCTTTCAGCACTGTATACAACTCAATATTTCTCAATATTCCTTTCTGATCTGAAGAAAATAATATGTTAATTACTCAGTGAAAGCAGTTATTCTGCAAGAATTTTGCTACAACATACAAATTGTGAAGACTCTCCCGGAGTGAAATGAGCTGAAGACCTTAAACACATAGTACTGCCACCAGGGGCCACCTAATTAGTCTAATGAGGACAATATTGGTTGCCACTGACAACAAGTTGAGCCTTGCCTTCCAGAGTATTAATTGAATTATTTGTCTACCACTTTCAGAATCTCAACTTGTGGCTTTTTAGAACTAACCAAGATTTAAAGAAAGATAAAACACATTTTTTAAATTCATTAATTTCTGAAATTAAATGACAATCATTAACATATCAAGACCATTTACATTCTTATTGTGTACGGGGACATGACGATTGCATTTATTACAATTATGATGTGATTAGAGATAAAATCAGCCACCAACCTCTTTTAAGTGGCCATCTGCCTATGAAAATCACTTTTTGCTCTCCTTTTAATAGTGGTTGCTACATTATAACAAGTTTCATAGCATATTCACATGAAATGCAGAACAGTTCAGCTTTTCCAATTAGATACACACGGTTATACATGCATATAAATTTGGAAACACTATAATATCTTGTTTCTGTTCCAGCTAAATTTTTTTTTTCTTTTGCCTCGTCCGAGGATTTATTCAGGATTCCATTCAAAATACACTTGTATCACAATAATATTGTCATGACGATGTCACATAAAAGTGATACAAACACAGTCGTGCATTAGATATTCAACAATTCGATTGGTAACAATTGTGCATTTTTCCTTAATGTTCTTCTATGTTTCATGTAACATTGTATTTCTATTCTCGTTCTAATTTCTCTCATAAACACGTGCTTTAAGGAACAGCTTCTTTTATCATTACTGGTTTCATTCCATTTCAAAATAAGCTTATAAATACTCCAAAATGCTATTGTCAAAAACAAACTATAGTGACTCTTGCACTGTATTTTCAGCAAATGTGAAACGTTGATATTTGTTACTGTTGCATGGTATACATCTTGTAACAGACTCCTTATATTAAAAAAAAAAATTCATTAAGTTTGCATTCAGTGAAGGCATGAACGATGTCCTCTTTTACTTTGCATTCCGGGCACAAATCATCATAACTTAAACCCCATTTGAACAGATTACTTCTCACTGGCAGTAAATTAAACAACAATTTCAAATTAAATTCTCGTAGTTTGTTTTCTTTTATATATTCTAAATTTTATTTGAATACACTGGCCCAATCAGCTCGGAAATGAAACTTGTTCTCCCAGTATAAAGAACATGTATTGGTTAAAGGTAAAGGTTTTAAGGTATCAAATTGTACAAAGCCTTGCTGCTTAGATCCATGATAAAAATTACTGTTTTTGAAACACACACACTTGGTATACACAATACATTTTCTTTTCTGATATATAACTATCAAACATTTCCTTATTTATCATATTAATCCATACTAATGGAACTGCTTTTTGTAATGTTGCACAATCAAAAATTGCAGTACATTTTCTTCTTTTAAAATCTATTTCTGACATAATGTATTCCAGAGACCGGAAACCATTTATTGTTATTAAATCTCCAAAATAGAGTAAGCCACTTTCATACCAATCTTTATAAAACAGTGAATGCTTGTCAAATAATATTAGTTTGTTATGCCAAACAATCTGATTTAAAACATCAGTTGACCCACTGTTTGCACTGTTGATATCTTTCACTGTAGTACAATATCGTATTTGTTCCCATGCCTGTAAAATTTCTTTATAAAACGGAGGGATTTTTGTATCAATATCATTAATACTCGTGTTGCAGTTACAATTCAGCAGCAAAATAATATCCCCTAGCAAATCAAACCAATATGAACACATTATTTTCCATATATCTCTTGAGTCATTGAGAAAATGACCCAGCCATTTCAACCGAAAACTGAACAATTGTTTTTGTATATCCATCATCTTTATGCCACCTTTACTGAAATCCTCTGTAATAATACTTCATTTTATTTTGTCATTTTTTCTTTTCCATATAAACTTAAACATCATATTTTCCAAAATCTTCAAAAATTTAAGCGGTATTGAATCTACCATTATAAAATGAATAACTTGACTAAGAGCTAAGCTTTTTAAAACAATAACTCGTCCAAAGATGGTTAAACTTCTCTTTGTCCAACTGTCAAGAATTTTTTGTAACTTGAATAATTTTTGCTCCCAATCTAACTCCAAAGCTGCATCATTATTAGGATGATTATAATGTTCCAAATGGCCAACTGGTTTATTCAACCACTTCAAATAAAACTTATCTAAATTCCAGCGTTCACTTTCTTTACCCAATCATATTATGAATGTTTTATCTTTGTTAATCTTTGGACCTGCTACATCTCAAAAAATATATAAATCTTTTAAAACGATTTTTCATCTTGAACAAAAAACAAAGTATCATCACAATATTGTAACAGTTTAAGTTGAAAATCATAGCCTGCTAATTCCATTGGCCGAATACTTCTGTTCCAGCTGGATGGTGTTTAATGTTTCATTGTTGATTTCTCCTTTTTTCTTCATAGGTTTGCTTCCAATTGGTGTGTCTTTTAATCTCCATTCTGAAAAGGACTCACATCATTTCACACAAATACAAATGCCATCTAAACAGTGCAAGCATTTTGAAATATGTAACTATTTAAATACCGCCAAAAAGCTTCTTTTTTCCCCAAAAAATTATCTTGCATACTAACCATTTGGACGGCCTCAGGGTAAATGGGTTCCGTGATGACACCCCTTTGATGCGTGACATAGTCCACCAGCTCATGAAGTGCAGCCCTCTTTACCTCTTTCCACTTGAGGTCACTAAGTGGGTCTGAGACGAAGTCAAACACCACACAACACTGCATCAGCTTCTTGGTGAAGAGATCCTCACGCTCACCTGGCGTTGCATCTGATGAAAGGTCAGAGGTCAAGAGATATAACAATTACACACATTAGACAAGACCTAACTTGTACTGCTGACCAACAGGGTTGGTCTCGAACTAAATTGGTCATCACAGCTTCAAATGGCAACTGATGATATTCTGCATAAAATGCAATTCATTTTGCTGTCGTTCCATTTACACAGGTTCACTGACATTAGCCAAATTTACAACATACCAACAATACTGCCCACAGTAACACAAATCAAATGAATATTACTTCCGCGGAGGGAAATCACTACCTTGAAAACAGAACATACTTACAATGTACCTCTCAATTGTGTATCTAACCTCTAACAGAATTGTAATTGTAACAAGTCAGGATTCATGAAATATACAGTACACTGTATGCAGTAATTACAGCTGTATGTCTCCATTACCAATTTATCTTCAGTGATTGAACATCACAGTGTATGTACAGCTTTGAAATTTGTGATATGCACTTACTGTGAAAAGAAGGGCTCAGGTGAAATCATGCCTACAGGCTTTAATTTTATCATAATATATTAGCTCTTTATAACAATTTTTTTTTTTATTCAAGTAAATTCAAATTGAAAATTATAACTTTTCACAGGAGTTCCCATTAGCAATCCTTCAGCATAAATTCCCTCAGAGCCTCACTGTGAGACAGTCATATCATCTTGGAAACTGAAGTATTTGACGTTCATCTGAATGTTTAACATCACTCAATCATGGGACGCAAACAAAGGCTAATGTAGTATGGCACGAAATGGGACTTCACATTTAATACAAGCTGTAAATCATGTTACAAATTAGCTAAGTGAGAGAGGCCATCCATTATTTGAACAGCAGTCTGAGAAAGACTCTTGGCATTGTACAACATCACATTAAAGGACAAGTTCACCTTCTTAAACATAAGGATTGAGAGAATGTAGCAATATTAGTAGAACACATCATTGAAAGTTTGAGGAAAATCAGACAATCCGTTCAAAAGTTATGAATTTTTGAAGTTTTTGTGCAGTACCCGCTGGATGAGAAGACTACTGCAGTGTATGAATAACTTAGATGTCACATGCGTACAACAATATAAGGAAAATATAAAGAGAATTTCACAAAATTCCATCTTTTGAAAAAAGTACACATTCCCCTGACTCGTTACCGATAAATGTTAGGGGTAATATTATTCCCCCTGCCTTTAGAAAGAGGCAAGTCAATTGCTCTTTTATTATGCGAAAAAAGTGAAAATATGTTGAATTTTCTTTTATATTTTCTTTATACTGTTGTACGCATATGACTCACAAGCTGTAGTAGTCTCCTCATCCAGCGGTTCCAACACAAAAATTTAAAAAATTCATAACTTTTGCATCGATTGTCCAATTTTCCTCAAACTTTCACTGATGTGTTCTACTAATATTGTTGCATTTTCTCAATCCTTATGTTTATGAAGGTGAACTTGTCCTTTAAGAGCTCCTGGGTGATGCACTGTAAGCTGGATGTAAACTTCTACTCTTGCTAACACAAATTTATGGTTTGGCCATTTACTCTATACTGACCAGTACAAGGACTGAGTACTGTTGTACATATATATGCAAAAAACAAACTGTCAGAGCTGCCCTGCTAAAAAGCACAAAACATATTTCATTGGAACATGATATTTGACGAAAACACTGACACAAACAAACAACTGATTCTCTTCTGTATTCACACATATTTCTCTGTAATGCAGCACTCTTCAAAGGCCTCCAAATGTTGTGATCTTGATCGGTGCAATCAGTCATAGATATATTACTGAATTCCATCTTAGAAAGTACTCTCAGTCCCTGGTTTTCTCCTTTGATTTACTGATCCTGGCTCTGATCTGTACAATTCAAATGAGTAGTTTTATAAATTTTATGAGGAAATACCAACACATGGGATCTGGAGAATAGAGGCTAGTACTTGCATCACCCTTACATCATGATGTACAATGCTAGCAAAAATAAATGAGACTGCTGAACAATGTATTACACCATGACAGTTAAAACTGTTCATATATTGAACAGGCATATATTTGATTCTCGGACTGATAAAACAACTATTCTACAGCTCATTGAGCTTATCTGTAATCACATATTTCTGGTGGCATGGCTTTGGGTATGCACTGTTCAGGTTCTGGTATTGCACATCAGAGTATAGGGAAGGAGGATGCCTGTAATCTTCTTACAAATGACTGCATCAAGAGAGAACATGTTTACATCATGGTCTCAAGTAGTCACTGAGGCACCACCTGCACACGTGCAGCTTTCCTTATGCAGCAGGTTACTATCAAATCTAATGACGTAACAAGCAACAAATATTCACCTACTGTCTTTGGAGATCATTTCAATATTTCTGCATGCCGTATGAGGAGGACAAACAGAAGGAATGGCCCTCCACACAAGGCATTCACTGATACACTGGTCACTGCATCTCATTCAAATACTGCTACATGGGCAGCTACAACTGACATCTCGGAAGGCACGCAATACATGCACGATGTATAACAATCCCTGACTCAGCATATTTTTAGCAATTATAGGGTGGGTTACAACGTCACTGGAATAAGCTGACCTTTTTTTTTAAATCTAATGAGCTGTGAATAAGTTCTTGCCATTACCATTTTTATTCACTAATGCCTTAGCATTCTAGCATTCATATCTGTACTAATATCTGTAATTGAACTTTCAGCAGCTCAGTCTTTGATTATCATATGACAGTAGTTAATTTCTTAGATGAGATTGCACATACATCACCTCTACATGTAAGTACTGAAATAACAACTTTACAGATCAGTTCATCCCACACTGCATAAGAAGCAGTCCTCTTCACAGCAAATAATTTTACTTCACATTACATAAATGAAATAAATTGTAAGTAGATCATGGGAGTATACTATGAATCCTAATCACACCATTTAGGGTGCATAGTGAGCTCAAAAATCATTCTCCATTATACTCTCACACTAAGGGTGTCTTGTTGTTTTTCTACACGGCAACTAAACCAAGCATGGGGATTGACAGGAATTTCTAGGTTGAGGTGAAAAGTCACTTTCAGCCAAACCATTAGAGGGTGCAGTTTTTTCATTTGAAGAAGTACAGAAATTCATGCATTCAGAGACCACTAAACTGTGATTATAAACTAGTTTTGGTGGGTTGGTTGGTTGGTAAGTTGGTCACCTGTTATAAATCCATGATAATTGTGATGATTAAGATCAGAAGAAACGCAATCAACAAATCAAAGGAACTACACGAACAGCTCTGATGATCAGAAGAAATGTCATATATAATCAAGTATCTTATTCATATTGTGTGAGTATACACTCTGTTCAGTGAGACTTGATGTACAAGCACAGTCATTGATAAAATATGATAAAACACATAAAATGCATTTTGTGCAATTGTACGAGTTCTCATAACAATACTGCCCCATTTTTTTTTTTTTTTGGCTGAAGTAATGTATTTTTGTTACAGTATGCACTTCCGTGCAGTTTTGTGTATTAACACAGTAAGTATACATTGAAGACATGTACGCATCAGTGTTGACAGGCTTGACCTTTCAGTATTCAAGTAACTTTTTTTTTAATTTTCTCTTTACAATGTGCAGCAATATCAGATATTGTAAATCTGTACATGACTTCAAATTGAATCCAGTCACTTCCTTGTTTCATGCTAAGTGTTTCACAGTGTTCTGATCAGAGTACATGCACATTACAACGTAGGTATGATTTCCTTTTCACAACTGAATTGAGTGTACAAGGCTTGTACCTACCTGTAGCTTTCTTAGCTTTCCGCAAGTGAGTGACCCCGATTTATTTCATTAATGTAATCTAAGCAAACATCAACGTCTAGCTGTGATGGGATCAACTGTGATAACTTCACAATACTGGTAGCTTGCAAACAATTTTAACATTACCCACAGTACAACATGTATTTCTAGAGAAGTGTATTGTACATCATTGTCCCAGTTGGATTTTCCCTCATGTTTTATACATTTACAGTGTTGATGTTAGGGAATCGTAGAAAAAAGAAAAGAAAAAAAAAACTACCCTTCTGTCAACTAGTCTAAGGACATATGGGTATTAGATAGTGCTTACTGTACCCAACGCTGTACACTGGCACTGGTCCGACGGTCCCTAACCAGTACAAATCACTGTCACGGCCTGAAATCACGGCCTGAAACTTTCATGAATTGGAGCCAACTGCCTTTTTTTTTTGCTGTTTGAAATTCTCGCAAATTGCTGACCATGATGGTGTACTGCATTGTACTGGCATTCAATGCATGGTATAGACAAAAACTTTTGTGTGCATTTGACTTCTGTGAATCTTGGCTCTTTGCGAAATTTGTGAAAGTTTAATGTATGCGAACATTTCTGGTTTTACAGTATTTCGTGTATAACTCTACTCAACAATGTATCTCAGACATGTACAGTGTAACATTCACCCCAGAACATGAGTTGACAACTTTATAAAGATATTTATATTAAAATATTGTTTTTTTATTTTATGGTGATCATAACACATAGGTACCTTCTATGATTCAAAGTTACAGAGGCTGATACTTGCTAGAAGACATTCAAAGTGTCAGTTTTGTATTTTGATACATGTCCCACTTTGATCAATTTTTGGTTAATTTCATGAATTGAGCACTTTCATAAAAGCTGATTCCCTCCTAGAGGTAACAGTTCTTCATGATGTCATCATGGTCCAACTCTTATAAAAAAAATGAAGTAATCTGCATATCATGAGGTGGACTAAACTTTTTTTTAAGAGAAAATCTATATTCATGCAAAAAGGAAACATTATTCATTGACTGCCTGGTGACCACTGCTAATCAAAGAAGCTATTTAGGGGAACAGATTGAAAAGGTTTTTATTTTTATTTTTTGATAATGACTGCATTGAATCATTGTGCCAAATTTCTTCCTCTCATTGACATAAAAGATGTATGTTTAAACACAGCATTTAAGCTAGCTGCATTAAACCAGCAGCTTCAATGTTCATCTTCAAAACAATCAAGACAATGGCTAGTATTCTGATAGCGCAGAATAAGTTAGTCTGAGACTTAAGTCCAGATAAATTGGGGATTAACTGGTACAATTTAGGCAAGGCGTAACTTTTGTTATTCATTTTTTTTTAATGTTTGGCATAAGAGTTTTCACCTTGACCCCAAACTAAAGTGTGAACAAAATCATACATTTTTAGTTTCTCGCAGGGGGTAGTCTAAAATCTGAACTAAGTCAACAGTATGTACCGTACCATCCATACCTTGGCTTGACTAGCAATGGCTCATCTATTGAAACTGAGTTTAATGCGATGGTGATTGGAAATATCTGCCCCAGTTTCACAGATTTAAACAGTGCATACTGTGTATGTGTATACACCAGCGTACAAATCTTTGAAATACAATTGTAAACTTTAAATTATTCTCTTATGGCAATAGGATGTGGTAATCAGCAAATTTTCTCACCATACAGTATGTATGAGTCTGTCATATCAGCCTGTCAGGTATGTTGATTCTTCATTCTTTCCATAAAATCGTGCTTACCGTAAAGTTCCGTGTATAAGACGCACTATTTTTTCGTCGGAAAACGTTGAAAATCGGGGGTGCATCGTATACATGGGTACAGTCGAATCACGGAAAAAAATCCGTCATGTACACCCAATTTTATAAGGCCAACTTGGGGCCATGTATGTCCATCGACGTTCGGAAGGTAAGCAATCACTAAAACTTACGGATAAATGAGCGATCTTTCAATCTGGACATACACAAAAGCTGCAAATACGAGATAAACTTATATTCGCCTTGTGCAGTAACGATGTATCAATCTGGCCATAGACAACGCTGTAACAGCACTGCTGTATGCTACCGATGTCATTCTACCAAGCTACCAACAGCCAACCTAGTAGCTGGAATACGCGATGTACAGGTATCATGATCATTACTAAATTACCGATACCGTAAAACTTATCAATGTACTAGTATCAATATGGCCATAGACAAAAGCTGTAAAATACGGAGTAGGATCGACACTATGTCACCGTAAATATGAATGATGTGTGAAGCATGCATGCATATCCATGTCGTTCGTTTGCTCTTCATTTCACGAGGCCAGCTAGGATAGCTACACTGTAGCTAGCTAGCTAGCTAGCAAGTCTTTAGCAAAGGCAGCCGCAGAGAGGCTCCTGCAATGGACTTGCGTGCACACAGCGATCGGATCGAAGCGCGCTTGCCCGTTGTGTGCTGTGTGCAAGTCCATTGTTCTCTGTGTGCGTGTGCTGAAATTATAGCGAGCTGCCTTTTGCAAAAGGCTAGCACTGTGCATACAAGCATGGTATAAGAGACACACATGTTACTGGTAAACAGTGCATGAGTGTAATTACCGTACGCACCGTACGTCTTGCCGTATGATCCCTCTGCTACACTTGTTGATGTTTTTCTTATTTTTCGTAATGAACCTTCCAGTCTGACATGCGTCAATATGCGAGACACCCTCTGCTATGTATGACAGCAAAGATCGTACTGTACACTCATGAGTACGATGTGCATGACACAATCCCGTCATGTACCACGATTGAAAGGCGAAACAATAGCAAGTGAGTAGTACCGAGACAATAAGTCTCGCATTTTGCGTCTTCCATATTTTGCCAATGTCCGATGAAGACCGTTAAAAGAAAATATAAAAGGAAACGAAAAATAGAGCAAATAAATGCTGCATTTTAGGGAAATTTTGAGCTAAAATAATATGTATGACACTCGTAATATTTGCGTGGAAATTTTCGTGTGTGTTTTTTTTTTTTAAATTTTAGGTCAGAAAGTAGGGGTGCGTCTTATACACGGGTGCGTCTTTATCATACACGGAACTTTACGGTAGATTTGTTATCTTATCATAGAACTCTGTGTAGTTCAGAGGTTGTTCAGTGAACAACTCAGTGGTTGTTCACTTTCCGCACAAGACTGTCGTGCCAACGTATACCCACTCCCTACACAACACGTACACTAATGAGCCCAATTCTGGACTTTGTTGGTCTCGCGATTCACAGGACTGTGCCAGCAAGCAAGAAAAAAACTGTAGTTTTGAAAGTGTTGTGTTTTGTGCATCGCATCAGCAAAAAAAGTGTGAGTTTTGTGTACCAGATTCTTCACTGTACATTTTTATAGCTGTGATTAATATTTAGTCTACTCTTAATCTGAGGTTTAGCGAGTTCTGGCTATCAGAATACCAACTGCATGTACTGATAATCTACACTTATTATCAAGGGCCTGACTACTGCTGATTAACTAAAGCTCAGGTTAACTTTAGTTCAGAGGAACTAAACAACAAAATAGTAGAAAACTGGCCAGGCTACTGGAGATCATTTGTGCTGTTTTATCTTGCTGGTTGGTACAATTGTATCTCACAAGACTATGTGCTCTGATTTCATCACTTCAGTTTTGATTGGTAAGACAGTCTTAGAGCTGATTTCTCCCTGGAATTATCTATGACAATTTAAAGTGAACTCCCTCTGATTCATAGTCACTATGCAAACTGTGTAACCTAAGAAGAGTAAGAAACATGTTTCATCATATATGACACCTACACAATACACACTACGATGTATATCATTCATTCAAAAGTACTGGGTCAAAGAAGCTAGCATTACACATGATAATATCTGGTCTCCTCTCTCACAGTCTGTATTCAAATTGAGTTTTTAATGAGAGAAAAATTCCACATATTTCAAACTCATGCAATGCTACAAGATCAATCAATGAAACACTTTGGTAGTTTGTTTTACGTTCATGACAAAAGGTCATTCATGTACATCAAAACTGACAATCTTTGGTTTATTAGTGGAAAAAAATGAGCAGAGAAAATGGGATTCTATCGGGATTCTAACCCACGACCTCCGGATTGCTAGCTAAGTGCTGATAGCTTAAATTGATATGAAATTTAAAAACAAAATTTAAAAGAAATGTTCTAAAAGATAATACATTCTAAAATTTGATACATTTTATAAATGGAAAAATTGTTTGTTGTTTCAATAAAACCAAACAATGCAAAAATATCTGCATCGTATAGCTTCTTCGATCTAGTGAGTAAATGACCACACTAAGAAAGATTTTCAGGTCTTAATAATGAATTAACACAATGACAGAAATTGAACTTGCGAGAGCTTCAATTCTCTTGTTTAAGAAAGAAGGTGTTCACTTGTAGGAAGCATTGTACACAAAGCATGAGACTGTCTGAATATCCTGAATGTCACCAACATAAATAGCTCACACTTCTCTCATATCGCCATGGAAACTGTTCTCATTCACTCTGCACATCTGTCTCTCTCTTTCTTTCTCTCTCTCCCCCCTCTCCACTTCTCACTCTGTTTTATTCAATGAGGTAACTGCTTCCCCTGGTGACTTCTTATAAATCTAGTGTAATTATTGTAATCTATGACAGTTTTACTTGAGGAACAGTGAAGAGATTTGCACACATGTAGTTGTGAATGAAAACACAGTGAAGATTTGTCCATTATTGGGAGGCATCCATAATCTTATGAGATGAATAACGTCTCAGGTTTTTGTACACAGCATATTACAATGGTAGTGCATGACAGAGGTCATGTAAATCACATTAATATGATAACTACGAGAATCACTCTTACAATGTAAACAAAATTATGATTGTGAAAAGGGTTACTGCAAAAGTGGGTTACTGCAAAAGTGGATATTTTCATGAAAGGAATTTTTTGCGCTGGGCTTGGTAGGATCAATTTTGTGTATTTTAATTCCGTGGAATCAAGACATTTAATAGTGGTACATATAACAAGTAAAAATATTCATGTGCTTTTTATTCTAATGTTTCTGGTAGCGCGAAATGCGCAAAAATTTCCATGCTATAACAACCAACATGGATATGACTGAAGGGACTTTTAAGGTATTAATGTCTATAGATAAAAGTAGCAGTTTGATCACTTCACATTTACTTTCAGACCTTTTCCCCAATGATAACATGTCTCTTAAAATTCAATATCAATTGAAAGGGAGCCAGTGAAAGGTGTGTATAGCTATATTCTTACCCCAAGTGTTTTTTTTAATAGTTTTTCAAGGTATGCCTCAGAAAGAGTTGTTTGCAGCCATCTAAAGTCTATATCGTTACACCTCATTTATTTCATACAGCTGTAGGGTTCTTTGCCAAGACATACATCATTGCTCTCCAAAGTACACTGCACTATGCCCATCATGATGGAGCAATCAACAAGAATAGGATTGCTGTGTTGTGAGCTGTAGCTTGCTGTCTGTCTAATTAGCAGTTAAGAAGCTCCCAATTTAGGTCTCAAAAATATGTTGTTACTTTTATCTACAAAGTACATAAATAAGGCTGGTTTACAATATTCTACTTGCAGATTTCTAATTACTGTATCATAAAATACCACAGTATTCAAGGCAGTTTTACTCTAGGTTCATTTGCATCCCAACCTTTATATTAGGGCATATTTTGACCAAACTGTAAGCTTCACGTGCATTATGCCCACATACACTTCTAAATGCATTCCATAAAATCATATCAGGATAAATTGTAGCTCCTTTAGCCACTGAACTTCCATCTTCATTGGAACTTGAAGACAAAAAAAAGAATTCTTCAACCATTTAGTACTTGAACTATATCATTTTTTTATATTTGTGTATGAATAGATAATGCTCTTTCCTTCACTAATATAACAAGATACAGTTGTATAGGTATAGATAGTTCATTATTTTGTTTGGGTAGGGGTGCAAGAGACTTCTGGTTTTATCAAATGCAGTGAGCATTCTGCGGGCTTATAAACTGATTCATGATACAAGTTTATGATAAAGGTGAAGCATTTTGTGCCTGAAAAATTTAATTGAAATGGAAATATACTCACATCTTAGGTATAAGTATATGGGTGTACATGTGTGTGTGTGTGTGTAATGTGCGTGTGTTTGTGTCTTTACTGACCTACAATTTTGCATATTACATTTAGTATATTAAAACATTCTTAAAATTTTGTTGCAGCATGTAAATCTGTTTCACTGTAAGGCTGTGAATGATAAACAATCTTGTATCCTTAAGCCAGAATACAGTAGTAAGTACATGTACAGATGTATGTCAGCTGTAAACAGACTGAAGAATGTGACACTGATGACATTGAATGTTATATCATGCTAAACAATGCCAAAAAGAAGGACAAAAATCAATGTGCCATCAATCAGTCAACCATTGTCTCCCAGCCACATAGTTTGCAATGCTGTCTTTTCTTCTGGACTTGCTTTGTATGATATTGTACCAATGTGTTTCAATGATATCTCATTACGATTAGCCTGGGTGGTTTCATGACCTGTAGCTGTTTAGAGGTGATGACATAAACCTATACTGAATTTCAATCTGCCTTGTGGCCCACACTCCAGAAATGTTTGCCATGTACATACCGTAACAGGTACCTTTCTACATTAACTCAAATTCAGGTTTGCCTACCGACAACCCATGTGTACTGGCCAGTCTGGGACTGTCTGCGCGAGGGTTAAGAATATATTGGCCATTTTCTCCTTTGAAAGTAGCGAAGGAGTAAATGTCTGGAAGCAAAGGACCTATGCATTTGTGTTTTCCCATGCACAGAAAAAACAAACAAACAAACATTCACAACATTGGATGTTACAACTTAAACATACCACAGGTACTTCAAACATGAGTGAATTATTGCACAGTGTAAATCCAGCTCTAAAACCTCCATATAATATAGCCATACTGTGGTAGTGAAAAGGAACAAACTCACATAGTACATAGTACAATATTGCAGAAACACAAGGCATCTTTTACAGCAACATGATAAAAAAAAAACGAGATAGTTGTGGCTTGTTATAGCTTAGTTACCTTTTAGTAGTGGAAGCTTCTGGAGCTCCCTGTTCTTTGAGATGTTGAATCGTGATGATCCTTGTCTCTTTTCTTTCTTTACCAGGGGACCGGTGCCTTTGGTTCGCGTGAGCTGCGTTGGTGGAGGCACATTGGTGGGCCGATGTTTACTTCCCTGCAAGAGATATGAGATAAACAAGAAGGAAACCATCAAAGTGACAATATCATCCTAAACAAAGGCCATTTTCACTTTCTCTTTTAAGTACTGATGCCTACATAAGTGCACACTCCATATCCTTGAATTACAAAGATTATGACACCATAACTGACAGAACAAATGGGCCATTCTGGTCTAACTTAGTTATGTCTGGTATATTCTTTTACTAAGGTTTGGTCAATACAGTAATCTGCAAATAGCTGACTTTTTACAGCCTTTTGAGCCTTGATCATTTCTGAGATGGACAGTCTGGATGTAAAAGGTCAGCAATAAAAGCAATGTGGTATAATCTGCAGAAATTATCAAACTTTTATGTCCATTTACAAGCTCTTTGATTATTGTGTCCACATGGAGCAAAACTACAAGTGGGGACCCCCCGTGGCTCGTGGAGAGAGCGTAAATCATAAGATGTCTTGTGGTTCTAATCATTGACTAAACAGGAACAGTGTGTGAACGTACCTAATGGCTACTGCATACCCTCCTACAATTGTATAATCCTTCAAACAGTATGCTACTCATTGTCCCACAAAATGGATGGAAGACTGAGTGAAACAAAAGCCTTTGAATAGACAGCGTATTTCTACTGACATCAATGCTTCATTCTAATGACAAGAGGCTGGATTAGGGATTCCATTCCAACACTGTTAGACAGACACAATTCCTTGCATGACATGGCCATGAAACACACAGAAGCCTGACACTTTGCTATGGAAACAGAGAAGTTTAACATTATCTGGATTACTGGGAGGATATTTGCCAATTTCCCAAGCAAACATAATACAATACTTTAATTGATATCAATACAACTGTACCACAGTGTAAATCAACTGATGTCCTATCTTAGACGAAATATCCTTAAAGTTGTATACGTTGTAACTGCCATGTTTAATCAAGTAATGTTATAAAAACATGAACTCATATAATATTGCATTCATATTTTGTTGCTTGGAAGCATAAAATCTCATTTTGTATATCCATTTTTTCCTATGACAATATCCATGACAATTATTTCATGGAAATTCAAGTTACAATTGTTACTTGAAATTCAAGTTACAATTGTTACTTAAAATTCAATCTGTATTGCGTGAGCGAAAACTCCCACAAGATTAAAGGAAGGGATTAACCTGTTAAAACGGTACCGCATATCACTCAAGGAATCATACATTTTCACTGATACTTCCTTTGTGGCTGAGTTAACGATACAAACATAGATTACAAAAGGACTCCAAATTTAGTGTTGACTAAGTACTCAGCAAAATGACTTGCCAAGACAGCAAAGTGAGAGGGTGTTGTACATTTTGCGTCCATCTAAACCCTGTAAGCACTTGAACTGCCTGCAGTTGTCCTATTTGTGTGCATGTGTCTGTTAATTTCTGTGTGATTATCTGTCAGTGTGTGTGTCTATGCATGTGCAATTATAAGGGTTGCAATCAGTAAAAATATGCCTGTTCCTTTGTCTGGCTCATATCATATTCACATCATCCTATTTTGCATACAAACTTCTTTAATTACACCCGCAATTTGTCAAATCCCATGCAAAATAGAGTGTATTTCCCTATATTTTCAGTGAGTAGAAGTTGACACGAAAGGCACTGGTAGTGGTACTAGAGGGTTAACTAGACACACACATGGTCCCTGTTCAAAATCTAGACTGAACTGTAAGCTATACAACATATATGCTACAGCTTGTAAATTTGTAAGTATATATGTATGAATACTTTCTTTTACTCTTGCATGGATGCATAACACTACCCTTTGAACTGGATGTCAACCCTATTGCAACTGGTATTTTGCTGTGGCTTACTCTGAAAGCTACCGAGTGGTTTGAGATTTCACCTTTTAACAAATGTAATAATTCATAAAATTATGGTACCATCACACAAGCAGCTAGAGCACAATCATAATTCTCATATGAAATAACAATGGAACAGTGATGTAGTCCTAATTTGTGGAGAAAATACAGTGTAAACTGAAAAAGATTTGTTGCACTTGAGCCGTGTTCCTACTTAAGAGATTCAGTATTATCAGGCAAGCAAGCTGTAAACCTGAGGATGAATTTTAATACACCCTGTACCATGGTACAATTTATGATTTCAAAAAAATCATAACTTGCGATATTATTATTATCTGTGTAAGCATCTGTAATTCTCTAGCAGTAAAATGGTGACAAAAAGGCAACAAAAGGATTCTTAAAAAGTCATACAATTGTAGTAACATTGTATTCTACACATGTCATGTCACAGCTTATTTCTTTGGAGAGTGTATTGTAAAGTACACACAAAGAAATAGCCACTGCAGACCTGCTGCAAGCTTTGCTCCAACATCAAAGCTTTTGTCCTCTGTCCAGATATGAAAGTGTGCATGAAATCAGATACGTCAATAAAGAGCCTCAACCCATCTTTACAGGCACTAACTGTTCATTTCAAGTTCACTCCCCTTTGAACTAAAATCTAGACCTAATTGCACCTTAGATTCTATCAAGCTCACTTTCATAAGCAAGATGTGGACCAAACAATAGGAATTTGCAGATTTGTTGGATGTGAATTGTGATCATATTATTCTGCTGTAAACAGATTTATATACAGTCACACATGTCCTGAATATATTTTTTTTTAATTCTTTATTTTTTTTAAAAACTGACATCAGGAAGTATAATGCTATAGGATTCAGGATTTAAAATTTGTGTGTCCCTTTCAGTTTTGTGACTCTAGATATTAGATTCCTTTCATAAGCTGGTATATTGTAGAGGTAATTTGGGCGTGTGTTTTCCTCAGAATGATAAAACATGAAACTTCATCATTTTAACGGAGGGGGAATAAAAACAATGAATTTCCAGTGATAATTCATATATAAGAACAATAAAACAGAAATATTTTATGAATGGTGGAGGGGAAATTAATACTACATATTGCCAGTGAATTGATTTAGACCCCCTCCCCCCCCCCCCCAAAAAAAAAGAAATCATCATTTTAGGTACAAAAAAGAATGCATTCTCAAGTGATGTGGCGTTTTCTTTTTAAGACTCTTAGTATTACTGTAAGATTTCATACATGATGTTGGGAGACAATATTCTTCAACCATGTAAAATTTTGTGATGTTTACAACCTTTACGCATTCATGGAAAAGTACAGTCAGACCGCAGCACCAAATAATTCGCTCGTATTTATTCAACTAGTATGCAAGCCCGCTCTAGGCTTGCATACGTAATGAGCTGCGGAAGAGGATTTTGTCCTTGGGCTTTCGGCAACAAAAATACACCTTATATTCGCAAATTTGGTATCAAATCCAAGGAAAATATGTAAGCTATCGTCACATGTTACTCAAATTATTATAAATGAAAAATATCATAGCGTAATTTGAGCTTGAAAAATGATGGGAAAAGTGATTCGTGTAGTACACGTTCAAGACGTCAAAAGAATACCAAATTCACCTTGCGTCTCACGTCAATGAAAATGCATTATTTGGTAGCCCATCTCTTAATCTTTGTATCCATGTAAATATCTTGACAATTTGTTGCTTAATCCGGTCAGGAACCAGTAAAATATACATCGATGTCAGTGCTGGTCAGCTTGAAACCGTGCAATCTCAAGAGTAAGCTCTCTCATTGGACAGCGTTTGCATTCAGCGCTTGCATTACGTCCTTATGCTGCTCCGGTTTCATGCCACGTCCATGCAGAGTGCATGCTTGCATAGGCACACGTGTAGATTTCTGTGCTTCGGACGGAAGCTACAAGCTAAAAGCTTGGTACAGCGCCCGCGAATGCAAGCGCTGTCCAATGAGAGAGCTCTTTCGCGCCACTGTACACTTTGGGCGGAGCGTACTTCAGGCTTAGGAGTGAATTTTACAGACATTTCAAAACGGAAAATCTAGTATAAATCATGCTTGCGTCTCCTTGACCCCAATATATGATGAGCATCTAAGTTTCCTCTCTACGAAAAAGCCAAAATCAGAAACAAAGGTTTCTTAATCCGGTCCGGAACTAAAAACGAACTTTAGATAACAAAATCTTCCGTGAAAAACTGGTGAAATTTATGTAACTTCAACTGATTATAATGTCATGACAAGAACCGATATTAGACGCAAATTTGGTATCAAAATAAAAATCAAAGTCTGGGGAACAACTTATCGTGACTTGTAACAATAATGAATACAATATGTAAAAGTCGCTGCACCGTGCAAACCAAAGCCCTGTCAAAATCTCGCAAAATCTCGCACTCAAGAGACACCTTCTGAACGCAAAGATCGTCAACGAGAGTGCTGAATAAATCTTGCCGGATCGGCTAATTAGCATACGTGTCTTTGAAGGAAGATAAGTTAACCTAAGAGCCTGAACATTGTGTAGGAATATCTACAGGTATATGGGTGTAGCATGTATGCTGCATGTGAGCAAGAACATTGAAAATGAAACAGAAATTACACTAAGCCAGCACCAGGAAGCCATAGAAAAATCCTACTTAGCCTCTAAAGTTCATGGCAACAGCCTAGATTCATGACCTATGTCTGGACGCTATAGCACACTGCATGACATATTCCCCCCCCCCCCCAAAAAAAAAAGAAAAAAAAAAGAAGAAATATACAATTAAAAAAATGTATAATCATGTACAGTATCATGCTTAATTTACATATACTTGGGAGAAAACAAATGTTTCCTACTTTATAATTCTAGTAATTAAAGGACAAGTCCACCTTACATAAGGATTGACAGAATGCAGCAATATTAATAGAACACATCAGTGAACACATCAGTGAAAGTTTGAGGAAAATTGGACAATCCGTTCAAAAGTTACGAATATTTTAAGTATCTGCACAGTCACTGCCGGAAGAGAAGACTACTACAGTGTATGATGTCACATGCGTACAATTATATAAGGAAAATAAAAAGAGAATTTCACAAAACTTTACTTTTTGAATAAAGTGCACATTTATTCGACTTGCTACTGACGTACAAATGTATGTTATGGGTAATATTATTCCCCCTGCCTTCTGAAAGAGAGAAGTCGAGTGTTCTTTTGTTATGCGAGAAAAATGGAAAAAAGTTGAATTTTCTTTATTCTTTCTTTATGAATATCGTTGTACTCATGTGATATCACGAGCTATAGTAGTCATTTCATCCCGCCGTGACTGAGAAGAAACTTTAAAAATTCATAACTTTTTAACGGATTGTCCGATTTTGCTCAAACTCTCACTGATGTGTTCTACTAATATGCTGCATTCACTCAACCCACATGTCTATGAAGGTGAACTTGTCCTTTAACAAAGAGATGCACAATTTCTGTGTACAACAATGCAGACATTTGTTTATGTGTTCTATTAAAGCTTCTGACATACAGTTTGCAGCAGCCAGTTGTCAATATCTAAATTCACTAAACAGATAATTCACATATCACTGGTTGAAGACTCATACACTTTACACACTTCATCAATATTTGAATGGACAGTATATCACATTCCAAACATGAAGTTCTGCACAAACAACTTTGTGCCTGGAGAAATACGTACTAAGAGTACCTAATGATTACATGTACTGTAAGGACACCTTACTTTTTCTATCCTTGTCCCATGCAGTCACATACTGGGTGTCCACTGAAAATTTTTACCACAGAATGTCAGGAAGTGAACTTTATTTTGCATTTGAAATCAGAATATCCAAACAAACCTCCTGTTATAGCTGTTATTTTGCTTGATCAATGGTCCCAGGTTGGGGCTCAATCGAGGTACCAGGCATTTTTATAGGAAACAAGCTACAGCACTCAATCTAAACACTCACTCTGTCCCCATGCTGTATGGAAGTTGGCCAGCATTGTGTGTCTAGTCTGGACATGCCGAACTGCATTTTCTTTTTCAAATGCAGCGGCTAACAAAGACTATAAAATATTCATACTGTTCAACTGCTACTCTGATCAAGTGGTATGTTTGCATATGTGCACTATAACTTTGCATTATAATACTAATACAGTGGCCCCAACTTAATCATGAGGGGTCCAGAGGCATGCTTTTCCCCTGTTCAAGCCGTGGACTGTATCAGTATTGGCCTGTGAAAATCTCACCACACGACATCCAATACAATGTGGGCATTACACTGAACCATGTGCAGATACATCTGTATCTATCCCATTGAAATCCTTGGCAGCAAGTAAAGTAATATGCACTACAACACCTCGAAACAAAATCGTGATAAAAATGGGAACAAAAATGACATGATACACCATTAAGCAGCCTCATAATGTAGGTAGGCAATTGTCTCACTGGATTATTCTTTTCATTTCTTCAGCCAAATATCCTCTTCAGTTCAAAGTTTACATTACAAACCAAGTCACAATGCCTACAGTGTGACCCATGCAATGCATAGAAATAAGCAGCATTGCTATCAAAGCAGAATGTGCTTTTCTCACACCATTTGAGGGAACAGCATGTACACTATGCATGGAACTTAGCAATGAACACACAGTCTCTTTTTTTTGTAGTCTTTTATTCCTTTTTGTGATATTCCTCCTTTCTTTCTCCATTTGTCACACAAACACTACACGTACTAAAATGCACCCTGAACAAGAGTAAGAAGTGCATGCAGGGAGGGTGACCCTCCATATTCACCCTGAAGTGGATGTATGAGTACAATGTACGACTGCCAGCACAATATCCTACTGCCCAATGGGAAATGTTTGACTGTGCAATCAGCAGAATCTTTCTGGAATTAGAAAAAAAAACCTCTTGGTAAGAGAATGAAATCCCTGATTATTTCTGATGATTTACACAAGTGTACGTATCAAATTTAGGCATTAATAGGGACAATGGAAGTAGTTCAGCCAAAATATGTCCTGATAGAGCAGTTTGTGGGTTCACTTTCATAAGTGGTGAAAATAACACATAAAAAGTTTGTTACATTGAATTCTGTTGCCCTCAAGCGCTGTTCCTGCTAAAGCAGCCTCCAATTTAATAAGATGAGCACTGTAGTGTATGTTTTATTTGAATGTTGCTGCAAAGCACAAGACTTTTGGACATCATTGAAGTAGAATAATGTTTTGTCATTCTCAGTAGCTCA
Organism: Diadema antillarum; assembly: GCF_040938485.1. NCBI lineage: Eukaryota > Metazoa > Echinodermata > Echinoidea > Diadematoida > Diadematidae > Diadema > Diadema antillarum. Next base: position 553,421 of record NW_027270976.1, on the reverse strand, counting down.
TCCAGCCTGCTTCCAGCAAATTGTAAATTTCACACACAGACAGAATTCAATGTTTTCTTCAGAAAAGTAAACACCCAAATATGTACCGGTAGTTGTCTTTGCAGAAGTCATAAAATGTGTGACTCTGAGCAAAATAGTTACAATAAAATGTCAACTCATCATTTCCTAACATCTGGTTTATTTTGCCATGCAGCCTAAAAACAGGAAAAACTGGTGCACAAAGATACACAACAACTCCCACAATTCATAAAGAGAAGTCTAACATCTTACAAAAATCTCACAGATGTCTGTTGCATACTACATTGTTGCTTAAAAACATGCGACAGAAGAATAGAAAAACAAGTCAAATGTTCAGCACAAAAGAGTAGAATGAAACATTCGCATTGGTACAGGCACCACATACAATGAATTTTATTCTACTATCCAACAACTGTACATGACATCCTTGTTCAACTCAGCATGGACTGAGGCAGTATACTGAATTAGAATTAATTTTCAAAATGAATTTCTTGAAAGGTTTTTATTATTTATTTTTATTATTGAAAGGTTTATTTATTCATATCACATCTCGTAGCCCAAGGGCTAAATTGTGTATAATATTACATATTACATACAAATTCAAACATTCAGACAGTTACAGAATAAAACATTTACATGTTCTCGCACTCCCTCCCTCTCTCTTTCTTACTCTCACTCCTACATGCATACAAACACACACACAAATGCAACTATACAAATATGAAGGATGGAGGATACTGTCTGATACGAAAGCACACGCTGCATGATACCAGTTTTCTGGTATTACAGTGTTGTACTGCATGGCTGATCCTGACTGTTCAGTGTACATAATATTCACTAGTATTGGTGACTAGGCCAGTTCCTGCAGAACACATTGGTCTGAAAACTGCATGGAGATCTCATACTTGTGTCCTTTCAATAATGTCTAGCCCACCTGAGATGGAGTCAAATACACTGTAGAATGTTGGAGTATATGATGTAATTAAAATCAAACTTGACCAATGAAAAACATAAAAGTTACACGTACATAGTGAATACATATAGAAGTATTGCAATACAAATCTTAAAATAGTAACCATTCTTGACTGTACTCGTACAATTTGAGGTAATTTTGTATAACATCATTAACACAGACCAAACTGAATAAAGTACTTGTTCATGAGTTAAAAGCAATCTTGAATACATTCTCTCTGGACTCACTGACACTTAAATCGCACTTTAATTTTTGAAAACCTACAAGATATAGCCAAATTTGGCTTTTGTTTCAAACTCACATAAAACAAGACACTCTACATTAAAAAAAAGAAGAGAATTCTCAGAGAGAAAGAATTGCATTTGATGATATGAAATCATGTTTCACTGTGCCTCACCTGTCCACATACAATGTACAATGTATGTTGGTGTTCCATCACATAATTACAGCTGTAGTCCAAAGTGTACATTGTATAAAATTTTTTATCAGGTTTTAATTTTGCTAGTCAGTGAGCATCACAGTGACTGAGCGTTTTGAGACTTAATAAATCAGCTTTTCTGAAAATATTTTCTGTAATGTATCTTTAAGTATTCAAACCAACAATGAAGAGATTCTTTACAGTACATGTATCTTCTGTAATATATTGACAGTTACAATATACCTACTGTGTTCATATCAAACACATTTTGTTGAGACCTTGAACAATGTTTGCCAAATGTACTGTAAGATAATCCCTTTGAAGCCCCTGAAGATTTGTGGAAACTGCCAGACATGTGTTGCTTTTGTTCTTGCTCAAATGAATGGAAATAAAACACAAAGCAGGTATTATAGGAAGCTTTAATACTGTAACCAATATTTTAGCAATTTACACACTGCCATATCATTTCTCACCTTAAAAAGAAGAAAAATTACTTATCCAACTTACCTTTAGAGATGTCGTTTACATTAAGAATTCAAGATGAGAGGTGAGTTCTTTGATATCATTTTGCAGTCCACAAAACAAAGAATAACATGACTTTGCATCTACAACTCCTCACCACTGCAAACAAAACTCTCCACTTTGCCAAACTTTTCCCCTCTTTGACCAAAATGACAGACATTGAGCCAAACAGGTATGCTTTGATTTTTGCTTTGATGCATGTAAGTAAAGGGTTTTTTTCATCAGTACTGGCCTGGTGGAAGCGTGGTAAAACAATTTTTCCTGTAATACATGAAGTGCATTAGAACAAATATCAAACATTACAACGATGAACAACAAACAAATTATATGAATGTTCCGGTACCACTGAACTTACAATCAATGAAGATATCCATTCTGAAGGCTTCTTTCGTGACATGGTGATAAATGTTGTTCTACAAATTGGCTCTCTCTGCCAGATACCTAGCAGAGGTCTGAGCCAACAGACAACTGAATGGAACAATGCACGACAGCTCTAGATTACAGGAACTGATACTTTGTGAACGCTATTAGAGAGGGAAAGAGAGAGAAGGCAGAAGCCAGCTCTCAGCACAACACACCACCGACTGGTTCTCTCAACACCAGTTTTCCAGTTGCCGATGCTGTGGATGTCATTGAGTAATTGACTACCTGTACAATTTCCAAGTGGGTTGCCTTAGTTCCAGGCTCATCAAGATTTACCAATTGAATCCTTGCAGAGAAATGACACTACATACATTGACATCATTTTCGCCCCTTGGTAGTATAAAGCATCTGAGCTGTCCCTCTGGTTGATGGCTGAAATGTTCCCTCTACGATACTGGTATAGGTACTGAATGGTTTCATTATGAGACTGCTAGAGATGCCAGCAATGATACAGTATGTGGCGTATTGTAGGCAGGCACAATACACACAGTTTAAGGGCAATCAAGCAATTAGTATCTCCCTCCCATACACCACAGATCTCCATGAATACAAAGGTTGTAGCTCCAGGACATGAATACACATCAATATCAGTTACAGCATGAGATGAAGATGGAATCCAGCATTCCCTTTCATTTGAGTGGGTGTTCGCTCCTGTGCAAGTCCACACAACTTATCGTACCGTCTGTGTTCTGAGTAAGAGGGGTTTGCTGTATGTTCTAGCAACTACAGCATAACAGCACACACATCCTTTTACCATTAGGTGATGTTTGTACAGCAGACCATCTTCATGTCCTTTCTATTTATGCCCACTGGCCTAATTGATAAATGCAATTAAACCATGGACTTTGCCACCCTTTATACAATGTACAGACCACAGCATGCAAAATATCAAGTCAACAGTTAGTATTCATGAGAGAGGGTGCTTATGTACAGTCAAATCTCTTTTATTTCTAAATGCAGTATCAAGTGTGTTGATCGCCACAAAATGAATCATAACTTTCATAGTCCTAAATATTCACAAGCACTTCCATCATATTAATCTAAAAATCTTGTGTGCGTGCTTTGATATTGTGAAGTTTCACTTTTGCAAACTCACTAACATGCTCTGCCCATTTCCTCTTGAGTACTTACAAACTGGTGAATTGGCTTCCTCTTTGCAATGCAAAATATCTACCCTTCACCATGCCTCTACTACGATACAATGTAGCTTCATAGGTTTGCATTTACATGTCAAGTAATACAAAAACTTACCTCGAACCTGGTGCTGGATGTAATACAAATGTATAATTAGAAAGCTTTCTTGCAGGAAAAGTATGCATACTTTGTATACATAGTACTCAGTAAACTGTACGTTCATATTAAAAGACATGATGACTTTATCCATTTCATGGAGGTTAGTTGGAAATTAATGTGGTATCCCACGGGCATTTCCACAGATCTGCTGCAGTGACCATGGATACATTCAAGCAGTCTCCCGTAGGGTATCGTATCGTACCATATCGTACCCATGCCAAAGGGGCCCTCGAATGCTCTCTAAGTGTACTGTACCATACCATGGCACAGAGCACTCGAACACAAAGTGGTCCAAAAGTGTTCCGTACCAGAAATCAGTATGAGAAGAATGCGCCTAACGTGCACTACAAAATGTACACCATAATGCATGGAATTGATTTTCCTTGTTCAGGATACATCGCACAAGCACACCAGGTGCATGATCATGTTGCTACAGAATGTGTTTTGTGACCACTGCACCAAGAGCATAGAATGAAACTCATGCATGGAAATATGAACTGAATACAGTGTGTTTATCTTCCAGTATCTCTTCCACTGGCATACTTCATGTCTTCTGTACAGAAAGTGTTTTGCACCTTTATGCATTTGTCTTTCACTGAAAATGATTTTAATTTTGTGCATTTTGCAAGAAAAGCACATAAGCAACGCTAAGGTTACAAGACAAATATGTGCAGAGTTCAGGGATATTCACAGTAGCCTAGTGACTTCAGGAAACGTACGGTTCATAGGATGCATTGAAAGCCTTACTCTATTTACATTGAGAAGCTGAAAGAGATGGGGAAGAGATATGCTCGCCATTACCATGTCTGGCTTTTGCCTCACTCTGACATTTCAAGATAACTCTGACCAGTCTACTGTAATGCTAGAAACATTCATGGCGTGAAACTTTCTTGAATTGTGATGGAGACACTAGCCTTTTTTTTTTTGCAGCAAGAAACTTTTACCAATTTCCACTTGCATTCAACGCATTGTACAGAAAAAAACAAAAAAACTTTCACCAATTTCCACTTGCATTCAATGCATTGTACAGAAAAAAACCCAATAACTTTCACCTGCATTTTACTCTTGCGAATCTCAGCTTCTGGTGAAATTTGCAAAAGTCTTATGCATACAGAACTGTATGAAAGCTTCTTTGTTTTACAGCAAATATTCCATTACCTGGTTACCTATTGTGCTTCCTATGTGAGTGCACACATTCTAAAATCATACTAGAATATAACACATTGTTGGGAAATATTAAGTTACTGAATGGCTTCAACGGTCTATGTACAAGCTCTCTTACACACAGCACCACTGTGGCCCCCATATGTACCATGTAGCCTTGGATAGGAGACTATCGATAGTGAAGAGGTCACTGAACAATCAACTGATTTTGATATTTCAGTTTATATCACATGATCACATGATGACTGTAGGATGGTCTAAGCAATCAAGAGAAACATACAAATTCTTCAAGTTACATCTTCCCTTTCAATGACCAGCCAATGAATATTGTGCTGTAATTTCTTGCATACAACTCTATGCCTCCTGCATGATATTCCAGGATAAAATAGGTCTCCATTATGAGGGATCTTACCTCATCTGTAACAATGAAGCCATGGACTTCTGACTAACAAACCCTTCAGCTCATTACTGACTACCCCAGTCATTATCTCATTGGCTTGTAATATCTCCCATGAACTCAAATCCACATAGTTGCATAGTCTCCCCCTTTCTCTCTTGCTCTCTCCCTCTCACGCTGGTATGTTGTATGATACCATGCATATACATGAAACATAACAGTCACCATTAATTGGGCATTGGATATACAGGAACATCACTTACATGGGACAATATTGCAGAAACATATTGAGGCATGTTATTTTTACCAGATAGACAGGATGAGACAACTTTCGTAACAATAAAATGCCTCTGGTAAACATCATTTTTAGTTTACTGTGATGGCAGACATTTTTTTCTTCATTAGTCTCTACTGGGGTTAATCAGGTTGATTACTATTTGGTTATTTCTCTTTCTTTGCATATATCATCTTTTTCATTTCAAGCTGTGACTGAGTTGAGAAACTAGAAAAACTAACAACCTAGTTTAGATCTACATGTGCATAAGAATCAAATGAAAAATATCATCAGTAAACTTATCAACCACAGTGCCTTTCGTGCACATGTTTACATGTGCAGTCCATGAATATTGGCTGTAGGTGAGCTAAGGAAGGCAATTTGAAAGAACCTGAAATCAGAGGCATGTGGAAACATGGGTGGTCTAATTGAATTGGTCTTCATTTGCTGCTCACCGGAGTACATTCAATGCTCACCGGGATACGTTCAAAACCACAAATAGCACCCATCAGCTACATGTCAGCGAAGAATACTGTACATGTATGTGCACAGAAGCATAAATGCTCTTCTGTAACGGTCAACTCCAGTCAAGATTCCTTAGCTGTGTGTGTACTTACATAATGTTTAGTGACAAGGCTGTACACAATTCATTACAGGGATTCTGGAATATCCAAACCAGAGCAGCCTTGTCACTCCACGAATCCCCATGATACAGGATCTGTATTAAAGTCATCCTCATCTTCCTGACTCCATGATTGGCCACTTCTTATACACCTACTCAGGGCACGACACCAACTTTTTTTTTTCCATTTTGAATTTCATATTTTGGTGGTCAAAACAAAGAAAATAAAAAGAAAATGTATTGGCTCGAACAAGAAGGAAACATAATAATCCATTTTGATCATAGTTGCTGATCGGGAAACCAACAGTTAACCATACTGGAATTCGGTGGCTGGACATCAATATTTGGTGGTCCCATACACCCGCTAATGTTGAGCTCCGCACCAATAGCGAGTACACTGTCCTATAGCTCTTGGAATTCTGTGTGATTTTCACAAGTGAATGACAGTGTAGTGTGCAATGATGGCCCTGAAAATACAACAAAACCATAGTCCATACATTCTGCAAAAAACTTCTTCCTTGTTTTGTAAGAAGAAAATGCTGTACATCTGCCTGTACAAAAGTTACACCATCAACAGCTCCCCCCACCCCTGCAAAGAAAAAAAAAATGAATAACAAAAACATAAGAGAAATGATGGGGAAGCCATTTCAAATTTTCAGCTTTCATTTCTACAAAGGTACATTGTAATAGATATTTCCTTTACTAACTTACACACTGAAATACATGTATGACATTATACAGTATATCCATGTAGAGGAATCAGAATGCTTTCATATCATGGCTGAAATATTCCAGAGTACACAGATGCAGTGAGAGTAATCTCTGTAGAGAGTACATGGGCCAGGTGACCAATCAATACATCAATCCATTTATCCATTTGAGGAACACACAAGTGGGTCAACTGCCCTCGTTCATTCAGCTGACTCTGCCTGCCACTGCTCTCTCTCAAATGTTAATGGTCTTTGCTCAGTGCATGACTGCACCAACTGAGTGCAGCACAGGGAGTCACTCATCTCCACTGCCTTACAAAGCACACTACTTGTATTACATGATATCATGATTCTAACAAAAGGATTCTTGCAATTCACCTTACATACAGTACAAAACATTACATGGCAATGCTGTCCTTTTGTGTACGGTGCAACAACGCTTGATAATCGTAATCATGCGGTATTTTGTAAGGTAGTGTTGTTAACATAATTTTGCTCCAATGATACATTTAGAAATATAATGTATTTCAAACGACAATAGTCTCCAAAACATCAAGACCCACAGATTTAAAGTCTGTAATGCAGTGTGGGTCAAAGTGCAGTAAAGGGCCATGCATCAAACAACACATGTACAACATGTATGTTGTTTATGTTTGATAGCAATCTGTCATATCTCAGGAACTGCTAATATCCTGACAGTACCAAGAGACAGATTTAGGTAGCACACATGTACATGTACCGTATCAAAGATTGGAATGTACAGGGCCGGTGGAGCGTTTTCAAAAATGTGGGGCCCACTTTCGGAGTTCATGAGCTAACAAGCAAAAGAGAAAAAAAAAGGTCCTCAGCTCATCTCTCCCCTTCCATTTTTGGGTTTCTTCAGCTGACAAGCAAAAAAACAAAAACAAAAACAAAAACAAAACAAAACAAAAAAGGTCCTCAGCTCATCTCTCCCCTTCCGAGTTTTTTCAGGTGACAAGCAAAAAAAAAAAAAAAAGTCTTCAGTGGAAAAACATAACCTTACCGCGCTCACACGTCAAGATCTCTATCTATTTCTATTTAGTGCCACTTATGTAGTTCCGGGTTTAAAAAAAGTGTGGGGGCCCAAAGTGATGACACCTTATGTATTCCTTTGTATGGTGCACAAAAAGTGGGGGGGGGGGGGGGGGGGGGGCCGGGGGGGCCGAGCCCCAACGGCCCCCATGGTTCCGCCGGCCATGATGTAGGCCTACGTCTCTGTTACCCACCTCTCTGTGCAAACTCAATTAATTAAGTGGTTCCTTGAAATATAGAATTGTATAATAGTGATTTAGACATTATCAAACACCTCTCCTCATACAATTCTCGCTATCGCCAATGACGTAAAAAGTACCCGGATGTGGCTTTTTTGTCAAAATTTAGAGCACTTGGTAGCAAGGGCACTTCCGGCGCGGGGCATAATTTGCACAACGCTAGCATGCGCGTACGTGTACCTTACCTATAGCGCCGCGCCGACCACGGGTACTAGTACAGTAGGCCGCTGTACCGCCCGAGCCAGCGAGTGCATACTCGTACACTGTAGTCCCCGCCCGCGGCCGGCCTGGCCTTGCATTAGCATGCATCACTGCACGCAGCGCATAAGCTAACACATACCGGTATGAGCGTACTGCTTGATCATGCGATCGATGTGCACATCACAGATCAGTCATCTCTGCATACGAAAATATGCTGGAAAATATTCACCCACCTGGATATCGTCATGGAATATCCATCTTTATTTTTATTTGTTCTCTGTCGAAATTTTGCGAACACAATCCGGAACGAACAGTGATCTCGAACTTATCCTGTCTCTGAAGCAACTTCTTCCAAGTAAGTACGTACGTACAATGTACGTAGGCACTAGGCCTACTACCTAGTGCTACTACCACCACTACTAGTAAGTCGCGCGTGCACGTACTGCGCTGTGGAGTCACCCGCAAACTTCACCTACGCGGCCACGCCACGTCTCGCATGCCAGTAAGGGTCCTATTTCTGCAGATTTTTTTCATTTATTGTCGTGCGAACAACACGTGGCAGCTTCGCAGCAACAACCAATAGTCGTATTAACAGCAATTTCTTAAGAATGGAGAATTTTAAATTATATTAAAGCTGAAATTCAAGTAGAGAAAACCGGAAGTACACGTAGAATACAGTCGGTTGTGTGTGTAAATAGCATTAGTCACGTATCACGCGCGTACGAATGGAAGTGACTTTGCTACCGGACTATCCCATAATGCACCGTAAATGACGCTTAAATCAACATCCGGGTACTTTTTACGTCATTTGCGATAGCGAGAATTGTTTTACAGTGATATACCAATGCTTTTTGCATAATAGGCATTGAATTCTATCAGATGACATGATTATCCATCTACACATGTTTTTAACTATTTAACTGTTCCAGAGGACTAGACCAACAATTGTTGGTAAAATAATGTAAATCAGTATTCTATTTTTCTTTGTTCTGGGTTTGTATGACTCGGCCTGTTATAACTGATTAATCAAACAATACGAAAACTGGGACTGAGAAATAAGACCACACGGGCTTGATTTGTTGGAGTGCTACTATCTTGATTTGTCTGTCACACAAAGAAGTGTACTCAATACTACCTGGTATTTGCTTGTGCATCATGTTGGTATACAAACCTTGCCTGGAAGCTTTACAACAATGGCTGTACTGCTACAAATTGTATATAATCCTCCCAGAGTAGCAGAACAGAAACATTACACTTACATGGCAAAGTAATGTTGGCTAAGGTTGAATACATCATTTATTACACTTTGTTCACTGATGTGTCGCTGATATTCAAGACATCTGTAGCAGGCACTTTAGTATCTATGTGTCAATGCAGAATAGACAGCATATGTCATATCGTCGCTGGGGTGACAAGACCTTGTATCTGCAATTTTGGTGAAAATGACTTTTTTTGATTAATGGTCACATAATGGGTTAAGTGATGTCCTGTCCAAATCCCAACTGTCTTACTCCAAAAATGAAGCCACCACGGCATGTCAAAGGAAAAGCTATCCCATTCGCCACAGTGCTTTGGCCGCCATGTTTTTTGAATCTCCTCAACATTTGACATTTTGTAGATACGAGGTCTTGTCACCCTAGCGACGATATGTACCTGCCTATGGCTGCTGTTCCAAACCTATCTAATTCAGAGGATCACAATGAGTTGTGATTGCTAATTGGGAATGAGAATGATTTTGTTGTGACACCAACTTCCAGCCTTTAAACTCGTTATGAGGTACACCCCTCTCTGACAAAGGGAGTGAAAAGCTGCTTAATTAACAGCTATATTCTGTAGGAGAAACTATAGAGTTTCTGATTTCCATGCACTTTTTTATCAGGTATACTTTCAAAGCAAAAAGAGAGAAAAAAAGTACAATTCTTCTCCATTTCACTTCTCCAATGACTAGCAGAAACTAGTAATGTTGAATACTGACTGAAGATACTCGAGACAACATTGACATACAAACCTCATCAGCACCATCTGTGGAATCTTTGCTTTTGTTGTTACTCACAGCTGCAGTTCCAGTCTTGGCTGGTGCCTGAAACAAAGCACATTTTTAAACAAAAGTAATGAGCATGTCATCATTTAAAATGTCATTTCTCTGGAACAAACTGCATACCTCATGTATGTAAAAGAAATACCCCATTTTAGTCATGTTGTCTTATCTTATTTTCTTGTTTGCGTGTACATGTGTGCACAGAATCTGAGATACCCTGTACCATCATGTGACCATGATATCCATCTCGAAAGAAGCAACAGAAAAACATGTCACCTGGTGTCTGATTTTGTTCTCTGTTTCACTCATCTTAGTTTTTAGTTTTATAATAATAGTTATACTATCATCATCATCATCATCCTGGTGTGTTCCTGATAATGGTGGTAGCCAGATTTACCTCACTCTAGTGCTACTGTCACACCTTTGATTTTTACGCTGCGTATTGCTGCGCTTCCTGGCACATATCGAAATTCAGCCATATCCAGTGATTTACAGCAAATTTGAAGGTTGCAGTCACACTTCTGCATATTTAACTCGTAGGTAACACATATGCCGCCCGTACAATGACTGTGTTCAGTTGCATATGATTGCCTATTACCACACTACAGCTCCCTGCTGCTCACAGGATTATATGTCCGCAGTTTGCTCAACACATTACGTACATTTGTATGATTATATGAAGCATGTTCTCTATTTGTTTCCTGCCCACTAGCTACTAGCACAAGTTGGTCTCGTTGTGTCTCACTGCATGTTTCCTTACTTTATAATATCTCAATTAGCAATCAATATCTTGAACTCTCGATCATCACATCAACTACTGTCGCATATACACCAATGGTGACAGCACAGATCCTTGATGTATGTCAAAGTTCTCTCACCCAAACTTCTCTGACAGCTCTAATCCAAAGTTTCTCTAACTCTTGCTCTTGCCCTGAATATATAAGCTCATCACTGCCCTTACCATTACCATTACCTCAGGCACACCTCGTTTTCAGTGTCCACTCAACCACATTGCTCGGAATGGAACCCTATCAAGTTATGCCTTCTTCAGATCAACAAAGCGCACATACAACTCCTCCTCCATATTTCAGTATTCCTCTTGCAATCTCCTACATGCATGTAGGCTAATAATGCATCTATCGTCTCTTTTCTTAGCATAAAACCAAAGTGCAGGCGAACTTTCATCCATGTTTTACTATCACTTGTGTAAATGTTATTGTTCCGATAGTAAAATGCTAACTTTTAATTCCATTTAAAAAAAATAAAATAAAATGATATTTAACAATACATATGTATAAGACCACAAGAAGTCAAACACAATATGTAATCTTTATGAGTATTATTGTTGCTTCTAATCAAAGAAATAGTATTCAAATTTGCAGCAAAATTGGACAATTGACTTGATAATTCATGATCATATTAAGTGTCATCATATCATATAAAAATGTGAATCTTGAAATGGTTGTCATCAGCATCTACAATAAATTTGTTGAAAATAGAGCATAAATGATGTAGAAGGCACAATTCCTGAGCAGGTACAGTACATTGTAATGGACTGCAAACTGTAGAATTTCGATGAACAAATTTGGACTCGACATGAGAGCTGCGTTTAATGAGTGTAGAGTTGCTCTGCAGACTCTTGATGTGGAAGTAGATGCCTCTTTTACCTCACAATTTTCATAGATAAGTTTACATGTCTGTTGATTTTGCCATGTTACTACAGTATCTGCAAAGTGGTCTCATGGCCTGGAATTCAATTGTCTTTCCTTTTTATCAATTGCTGCACACTAATACCTACAGTTATGTCATGTAGGGTCAAAGGCTACAATACCTTCACAGACAAACAAAAAAGGTGGTCTATGGTAAAGATTGTCTGTCAACAAAGATACAGTATGGTGAAATGTCTCCTAAGTACAGTATATTCTTTTTGCTTTTTTATTCAACTTTCTTTACATTCAAAATGTACCTCAATCATTAATATTCTGGTTTATGAATTCACAATCTCCAACACTCAATAGTGGTAAAATCACATAATTACCACAACAAAAAGCAGCTTCGAAGGCTATTATTAGGCATCTATCTATGCATTGCAGGAAAGTTGCATGCACTGTAAAATATATTTGGTTGGCCCTTACAAGGTTGTATATTTAAATATTCACTGCTTCATTGTATGGGACACCAACACCAGCCTTGATGCTATGAAAATTGGAAAGATGCAGAAACATACTGCTAATTAGATACCACTGCTAACTGTAGAAATCAAGCAGTGTGATTTTGATATTCTATACATAAACATGGCCTCACCATGGAGGTTTGAGAAATGGAGTCACAACAGCCTTATTCGCTTTGATCCCATGCTCGAAGCCGCCACTCAAAAATATTGGATTATGTGTCAAACTGCAGCTGTCTCACAGATAGGAAGACATTCATGTGGCATTGCATCATGACTCGTCACTCTCAATGGAAGATATGTCTTTATGATAGAAATTACTTTTTGCTATCCCTACTTGCAAACGATGGGCGGTGGACAATGGTAAGGGCATGGGGGTGCGCGAATAGAAATTGCTCAAATATTGCTGACATATATATCAAAATTACTCGACTGTACATGTCTGTATGCTAATCTGACATATTAATTTATAAAGAACTATACTTGAAGATGATACCATATTAGTTTCATTTGGCGGAAATAAGGAGAAAAGTGATAAAACCGGCTTTCCGTGAGGGTAAAATTTCAAACACTTAGACAAAATACAGCTCAGATTTACACTTTTGCACATATTTTCGAACGGAATTGACTTTTGTTTTATATGCTTTATCATTAGGTGAAATTTCATTGCATTTGATATATAAACGAGCAGCATATACCTGATATTATGTTAGCGTTAAAAATTAATCTTCAGATTGCTCAGAAAGATGGCGGCTTCAAGCATCGAACATCAAAGGCACAAATGCACCTGTGGAATTCTTTTGTCCATCCATAGAAAACTGACAGCTGATTGAATAATCATAGTCAGTCGTAACTCCATCTCTTGAACCTCCTTGGCCTCACCTTTTCCTAAGACAAACACCTTTCAAACAAGGACTTTACTCGAATGAAAGAAATTGATTATTTATGCAGAGGGTGAAGATGTGCTATGGCTGATTTTTCATCCTTATTGTTATCTTCTGCACAAACATACAATTTGTACTTGTTAAAATGTAGATCAGCTCTTGGAATCTGTTTGTACATACAGTGTAAGCCAGGAGCACTACATGTACTTGTTGGAACAATGGTACACAAAATACTTAACAGTCTTACTGTAATGCCACTGAATAAAGTAGCCTTATAAACATATATGCCACAAATCCATGATGAAATATTAATGTGACCATTTTGCATATTAACCAAGAGGCACCTTTGCATAACTCAGCCCCAAAGGGAATTTAATACTAATTCTCTTGTACATACAGTAAGCACTTATGATCACTGATTAATTTCAAAAGAATTTACTTAGACCTTAATGAATCAATGAATCAATCAATCAATCAATCAATCAATCAATCAATCAACCAACCAATCAATCAATAAATAAATAAATAAATGAAATATAAATAAATGAATGAATGAAAAAATAAATAGATAAATCTAACAAATTATGTAAATTGAATGAAACAAAAAGGCACTCAATATTTGCATTGAGAACACAAACCCGGAGTACTGTATATTACAATTGTACATCGTTGCAACATGCCTCATAGCCCTAAAAAAATCAGGCAGAAAGAAGACAATTCCTCATTCTACATCATTTCCAAAGAAAAACTTGCCATACAATGTCCTGCTCCAACAATGACCACACGCTGTAGCTGACAAGTGCAATCTTGTGGAGTACAAAGGTACAGTGTACTCTATGTTCTTTGTCTTTGTAATGTTCTTTTTTTTTTTCATAATGACAGTCAGCAATCAAAACATTCATAAATCCAGTGTTAAATGACATGCAGTATATGTATAGTCCATGCAGCTCCAGAACTGCCCATGGCTTTGGGGGTAAACTACATGAAATAAAAAAATTAAAAAAAAAGTTTGTCATTTGCAGTATTGCATAATGAACAAACTGCGCTCATCATGACCCAGCTCTGTCAGTGCCATGCTAGCACAGGTTGAGTGTTATGGTCCCTAGGGTGATACAGAAGCTTACAAAGAACATCTGCACATACAACATAAGCAAGGTAAGTTGTTACTGCCACAATAAACGAGGTTCCCATGATGTCATCCAGCCACGCTGAGGGGCAAAAACTGCGTATGGGGGCCCCAATAAGCATGGGCAAGAACATTTACGTGTTATATCCCAGGTCCCATCATTACATGCTATATTATCTGGGCCAGCCAGGCTACTGCTAGTGAGCTATGTGCTTAAAACACACTTCTATGATTTGTTTTTGCCCCTCAGGCAACACATGTTCTGATGTCACAGAACCTCGTTTATACTTCCAAGCCTGAGAGAGGGAGCTTAACTTGTACCAATCACTGATAAACCTCTGCACTACACGACTAGACTACTGTACATCTATGTTGCCTACAGTTTACAGGGTAAATTTATACAGAGAAAGATAGCAGTTCTGCCTTGGCCTTGGCTGGTTATCACAAAGGAAATTCAAGGACATAATAAAGGAACATAAATAATTTTTGTGGGCAAAATACACTCGCTCTCAGTCATTATACAAGGTATACACAAAAAAGCAAACCTCTCCTCCTCAATTATTCGGCCATGCAAACCTTTAAACAACATATGACAAACACTCCAAACACTCCTAGTTCTAACATGAAATAGGGTCTGGAAGAAAATAAACTTTGCCCAAGGCATCCGACGTTCAACCCAAATACCAACTGTCACACCCCCGACACAGCTACAAATCTGTTAATTTTCTACATTCTACCCTAAATATTATGTTATAGATCTACTGACATGGGGTACACGATGCTTAGACTTTAGTATATCAGTCCACAGCCAACCCTCACGCTAGGTACACAGAGCAAAAATGTCAGTTTCTAACCACAAATCCTGACAATCACTGCACAATGCAAAATACCAACTTTGAACAATGCAAGGCTGTGTGCATGCGTGACTGAAATGCTCCATACAAAGTACAGCAATAGCTTCGCACATGCACCTCAGATTTCTATAGAGATTAATGGAATACATGTAATTATGCTGCTGAATGTACCACCGCAGTGTGGCCTATGAAAGGTGCAGCGTGATAACCAAGCAGAGAAATGCGATCTATAGTGTGCAGGTATCCTTCTTCTTTCATCTCTTTTCGACACTTGACAAGTCATTCATGATCACTCACATCACACTAGTTTGGTAAGGCAACGCGTACGCGTATTGACTATTGTTATGAGACAATTGCGCCCTCAACTGCTACGTACTGTACACTGTATACTAGTAAACATGTACGCGTTCTGCAGACTCAATACGCGCTACCACTGTCACACACGTACAGTACAAAACGCACACGAGTACTGCATTGAGTCAACATGGTGGGCTGTCAAGTGTACCCGCCACCGACAGTGTGTAAGCTCTAGTAACAGCAATAAATTAAGAGATTGTTTTCTATATAGCCTCAACTAAATTTTGATCATTTTCTAGTTTTCTATAGAGCTACATGGTCCATACAGACTATCCTCAGCTCCTAAAAACATGAGAAGAGGGCTAAACGTTGTAAATTCAGGCAAATTTTAACGACCAGTATAGGCTAGGATCGTAAGGATCTAAAACTACATTATTCAGGGGACATCCCACGAAACCCCGAGAACAACGTATGAATTCCACACTTTCACCGCACAGATCAATGAAAACACACATAAAACAAATGCAATAGACAACAGCCAAATCATAGACCATATCGCAAATCAGATTTCTAACGTTAGATGGTTGCCATCGGCAAGCGTAATAAATTTACGCTCTTTTCAGAGCGATTTGCGCTATCTGTGATTGGCTGCCGGTATTCTGTAATTTACCCAGTTAAACTAATGGGCATTTGCCATTTCTGCAAATCAACATTCTATGCATAGTTATGTCTAACAATAACATTAGGCATCTACGTCTTACATACATGTATAGTATGGTAGCCCTACTACATATCGACCACCGTCTTTTAAACCGACCGCGTATTCATTGGCGCACTAACGCTTAGTACGCACTTCACTGCGCACAAAGCACATAAAAATGGATTGGCTTTGAATGTTGATGAGGATGGTGTAGGAAAACGCGAAAATTCACTGTTCATTAGAACTTTTTGTCTAATGGTTTTAATCAAGGACAAAATTTCGAATAAATATTTTCATCAAATCGTACTGACAGCACAATACTAATGTCTATGGAAGTTTCTAAAAAGCTTCGTAGACTTTTTCTACAACACGGTGTTCAATACAACTCGGTTTGCGTGCATTGTCAATGCACAAACAGTGGTCGATCCTAATAACGAGCTTTACCGCGGGGAGCTGAAACGAGGCCACGCAAGTTCGTCAGCTATATTTTTGCACTGAAACTTTGAATCGAAAAGGGAACAACGGCATTTGATAGAGCTGGATTTTCTCAATCATGTAGGTCAAGTTTTTTACGAGAATTTCAGTGTTAAATATTCTTATCAAGCAAATAAACATTAGGCGGTCGATGAGTATAGTAGTAGGTCCAACCCTATAATATACTCAAAGAGTGCAGTGTGTGTGTGCAGTGCAGCATACAGTGCAGTGTTGCTGTAAATTAACTTGAGCTTTGATTATCATTCCCAGCTCCATACTTTGGACCATATCATCCCAAAGCCACTGCTAGCTGTCGTCAACTCATCGTCGACTCATCCTTTATTAGTGTTTATACAGGTCTATGTCCTGAGTAGACTAGCTCTCGCTCTAACAAAACATGTTAGAAATGAATTACTGAATTATCCACGCGACCATGGCACAGGCCAAGCAAAGCCAGCAAAGGCTATCTACAGTATCCCACTCACAAGCGCTGAACTTGAATAACACACATGGGTCTATGGGAGTCTAACTACGATGACAATACTATCCATAGAACCGAACATTGTCATGGTATGTAATTTTACAAGCAAAATGTTTCAGACATAGTCAAAGGGTGCAATGGACACGAAATTTACTCTTTTACTCACCTTGTCCTTTCTAGTTTTATTTGGCATTTCTGATAAGTGAATATTATCGCCTTTTTCCCAACATGGATAAGTCCCTGTTTCTACGTTTGCGCGACCTCGGATAATAGGCAACAAGAGTCGAACGTCGTCATTGGTCTAAAACAATCACATGACTCTAGCACTGCTCACCGTATTGCCTATAGCTCTGTACATTCGCTGCCCCACGTCCTTTTAGCGTAATGTTGTTGTTTGTTGAGAGTTGTCAAGAGTTGTCAATTTATTGGTTGACTAAAATATTTCCTTTCACCTCCAATTTTATGTTCTTTTTTTCTTCTTCAAGTTTGCTCCTTTTTATTTCATCGAGGGCAAGAACAGGCACTAAACGTGAAAATATTCACGTCTTTACTCGGATAGTGGAAAGAGGGTGTCCGGGTATACTTGTCATTACTAGTATAGTACTGTTAATTATGTAAATTACAGAAGGTATAATAACACAATGCTTGTATAGCGCATATTACTATCATGGATAAGTGAGGAAGAACAGCCGTCTGGCTGAATCATGTGCCGTGCTGAAATACTAGTAAATTGAATGAAAGAAAATAGAAAGGGAAATATAGGCCTATCAGTATCAAGGAAATACACCTAGGATTATTGAACTAGGGGCCTACTAAACACTAGCAATGTCGTCATCTACAAAGACTTGTTTCAGAGCCCTTTTTTTCCCACAAAATCTGTTAATGGCTGAAAATGAATCAAGTGCTATCAATACCAAGCATTGACATAGCAATCTATTTTGCATGAAGTTACATACCTGGGATAACATACGCCTTTGAAGTGGACGTATAGTATATATGTGAAATCAAACTTATTTGCCCCTCGGTGTCGTCTTAGTGTAGTGTGAAAGTAATTACTTATTGGTCGGCCTGGGCAGTTCAAGACTTACAGTACGGACAGGAAAATATCTCTTTGTGGTTATTGTTCTTATTATTGTTCTGACACCAGAATTTCTCTATAGATGAGACATACAACATTCCACTATCATGGGCTGTCAACCTTGCACAAATATTTAATGATGATAACCTTATGCCCTTTGATTGCTCTTTTAGAGTTCAAAACATGGTTTAGGCCTATCCTCGAGATGAATAATTCCAGTTTTACCAGATATAAAGGAATGATCTATAAACCTTTAAAGATGACCTGCCGAACATTTAGGGACGACTAGGATGCAGTACTACCTAAAATAAATTTATATAACTAACACACTTGGTGAAGAGATAATCAAGCAACTTCAATGGACACAGTAATGAAACTCTTATTAGGCTTAATTCTCCTGTAATACTTCTAGGGAAGAATTAAAACAATTTTTTTTTTTTGATGAAACAGTCAATATAGCACAGACGCTTAAAGAGGATGGCATCAGTATATAGCCTACACAGCAATGAAATTGGGATAAAACCAAGGATAGCAAGAATGCCAAATGGAATGGAGACACACTTTTATATGATTTGATAAGATAGTCAGTGGAGAGGAAAACTTAAGTCTGAGAGGAAAACTTAAGTCTGAAGGATCTTATTTCGTTACTTTTTATTTGAGGGTCTCCCTTGGTATTGTCTTGTGTTATTTAAGCATGTATAGGACACTGTATATATGTTTTAGATATGTTTTAGGATCTTTATAATGCCTCTGTAACCCTCCAAAGATAAAGAAAGGCAAAAAATAATAGAGGAAAATGAAGAATTTTCTGTCAAATCCACTGTCAAAAGGCATAAGAGAAGAAGCTATGGTAACAAAGATGATAGAAATTTGAAATGTTATTCTAAATTAAGAAAATTCGAAATAATATTTGCATGGTTCTTGAATTTGTCTCATGCATTCTTAAATTCCTTCATGAAAATATGAAATGAGGAAATTCTGTCCATTTTATCACCTTCGCCGCTTACTCCCTATGTCATTTAAAGTTTGGGTTGACAGAAAATTCTTATTTTCCCCCTTCACTTTCCCCTTTATGTTTTTGTTTGAGGAATATAAAGAGAAACAAGGGAACGGAAACTTATTTCTGCTTTTTCATTCATGTCTCTCATTGCGTTTAAATTGTTCTTTTTTAACGTTGCTTTCTTTGAAGGGCATTTTCAAATGAATTTCCATATGTGAATTTCTGCAATTTTTATTTTTCTACCTTGGAGGATAAAGACGAATGTGTTCACTAATGCTTATAGTTTCCCTTTGTATAAACCTACCAGGTTGATAGCCAATTACATAACCTATATTTTATAGTATAGTGTATGACACAATGATTTTTATCAAAATCTTCTATGAAAAATACAAACTTGAAAAAGTGTTTACTTTAATTTTTATTTTTGCTGAGTGTATATGATATATATAATGTCACAATAGAGGAATGCATAGAATGCTAATTGCCTTGATTTTAATTCAAAATCCAAACTTTTTGGAACCTCACCCTTCATCACGAATGAAAGTGCTTATGAATTTTCACTGTGAAAATTCGTAAGCAACATTATTATTACTATTTCTATAGTGTTGACAGTACGCGGAGCAAATAAATGTTAAGATCTTTTATATACACACACATATATATATATATATATATATATATATATATATATATATATATAAAGAAATGTAGAGCTACATTCCACTGTAAAGGGAGAAATTACTGCGTGATCAGGTGCAGTTAGAGATCATAAGTCAAGAGTATACTAGTACACTGTACCCTGTAGTCTGCTCTGCAATTGTTTCTTTCTCTCCCTCCATCTCTCTCTTTATTTCTTTATCTTTCTCTCTGCCTCTCTGTCTGTCTGTCTGTCTGTCTTTCTTTCTTTCTTTTTTCTTTCTTCTCCTCCTCCTTCTTTTCCTTCTTCCTTTACTTTTGTATCTACAATATCTGGCAGTGCGTGAACATCATGTTGATATGAATGACATAGTAATTACTTCATGGCTCTACAAGGAGGCATAATCGGTTTATTGCAATCAATTGACAAATTGACAAAGGTATGAAATCTATTTTTATATATAATTTCAGACATAATGGACGAAATATCGTTGATCACTATTAGTATATACAATATGATAATCATAATACCTTCGGAAGCAGACAAGAAATCAAGTGTAAAGATTGTCATAATCCTGTATTGAAACAATGACAAACGATATCATTACAAAAGCGGTACTTTTCGGAAGCAAAATTTGTACAAAAAGTAGGTCCTCTTTAGAAAATTATTCATGCTTACCTATCTTACTTATCTAAGATTACTAGGATTCTGCGAGCATTAAGAAACACATATACCGTACAACATGAATAATGAATGTAATACAACAAAATCTATACTGTTGCAGCTATTGAGGTAAGAGTAACGTTTCATTTTATTTCCTTTACATGTATATACAAATGCAAAATCACTTAAGAGTAAGAATGGTGACTTGTACAAGTAGGTTATGGTACATTCGGAAGGAGATGGAATGTTATAATAATATGTGAGATTAGCCACTATTAAAAAGGACATGATATAGAGTGCGAATGTTGTCGTTGTTGTCATTCTTATCGTTTTACTCTTTGCTAATATTGTGACTTTCTTTTGATTAATATTTTATTCTGGGATAACCCTTTACAAATCTTTCTTATCTTTTTAATTTGAAATATAACTATAATATGTAATAATAATAATGATAAAGGACATTTATATTGCGCAGCTACTGTAACAATATAATCTCCTGCGCATTACAAAATAACACACATTCAAGAAATTTAAACATAAAATTCATTACTTCAAGAGATGACTTTTTAATCTGACCTTAAACTCATTAATTGTAACTGCTTGTCTCACAAACAAAGGGAGATTATGCTACTGAATTATGTAAATTATCATGTAACATGGAATTTTCACATTGCTGAGCTGTAGATTATGTTACGAATGTATTTTGTGGAAACTTGAAATAAATGAAAGAACTGGCTCTTCGGCAATTAATTTGTTTTTAAGAAATGAATGCAGAAGGAGAGAGAAACAGGTAGAGAGAGAGAGAGAGGGGGGGGGGAGGGAGGGATAGAGCAAGGGAGAGGTAAAGGGAGAGGGGAATTAACGTGTCCGTGGAAATACATTCAGCAACACTCTGCTTTTGTCAATGTTCATAAGAAAACGGATGCTCTCCAATGATGTATCAAACATCCAGTGGGCAGACTATGATCCCCTGGCCGCCCTGCATGCTGCGCCAATAAGGTTCTCATTTTTATGTATTATGTTGCGATATATATAGACTCTACCGCCGATTTCAAAGCAAGAGCACGGTATAAAACGGTAGCACGGAAATGTGATGGAGCGCCCTCTTGAGGCAAGTGTTGGAAAATACTTCACAGTAGCAGGTCTCGAGAAAGTTCTCTTCATTGCCTATATACGGATAACATCATACATGTATATACACTGTATATTATATTATATTATATATATATATATATATATATATATATATATATATATATATATATATATATATACATATATATCTATTGTAACGGTATTTGATCCTGACCATGTACCAATTTGGGGTGGCGATCTTAAAAGATTTGTCCTATCTGCCACCAAACAGTAACAAGGCTAGATCTCCGTAACGGTAGCTCAATCAATCAAATCTCATCAACTATCACTCATTCGAAGGTAATGCTGCCACCAGGTTTGTTTAGGTAAACCACGCCTTGCCAACAACATAACTTTCTTATTGTCAGCAGAACTACAGAGAGAGAGGGCGAATAACTAGATTCTATTCATAACAAACACTGACCAATCGGAAAGCTTCTTTTATAAGTGCCTAATCAACTCTGAATGCCACTATCACACTGTATGTGCTATTGGTTGAAAGTGCGTACATGCAAATGAGGTAACTGACTTGACCGCCAAACAGTCCTACTGAGCCATTACTACTAGCACCTGAATGCAGTGAGTCTCGTGATTTTGCACTAAAATCTCCTGTTTCAACAAGACTTCTATGCCAAGTTTCTAACAATCTCATCATTCAAGCATTCAGCATAATATAGGTGAGTTGATAATTTGATATTTAGTGTCTTTGTGCATAATCATGACTGTTAGAGTAGCTAGTGCCTAGTGTAGATATTTAAATACCACGAGTCAGCTGTGCACGTTTCAGTCATTGCACCCAACACTCCAAACAGCGACAAATTCTCCACACGTGTTTCGAGCACACACGCAGTCAGACTGGCATGCTAAACATTCTCGACCACACTCGGGCATAAGTTCAGCAGGCCTAACTGTCGTGTAGATTTCACTTGTAAATTGCGGCATACACATTCTGGCATTCCTACAGTGTATCCAACTACTAGTAATCCCTTCTCTCTCAGTAACTAAGTTCTTATCAAACTAATTACTTCAACTGGCTCGAGCGTCGATGACGGGTTCGTTTGTCCACAGTATATGGACGCGGTCGTGGGATGATGGTCTTGTTCTACACTGCTAAACTACTCTTACTTAGATTATTTCACACATCACAACTGCATCCACAGATCACTAAGCAGACTTTCAGTCAATCATCACACAACGCTTGACTTTCTTCTAAACTTAGTCTGTACAAGCAGGGATTGAATTCACAACAACACTGAACATTTAATTCCAAACTTCAGTACATTGTCGTAAGTGTGGTTACATATTATGTACACTCTTGAATGGTCTGTACACTTTACAATATTGTACAGTTCAAACATTTACACACAGATGCTTTCCATTTTAGAAAATCTGACATTGATACTTATACTCTGTGCCCCAATTCTTATGTTTAATATTACCCATTGGAGAAGTATGAGTGCATTTCTTTACTTACATACTGACTTTATTAAATCACCTTAAGTATTACTAACGCTACACTCATGACTCAGCACAGTGTGAACTTAGATTTTATTAACTTTTGGTTATAGTGTCTTCTACTTAAATTGAATTACCGGTCCTCCACTCTAGATGTTACTAAGCTCGGTTCCTGGCATTTGTCTCCAAATCTAGACTGCAAGCAGTCTTCCTTGGTTTTCTCCTTTATAAAGCACGGCTCAATAAAATTACGCAAACAACAAGAATAAATAACACGCGTCTTTCTGCTAGTCTCACGACACTATCCGGATCTCACCCCGCCGGGATTTTAACCAGCACACACTCCACAGATACATTTCTAGGCCCTGTCAACAGTTCCTTGCAAGTTCTGCACTCACTCTGTCGGTGTCAGACCCTGCAACCTAGGTATCTCACTACCCGGTACTCGGTGATAGCATAGACATCAAGTGGGTCACACTCCTACCTATCACTGGTGGGACACAAACACCGCTGTCAAATAACCACCTTCTGACACTAAATTCAGCACTTCGACCGTTACTGTGCACTAGTCAGGCCTGCCCTAGGCACACTCGATTTTGACACTTGTTAAATTTACTACAAGTAATGAGTGAACGGACAGAAACACAAGGAGGGAAAAGGGGGGGGGGGGGGGAAGAGGAAAGAACAGCAGCTTGCCATGACCACATCATACTAGGACATCAATCGCCAGATTGCAGCTAAGCCCTTGTAGTTTCAGCATCATTGAGACTCAACCTTCAGCTAAAGCATCAAACTTGTCTTTCGTCTCGAACCCAGTCTCTGACACTGCAAACATCACAACTGCTGGCTTGGCATGGTAACACGTCACTCATCAAGCTGTTGAATCTGCCGTCAGTCTTTCACCTCATCAGGGAATAAAAGGGAAAGGGGGGGGGGGGGAGGGGGGGAAAGGGGAAGGGAATCTGCCCAACACTCATCACAAACTAAACCTATATCTATAACCTATTCAGTCTTCAAATGCAAAAAGCACTACTATGGTACCACCTCATGTCTTCATAAGATGTTGAACTACAATCCACTGCACATCACATTATGATCATAAAAATATTCTAAGTTCACACTGCTGCAAAAATGTCTAAGTGCTATCACCATAGAATATTCTAAGTTGCCACACTTCTGAAAATGCCTAAGTGCCATTGTCATAGAATAGCCTGAGTTCACACTTTCCTGAAAATGTCAAAGTGCTATCACCTCAAAATATTCTGAGTTAACACTCTGAAAATGTCAAAGTTCCTTCCTCATGAAATATTCTAAGTTCTCACTTCTCTGAAAAATGTCTAAGTTCTGACCATGTCAAAAATTTCTAAGTCATACTTCTCTGAAAATGACTAAGTGCTGACACAATGAAATATTCTAAGTTCACACTTCCCTTGAATAATATCTAAGTGCTGACACTGTCAAATATTTCTAAGTCACACTTCTCCGAGAATGACTAAGTGCTGACACCATAAAAATATTCTAAGTTCACACTTCCCTGAGAAATTTCTAAGTGCTGCAACTGTCAAATATTTCTAAGTCACACTTCTCCGAGAATTTCTAAGTGCTGACTAGTGACACCACAAAATATTCTAAGTTCACACTTCTCTGCAAAATGTCTAAGTCTCAACGAGCGTCTCATACAAGAGCAGAACTAACAGTTAGATTCTAGACAACACTAACTAGAATCCTAATGCAGTTTAAATTCCAAACACCAGTTACCAATCTGGGTAACATTCTAACAACTAACTGGATAAGAACTTGGGTAACAACAATAATTAGAGTGAGTCTATCCTAGGAGACATCGTTCATGACCCCCTATCCCAGGGTCCCAGACCCTGCTTTCCATCATCGCCATCTCTCTGTTTAGCAAAGGAAAATGACAACCTCTCTTAATAAATTTGCCTAAGAGACTGTGAGCATGTAAGAAAATATTCTCAAACAATTGGTACACCATACTTATCCCTACTCTATTGAGAAGCAGAGTTTATTTTCGCCTAAGTCAATGGGAAAGAAACCCTAAATTCACTATCCATCTTGTCAATAGAATTGTTTCCAATTTCCCTAACTAGGAAGACCATCACAAATATTTTCTAAGTATTTTTTTATATCCTCATATCTCAGTTTATAAGTTCTAACAATGCTAACAACAATTCAGAGACTTAGAGAATTTTAGACTTACAATTGCTCTAACTTAGCCTCAAGACTGTATCAGATCACAATTGTACTTGTAGCATCAACAAAGCATCAAGGATGTACGGAGTCAAGATCTTCATAAGATTTCTCAGCCAGGGTAAAATTTCAAGCTTCCCGGGCCCCTTTTATACCCCTTGACCCTGAGCTCTAAAGTGCAGACAATACGCCTCTGAACGCTGATTGGCTAAAAGTTTCTACGTCACGCACAGCGGTAAATTCGATTGGGAAGTACACTGCAGCGACCATTGTTCGCCGGGGAATTAACCTGGATACAACAAAAATTACACTTTCATCTTTGGACATTACACTTCCAGAACAAATTCTGGCTATTCACCAACTTATTTCTCTCAAGCATAAAAGGTAAGCAATGAGATTACACATTTCTTAACGCCATTTCTCGTACGTGAATACGCTCGATCTTACCCCAGTCCCACATGTACTATTCTATGTTTTCTGACTGAGCTATAATTAGCACACAGGATTCGCCGTTGCCGATTTATTTTAGACATGTCAGTAAAACCACATAGTCTCATTTTATACTTGTAAAAACATTCAAATGACTTAAGTTTCTTCCAAAATTCGATCTTGTATACCAAAAAGATCTACAAGAGCCAAAATCTATGTCATCAATTCTGAATTCGTCCGTTAACATTCTGTGATACGGTAACTACGATATACGCTGTGCAAATGTCTATGTAGCCTAGCTAGCGTCTACACATTGTCATTTACGTGTGCATCCTGCTACTACAGTGCTAGTCTTCTATCATCACTGTTCACTGTTTATTACACATATTCTTCAATAAAATCTTCTTTACTGTGATATTCATTTTGTGTAAATTGCCTCAATTTTGTTGTTTTGTATTTCTCAGAATTTTATTCACATTCCAATGTTCACCGTTAGCAATTTTGAGATAATTACCAACACATTGCCTGTATCCAAAGACAATATCAACATTGCTGTTCTCATTATGTACTACATGTATTGTATTGTATTGTATTTTTTTTTTTTTTTTTTTTTTTTTTTTTTTTTTTGGGGGGGGGGGGGAATAACAGCATTTTCCTCACACTATCCCCCTCCTCGACAATCACTGTCCCAGTGATTATTACCACCACCTTTAAATTTACAGATCCCAATTATAACTTTTAATGTCTTCCTGAATGAGCAGAATTAATAAAGTTCCTACTCATATCCTACAACTCCAACTATATGACATATGTTACATCTCATATATCTACACTTATTTACAACAACAACAGTAACTATATACAGTTCACATTACACTCTACTCTTCTTTCACTTCGCACAGGTCTGACTCCGGGTGAACAATGTCCACTGTCTCTCTCAGGAGCCGCGTCTGTCCATGTGCTGTCACATAAACCTTGCTCCTGATTTCAATGCGAGTGATGACCCGGATCCCCACGCACGGCTTTTTCAGGAGAATGGTCAGTTCATCGTCACTCTCGTCCCGCAGGTCGATCGTTCGCTTCCTACAACTTGTAGTTGTCTCTGAAGTAGACGCGCTCGGGGTGCTTACACTCTCATCATTCTTAGTGTTGCCATCGTCATCACTAGAGTTGCCGCCAGCGTCGTCATCATTCTTAACGCTGTCATCGTCATCACTAGAGTTGCTGTCAGCGCCGTCATCATTCTTAGCACTGCCATCGTCGTCACTAGAGTTGCTGTCAGCGCCGTCATCATTCTTAGCAGCCATCGTCATCACTAGAGTTGCCGTCGGAGTCGTGGCTGCTGCCCTCATCATCACTGGAGTCACCATCACTGAAGATCTCCTCCCACTCGCCTTCGTCTTCCACTTCAACCGTTGTAACTTTGTCTTTACTTCCCTTGCTTGGCTCCTCCTTCTGCTCGTCTTGTGTCTCCTTGCCCTCCTTCTCTTCCTTGTCTCTCCTTTCCTCCTTCTTTTCCTTGCCTCTCTTTTCCTCCTTCTTCTCTTCCTTGTCTCTCCTTTCCTCCTTCTTCTCTTCCTTGTCTCTCCTTTCCTTCTTCTCTCGTCCTTGTCCTTTCCTTCTTCTCTTCCTTGTCTCTCCTTTCCTTCTTCGTTATCCGCTCCCCCCTCAACTCGATTTGGGACCTATTCTTCATCCAGTTTTTGCGATACGTCTCACTAGCGACACCATACTGGATGGTGGGCAGCCTTCGATGGGGATGGTGTGTTCCATGGTGGAGATCGAGCGCTCTCTGATTCTCAACCTCCCTCCCACAGATCCTACATCTCCCCGTTATGGTTGTCTCATGATGATTATTTAGATGTTGCCGATACACCTCCCACGTGTTGTAATACGATGAACAGAAACGGCACTTCATCTGTGAAGCAATCAGGTGGGTAGAAACAAAACAAATATGATCTGGTTAGTCATTTACTCATCATCCTTCCCATATCTAAGTGGAGGCAGTCTAACTCTATGGGGATTGCGTCTCACAGTCTCATCAAGCCAATTCTTGCGGGGGGAACCATCATAGATCTTAAGTCTATTAACGTGTACCACTTTTGGTGCGGTCCTCTGTGACTGTTGGATACGATACACTACTTCAGACAGTTTACTGGTTACAAGGTACGGACCCAGCCACTTCATCATCAACTTAGGTGATAGACCTCTTCTCCTCTGGATACTTTGCAACCAAACCCAGTCACCCTTCTTGAATGTACGCATCACAGTGTTTCTATCATACATCTGTTTCTGCTTAGAAGCTGCTAACTTCAGTTTTGATCTCGCATTCTCGTGTGCATCTTGTAGTGAACATCTTAACCTGTATGCATAATCATCTTTGTCATTTTCATCATCAGGTGTTGGTGATTCTATCGTCAAATCTACAGGAAGAGTGGTTTCCCTTCCCAACATCATCATAGAGGGAGTTTCACCAGTCGACGATTGGATTGACGTTCGATAGGCCATCATAGCGAATGGTATCCTCTCATCCCAGTCTCTCTGATGACGATCAGGGTCAAGTGATGCAGCTAGTGTAGTCGTCAAAGTGCGGTTGAATCGCTCAACGAAGCCATCTCCCTTAGGGTGGTAAGGACAAGTTCGAGTTTTCTTCACTCCTAACAACTTACATACTTCCTTCATCAGTATGGACTCAAAGTTGCGTCCCTGGTCAGTGTGTAACTCTTTGGGTATCCCAAATCGGCAAATGAATTCTTCAACAAAGACCTTAGCAACCGTCACAGCTTCTTGGTTAGGAATGGCAAAGGCTTCAATCCATTTAGTAAAGTAATCTCCGATGACAAGCACATAGACATTCCCTCTATCAGTCTTAGGTAGGGGTCCCATGATATCCATTGCAACACGCTCTAATGGGGCTCCAACTCCATATTGCTGCAAAGGGGCAAGAAGTCTCTTTGGCGGATTCTTCATCATGGCACAAGTGTTGCATTTTCTCACCCACGACCTCACATCACTTGCAAGTCCTACCCAATAATACCTCTGCTGTACCTTATGAAGCAACTTATGTACCCCTAAGTGTCCAGCTGTTGGAGAATTATGCAATTCCATCAAAATCTCTGGTCGTAGTGTACGAGGGAGAACAAGTTTCCAAGTCACATCACTACCATCAACAGACTCCCATTTTCTCATCAATACTCCATCTCGCACTGCCAGTAAATCCCAGTTCACCCAATAGGTTTTCACTGCAGAGGAAAAGGCAGACACTTCTTTCCATTCTGGCTTCACATCATTTGTTTCTTTCCATCTCAACACATGTTTGATGTCAGCATCTTGCTGCTGTGCTCGTCTAATTCTCTCAAACGTCACAGAGGGAAGCAAAGTAATTGCAGCAACTCTCTCTGTCAACTCATCTACATCAAAAGCTGTATTCTCAGCCATCATCCATGAATAACTTGTATCTAAGTAAGAAACAACAACAACAACACTAAAATTCAAATGTCTGAAACTTCAATAACTTCGTAGTTTACTCCACCATTTCAATTAACTACTCGACACGCTTAGTCATCAGTATCTAATTCAATGTCTCTGTTTCCTACACAGGCATCATTTAGGCGGCCGCACTGGGAACAAGGGCGTCTTGACAGTCCGTCAGCATTCATGTGAACTCTTCCAGCGCGATGAACCAAGGTAAGGCGATACTGAGTAACAATCTCTAACCATCTGGCTAGCTGACCTTCAGGATTCTTGAAATTGAGTAACCATGTCAGTGCGCCATGATCTGTTCGAACTTGGACCTCTTGACCGTAGAGATAATGTCGAAAGTGCTTCAGAAAGTGAACAATCGCTAACAGCTCTCGTCTCGTCACGCAGTAGTTTTGTTCTGCCCGACTCAAAGTTCGACTTGCATAGGCTATGACTCTCTCATGCCCATCTTGTGCTTGTGATAACACAGCCCCGATAGCGTACTTGCTTGCATCAGTGTCCATAAGAAATGGTACTCCTTCTCTTGGATAGGCTAGAATTGGGGAGGTTGTTAACTTCTCCTTCAAAGTCTGAAATGCTGTCTCACACTCTGAGCTCCAGTCAAATTTCTTCTCTTTCTGAGTGAGGACATGAAGTGGTCTTGCAATTTCAGCAAAGTCCTTAATGTACCTGCGATAATATGACGCCAGGCCAAGAAAACTTCTGACATCAGTTGTGTTGGCAGGTGTAGGCCACGATTTGATTGATTCTATCTTCTCAGGATCTGTGCGTACTCCGTTATCTGACACAATGTGACCGAGGTAGAGAACTTCTGTCTTGAACAGGTGACATTTCTTGGGTTTCAACTTCAAGTTAGCACTTCTCAGACGATCTAGAACGAGTTTGAGTCTGTCGATCACCTCCTCCACTGATGAGCCGAATACGATAACATCATCCAAGTAAATGAGTAGTATCTTCCAATGAAGTCCTGCCAGCACAGTTTCCATCAATCTCTCAAAAGTAGACGGTGCATTTGATAACCCAAAAGGCATCACTTCAAATTGGTACAGACCTCCAGGCACGACAAAAGCCGACTTCAACTTTGCATCATCATCAAGGGGAACCTGCCAGTAACCAGAGGCTAAGTCTAGTGTGCAGAAATACTTTGCACCATCAAGAGCATCAATCGACTCATCTATTCTTGGAAGGGGAAACGAGTCTTTCACAGTGTGTTTGTTGAGTAGGCGATAATCTACACAAAACCTCTTGGTACCATCTTTCTTATCTACGAGTACAACAGGGGAAGACCACGGGCTGCTTGATGGCTTGATTATGCCTCGTTCCAGCATCTCTTTCACTTGTTTGTCGATTTCATCTTTCAGACCCATAGGCGGACGTCTTGGCCCTTGTCGTAATGGTGCATTACATGTCGTGTGAATGGAGTGATACATCATCGTAGTTCGACCTATGTCATTGTCTCCTCTTGCAAATACGTCTCCATACTCAGCTAACATCTCGGCTATTTTGGCATGCTGTCGCTCATCAATGTTGGCTGTTGCTTCGATATACAAGTCTCTCAGGTGTTTGGGTACATCATCAATCAGTTCATCAGCACTAACTTCAACTCTCTGAACACGGCTTCGTTCATCACTCATACTGGCACAGGAAATAACCTCATTGTCTATCACAACTAACTCCTCTTCACAGTTTATTCTCGCATTGGTGCATTGGAGAAAATCCATCCCCAAAATTCCATCTTGCTCAATATCTGCTACCACTAACTCAACTTCATGTACTCTACTTCCAATCTTCATCTCTACTTCAATCTCTCCATACACTGTAATTGCAGATCCGTTTGCTTGAGAAAGCTGTACTGCAGAATGACACATATTTGCTTGATGCATTGTGCTGACTACATCATGAGAAATTAATGAAATTGTTGCTCCAGTGTCAATTAAGAAATGCAACTGTCTGTCATCAATCATCACGGGAATGAACATAGTGTAACTGACATCACTGATAGTGCAAATCCTAGTTCTGTTACTCTGCTGTTCATCATCTAGTTGTGTGGGCCTGATCGCTGGTAGTTGGGCCGTCCCCTGGCCAACAGGGAAGACCTCCTGTCGTTTCCCTGCTGAGCTCCACGATTTGGGCACTCCCTACTAAAGTGTCCAATCTGCTGGCAAGCAAAACATGTGACAGTAGATCTATCAATCTTTGGTCTCACATCACTCTGTCTCAACACTTCAGTCAACTGTCTGAGAGTAGATTTCAGCTCATCAATTTCATGTCTCATTTTGTCATTCACAGGTGCAGCCTGGGCCTGGTTCTCCACTGTCCTGACGTATCGAGTTGGCCTACATCTCTCGCGAGCTTTCTCTACCTTCAAAAAGGATTCTGTCGCGAGCCCTGCACGGATTGCCTCATCTAAAGTCATTGCATGCGCACGGAATATGCCACTACGAATCTCTGAGTCATCAATTGCTTCTGAGAAATGTCCACGCGCCAGTCTCTCACGTGCATCATTACTCAGTTCAGGGTAAGCTAAGGCAGTCAAATCACGGATGGCTTGGCCGAGTTCTTGCAGAGTCTCATCTTTCCCACGACGCCTCATTCTAAGTTCCATCAAGAAATTTTCAGCATGCTCCCCTGGACCAAATCTATGTTCCAAGTGCTTCACTAAGTCCTTGTAAGAAATGGGTGCACCAGGCGGCAAATTCGACAACACCTTCAAAGCAGGTCCCTGCAAACGAGTCGCCAAATACTGCCCAGCCTCAGAATCAGTCCACGAATTCAACTCTTTGCAAACCTCAAAATGACGGCGATAATCACCCCAAGGCATCTTGCCACTGAACTTGTCGGGAATTACATCCTTGCGATGTACATCTGCAGTTCGCATCATCGTCTCGGTTGGGACATCACTTGCGACATAGCGGGGGTTGGCATCAAACTGACTAGCGGTATATTCGCGTCGTCTTCTTGGCGGGATGCTATCACCATACTCATTCATTCTGACAGCTATCTCTGGATCCGTACCATCAACAGCCCAACTTCTAGTGACTACATCATCGCCCCCACCAGTACCCTCTGTCATCGTCACAGGACTCACTGGACTAGCATCAGTCATGACCGCCTTTTTAGTTTTAGCGTAGAAATGGGGTTTGTGAACGTGTCTCTTACAAACAATCAGGAGCAAGCTCCCCTATGCAACTATTCACCTATGTACTACTCTTTCACCTTAACTCTAACCAACCAGTTCATGAATAGAGTTATAACTTACACTAAGGTGCGAAGTGTGCATTTTTACCACTACTTAATCATCTTACGTGTATTAATACTTTGTTTTATGCACTCATACTCTCCTATACTCCAACCAATTTTAAAAACAGTACTTTAGTACTTTTCTTAACACTCAGAATTTTCAGTCTATTTCAGAGCACAGGTACTACATGAGCCTCTCGACAGACCAGCTGTCCTAACCTCAAACTTCACCACCAATGTCAGCGTAACTTCTTCACATCACTATCCTAGGTCTCACAGCTCCCTGCTGTTCACCTACTACTAACTCACAACTTCAACGTCACTACATTGCCATATCTCCACAACGGCATAAGTTCTCCAAAACTCCATAGATTTGTCATGTAATACCAGTGTTCAAGATAGCGCAATCACCTAGCAAATTCTGTACTTCATTTTTAACCACTAAGTGCTTCTCAGTGTTATAAACCAAAGTACTATTTCCAAAACTAACAACCTGTTTGTAACCACACCGACAATTTTTTTTTTTCTTCTACTGTCCTGATACAAAATTCACTAAGTTAGATATTCTGACTTAGACCTTTGCAATAGACCATCAGACCGCTCACAGAAATATAATTTCTGAAGTAAAAACTTAACCATCACTCCGCTTACCAGAAATTTCAGTCTCTACTAGTGCAGCGTGACTATCCCACTGCTTCCAAAAATTTTATTTCTCAACTAATGCAGCGTGACCATCCCACCGCTGCCACCAAAAATATGTAACGGTATTTGATCCTGACCATGTACCAATTTGGGGTGGCGATCTTAAAAGATTTGTCCTATCTGCCACCAAACAGTAACAAGGCTAGATCTCCGTAACGGTAGCTCAATCAATCAAATCTCATCAACTATCACTCATTCGAAGGTAATGCTGCCACCAGGTTTGTTTAGGTAAACCACGCCTTGCCAACAACATAACTTTCTTATTGTCAGCAGAACTACAGAGAGAGAGGGCGAATAACTAGATTCTATTCATAACAAACACTGACCAATCGGAAAGCTTCTTTTATAAGTGCCTAATCAACTCTGAATGCCACTATCACACTGTATGTGCTATTGGTTGAAAGTGCGTACATGCAAATGAGGTAACTGACTTGACCGCCAAACAGTCCTACTGAGCCATTACTACTAGCACCTGAATGCAGTGAGTCTCGTGATTTTGCACTAAAATCTCCTGTTTCAACAAGACTTCTATGCCAAGTTTCTAACAATCTCATCATTCAAGCATTCAGCATAATATAGGTGAGTTGATAATTTGATATTTAGTGTCTTTGTGCATAATCATGACTGTTAGAGTAGCTAGTGCCTAGTGTAGATATTTAAATACCACGAGTCAGCTGTGCACGTTTCAGTCATTGCACCCAACACTCCAAACAGCGACAAATTCTCCACACGTGTTTCGAGCACACACGCAGTCAGACTGGCATGCTAAACATTCTCGACCACACTCGGGCATAAGTTCAGCAGGCCTAACTGTCGTGTAGATTTCACTTGTAAATTGCGGCATACACATTCTGGCATTCCTACAGTGTATCCAACTACTAGTAATCCCTTCTCTCTCAGTAACTAAGTTCTTATCAAACTAATTACTTCAACTGGCTCGAGCGTCGATGACGGGTTCGTTTGTCCACAGTATATGGACGCGGTCGTGGGATGATGGTCTTGTTCTACACTGCTAAACTACTCTTACTTAGATTATTTCACACATCACAACTGCATCCACAGATCACTAAGCAGACTTTCAGTCAATCATCACACAACGCTTGACTTTCTTCTAAACTTAGTCTGTACAAGCAGGGATTGAATTCACAACAACACTGAACATTTAATTCCAAACTTCAGTACATTGTCGTAAGTGTGGTTACATATTATGTACACTCTTGAATGGTCTGTACACTTTACAATATTGTACAGTTCAAACATTTACACACAGATGCTTTCCATTTTAGAAAATCTGACATTGATACTTATACTCTGTGCCCCAATTCTTATGTTTAATATTACCCATTGGAGAAGTATGAGTGCATTTCTTTACTTACATACTGACTTTATTAAATCACCTTAAGTATTACTAACGCTACACTCATGACTCAGCACAGTGTGAACTTAGATTTTATTAACTTTTGGTTATAGTGTCTTCTACTTAAATTGAATTACCGGTCCTCCACTCTAGATGTTACTAAGCTCGGTTCCTGGCATTTGTCTCCAAAACTAGACTGCAAGCAGTCGTCCTTGGTTTTCTCCTTTATAAAGCACGGCTCAATAAAATACGCAAACAACAAGAATAAATAACACGCGTCTTTCTGCTAGTCTCACGACACTATCCGGATCTCACCCCGCCGGGATTTTAACCAGCACACACTCCACAGATACATTTCTAGGCCCTGTCAACAGTTCCTTGCAAGTTCTGCACTCACTCTGTCGGTGTCAGACCCTGCAACCTAGGTATCTCACTACCCGGTACTCGGTGATAGCATAGACATCAAGTGGGTCACACTCCTACCTATCACTGGTGGGACACAAACACCGCTGTCAAATAACCACCTTCTGACACTAAATTCAGCACTTCGACCGTTACTGTGCACTAGTCAGGCCTGCCCTAGGCACACTCGATTTTGACACTTGTTAAATTTACTACAAGTAATGAGTGAACGGACAGAAACACAAGGAGGGAAGGGGGAGGGGGGGGGGGGAAGAGGAAAGAACAGCAGCTTGCCATGACCACATCATACTAGGACATCAATCGCCAGACTTCAGCTAAGCCCTTGTAGTTTCAGCATCATTGAGACTCAACCTTCAGCTAAAGCATCAAACTTGTCTTTCGTCTCGAACCCAGTCTCTGACACTGCAAACATCACAACTGCTGGCTTGGCATGGTAACATGTCACTCATCAAGCTGTTGAATCTGCCGTCAGTCTTTCACCTCATCAGGGAATAAAAGGGAAAGGGGGGGGGGGGGGGGAGGGGAAGGGGAAGGGAATCTGCCCAACACTCATCACAAACTAAACCTATATCTATAACCTATTCAGTCTTCAAATGCAAAAAGCACTACTATGGTACCACCTCATGTCTTCATAAGATGTTGAACTACAATCCACTGCACATCACATTATGATCATAAAAATATTCTAAGTTCACACTGCTGCAAAAATGTCTAAGTGCTATCACCATAGAATATTCTAAGTTGCCACACTTCTGAAAATGCCTAAGTGCCATTGTCATAGAATAGCCTGAGTTCACACTTTCCTGAAAATGTCAAAGTGCTATCACCTCAAAATATTCTGAGTTAACACTCTGAAAATGTCAAAGTTCCTTCCTCATGAAATATTCTAAGTTCTCACTTCTCTGAAAAATGTCTAAGTTCTGACCATGTCAAAAATTTCTAAGTCATACTTCTCTGAAAATGACTAAGTGCTGACACAATGAAATATTCTAAGTTCACACTTCCCTTGAATAATATCTAAGTGCTGACACTGTCAAATATTTCTAAGTCACACTTCTCCGAGAATGACTAAGTGCTGACACCATAAAAATATTCTAAGTTCACACTTCCCTGAGAAATTTCTAAGTGCTGCAACTGTCAAATATTTCTAAGTCACACTTCTCTGAAAATGACTAAGTGCTGACTATTGACACCATAAAATATTCTAAGTTCACACTTCTCTGCAAAATGTCTAAGTCTCAACGAGTGTCTCATACAAGAGCAGAACTAACAGTTAGATTCTAGACAACACTAACTAGAACCCTAACGCAGTTTAAATTCCAAACACCAGTTACCAATCTGGGTAACATTCTAACAACTAACTGGATAAGAACTTGGGTAACACAATAATTAGAGTGAGTCTATCCTAGGAGACATCGTTCATGACCCCCTATCCCAGGGTCCCAGACCCTGCTTTCCATCATCACCATCTCTCTGTTTAGCAAAGGAAAATGACAACCTCTCTTAATAAATTTGCCTAAGAGACTGTGAGCATGTAAGAAAATATTCTCAAACAATTGGTACACCATACTTATCCCTACTCTATTGAGAAGCAGAGTTTATTTTCGCCTAAGTCAATGGGAAAGAAACCCTAAATTCACTATCCATCTTGTCAATAGAATTGTTTCCAATTTCCCTAACTAGGAAGACCATCACAAATATTTTCTAAGTATTTTTTTATATCCTCATATCTCAGTTTATAAGTTCTAACAATGCTAACAACAATTCAGGGACTTAGAGAATTTTAGACTTACAATTGCTCTAACTTAGCCTCAAGACTGTATCAGATCACAATTGTACTTGTAGCATCAACAAAGCATCAAGGATGTACGGAGTCAAGATCTTCATAAGATTTCTCAGCCAGGGTAAAATTTCAAGCTTCCCGGGCCCCTTTTATACCCCTTGACCCTGAGCTCTAAAGTGCAGACAATACGCCTCTGAACGCTGATTGGCTAAAAGTTTCTACGTCACGCACAGCGGTAAATTCGATTGGGAAGTACACTGCAGCGACCATTGTTCGCCGGGGAATTAACCTGGATACAACAAAAATTACACTTTCATCTTTGGACATTACACTTCCAGAACAAATTCTGGCTATTCACCAACTTATTTCTCTCAAGCATAAAAGGTAAGCAATGAGATTACACATTTCTTAACGCCATTTCTCGTACGTGAATATGCTCGATCTTACCCCAGTCCCACATGTACTATTCTATGTTTTCTGACTGAGCTATAATTAGCACACAGGATTCACCGTTGCCGATTTATTTTAGACATGTCAGTAAAACCACATAGTCTCATTTTATACTTGTAAAAAACATTCAAATGACTTAAGTTTCTTCCAAAATTTGATCTTGTATACCAAAAAGATCTACAAGAGCCAAAATCTATGTCATCAATTCTGAATTCGTCCGTTAACATTCTGTGATACGGTAACTACGATATACGCTGTGCAAATGTCTATGTAGCCTAGCTAGCGTCTACACATTGTCATTTACGTGTGCATCCTGCTACTACAGTGCTAGTCTTCTATCATCACTGTTCACTGTTTATTACACATATTCTTCAATAAAATCTTCTTTACTGTGATATTCATTTTGTGTAAAATGCCTAAATTTTGTTGTTTTGTATTTCTCAGAATTTTATTCACATTCCAATGTTCACCGTTAGCAATTTTGAGATAATTACCAACACATTGCCTGTATCCAAAGACAATATCAACATTGCTGTTCTCATTATGTACTACATGTATTGTATTGTATTATATTTATTTATTTATTTATTTATTTATTTTTTTTTTTTTTTTTTGGGGGGGGGGAATAACAGCATTTTCCTCACACTATATATATATATATATACATATACATATATATATATATATATATATATATATTCATTCATTCATTCATTTATTTTATTTCCACACGGTCACTTGTTTCAGCCACAGGCTGTTCTTCAACAAGTATCTTAAATGCATCTTAATAAAAAACAGTTACATCACGTAATACAAAAACATCATACACGTTTGTCATAATACGCAAAATCATACTGAAGAAGAGGAAGAAGAAGAGGAAGAAGAAGAAGAAGAAGAAGAAGAAGAAGAAGAAGAAACACACACTTGAGCTTACAGGCTACATATCACATTCTACATATTCCCAACTTCCCCCCCCCCCCCCGACACAAAATCTATACATGTTTGGACTTTTACGTCTGATTAAACAAACAAATATACACACAACATATGACTCCATCACTGAAACAGTCTCGTTAATAAAAAAAACTATATATTCAATTTAAATCTAAAGGACATTTCTTTCAGATTCCTAGGCAATCGATTCCATTTTTTAATTCCTCGAAATGAAAAACTCCGTTTCTTAATATTAGTTCGTGGTTTAAATAACTCAAAGCATTTATACACATTTCTTAAACCATAATAATACTCTTTAAAAACACAATGTTTTAAAAATTCTCCCGGCATCATGTTATATGCAATCTTATACATCATATACAAAATTTGCTTATTTCTTCTATCAGAAAGATTATCAATTATTGTGTGTGTGTGTCTATCCGTATGTATCACATTGTATGCATACTAGTACTATTTGATACGTCGTGAAAAAAAAAAAAAACTACATGTATTATAACCGAACTACATGCATGCTCGAAGTCGCTTCTCTGTCTTACCTAATGCACTAACGACGCATTATAAACAGTCCAGGGTAACTATGATTTTTATGATTGTCATAAAAAAATACAAAACCATTATATGGTCCAATGTCATACCAATACCAATGTTTATGTAATACACAGATGACACCGATGAATAACCATCACAATGATGATTTTATTATTTGTAATAACATACTATAGAAGAGTTGTTTTGGTTTATCAATTAAAAAACGTACAAAACGAAAATACGGAGTGAAAACTCATGTGATACAAAACCGAGGGTAAAAACAAAAATCGTAAAAACCACAACGCAACAAACTGAAAGCGTACAAATAAATGGCTAACATTGGGGAAAAACGATACGTATCAGAAATAGCATCAAATCCTGATGTAACAGAAATTAGAGTTAAGAATATCAAAATGAAAATATATTTCAGTAAAAACATATTGATGACACCTAAAAATCTATGATACACATAGTTGATTGCACATTTGTATTTTAAGAAATTTGTCCACTGTCTTCGACAAACACTGAAAAAAAAAAACTCTTGTAAAAAGGATAATTAAAACCACATGGTAAGCACTCAGACTAATACTGAGCACTAACGTGGAAACTGTGTAGTTGTATTATGCAGCATATATCAGTAAAATGCACTATCAAAATTCTACGGTGGTAAGATTAAAAACAGGTTCTGATTTTGTCTTTGAAACTTTGCAGTGTTTTTGCAGTTCAAACAAGATTTGATTGTTTGTTCTAAATGGTTGGAACTATAAAAGAGAGCCATCTTCTTCCTTTTTTTTTTAGTTTACTTTTGCTGCCGCGGTTGAGATGAACAGTAGGTTTAGTGAGGAATAGCAGTTAACACAGTACAAATTTATGTAGAACGTTTACTGGCAAGATCACACAAATAGTATGGAGTTAAATCATTTAATATCTTTAACACAGTAATAATACTAATTCTGATATCAACGAGTTGCTAATTGCTTCCTCCGACTAAATTCGTGTAATCATTTCCAACAATAATGAAGAATTGCCCGTCTCCAATAGAACTTCAATCATGGTCCATGAACTGTAAGCCTGTCATTAGTCCGAAGCCAACCAGCATGCACACAACCATTAGCAGAGACTTGTTATCGGCATGCTCAGGACTGCTGTCCCGCAGGATCTCGAAGAAGATGATAAAGAGAATTGTACCACAGGCTATGCTCTGCAGTACACCGTTTGCCATCATAGCCTCCGGTGTGTTTTCTGGAATCACCATGCCAACAGCAATGCCAATGGGTGACATCAAAGCCAGTAGGGTGACGTACAGTACTATATTCCGAACTTTCGTCTTGTGAAGAACACTGAGTGAGAAGCTGAAAACGAGGACACACTTGTGGAGAATGACGCCAATAAAAACCTGGATGACTCCAGAACGCGTGTCCTGCAAGCCGATTGCCATGCCCTCAAATAAAGAATGTAAGCTTAGCGCCATTAAGAACACAATGGACCCGATGAGAGATTTTGGGAGAATAGGATCATCATTTTGCTTATCGTTATTGGGGTCGTGACTGCGATCATGCGAGGCATTCGCGGTAGAGCTGTAGGAGCTATACAGCAATCTCTTTCTCTCACCCTCATGTAGAGCATCAACATCACCTGTTGATTGAGTCGCGTCGTTAGGATCGACGACGACGTTAGATTGCGGGGACGATCCGTACATCCTATGTGCTAGGAGCTCCGTAATGAAAACCAAGAAAAATCCCATGGCTACCAAAAATTCTGCAAATGGGAAGTCTTCTTCGATGCCTTTCTCCGAGAAGGCATCATCCAAAGTCTCTACAGCTTCAGGGAGCATGTGAAGGAGTAAGGTAGCTAGAAAGACACCGCCGGCAAAGTTGTTACACAGGGCGACGATATTCTGTGTAAGGCTAGAACGACGAACGAGGCATACCAGTGGAATCAATCCAAAAATGAGGGTAGCCACGAAGAGGCCGACCAGCACGCCTATCTTGACCGCCTTCGTCTCATCCATCTTTGCGCTCCACGTTCCTGTAGATCACCTGGTACACATCCGCCGCTTAATCTGCAATGTAAAAAACGAAAAAAAAAATCAAATAAGAAATCATTTAAAGATCCGGCAGCCTGGTTGGTATACGCGTTTATTTTCTTTTGCCACCAAACTTTTCAAAGCACCGACACTATTATACGCTATAGTTGTCGATAAACAATCAGATATCGAGGAAGAGGGATTTGCGGAACACCATGTGTATAGATCTTAAAAAGATTGTTGATTGGAGAAAGAAGACCTTAACAAAGGAGATTGAAGGAGGGAAGCGCCATAGCTATATAAAGTGTAAAGAAGGCTAATAGTGACAGCCGAATGGCAGCGGTTAGCTGGAAGTTTAGGTTGCACTAATGGAGACGGGGGAATATAGGAGACAAGGTTCTCAATTGCTTACCAACTTGGTTTTCTCTCGCTTCGTTCGGAATTCACATCTTCATCACTTCTCTCTCTTATCTCTATGATTTTCCAACCTTCTTCTTTCCCCTCTCCTCCGTCATTTTTTTTATTCCTCTTTCTACTGACTTCTGAACCCTTTACCTGGTTCTCACTTTATTTCCTTATACAACTGTCCTTTCACGAATACACATGTTAGCACACACCTCTCTTCCTCATTAACGTCATCGCGCAAACTTTCAAACAAGACATAATCAGATGTTGGTCGTCATGTTGCCACTGCCAACATGCTTCAGTCATTCTTATTCACATTTCTTTTAATGGAACGTCAATAGCTAAGTGACACCAAACGAATACTGATGAGTATACAACAAGGCGGCGTGGAGATTTTATCCCCCTTGTCAGTATATTTCAACACGCATTGGACAGGCACAGGTAGATCGTTGCGACACACCTTCTTCAAATGAACAGAAAAAGATCGTTTGTACAAATAGGGCATGTTGGTTTTTGAATTCACTGAGATCAGCATATGTGATGTATAGTGATTACTTTTTTAATGATAACTAATCCTCATAGCAAAATACTGTTAATACATTTAATGCAAAATAATGAAACGGATGTTTTCTCCTAGTTGATGGACCATTCTCAGGGGCGGATACAGGAGTTCCGTAAAGAGGTGGCGCCTTTACAAAATTAAGGGGGGGGGGGGGGGTGCCCGGTGCGCTCTCCTCTGGATCCGCCACTGACTGAGTATTTCTGGTCCCCTGATCTTTGCCAGGCAAGTTCGTCTTTTGTTTGAACATGACTGCTGAATTCCGTAACTGTTGGCAAGCTTATGCATTTTGTCGCTTTGAAAAACGAGCAAAGTGCCTGACCGACAAAGAAAAAAAAAAGGTAATTTTGAAGCCTTTTGCATGCACATGAGCTCACTTCGAACTGTATCATGAAATATAGATATCTTAGATTGAAAACTGATGGTTAAGACATGATCACTCTTGTGACCTCATCGTGTCGTAGTGAAAAGAAGCATGATAGTTAAGTTGACGTATGAATAACTCCCAGATTATGACTTTAATCTATCACTCAAAAGGCTTTCATAGTCTTTACTGTGTGTTTACGTCGTCACAAGAGTTTTCTATTTTCTTACATAAAATGATATAGGTATACAGCGTAAACAAGTGATTCGTATATAAAGATTTTTTATAAAATATCAAGTTTATCAATATAGCTTAATTCTTCAAGCACTTGTTTTAGATCAGGGAGGTAGTCTCACCTCCCTATTTAAATGCACTTCCCAAAGGTATTTCATTCATCCAGTCAGACATTCTCATACTATAGTATGCTTGTCTGGCCGATCACGCTGTTATGCCTGAGCCAAATGCCCTGCCTAGAGACCTTGCCCCGACAACGTCGGGACAACCTCCGGCAATAAAACCGAGGAGTAAGCAAGGGGTACTGTTTTAATAGCTTTTCATGCACGCAGGGGATGTGCATGCACGTGATCGAGGAGAGGCGTGTCATTCTATTTTGACTATTGTGCATGCGTGCTGATTGTATCGAGGGAATGTTGCCACGAGATCGTTTTAACATAAGGGTTGTCAGGGTAATGTCGGGGTAATAGAATTTGGCAAAAGTTACCGTGACAACGTCCGAGCAACATATTGCGGGGACCGTTTAAACAGGCAGGGTTTAAAGAAAAGAAGAAGAAGAAGAAGAAGAAGAAGAAGAAGAAGAAGAAGAAAAGAATATTGTCAGGACGTTGTCGCAGTAACTCTGGTTTGAAAGGCTCTGTTAAAATGGGTCTTTACTGTAACTCTGGCCTTGTTCAGACATACTGCATTCTTTTCTGTACCAATCTTATTATGTTCTTGCCGGGATCAATCTTACTGTATGCCCTGCTTGGGGCTCTTTACCAACTGCAAACTAGTGGGTTCTTTGTAAAGTCAGTGAGAGTTTCAGAATTTCTATGGAAACAATGAAACTAACAAGGGTAATTTGTATGGTTGCATTTCGTTATTCGGAACGCTCCTTCATCCGAAAATGAAATAGGATTCGTTACTCAGGAGGTACGTTAATCTGAAAAAAAAAAATACTGTTCCTTATTTCAAAGGTTCGTGAATCCAAAAATGAAAATAAGATTGGCCATTCTGAAGGTTCATTAATCCGAAAATGGAAAAAAGTTTGGTTATTTTAAAGGTGCGTTAATCTTTTCCATGTACTCCCTTCTTCTCTCTCTTCCTCCTCCTTTCCACTTCTATTGTCCTTTCTGACTTTATTTCTTTTTTCTGCAAGACGTGTGACCTTTTGCTTGCTTGTACCCTATTTGGTTTTCTAAATTTGTTATGACTTCATTATAGTTTTATCGTCAAAAACTTTGAGCTCAGTATGCCAATATTTTTTCATG
Source organism: Diadema antillarum (assembly GCF_040938485.1). Classification (NCBI taxonomy): domain Eukaryota; kingdom Metazoa; phylum Echinodermata; class Echinoidea; order Diadematoida; family Diadematidae; genus Diadema; species Diadema antillarum. The sequence goes on along the minus strand of NW_027270976.1, from coordinate 509,725 downwards.
TGCGCTTACATCATTTTCTGGTTGTTGTTGGTTTTTTTTATTTAGGCTTACTATGTGTAATTAATGTTATTGACTGTGGTTGTACATCAAACTGTAAATCCATTTCTTTACTTATGCATGACAACAAATTATTTAAATCGAAATAAGGTTCGTGTAGCGTTATCTCGCACTCAAGCGAGCCTTCTACACAGAAGTGGTTAAGATTCAGTCCAAACGCACGCGTGCACCAATCAGACTCTCCACTCGACGAGCCCAATGATCACAGGCACCAATTTCTTTACTATTCAAACACTAATAGCATCTTTATTGGCATTCTTCTTTAGCAGCGTCGAGCTGGCATGTGTAAGCATCAGCTGCACATAAGCGTGGTTCACTGCAAGTGAACAGAAAAATACAATACAAATACATAATAACGTTTGCATTCTTTGTACTCTGTTACAATTCTTTGTTTCTTCTTCAATTCAACTAATTCTGTTACCTTATTTAACAGTGCACATACAATTTGCGCAGTATATACATAGCCTAAATACTCCTGGCTCAACTGAGTCAGTGTATTCTTTCACTAACATCGAAACTTGCAAGCTTCTTCCAGCATTGCATAAATTAGATAACAACTTCCACAGTACACTACATTTAGTGCAATAAAGAAGGAAATGGAGGATTAATTGGAAGAGAGAGAGAGAGAGAGAGAAGGCTGAAGCAAGGTACAGAACATAGGAGGAGAGGCAAAACTGTGATAAAACAAAGAGCCTGTTCGTTCAGACCTCTTTTCGTAGTGAGCTAATCCCTTCCTGCTCTGCTACAAACCCAAACATTGGAAGAGGCACATACAATCAAGATGCTCCTAAACAACTTCTGTAGGAGGTGCACTATTCTACATCACAGACCCGTAACACGATAGAAAGGTAAAATTCGCCTTTTTCTTCACTACATCTGAGCTTATATGCTCATAGAAAATATACAGTGCATAATGAAGAATCATTTCATTATACCACAACTACGTCGTAAGTTAAATTGTAAGATATATGCCATCTACCCAACTCCACAAGCAAAGTATGCTGCAACTGGGTCTGAAAAGCTAAACTAATCTCGATTTATGTACAGAGGGTTTTACTGCCTCTTGGCTGGACAATGACATTGTCCACCTACACTGCCCCCATACACCTGAACTTGTATCAAACTTTGGGCATCGTATTCTCTTTGTTCTTACAGCATGCTATATACAATACACTGTGACTCATACTGTCATGTTCACACACAAGGTAAAAAGCTGAGATTACAGCTAGGAGCTGTTCACACAGCACTTGTTATATACTGCACTCTGCTCCTGCAAGCCAATTCACATTTCATATAGTATCCGGAGCAAACTTACATCTACAGTAGGACACTTCATTGCAACAATATAAGACATATCATAGCTTTTGATTCTGCCTATATATCTGCAAACAGATATAGCAGCTAAATCACTCATATACTCAATCAATATTTACTAGAGAAAGGTTGAACAAATCATATCAATCTGCGAGATGTCTTTCTTCTTATTTTCTCCTCTGCTATGTAACCTTTCTGTGCATGAGGAACACAGATACTATATACAGACAATAATATTGACTAAATTATAACATTTGATGTTTCGTGCAACTGCCTTTGATCAGCCACATCTCAAATATATAGAAATTTGGACAGAGTTATAACTTACCGACTGTTATCCGTCCCTGACTTCACAGACTTTTTCACTACACATCTCTGCTGGGGTGCAAGTGGTCCTTGCCTCACAAAGGATGATGTGCCAACTGCTGGTGTGGCACAATGTTACCCCTCTCCTCAGAGGGATTATCTAAGGGATTTGGGGGTGCCATACCTATTTAAACACAGTACTTTTCTTGAGGGCGACCAAGGGGTGGGACCCCTATTTGGTAACTGATTTTCATGGAAATAATACTTCCTGCCGCTACAGTTCGTAATTACGAAAGTTCGTTGGGATGCACCTTTCTCTCATTTTTAGATTAAGGAACCTTTAATTTTCTGATGAATGAACTTTTGGATTAACGAATCTTCGGAACAACGCAACAAGTTCGGATCAGCGATCCCTATTCCAATAACGTGTGTTTCGGAATAACGATCACCTTATTTCATTTTCGGATTAACAAACCTTCGGCTTGGCTCTAGCAAAGCCAGTACGAAGCTCTCCTATAGACTTTATACATAAATGCAAGTGAGTTCACATTGCCTTTTTGTGTATGTGTTATAATCGTGAACTTCTGACCTGTGTAACGTCGTATCATATTACATGGAATGAAGAAATACTTAACCATACGAGAAGAATACTGTGAAATTGCGATGAAAATAAATGGGGGTCTATATTCTAGGTCTAGCACAGCGCAACCCGTGAGTTCAAATTCAGTTCCACCGCGTCCATGATTTGGAATACATTTTGCCAAGGGAAATATCATCAAACTGCAAAGGATTCTCTTTGAGTTCCTCGGAAATAATTCTATGGTGAGTAAGCGAGTGTGTGTATGTATGTTTAAACAGATAGTCATCCCACACTTAGTACAGACACTACTCTTTTTAACAGATACTGACCTCTGTCAGTTATTCACACTTCTTATTGTCTTAGTGGACTCAAATATGAGCGTAGCTTTCAAATATCATTCAAATGATTCCTTTTAAAGGGGGAATCCAGTCCAAATATGAGTTAGTCTGATAAGAAAGAGTAAAATATTATGAGTTCAATGGTATAAATTTGATCGAAATCGCATGAAAAATAAGGAAGTTATGACATTTTTAAGTTTCGTTATTTTTTGGGAGAAACAGTGCTTGAACGGTCAATATGAATATGCAAATGGCAAAGTGAGCATGTCATTCCCTCACAATCATTCATACTTAAATCATAACAATATCTCAGGTTGAACACGAAAGATAAACAATATACTACACTCATGTTCAACTGAGATCTCAAATAACAACCTGATGTAGATTTATTTCCCAACTACAGCTTCTAGCAGGCAAAGCTTGGAAATTGGTCTTTTCAGGAATCTAGATCAACCTTGATTTCTACCTGGCGGACTAACCCGTCCTTCCCTGGGAACACCTCGACTACCTTTCCAAGCGGCCACTGTCCCCTCGGAGCATTGTCATCTGCCACAAGGACTAAGTCATTTATGGCCAAATTCCTACGTGGAGTCAGCCATTTCTGTCTTTCTTGTAGCAAAGGCAAGTACTCTGCTTGCCATCTCCGCCAGAAGGCCGACGCCAAGTACTGAACATGTTTCCACCTGTGCCTCCCAACTCAAATTTCGCCTGCATAGGTTCTGAAGGAGTATTTTTGCCGGAAGCACGAATGGAGCCAGAAAACCCAAAGGATCGTAGAGAGAACTTGCAACAGACAAGATCCCACGTCTTGTCACCGGCTTGTCCTTTACCTGAACCTCAAACTTGAAGGAGTCTGTTTGCACATCCCACAATATGCCTAATGTGCGCTCCACAGGCATCTCTTCCAAGTCTAGACTCAAGACTGAAGCTGCCCTATCAGCCTCTGGAATTGTGGTCAACACGTCACGATCATTGCTGATCCACTTCCTCAAGTGGAATCCACCCTTGGCAAGCAAACTTCTCAATCCTTGCACAAGACTCTCAGCTGCCTCCTTCGATTCGACAGATTTCAGGCAATCATCGACATAGAAATTTCTCTGGATAGTTTTGATTACCTCTTCATCATAATCACCCTTGTTATCAGCTGCAGTCTTTCTCAACGCGAAGCCAGCACAGCTTGGTGACGATGTCGCACCAAAGGTGTGCACAGTCATGCGATACTCCTGGGGATCCTGCTGTAGGTCACCGTCTGTCCACCACAGAAATCGAAGGGCATTTCTGTCCTTCGTCGACACCTTGACCTGATGAAACATGGATTCTATGTCACCCATGACAGCGACATGATCCTGCCGAAATCTCATCAAAACACCTGCAAGATTGTTAGTTAAGTCTGGACCTTGTAGCAACTGCTCATTGAGAGATGTACCACCAAACCTAGCCGCACAATCAAACACTACTCTAGCCTTACCCGGCTTGTGTGGGTGGAAAACTGGATGGTGTGGAAGATACCACACCACATCCTCTGACTCTACTTCAGACTCTGGTGATGTTGCCTCAGTCTCAACAATCTCAGCGTAACCCTTGTCTATGTACTCTGACATAGTAGATGTGTATTTCTCACGGAGGACATCATCTCTCTCAAGCTTCCTCTTGAGATACCTGAGTCTAGCCTCTGCAAGGCCCCTGTTGTTCGGAAGACTCGGAGGACAAGATCGCCATGGCAAACCAATCTCATAGTGACCATCACTGAGCATGGCACTATTCTGTATCATGGAGAGAGCTCTCTTATCTTCTACAGAGTCACCCACCTTATTGTCTAGAAGATATGCACCGAAGTCCGCCTCCCAAAACTGCTTGAGCTGATCTTGCAGTGGGTCTGGCTGCAGCTGAGTGAAATTTACACTCACATGTTGTGATCTCTGCTGAGAAGATGTTGGCCCGAAGAGAGTCCAACCAAGTGGCGTGCGAACGGCGTACGGCTCTTTCCTTTCTCCACGCCTCTGCTCCAGTACCCAGAATGCTTCAGGAGTATCTGCTCCTATCAGAATCTGCACCTGTTTTCTTTCAATTGATGGCAAGTGTAAGTCTTCAAGATGTGGCCACTGCTTCACATCTTGACTACATGGGAATGAGGAGGTAGATATGGGAAGGCAATCAACAGTCCATACATGAGGTAAGTTAATAACATCATCCTCGTCAACACCATTTACAGAGAGACTTACTTCCATCCCTTTCTTTGACGAAGCCTGCTGATTGACTGTAGTTAACTGAAAATCTACTTCCTTCCCAGCTAACCCTAACTCATCTGCTAGACCTTTGCTACATAGCGTGACGTCACTACCTTCATCTAGCAATGCCCACGTTGTTGCGCTTCGCCCATTACCTTCTACCCTAACAGGCACTACTCGCAAACGTACGTTCTGTCTGAAAGCATGAGCGCTGTATGTCTGACCACCCCTGTTCCCTACTTCATCAGTAGCAACTGGACCATCCTGATTCTGAACACCCTGCTTGGTATTAGCAGCGTTTTGAGGCTCAATTACATTCTGCCTATTAGCCTGGCTTTGTCTCATTTCTCGATCAGGAGGATGAAGCAGTGAGATATGCCTTTTTTCACATCCCTTGATCTGGCATGCTGGCTTTGCGAGACAGCCGACGGCCATGTGCATTGGCTGCATGCAGTTATCACACAACTTTGCCTGTCTCGTAAATGCCTTCCTTTCTTCAAAGGACTTCTTCTTGAACACTGGGCAGAATAGTAGGTCATGACTGCCCTGGCAACACTGACATCTTCTCTCCATTTTCTTTTCACTCCTAGCCGAGGATGGAGGTGTAAATTTGCTACCAGATCCCTGTGTAGCAAACGACATCATCTCGTTGCTCGCCTTTGGTTTTGGAGATTTGATGCTTGCGTTTGGCTTTAATGCCTTTCCAATATTTTGACCAAACATATTGGTGGCAAGCTTTGCAGACTCTTCTACAAATGTAGTCATGACTTCAAAGTTGGGAACAACCCCCCTGCACATCATTGAGTGCGCCCTCTTTGCCCACTCTGCTTGCAGATGTAGTGGGAGCAACTGTTGGATACTTAGAAGGTTATCTGAGCTATTCATGTCAGCCCCATACCCCCTTTGAGACAACACCATGTGACACCGTTTCATGTCACGTGCCAAATCCCACAATGCATCACCGTCATTAGGTCTGATTTGTTGCCGAGACAGCACCTTTTTCATGTGGGCGTGGCTCACTTGGTACGACTGCCCAAACTGATCTGCTAGTATTTCCCTAGCCTTTTGGTACCCTTCGTTACCCAAGAAAGTACAGTTTTCAATACTCTCCTTGGCCTTTCCTCTACAGTACTGAATCAAATATGTCAACTTGACTCTCTCATCACTCGTTTTGGAGGCTACGGTAGTCTCAAACTGATTGATAAATCCCCAGTACTCTAGTGGATTACCGTCAAACACTGCTATTTCTGGTTTAGGCATGTTTAAAGCAAAATCGATTGCCTGGAACAATTGATTTACGGGAGCAATACCGGCCCCAGTTACATCATCATTTCTCTCTTTCTGAAACCACTCAGGAGCACTGGGATTCAAGCCCGAGCTATCACTGACTTTGTTAGCATTCTCAGGATTAGATGTTTCCCTATCGTGACTAACTGTCTCCCTCTTTACATCATGACCCCCTGATTGGCCTACCTTTACTTCCCTCACAGGGCTACTATGAGACATGTCATATTTAAATTGTACTGAGTCCACCTGAGGTGCGTCGTCATCACTCTCCTCCTCGAGGATCTGCAGCTCCACCTCGGCAGCCTCTATTTCGTTGTCAGCCTCCATCGCCGCTATCTCTTGCTGAAGTTTAAGCTCCTGTTCCCTCAGCTGTTGAGCTCGATGAAGCTGCTCTCTCTTCAGTCGTGCTACAGCTGCCTTGGCCCTAGCTTCCCTCAGCCTTGCCGACGATGAACTGGAGTTCGACCTCTTCGATGACCTGATGCTCGATGACGTCGATGAGCGGACCGATGTCGCAGATGAATGGACCGATGCCCTGTCGTCATCCTTATCAGCACCTCGATGTCCTGCCGCCTTCTCCAGCCAGCCTTGTAGCCTAGTGTTGAACTCTTCTTTATTGTTGACGCTGGCATTGAACTTTGCTTCTGCGGTTTCTGCTTCAGCTCCAGACAGTGTGCTATGATATTGGCGGTACTTTTCTTCATACTGCACAAATACCCCTATCAACTTCTGGTACTTTTCATTCACCGCATCTTTATTTCCAAAGTCAGCCATCAACACTTCGAGCTCCTTGTATAGCCTCGACAGCCATCCCTGGTGTGCTGACCATGACTGTTTCAGCGATTGAGTTGCCGCATCATCCATCTCGTAGTCGTAAACAGCAAGTCGTGAACTTATTCTATGTAGCGTTATCTCGCACTCAAGCGAGCCTTCTACACAGAAGTGGTTAAGATTCAGTCCAAACGCACGCGTGCACCAATCAGACTCTCCACTCGACGAGCCCAATGATCACAGGCACCAATTTCTTTACTATTCAAACACTAATAGCATCTTTATTGGCATTCTTCTTTAGCAGCGTCGAGCTGGCATGTGTAAGCATCAGCTGCACATAAGCGTGGTTCACTGCAAGTGAACAGAAAAATACAATACAAATACATAATAACGTTTGCATTCTTTGTACTCTGTTACAATTCTTTGTTTCTTCTTCAATTCAACTAATTCTGTTACCTTATTTAACAGTGCACATACAATTTGCGCAGTATATACATAGCCTAAATACTCCTGGCTCAACTGAGTCAGTGTATTCTTTCACTAACATCGAAACTTGCAAGCTTCTTCCAGCATTGCATAAATTAGATAACAACTTCCACAGTACACTACATTTAGTGCAATAAAGAAGGAAATGGAGGATTAATTGGAAGAGAGAGAGAGAGAGAGAGAAGGCTGAAGCAAGGTACAGAACATAGGAGGAGAGGCAAAACTGTGATAAAACAAAGAGCCTGTTCGTTCAGACCTCTTTTCGTAGTGAGCTAATCCCTTCCTGCTCTGCTACAAACCCAAACATTGGAAGAGGCACATACAATCAAGATGCTCCTAAACAACTTCTGTAGGAGGTGCACTATTCTACATCACAGACCCGTAACACGATAGAAAGGTAAAATTCGCCTTTTTCTTCACTACATCTGAGCTTATATGCTCATAGAAAATATACAGTGCATAATGAAGAATCATTTCATTATACCACAACTACGTCGTAAGTTAAATTGTAAGATATATGCCATCTACCCAACTCCACAAGCAAAGTATGCTGCAACTGGGTCTGAAAAGCTAAACTAATCTCGATTTATGTACAGAGGGTTTTACTGCCTCTTGGCTGGACAATGACATTGTCCACCTACACTGCCCCCATACACCTGAACTTGTATCAAACTTTGGGCATCGTATTCTCTTTGTTCTTACAGCATGCTATATACAATACACTGTGACTCATACTGTCATGTTCACACACAAGGTAAAAAGCTGAGATTACAGCTAGGAGCTGTTCACACAGCACTTGTTATATACTGCACTCTGCTCCTGCAAGCCAATTCACATTTCATATAGTATCCGGAGCAAACTTACATCTACAGTAGGACACTTCATTGCAACAATATAAGACATATCATAGCTTTTGATTCTGCCTATATATCTGCAAACAGATATAGCAGCTAAATCACTCATATACTCAATCAATATTTACTAGAGAAAGGTTGAACAAATCATATCAATCTGCGAGATGTCTTTCTTCTTATTTTCTCCTCTGCTATGTAACCTTTCTGTGCATGAGGAACACAGATACTATATACAGACAATAATATTGACTAAATTATAACATTTGATGTTTCGTGCAACTGCCTTTGATCAGCCACATCTCAAATATATAGAAATTTGGACAGAGTTATAACTTACCGACTGTTATCCGTCCCTGACTTCACAGACTTTTTCACTACACATCTCTGCTGGGGTGCAAGTGGTCCTTGCCTCACAAAGGATGATGTGCCAACTGCTGGTGTGGCACAATGTTACCCCTCTCCTCAGAGGGATTATCTAAGGGATTTGGGGGTGCCATACCTATTTAAACACAGTACTTTTCTTGAGGGCGACCAAGGGGTGGGACCCCTATTTGGTAACTGATTTTCATGGAAATAATACTTCCTGCCGCTACAGTTCGTAATTACGAAAGTTCGTTGGGATGCACCTTTCTCTCATTTTTAGATTAAGGAACCTTTAATTTTCTGATGAATGAACTTTTGGATTAACGAATCTTCGGAACAACGCAACAAGTTCGGATCAGCGATCCCTATTCCAATAACGTGTGTTTCGGAATAACGATCACCTTATTTCATTTTCGGATTAACAAACCTTCGGCTTGGCTCTAGCAAAGCCAGTACGAAGCTCTCCTATAGACTTTATACATAAATGCAAGTGAGTTCACATTGCCTTTTTGTGTATGTGTTATAATCGTGAACTTCTGACCTGTGTAACGTCGTATCATATTACATGGAATGAAGAAATACTTAACCATACGAGAAGAATACTGTGAAATTGCGATGAAAATAAATGGGGGTCTATATTCTAGGTCTAGCACAGCGCAACCCGTGAGTTCAAATTCAGTTCCACCGCGTCCATGATTTGGAATACATTTTGCCAAGGGAAATATCATCAAACTGCAAAGGATTCTCTTTGAGTTCCTCGGAAATAATTCTATGGTGAGTAAGCGAGTGTGTGTATGTATGTTTAAACAGATAGTCATCCCACACTTAGTACAGACACTACTCTTTTTAACAGATACTGACCTCTGTCAGTTATTCACACTTCTTATTGTCTTAGTGGACTCAAATATGAGCGTAGCTTTCAAATATCATTCAAATGATTCCTTTTAAAGGGGGAATCCAGTCCAAATATGAGTTAGTCTGATAAGAAAGAGTAAAATATTATGAGTTCAATGGTATAAATTTGATCGAAATCGCATGAAAAATAAGGAAGTTATGACATTTTTAAGTTTCGTTATTTTTTGGGAGAAACAGTGCTTGAACGGTCAATATGAATATGCAAATGGCAAAGTGAGCATGTCATTCCCTCACAATTTATCACATAGTTTGTGTACATAAAATGAAACTGCCAGTTTTTCTTTCAAACGCAATTATGCCCAAGGATCAAATCCTCCTATATCTAACTGATACTGATATCTAACTGATCACTATTCTGAAGTTATTCACCAGGAATAACGTCATGTTTCAGACTTCAATGACAGAAAAATTGAATTTTCGTATTTTCCTTTTTTTTTTGTATATACACGATCAATGGAAAATTGTGAGGGTTTGACATAGCTCAATCATTGGCATATTCAAATCCGCTGTACAAGAACTGTTTTGCAGAAATCAGCAAAACTTCAAAATGTCTTAACTTCCTTATTCTTCCTCCGATTTCAGTCAAATTTTTACCGTTGAACTCGTAAGATTTTACTTTTTTTATCAAACTAACCTATATTTTGGACTGGAAACTAATGGCATAGAAGCTTACCATTATATATGTTGCAATACGTTCTCTTGACACAGATTACAAGAATATAATTATCTGTGACTGGATCTATACTTCTATTTCTTCTAGTTCTCTACTATGTATCTCCTCGTGAACCCATCCTTCATAACATGAGAGCGTGAACGGTTTCACAGCGTTTTGTTCGGCTTGAAGTGTCACTTAATAATATTCCGTGCAATGGAAAGAGCGAGTCTTTTGTTCGACACTTCATTAACGATACAAGATTGAAGACATTATAACAAGAAACAACATAACCAGATAGTTTACAATTTGTGTTTAGTATTTTGTAAATCACAAACATATACTGCGTCCTTTGCAGAGTCTATAACTCGGAGGTTGGTCCCTATCGCTTGAATCAGATCTTCGAAAGACTTCAGAGACGAAGCGCTAATAGTGCGCTCTAAGACTTGATATTCGAACCCATGCGCCCTGGTCTGATTTAGAACGTTAATAATGTGTATCATGGTATTGTTATAAATCGTCACGATATACAAGTCTGACCAACCCTATGCAAATTGTTTCTGGAAAAGCTTGTAACTACAGACTGCATGTTGACAATTCAACAGTTAACAGACATGGAGTATATAGAATAAGGCACTGCGACGCAAATAACTGAAATCTAGACTCATATCTGTCACAGCTAATCTAATCTGATGAAACTCATCGCAAGGCGACGACCAAGATTGAAAGTATGTTGAAAGCAAACGGTCAGACGAGATTTCCATTTGACACATAAAATGTTTGTACTATCTGCTGTCAAATTTGATTTTAACAAAAGCGAATTTCATTAAAAACAAGTAAGTGAAATCAGAACGGTCTGTGATATAGTAAAACTAAGAAATCTGCTTAAACATTAGAACTCGTTGCTCTTTAAACTTCAAGCTTCAAGCTGGAAAGACTATAGGCCCTACACACATGATTATGCTTGGAGATACTTTCGATATCACTTGAATTAATGACTTCTCGAAGGCGTATATCATAAGACACCAATGTACTTTTCTGGCAGTGGAATCATATCATATAGCATATAGATTAAAGATTATATAGATAAAGCCACACCATGCAATTTTCCTAGTAATACGGCTAATAATTATTACTATAGATGATGAAAATAATATCACTGCTACTATATGCTACGTTTTAGAATAATGATGATATACTTATAACAGCAGAGACGCTGACGTTGATATTGATAATTGTTACTGCAGTGGCAACGATGATAATCCGAGAATAATTGATAGTGGCAATCATACCGACAAAGAAGAGAAGACGAGGAGAAACAGCGAACACCGCTAGAATCAGTCCAGTCAGGTGATGATCGGCGGTCAATAAAATGGTAGGCGTGACTCTCTCCTACCAGACTTAGAATATGCAGCACCCCGTGATAACCGAGCTCTTTTAACAAGTTTAACACGCATGTGCTGTGGGATTTCACAGTGCACTCTCTTACACGAGTGATTGTCTCAGTACGTCATACATGATATATTACTCACGATCATAGCGTTGAAGAATTCCTTGACAGATGATGAAACATATAGCCCATCTGTTGAACGCACTTGACCCAGCTCCAGACCAGTCCACCAGACACGTGATGCTACCTACTGTACGTCGCCAAAATTGTTTGCAAAGCCGCGAGCCAACTTCCCAATGACTTGCGTTTTTGTTGCATAATAGATTCTTTCTCGTGCCGTTTGGCTAGGAACACCCTGGTTACACTGTTGACAGGCTAGTACGGTAACTAGTAGACCACTATTTGCACATGTGGTAAAGACTTATATATAAAAGGGCTGCAAAACGTTTTTGCTTTTGTTCTTTTTGCGGGGGGGGGGGGATGCTTCCTGCGGGGGTGGTACCACTGATCTCTACCCTCTAACTGGATTGGTTGTTTCGCCTCGCACTGACCGAAGTCCATGGGTATCCGCCATCTTGGGTCTGTCAACAACGCATTTCCGCACACAGCGCGCTGTGTTCACATAGACGCGTATTGCGTATTGTCATAGTGAGGAGCTTCGGTTTGAAGTTCCTTGGTATAATGGGTGCCGGGCTTATAGTGCTGTAGGTTCAGTGCGTATGTATACAAGGTGTAATCTTTGCTTGAATGCCCGAATACCAAAACCAATGACTATTTCACCCACCAAAGATATAAACAATTGAGTGACAGATCTATTAGTAAGAAATTAAACAAGTGTTTTAGTAATTGCTCATCATTTGCTTTTCATTTTCATTCTGTTCTACCTCAAGTTCTTCACGTTGGGGTCAGCACTTATGATCGCCATTACAGTAATCTTGACAGGGCCTTTAAAAGTTATCAGCAGGGAGATCACTGGTAGAAGCAGGTACGTGCACGAGTACACGTAGCCTACACTGTACTGTGCTATTAGGGTTGCATATCATACAAAAGATTTTAGGGCCCACATTTTATGAGGTATTAAACAGCGAAACCCCACCATACAGCATCGAAGGCCAGTGAACAGTTGGTGGCTCCGACAGGTGGCCGAGTAACATCAAACTCTACATAAGTGTGAAAATGTAATTCCAGATTTCCACGGTATGATCACGGTTTGTGCAACTGTCTGTAGGTCACACATTCTGTCCGCCGTTAATGGCCAAAAAACTAACAAACAAACAAAACAAAACAAAAAGATACACACACATACTTACACACACAAACAAACCGAAACGAATTGAGTTTCTAAAGCAAAGTCAAGTTGAAAGTTTTTTTAAAATGCAAATGAAAACTGAAAGCGTTGAGTGCACAGTCAGCGTAAATCACAGCTGATGGCTTGGATAGTGGCAAGATGGCGGCTGCCCTTAGCGTCGGTGACTTCTCTTCCGGAATTGCCAATGCACGTGAGCCAACCTATCCAGTTCAGGGTAAAGATCAGTGGGTCGTGATCGAGATTAGGGCAAGGCTCTATACTCTTTTCATTGAGTCACGGGTTTTCTTGTGTTTTATTATTTCGTTAATTTAGCCCATTTATCAAAGACAGTGCCCGCGTGTGTATGTGTGTGTGTGGGGGGGGGGGGGGGGGGGGCACAGCTCCCCCCTTCCATGGCCATTGTTATGGTCGTATAGAATTATCTTTTGAAAGCATTTTGAAAGTGAATCTCCCTGCGCCTATTCATTTTCATTTTCTGTGAGAATGTTGGTTGTTTAAAGGTCCGTGGATTATAGGTCAGCATTCAGGAGAGAGACTTCCTCGCCCTGTCTTTTAAGTGATATGTTGATTTGTTAATTACAATCAATGACAGAATCTTCCGGAGTAGATACTGTTAACTGTTGTCTCTGATATATAGTGCACATCTTCAAGGCTAGACAAACAGCCGCTGCAAAAAAAAACTCAGATAGTGACTCAGATACTCGTGCTTGGCTTTAACCCCTAGCAGACTCTGTATCAAGGAATTTAATCAAAGCAGGGTATATTCATGAGAATAACACCAGCAGCATATCAACAAAAGTTAAATTTCATACATATAGATTTGGCGTGAGTTGTGCGCGTCATTTTATCCATTTGTTCACAATGCAAATTGCCATCTAATGAGGATAGATTTCGGTTTCATACAAGTTTATTACCGTTATTCATACATGACATCATTGGTTAACTCTTATTTTTCTTTTCTTTGTTTTTTTAACAGGAGCGAAAAGAACCTTGTACTGTCAAATATTGTTTGCAACCAACGAGTACATCTCTTGATCGTCGACAGTGTGCAGTAGGTCTACATGGCGTTTCAGCTCTTCCATTTGACGCGATTATGGATTTGTTGGGTTATTTAAGTGTTTGCCTTTAAAGAGTGGGTTGATCTCTGCAATCCTATACATCTCTGATAAAAATGAAAGTTATAATACTGGACACACTCACAGCTGGCAAACCATTAGCAAGTTAAGCGAGACGATGGGGAATTCCCCTCCGTAGTCTATTATCAGACATGTCTTTTAGTACGTACAAGTGAACAGTGCACTTTCTTGGTATCTTTTTCACACATCCAACCCACCCCTCCCCACATACACACAAATGAAAATAACCAACTCATTACTCTCGTGACTGTTACTCTATCCGCTCATTGATGTGAACACAAATTCACTTTATTGACTTGTCTGACTTAGTGGAAATAAAACACACCTAGCGATATATGTAACAATGTTTTTGTCTAATGTGTTTCTCCGTTAAACACAAAATAGCCGTATTCAATAATACTAATATTGCAACTGATTGACAAAACGCCCTACATCGACGCAAATTATCACTAAACATAGATCAGTGTTTTAGTCGTAGCAATGATAAAAGAAATCATGGGCGTATACGTACTCGAGCATGCAGGATTCGAACCTACGACCTCCTGATCTCCGGACAGACGTCATCTCTACTAGACCACCGAGCTTCCGCTCGACATCAAGTGGTGGTTCTCTAATCCCTATAGCATGCAGCGGGCACTGCATGATTATTCAAATTCATGAATTTCTTCCGTCGAGATGTTTTTATTGCAACTGGTTGACAAATTGTCATACATCGACATAAAAAAACACTGAATGCTAAATATTAGCAGCACTATAGGCCTATTGCTGTCGGGCGGAAGCTCGGTGGTCTTGTGGAGATGACGCCTGTCCGGAGATTAGAGGTCGTAGCTAGGTTCGGAACTTGCCTGCTCAGTATAACTTACGCCCATGATTTCTTTTTCATGGCTAAGACTAAAACACTGTACAATACAGTGCTTATTCACTTCGATGTATTGGGTAATTAACTTTGTCAATCAGTTGGAATAAGAACATCTCGGCGGAAGAATCTCATGAATTTAAAATAATACTACTAACTGTTCAAGAACATAATATTCACTTGTCATAAATCATGCAGACGTTCACATTTCCAACGCTGTTTATCAATGAAAATTATTCCGCTTTTATTCTGTAAATTTAGCCATGTACTCTCAAAAAAAAATCGAGTGAAAATATTCACTCTTGAAGGAGTGAATACAAAAAAGAGTGAATTTAGAGTGAAATTGGAGTGATTTTTGAGTGAAAATGTTCATTTTCACTCGTTTTAGAGTGACCTCAGGGATCACTCCAAAATCTTCGAGTGATCCCTGATGTCACTCCAAAATGCACCCTATTTGTCCCTATAGCAGCACCCTGGAGTGCGCAATTGCACCTTTTATTATGCAAGTAGAAAATTAGATCAGTATTTATATTCGTACCTGCGAAGATGCAGACATATTCATCATGCGAGTAAAACCTTGGAACTCGTGGTCCCAATTTTCCATTCACAATGAATTAATGCTTATGGTGCATGTTTGCACTCTTGATTAGCACAAAACCGAGGGTACAAATTCGCACCCCTGCAGGTTCAAAATTCAGCGTATTGCACCTCTAAGGGTACAAATTGCTTGTTGGGTTGTAAAGTTGCACCCTATATAGGGTGGTTGTATAGCGACAATTTTGGAGTTCAAATTTGAACCCGTATTTCTTAGTGTGATGTGATGTGTGTGTGTGTATTATATATATATATATATATATATATATATATATATATACTAGTTACTATACAGTATTTACGGTTAGGGCTACAAGCAAACAAATACGACAATAAAGAAATTCAATCGATAAATTTGAAATAATTTCTTATATATTTCAATAATGCACTCTCACGTGTCAAACAAAAATACTTTGTAACTTTGCAACTCATGGCCTATACACAGCACTTCAATATTTGACGTATAATTAGTGATTGAAGGTTAATGGTAACAATTTGTAAATGTCTGTACATTATTGGCCGATTTTAATTATCTGTTGCATTAATCATCATGTATCATCATGTATACAGTTATCTGCAGTCTTCTCTTCTCAATCTTACATATATGATTTACAACGCAAATATGTTCATAATTTACACTTCACCAAAATTTGCATTTAGTCTCCAACGAAGGTTGTAAGTATGATAACTTATTCTTAAAGAAATGCATATAAAACCAGTATGATTCATACCTTGACGCCCACATATAGTTATTTCCTGCAAGATATAAGCATACATTGCAATTAAAAAGAGAGATTGCTCTTCTAAAAAATAAAGTACCATTTTACTCTGTATGCATACCATTCTGCAGGGTGGCTGCTGTGAAAAAGGAAAAAAGAACCTATAGAGAGGAGCCAAAAAGTAACAATAAATTGCGTCAGTATAAAAGAGTTAGGAGTAGAATAGCACTATGTCTTGTTAGTAAACTACTTTTTTTCTGAACAAAAGTTCAATGAGATGATCGTTTAAAGTCATAGTAACTTAACTAACACACACGCACACACACACACACACACAAACAAACAAACAAACAAACAAACAGAAAATGACCAATTTGTGAGGTGACATTACGCATGGAAGCGGTCCAAATGCAAAAACTCGTATAAGCACACTTTGCTTTTAACATTCCAGTAATAAACTTATGTAAAATTCTATGAAGACACCATGGCTGTTGATACAGCTGATCTAGCCCACATACTACTATACAAAGAAAGCAAAAACGGATTACTCGAAAGTTTTTTTTTTTTTGGTTATCTTTTAATCTTTTTTGTAACAAGAAAACTGACCTCAAAAGAGAAAGTTTGCCTGCGGAGACGATGTCTACATACAACAGCAACAGTTCATTGGAGAATTTTAGAGCAAACCAAATAATATTTGGTTAGCTTTGAAAGCAGGCAGAGAATGACAGAAAAGATATTCTCATAATTTATGAAGTTAAGAAATTCTTGAATTTTCAATTGACTCTCATGAACACGTCGTTCTTTTGCATTTCTGTCTCTAAGAATAATTCTCCTTTGCTGAGCTCCATCTAACAGTTTTACACTCCTGTCTGTCTTATGTGACGGAGAAAGTCAACACATTCTTTCACATATATCGAACAAATTTGTGAAAATCATGATTTTCTATGAATTTGAGCAAGAGGTCAGAGTAAAATCATTATGACAGCCATTTTCTGAGCTTACAATAAAGACGCAATGAGGTAACCTTAATCTTATTTGGTAACCTTTCTTTAGGGGTAATATTGATATCCTTTAAAGAATAAGTACGGAGAAAAAAATAAGTTGTAAGCCACGCATAATACGGTGAAGAACATAGATCATAGATAAGGTGATATTAGACTTTACTCGTTGCTACAGATGCTAATAACAGCATAGTGATAGTCTCGCATGCTGACAAGTATAATAGTCAAATATTATATTCTAACGTCAATGATGACGTAAGTATATGATGACATAGCAGGAATAATGCCCATCACATGTAAAGTGCAGGAAGAAGAGGATGACAATGCGCTCAACTAAATGTTTGCAGCTACACACATTTTGGACGGACAATAAAGAGTGCAAGTATTGCAAATTATGATTACTAGGAAAATTGCACAGGAAATAAGATATGACACAAATTCCAAGTCGACATGCAAAAAAAAAATACAAATGTAATCAATCAATTCATTAAATTGTATGCAAAGTAACTGCGAACACGCCATTTGCATTACTTAGAGCAAAATAGCTGTCTTTGCATTTTAGTGGAAGAGCTTTGGATGCACAGTCGTAAAGAAAACCCCCAAAATTGTTCTATATCATTAGAAATCCGAGGTAAGGTTCTATCCACCTAGGATACAATGGGCCATATACTGTATAGTTCAGTCAATTTTAACGCCATCAAGACAATTATGTTGGATAGACCAGACAAGTACATCGAGGTAGAGTTGCTTCACTGTGCGACTAATGACTTGTCTCATCAGCTCCCTATCGTTTCCTCGTCAAGAAGCTGCGTACTTCCTCATTTAGTTGTGTATATACTGTATACGGCATACAACACTTTGATGCGTAGAAGCTGCGTGTCTCGTTGGTAGGAATTAGTTTCGAGGAGCATTACCGAGTCCAAGGTTCGTCTTGTATGTCCCAAACGTATACTTCTGTGATTCTGAGAAGGCGATATGATAACATGAAAGAAGGAAATGAGTTGAACTTCTAGCGAATAGATGCAATATTATTGTCATGCACAATTAATCATGTTTATTTTTCACAGATAAGATAAAAAAGCGATAACAAGAGTGAGATTTCAAAAATGAACCGTTTTGGCAAGCCTATCCGTAATGTACAGATAGACTTGTCTCCTGCCCAGGATGAAAGCTTCATGAATGTTTACAAAATATTTCTCTAAGACATGCCACTTATGATTATAGTTGCTGTCATGGATGGGTTATGATGGGTAATATGTTCACCTCATTCACCCCCAGGAGAAAAAAAAACACAGTCAAGGAGTAAATTGTATCCTATTTACAACCTTGAGTCTCATGTTATGAATATTAGTGGAATGTTACTACACAATGATGGATGCTCCTATTAAGTTTTCCATCCCCTCTTTTAGCCAATGTATGAATTACATTCCACCATGCGTGCGCACTTTCTTCTCCCTTAAATTCAAAGCTTAACTCTCTAAAGGGATCGTACAGTTTTGGTTGAGACCTTATTTCGGGTTTCTAACATTTTTTGGTGAAATAATGAGAAACCTCTTATGAATATGAAAGAGCATATAATTCTATGAGGAATTCAACGTTTATTTGATGAAAGATGATTTTGAAATGGCTGAGATATCCAAAAAAAGAGAGTGATTCTAATAAAGTGTGGGACCCACACTTTATTGCGATCGCTTTGTTTTACTTTGTTTTTGGATGTTTCAGTCTTTCCAAACCCGAGTTTCATCAAATAAACTTTGAATTCCTCTTGAAATGGTATGCTCTGTACTATATCATAAGTGTTTTCTTGGTATCTCACAAAAAGTTAAAAGCCCAATTCTCATCTCCACCAATACTGTACCATCCCTTTAAGCGATGCAGCGTGGAGTACATGCATTATATGTAATCAAACAAATGAATAAATAAATAAATAAATAAACGAATATAGAGTTAAGGAGTTGACTATATATCAGTGTATTCAATTTTCCTCACTTGAGACTGGTTTTTTCTCTTCCAGCCAGAACTTGAAACCTTCCTTGGCGTGTTGGTTGTACACATTGCTTCTCCATGACCGTCTAGATGACTGCTGCCCTAGCTCTGGTGATGAGTACACGTAGGGATTGTCAGCATAGTGCGACGGCTCGTGGCTTCGGGAAACTGCAGTTTGATAAATGAGAAAGCAATCGTGTGTTTGTTTTTTTTTCATTGTCATAAAACAAAATAATAATGGTATAAGACATGGAGAGCGCTTATTATATCACGTTATAGGCTGCCGTAACGAGTCATTATAGTGCTATCTGCTTTCTTTACGTAGTCTTGATATATAGGCGCTGTCAATGTTGTTGTTGTTGTTGTTTTGTTTTTTCATTTTCCATCTGTGAAGATGGCTGGATAGCCCATATTCAGCTACGTTAAGCTGGTCTTCCATGGGGTCCAGTTGGATTTGAGGTGGGACCACTTATCCGGGTTAAACACCCTGCTCTTTACCATGAATGAATGAAGCGGGATCTTTTACGTGCATGAGTTGTTACTCTCTCATACACGGGACCTCCATTTTACGTCCTATCCGAGGGACAGAGTGTTTGCCTCTTGTTAGAGGGGACGGTATGCTTACACACAACATTGCTCAGTCCAGACTCGGGTAAAAACCCGGGCCGCGTGATCGTGAGGCAGACGCGCTACCGACTGAGCCAACTCACCGCCCTAATGATAATAATAAAGGCATATTATGTAGGACTCGTAATAATAACCGTGTATGTATTTATGTGTGTATAGTATACTACTACTTACAAAAGTAATGATAACGATAATAACGATGACGATGATGATAATGATAATAATAATAATAATGATAATACTAATAACAATAATGATAATGATAACAATGATAATGATAATGATAATAATAATAATAATAATAATGATAATAATAAGAATCATCTCCTCGAATTTAACAGGGGCCATTCCCAGGAACGTGCATTTCGTCTACGCAGTCTAAATGGAAACAATTTTATTCATCATCTTAAAAATGGTATTTAAGAAGACTTATCATGTAGTATCTCAAGCTAGCATGAGAAAAGAAAGAGACCTTAAAAGTACTTGTAGTATTGATTAGTGTATACAATGTAATGATACTTACTTAATGTGAATCAGAACAGAAGAAAAGCGTTAGTCCCTATATATCCGAAAATTTGTTCTTCTATTGATTTCTTCACAAAGCTGAAAATTGTGTCTATATTCTTTATAAAGCTATAGTCATCATCAAATGACATCACAAAAAGAACAGGAGAAAGAAGCATATCATACAAAAATTCGAATATGAAGTATCAAATTGTGTTAGTACGAGAGGCCCTATATTTTAAACTCACCGTATGCTGTCAGCCCTTCGCCAACCGATCCCGCCCAAGGTGATCTAAGAGATACTGGTTTGACATGAGATGCTTGGCGGGGAGCCGCCCCGTAGCGAACGATTCCCGAACTGAAGCCAGAGTACAGAGGAGGAAGCTGAGGTAGACAACACAAAAGATATTATTACTATCATTATCATATTATGTATGCACGACAACACAAAAAAAAGAAAGAAAGAAAATATATACATAAATACATGTAAATCGAGTCTCACTCAGTGACTTGGGCATGGGGAAACAATCTTGGTACGTAGCCTACAACGTCATTAAAGGTCATTGACTTCTTAATTGCTCATATTTGTGTACTTAGTACTTGTCGTTCAGATTTTAGAATATAAAAGAAAATTCCTATAGGTGAACTGTATTCACATGATTACCTTGTGTCGTCGAACATGGTTTATGATCTTAAAGCTTCGCTGGCGAAATGATGAGACATCCATAAACATGTTAGTCAATCAATATAAAAAACCGCCACAAATCAGCTTTTGGAGGGTATGACGACGTTATCTTACTGGATTTAAACTTGTAGACAATGTGAAAGAGGAAGTGACTTTTTGACCTGTCTTTCCATAGCATGCTAAATTGAGCACGTCAAATTACCATCTCATTGCAGCATACCACACTACATACTCCCGTATACTCTCATTATGATAGTCATCATCAGCTTTTCATTATAGAAGGCGTCTATACAAATGCGTGTCATTAGCAGTCACCATCTGACACCAGGAGCGAAAAGTCCTTTAATAATACAGTAGTACACCATGAGCTGGGTATATTATGTCTCACCGTTCTCAGCTGCTTGGCGTAAGCTGCCTGTGGAATTCGAATCTCCTGGATCTCTACGCCCTCTGCGATCCACCGTGGTATGTTGCCATAAACCAACCTGTGTCATGGTGAAATTAATACGAGATCAACGATAATTGAGTGATAAAATGTCAGGAATAACCGAAAAATGGGTATAACCGCCAAATGGGATTATCGCTTTCAAAAAGACCAGCAGTTTTTTTTTTTTGGTTTGTTTGTTTGTTTATTGTGAAACTGTCAATGAAACGTTCCACGTAGAACTTTGAAAAGAGAAAAAATAATGAAATTGGTTACTTTATACATGTATACTACCCTGCTGGCTACTCTTCCATGTTTGATCGGTTCGCTCATGTTTACTATGTGTCATTCGAGACATATGAGGGAATATTGCACTTTGCGACCAAAACGAAGCGTAGTGTCGGGTGTTTAGAGGAATGGATGTAAAGAACATTTTAACTCTTTGTAAATTTATACTCTTGTTCTGTCACGTGGCTGCAATGAAACTCAATAATTCTTACAATTAGAAAAGTGCTTTCATTTTTCTTGTAGGATAGAATGGACGATTCTCACGCTATAACTTTTTAAGATTGTTCAATTTTTGTTGATCATTATTACCAACGTTAGATGTTGCCTTTGTGATGGCACTGTTTTACAGTTGCAGAATGTGGTGTTGGGATAAATCTTTTGATGTCAAACTTCTAAACGCCACATCCACGTCTTGACAGGTTGAACCTCTCACAAAGATTCTTGAAATCTTGGAGAATTGCTTTTAAATATTATGAGTGAAAAGGAAAACTTCTGGTGATCAAGAAACCCGTTTGATTCATACTTTAATAGTTCATAGCTCATTTTTTGTTTTATCAATTTGTTTTTCCAATTTTTGCAAATCATTTGTAAATGATTTGATTACGTTTGTGATTCAATAAAACATACAATAGAAAATAGTTCAAAGCTCATACAGATTCTCGTACAGCTATATAGAAACGTGTGATGACAGTTTCTAGCAGTTCTCGATCACAGCTTATCCGCATTTTGTCAGCATCGCGGTATAGTCAAACGTTGTCATACCAACGCTATGCAGGTGAGATCTGTTTTCCGTAGAACCGCGCACAGTTTCCGTGTGGAAATTGAGTATTTCCCATCGCGCAGCACATTTTCCCTACAGTTGGCCTGGATACGGCTCTGAGGAAAAACAGAATGGCGTCGCTTTTCACGCATTGTATTGCCTAATGTATTACATCGTTCTATAGCGCTTCGACCTTCGTGAGATTCAACATGAGGATCACCCATTGTGAAGTATATATCCTACTCTACAGTCGAAAAGAATATAAAGACGACAGATCACATCACTGTCCAACCCCTATAAAAATGATGCAGCTAAATGCGTTTCAGCTAGTATGGTTTCTGCTTCTGAACGCCTGTCCCCGCGTCTACGAGTATCAACAAAGCACCACCACTCGCCCCCTGATGTTTTTGTCTTCCTCCCTTGCATAGGGGGACATAAGCATGCATTGGGGTTAAGAAGCGTTAGATCGGACCTATCCTTTTCAATTCATTGTCTCCTTAGTATTGACTCACATTCTTAGCACGGCCATGCCTGGCTGCAGTTTATTCATGATTGTTGAGAAAGCAAGGAGCGGATCAGCTAATCAATAGAGCTTACCAGTCCCCGCTGCTAGTAATTCACTTCAACGTTAAACTAAAGATACAGATTTCCAGTAGGAATAAATCCATCCTTGATGTAGGCCCTGCTCCAGACACATGGTTTATCTCCGGGCCACACTTAGAGACCTGCTCACAATCATTATTTATTCGAGTCTTTCATATTCTGAAAATTTAAGCTCAACAATCACACTCGTTATTATGTAATCAACAAATTAGACAGCATCGAGAGTTTTGCTTAGATTCCTCGGTGGCGTCCACCTGTTATAAAGTCAAATATTGCCAGTGCAATGAAATCAACATGTACTACTCGTGTGAGATAGAAAACTAATAACGCTATTTTACCAGATTGTTTATAGTCTCCGGATAAATCGCATAATATCCTTTTAGCAAAGCCCATTTCAATATTTACGTGTAGAGACAAGCAATCACCAGCAACATAATAGGGCCTCTTCAACTTGAAATTATCAAGGGGAATGCAACAGAAAGATGATCCATATTCCATCTTCGCTTAGGCTTATGATATGTAAGTGTAAGTCTATGAGAATTGAAAAGTTTAATCTCCAAATACAATCCTACATTCACCTGCCATGAATAATGAAATTTTTTAGCACATTTTACTTTTGTTTCTCTTACAATCAAAATTGATTTCGGCATTAACAATTCACGTCTCAGCCTGGTAAACCCAAAGTTGATGTACCTTTAATACACAACGTTCTTTCCATCGATGGAAAAATACACTCAATGAATTTTAGAAGTTTTATTGTTCAGAGAAGCAAAGCATTGTGTGGCACAAACTAAAGTCAAGAAATGCCTATAGTCTTCTTTTACATAGCATATCCGCTTTCTCCCTTCACAATCTACAACGTATATGTTGTTTCGTTTTTTGTTTGATTTTTTGTCGTTGTCGTTTTCGACAAGGAAAGAAACGAAATCTACCGTGGCATTTTACGCTGCCTTGTTTATGTACACTTTCGACAAAATTTGGTTTTTTCTGTCCTTAAAATTTTACAAGTAGAATATTATCTATTCATAAATGTGAAATAAAATCTATCTTGTTATTATACTCCTGACATTGTTTTTCTTTCCAGAAAGAGCAGTGTAAAAAATGTCAATTTGTAATGAAAAAACATTTTTGTGCTATATATATACGCTGAAGTTAAATGTCTTTTTGCTGTACATATTCTTGCATTTCAAAAGTACTCTTAGTATAAAAAAGGTTAGTATCTATACGGACATTCTATAAGTATGTCCCTTAAATCAGTGAATTAAACCGAAATTGAATTGAATTGACTTTAAAAGGTTGACAAAAACAAGATGCAAAAACATCAGGAAAATTTGTTCTGAGCATTGCATTCCAGTACTTGCTTTATTTGATTCAAGTTTAGAGGCCTACAAAAGTGCCGACTTTTTACATCCACAAAATATTATCTCTGTTTACCTATGCATTTCTTAATGACAGTGTGTTGCGATTCTTCACAACGTAATTCTTCCACATGAAACATAACTGTGTTGATATGCTCCATTAATAGGGCTTTGAAAACTGCCTCCCTCCAGCGGAGTAGCTGAACTTGTGTATAGAAATCTCTTGACCCCTTCACCTCACACCATTTTCCCTACTGATCAGATCACTCGAACTCGTTTAGCTGTAACCGAGATCATGAACTTAAAGGGATGGTACAGTATTGGTGGAGATGAGAATTGGGCTTTTGACTTTTTGCGAGATACCAAGAAAACACTTATGATGTAGTACAGAACATACCATTTTAAGAGGAATTCAAAGTTTATTTGATGAAAATCGGGTTTGGATTGACTGAAACATCCAAAAACAAAGTAAAACAAAGCGATCGTAATAAAGTGTGGGTCCCACACTTTATTAGAATCGCTCTTTTTGGATATCTCAGCCATTTCAAAACCAATTTTCATCAAATAAACATTGAATTCCTCATAGAATTACATGCTCTTTCATATTTATAAGAGGTTTCTCATTATCTCACTTAGGAATGTTATAAACCTTAATCCTAACCTCAACCAGTACTGTACAGTCCCTTTAACGTCGTTTTCACTCTCTCGAAAGAAGAGAAGGGGGACAGAGGAAAAAACAGAAAGAGAGAGGGGGGAGGGGAGGGACCGAGAGGGAGAGAAAGAGAAGAAAGAAGAGAAGAAATGAAAGAAGAAAAAATAAAGAAGAAAAGGAAGAGAGAAAGAGACAGACAGACAGACTAGCCTAAAGAAAGACTGAGAGATTATAATGTGAGCAGGTCAAAGTGAGTCCATAAGAGGCAAAACAGAGAGAAGTTTTAGATAGATTGATATCCATATTTTAGAAGAACGACTTAATAGTTTAAATGGATCTGTGCTGTGTGCAAAAGTAAGCATGTCATCGATAGTACAGTACAGGCAAAATACTCGTGTGCCGAAAACACTATGAAAACTGAGATGGGTCGAAACCTATAATAGAGATGTCTTAAAGGTCTAGAATATTTCATATTCTTACATCAACAGATGATATGTATATTTGATACTATATATATATATATATATATATATATATATATACATACATACATATAATCTATCATTATTTGAAATTGAAATTGTACTAACTTTTGTCGATGTGATCCTATTCTTGATTTAACGTGTGTGAGTATGAAGACAATCTGTCATATAGTGTTTATCATGATAATGTACGAAAAAGCGTCTTCCCAATTGCACAATTTCGACTTGTTCCACATTGCTGTTGCTGGGGATTTATGGGCGGGTGTAGTGGTTTACGATCTCGTCAATGTTTAGACTTCATCCTATCAAATCATCCGAAGGACTTTAAACAAATCTAACCGTGAAGAACAAAGATTTCTCGGCCACAGACAGATAAGTAGGTACACATACAGTTCCGAAAATTGGCGTCATTCGCCCATTACACGAGCATCTTTAGTACACACTGTGTACGAAGACCGTTCATTGCCGTTTGATTTTACTTGACATCGCTGAAATAAATGTAAGAACAAAGTGATGACATAGCATACAGGAATGCACTTCAAATGCATCTTCAAAACAAGTTTATGAATTCTATTCTATTCTAATGAAAGGGTAACATTTTAGCTTGTTATTCTCACAACTAATAAACAACATTAATAATGTAAGTAATTGAATTCTCAAAAAGACATTTCACACCTAGCAGGAAAATTTCAAACCCTGGAAGCATAAAATATAGAGTTCGACTTACCTCTCATCTAGAGTTAGTGGGTTAGAGTTCTGAATCTTCACTCTCGGGATTGCCATGCCGGTCGTCATTGTCGGAGTTTTCTTATTTCTCACCACAGAGATGCAATGTTTAGTAACCTGCAGTCAATCTCCGTAATGCTTGCTTCTCGATAAGAGTTCTTCGTTTGTCAGGTTTTCGCCATTTAATAGTGGATGGATACATTACACTAGCAAAAACTCTATCGGCAGAAGACGCTCCCGTAGGATACCTGAACAGATCACGAATCAGAACAGATGTAGGGGGTCATAGGACATCCCCCACGTTGTTGCTTTTTATCGACGTGATCTGTGCGGGAGAGGATTACCGCTTCAGTGGTTGCAGACGACAACTTGACGGCACTTGCTCACTCGCGAACCGCTTCCCTCGTTACCAGGCAACAACTCTAGGCGTGTATGTACAGTCGTTACTCTGTGATGATCGCCGAGAGTAAACTTCGATATTGTTAAGACTGCCATCCACATAAGTGAAATTGATTTATTGTTGTGTCAGTGCCCTTGGACATTGTGGAAATTTAGAAAGGAAATGTTACATGAAATGATTTATTGTGTGTCCACATGAAACGCCAATCGGCATAGCAGCTATGACATTGAATTGTTCCTTGAAGCAGCGGTATGGGTACTACAAACAAACAGTATTCGTCAAACTTCTGGAAGATAAATCGTTTATTGTAAAGTGCACATCAACAGGACGCAGTACGAAGACAAGAGAAAATAATCTGATGACAACAGATCTCACATAGCGTTGTGGTCAATGCCTACAAACAAGTGTCATCATTTATATATATAAAAAATCTCTTAATGTAAGAGATATTATACAATACTGTAGCATTATTTTGTCATCTTATCTGCACGAAAACTTCCAATGACAACCTTATTTTAAACCCGGGTATTTCAATTCATACAATGGAAGGCTGATCTTACCAAGTCCTGGGCCCTATTGCATAAAACCCTTACCGCTGGACTTACCGCTCCTTTCTAGCGGTAAGTCTTCAAATTAGCGGTAAATTTTATAATCCTTGATGCTGATTGGCTGTGATGCCTAATTTTGACGGTAGTTACCATTGAATTTCAATGGTAAGTTTTATGCAACGGGCCCCTGATATATGATTTATATAATCAAACCAACAAGAACAGTAAAGAGACGTACCTCAACTGGTAGTAAACCCCACAGGGGTCACATGGCTACATAAGATAATGAAAATGATGTTGCTAACGATAGCGATAATCACGGCGACGAGATAACAAATTCTTTGTGAAAAAAACGTGATTTTGCGAATTTTTACAGAATTAAATGGCAAGATAAACAAAACTAAACATGTACATATGACATTCATATCTTACTGAGAAGATATATATGTGAAGTAAGTTAAAAAAAACCCAACAACACTATGGCCAATATGGAGTGTTACCATACGAATGAGGCTATTATAATTGTTACTCAACAGAGATAAGTACATCTGTATCTGCAAATGCTATACAAATTACAGTACAGTGTCTTGTACAGTGCGTATCCAGAAAAAAAAAAAAGAAATTCATCTTTGAAGGGTTTGTGTACCATAATTATCAGCTTGGCATTGTTGTCATCCAAGTTCATGTGCTCAGTCATGCATGACATTTGTCAACATAATTAACTATACATGCAAAGAAGAAGACTTCCCCTTTCCTCACAACCAACATTGCGCTCTCCATAGCTGAATATTATCAAATCGTAGCCCTCCAAATTTGGATTACTTTTTTTTTATACGCACTGTATATTTTGTAACATATCACACTTACTGTACTAACTTGTAGTAATGTATTGTTGGTGAGTGTATTTTTTTTTTTATTATTTTTTTTTCTTCTTCTTTCGTCAATGAGTTGAGTAGCCCTGAGTGTTTCTTCCTTTTTTTTTTTGTGAAAAAAAATTAGGAGTGTACCGCTACTGTTTATAAAATGTCCATTCATTTTTTTTTCTTTTTGTATTTATATAACAATCT
This sequence comes from Diadema antillarum, assembly GCF_040938485.1. NCBI lineage: Eukaryota > Metazoa > Echinodermata > Echinoidea > Diadematoida > Diadematidae > Diadema > Diadema antillarum. The sequence continues at coordinate 481,459 of NW_027270976.1, read as the reverse complement.
GTAGCGTTAAAAATGTATTAGTTGTGTATACAGAATGTTTGAATGTAATGTATTTTTTATGTATTATGATTATGTTATTATTTCATCTGTTTTGCTGTATAATCTCTGTATATCTGTGTAATTCGACTTTTAGTCGCCGACTCAGATTTTATTTGAATAAAGACCTTTTAATCAATCAATCAATCAATCAATCAGAAAACTAATACTGCACAGTCACCGGACGGTATGGGTTTTGACTCATCTATCACATTTTGCTTGAGGATTTTGTGTTAAACATAGAATTTATAAATTTCTGTTTGTAACAGTACTGTTTGAAAATCCTAAGTCACGCAATTGACATAATGGAAATGGTAAGTTAGATTTACCTTCAATATAATCATCATCATTTTGATAGATACTACAGTTTAAGTACAAAATTTCCTGTAAGAAAATTATTCCTTTACTGTATTGCAATAATCAACTAAAAGACATTCTACGGACAATTCCCGAACAATATCTCCCCAAACCAGGGCTCGACACTAACGGTGGCCCGGTGGCCCGGGGCCACCAAAATTGAAAGTTGGGCCACCAAATTTCAAAAAAGGGCAAATTTGGTGGCCCGCCTCGGGCCACCAAATTTTTTTGAAAAGTACGTCAATTAATTCGTAACTTTTTGCGCCGGAAATTAGCAGTTATATTTGTTTAAAGGATGGATGAAAACGACTGAATGAGTGCCTGAGAGTGAGTGTTGCGAGTTTGTTGGGGTTTATTTATGAGTAGATGTATGTCCAACTTCCAATTCCTACTATGACTGGATAAAACTTAGATATTTGACTTATTAAAAAAACAGGACTTTTAATGTTTTTTATTGTTTTTTTCGGGGCCACCAAATTTTTCTCTCGGGCCACCAAAAATTTGAAATTGAGGATATTGGTGGCCCCATCGGGCCACCAAACAAAAAAGTTAGTGTCGAGCCCTGCCCAAACTAGCCAAAATGATTAAGATAAACCTATCTATAGACTATAAAGTGATAAGCAAGTTTTAACATTCACCCACACAAATTAATACGCAAATTAATGTTTTCAATGATTCGATTGTTCAGTGAATGACTAACATTTGATCTCAAATATTATTACCTATACAAGGTAGTTTTGCGAGGCAATTGCAGTCGGTATTTTGCAGGGTCGTAGAGGTCAACAGTCAATATTCGTTGGTATTTTGCTTCTTCCGGGTTTCGCCATTCACTTTACATGTAAACATTCCGGTCGACCACAAAGAGAAAACATTCAAGGACGTCGCTGTGTGTCGGTTACACGCACCGCAGAAGAACGCTGATAAATCAACTCATATACAAGGTGGACCACTTCCAGCAGTACTACGCCTCAAACAATGACTAGTCCATTTGTGCACAGTGACCATCAGTTATTACAACTCTCCAAATTGAAACAGAAGCAAAAATAAAGTGTAACAAGGTTCAGATGTTTGAAGTTCGCCTGTTACAACTACATATATGTATCTTGGAAGTTGGAGTTGAATGATATACATTGATGAACAATTTTTCAATTATTCGACATGTTGGTGATGATCTACAGGTAGTCAAATGTGGCTCGATCTATATCATAGTGTATAGCCGTATTCACATATTTTCCTAATTTACCTAGGGGATAGGTAATGATTATGACATTGACTGGCCTGGAGGGAGATACCAGATAGATATTGCCCGCAAAGAAAGAATATTTTCTGATATCTCCCTAGAGGCCAGTCAATACTGTATAAATGTTTTGACCAAGCAAAGTGATCAAAGAATTCTATACACACGATTCTGATACCATAAAAGGGGTCAAGAACTATGAAAAGTCAAAAATTTACTCCAACCCAAGACCAGTATTTCATTGTTCACTCCTTGTGGTCATTTTATTGGTAGAACATTCGTCGGTAGAATAACATTTGGTCTGCTGAAATGATCTCATTTTGTAGAAATGTTAGAGTTTTAAAAATGGCTGGCAATCACTCTATAAAACAAATAAAACAGTGAGAAATACAATTACTGTGATAACAAATAACCTTTTTTCCAAAGTATATCTACGTTAAATGTCATGATTGTCGGCTGAAATGGTTTGATAATCAGGCGACCAGACCAGAGGGTCTAATCGGACAGTGGGAGAGGAATGTACATTTCTTCGAATACTTTCCTGACTCCTGACAGTAGATGGCGCATGTCATCTGGGAATAAGTGACCAATATTTCCAATACGGAAACAATTTGCCTGAGTCACTTTTCCGGGATATATCACCAAATCTGAAAAGAAAGCAAGCACAAAATATACGATAAACCATATAATTAGTATTTGATAATAAACAAAGAAAGACCAGGTAAAAGAGAAAGATGAAGATGACACAAGAACAAACCGGCATAACCGAGTAGCACGAACGGCGATAAGAGCGATTACAAACTTCTTTGTCTTGCTTGGTTCAATTGTGTTTTTAATTATATCGTACTTTTCTTTGGTGTTCCTACAGAAATGGCATTGTAACATGTCATTATAATAATAACTGTCGCAGCTCAGATTGACTTGATTTTTGCTTGCAATGGCTAATATACAATTAAACTATCGAAACTAAACAAGAGACCCGCGGGTCACGCGCTCACCTGAGTATCGCAATTTCACCTTCCATGCATTCTTGCACACTATTACCTGAGAACATTGGAAACTTGGGTCTGCATACGGATCCCCCCCCCCCCCCCCACCCTTCAACTCCAGGGGGGGGGGGGCAAGCAAACTCATGGTATTAGCTATGCTTATCATTCCTGGTTCTAGAGTAGAAGATTTAAATATTCCTTAATGTGGGGGGGGGGGAAGGAATTGAGATTCTATCCCCCTAGGGATGCTACCTGCTAAGTTTGGTCAAAATTCATCATGAGGTTTTCAAGAAGAAGATGAACATGTACAATTCAGGCCCCATTACAACTGTAGTGTAGGACTTTTCTCCATCCCCTCTCCTGGGTCCCAAGGGGGGGGGGGGGTACCCTTGATTCCGCCAATCCCATGAACAAACTTGAAACTACAGTCATCAATGTACTAACTCATAGTGTTATCTAAGCCCTATCACTTCTGGTTCTAGAAGATTTTTAAAGATTTCTTAATTTTAGGGGGTTTGGGTCCCCCTGGGGGCCCTCCAGGTGGGCCATGGTGCCCATTTGAACAAAGTGAGATCCTATCCCCCTAGGGATGCTACCTACCAAGTTTGATGAAAATCAGACATGGGGACATCAAAGTGAAGATGAAAATGTACAATTTAGGCCCCATTAAGACCCCTCCCCATCCCCCTCCCCTGGGTCCCAAGGGGGGCACCCCTGATTCCCCCATGAACAAATTAGAAACTACAGTCATCAATGTACTAACTCATAGTATAAACTAAGCTCTATCACTTCTGGTTCTAGAGAAGAAGATTTTTAAAGATTCCTTAATTTTAGGGTGTTTGGGCCCCCCTGGGGCCCCCCAGATGGGCCATGGTGCCCACTTAAACAAATTGAGATCCTACCTCCCTAGGGATGCTATCTGCCAAGTTTGGTGAAAATCTGTCGTGGGGTTCTCAAGAAGAAGATGAAAATGTAAAAAGTTTACGCACGACGGACGACGGACGACGCACGACGGACGACGCACGACGGACGACGCACGACGCACGACGGACGCCGGACGAAGAGCGATCGCAATAGCTCACTTGAGCCTTCGGCTCAGGTGAGCTAAAAACAGCAACAAGCAAATAAGAAAACACACACCGGAAATATTAGGATAGATCATATCTAAGATAAAAATGGTTGATATTATGCAAAATTCTTATTGACAGATTACTCAAATATGTAATATTAAGTAGTCAATTAATCATTAGTTATGGTGAAAATCAATACTTTGAGAGAGAGAGAGAGAGAGAGAGAGAGAGAGAGAGAAAGAGACTGAGCGGCAATGGAAAAGAGGAGGTACATGTATTAGGTTGCTAGGCAGCAGTAAACAGCGTGATGTGTGTGCAGGAAAGGCGAGATACACGGAGGTGTCATGCGTAACATAACACTACACGTTTAGATTCATTATCATAATGACAACGTTTATGATTATTATTCTTGCTTAATCACTACTTCTATCATTTAGCCGATGTATTTATATAAAAAAGCGACGATCGTGCAATAACAAATAATAGAATTTTATAAAACACCGTAATTGATGTTTTCGGTGGATACAATGGGGTCATCAGGGTTAACTGAACTATGGTTCATATTAAATTCTATAAACCTTTTCCCCAAAACATTCGAAATAAGGACAAAAGGACTCGAATTATTATAAGAATGATAAGGTACATCAATAAAACAGTAAGTAAATATTCTAAGGCAATATGTACACGCACCAGAATTTCATTACTCTTTCTAGCTGTGAAGGAAATCGTTCTCATGGTGCATGTATGTTCCAAACACAAATGCTCACAGATCCGCCCAAGTATAAATGAAGATCACCAGGACATTTTATTCATTCATGAAGATTTGACTTATATTTTGATACATTATGATGTTTATATTGTTTCTGAGGTGAGATGATAATCAGAGATTACTTATGTCTTGTGAAAACCTTGTCTGTCTGGGTGAAGACACAGTTTTCAAATGATTCAACTCTTTGTTGTGAACAGAATGGATGATATTTCGGAAGCGGAACCCGCCTTAAGCGTATTCAATGTGTTTTATGGAATTATGACGAGTTCAAAACCTCCTTTGCAATCACAATAAACACGTTTTTGCTTCTCTTCGATCGCTGGGAAGAAAATGGAATAACTTAATTGCTTTGTGAAGCAAAAAGTGAATGTTTAAGAACAGTACACTCTAAAAAATCCGAGTCAGAACTGACCCGGAACTGGGTCCGTTGGGGTCACACACCGTTCCGGGTCAGAAATGACAAGGAATGGGGTCAGATATGACCCCATCCAGAGTCATGAATTGGACCAGGGTGACCCATTTCCGGGTCTTCATGACCAAATTCCAAGTCCTTTTTGACCCGGAATGGTGTGTGACCCCTACGGACCCAGTTCCGGTAAGTTCTGACCCGGATTTTTTAGAGTGTAGTCTGTTCAGTCATTTGATTTCTTCGATTGCTACTCCCTCTACAGGCGTGTGTAACATGCAGTGCGAATAAGTGTACCACACACAGTTTAACTCGATTACTACTGTTTTCGTATACCATACAGGCCGTGTTTGCAATTGTTTTTTTAAAGGATTTATGTACAAACTCATCAGTGAAGATGTCTCTCCTCTTAATGTGCTCGCATTGCGTTTTTCTTCTCCTGTGATCAAAATCAAAGCTCGGTCTAAAACTTAATCACAAGGAAATATAATCAACAGTTTAATTTGTCTGTCTTAAAGACTCAGCATTAATCACTAAAGTCGTGTTGGTCATTTTTTCAAAAACTGACATCTGTACCATGATGGATTGCAACGTTAAATGTGACTTGTGTGATTTGAGGTAGTCTCATCTTTGTTTTCAATCAAGGTCAGATGATTACAAGGGTAATGACTGTAACAATGTCTTTCTTCATTCCGAATGAATCAATGATTGTTTTGTTGTTATTCCTGTCTGTCGAGATGAAGAAAAAGTAGCATCCATGAAACGGTGCCCAGAAAAGAGGTGTGAATCGTCCTGAGGGGTTGTTGTTGTTGTTGTTGTTGTTGTTCATTTTCCATCTGTGAAGATGGCTGGATAGCCCATATTCAGCTACACTAAGCTGGTCTTCCATGGGGTCCAGTTGGATGTGGGGTGGGACCACTTCACCGGGTTAGACACCCTGCTCTTTGCGATGAATGAATGAAGCGGGATCTTTTACGTGCATGAGCTGTGACTCTCTCATACACGGGACCTCCATTTTATGTCCTATCCGAGGGACAGAGTGTTTTGCCTCTTGCTAGAGGGGACGGTATGTTTACACACAACATTGCTCAGTCCAGACTCGGGTTCGAACCCGGGCCGCGTGATCGTGAGGCAGACGCGCTACCGACTGAGCCAACTCACCGCCCTTGGTGACTCCATTACAAAAATCTCTATTACATGCTCTTTTATATACCATTATAATGTCCGATGATCATAGCTTCATAACTTGCCACAGGTTACTCGATAACTTCATAGGCTCGGCTTACCCATGTCACTAAGTTTCCTGTACATATCTTGGAAGTCAAAGTTTGGGTGAGTAGGGTAGTGGTAGGATGTAATGATGCAACCTTCGTGAGTTTCGTCCAGGAATTCTCGGAATCCAAGTTCCCTCATTCCATCCCTCAGAATCCTCCGGTTCTCTTGGTATCTAAGCCGTGAAAGAGATCATTTAAGATATAAGATATCATTCAAGGCATAAGGTATCATACAGGTAAGAATCAGTCGGATTACGTAATTCTGGTGTATTAACTAGTATCATTGACACGTTTTAGATTCAGTCACGTGGAATAGCCATTAAAAGCAAAGAAATCAAACAAGCACGGGTAAGCCGAAAACAAACAAGTTAGCGAGTGATTAGATTTTTCTGACATATGCTAATATATTGTCAGCATATCTTCTAATGTCATCCAATTTTACCTTCTCCTCTTTTTTTTTTAAACAGAGTCATCTTTGCATCTATTGATGGTCATCCAGCCAATAACAGGAGTGATAACTTATTGTCGAGCAATTGAGGGGCCGCGAAACAGCACACACACAATTTCATTTTCTCCTTTTTTGGCAGAGAGAGAGAGAGAGAGAGAGAAGGAGGGGGAGAGAAACAGAAGAAAACAAGTTAATTCAAAATCACAACCTACAAAAATGTGAGACCTACTAAAATCCCAGAATTTTCCGGGGTCCGCTCAAAGGAACAATAACACTAGTAGAAGACTCCTTGAACCCCCAACACATTAGATATTCAGTTTCCCGACTTACATGGTTGCTTAAATTACTGTTGCTCTGTAAAAGGTAAAAAAGGAATCCTTTGAAGAGCTTGTTTTTAATTTTTTAAGTCCTAAATAGAGAATTTCGGTAAGACTTTTTGTTCTGCCTACCGCTTCAATCTGCCTTGGACCCCTCCCTCTTGCTCAAGTTCCAACAAGGCTTGATGGAAGGCCAGTATGGTGTGGGTCGGAGGAGTGAACCGGAACTGGCCGGTGCGCTCGAAGGTCTCCCACTGGTCAAACAGATCCAGACTGAGACTTCGTGAGCGGCCTGGGGGAACCGAAGTACAAGGGGGAAACGAGAGGTGGAAAAGGAGATGAAAATGAGGAAACAGATGGAAGTCGCACAATGAGAAAAGTTGAGAGTAAAACGAAAGACAGAGATGAGGAAGTTAAAATCGTCAGACAGGGCAGAGGTATCACAAGATGTTAAAGGAAGGAATAGACAAAGGCTAAAATTGAGGTGAAAACAGTAATTAAAACGATTTTTTTTTTTGTGAAGTGTAGAATGTCAACAAGGTGGCATGAGACGCACTGAGTATCTTACACATCTGAGAGAAACCAAGGACATTCAATGTGCAGCTAAGATGAACAAACTGAACGTCATATATATCTCTGGATGGTTCTTACCATCTTTTGATAGCGACTGTTTTCTCTTCACCAATGATAATAAAATGTTGAAATGCCTTACATTTGCCATTTGCTGGACTATTACATCAAAATCTTTGTTGTATCTAACACTTTTCATGCAATAAAACTAAATGAACTTTAGACAACTTTAAAAAGAAAGGAAAGCGGATTTATTCTCATTTGCCAATAATTTTCATCAGCAACTGACCTTGACATTTCTTGAGGGCGCCCTTCCGTACGATGGCAAGTCCAAAGCCTGGCACACCTTCCAGACACTTGTTAGCAGAGCTGACGAGGAAGTCAATATGAGACTCCTCAAACGGGATGGGAATGGCGCCGAAGCTACTCATAGCATCCACGATGAACATTGCGTCTGGTCATCCATGCGGAAAATGAAAGATGAGACCGAATTTCATTCCCTGTACCTTTCTTGATAGAAATTAAAGTGGATGCATGAGAAATCGCTTTTATCCACTGCATACGATTTCAGTGTTTTTTTTTCTCTATTTCACGTCATTTGGAAAGCTCTAACATAGCACGTTAATACAGAACCGAGGAATAAACCAATAATCAAAGACCACGAGACTGAACCCGCATGTTCTTACCTTAGCTCCTTCGGAGCTGAGTTAAGAACATGCGTTTCATAAGCAACTTATACTCCCGTGGTTGCTTGCGAAACATGCATGTGAAACGAATCATTACAGAGAAAAAAAAACACTCATCAAATTTTGACAATTATTTCTCAATACTCATCGCTGATTCTGAAGCAAATTAAAGATTGTTATATTTCTGATACATTACCAATGCAGTATTTTCAACGCGTGTAGAAGAGCAATTCATTGTTCTTCCTCCATATGGGCTACATGTATTTTGATTCTTGAGTATGATGATATCGATAGATATAATCCTTTAAAGGGATTACTAGATTTACCCGGACAGTATTGTTTGACCAGTCTTCCGATAGCTGTGATAGGATTGATCACTCCAGAAGTAGTTTCACAGTGGACAATGGCTACAGTGGTCCATTCTCTTCCCTCCTTCAGTCTTTCCTCCACACGATATGGACTAATCTTCTCATTTTCAGGAAAATCCATGACCTCGACGTCTTTGTCAGGAATTCCAAAAGTTTTCACGATCTTTATCATCCGCTTGCCGTAAGCTCCGTTTACCAGAAGCAAAACCTTTTGACGAAGACCAATTAATACAGTGCGCAGGTAATCTTTTCAGAGTTCATTAATAAAACGTCATACTGATAGTCTTTCAGACGAGACTGCCTACTTATCATCAGCCAAATTTTTTCCACATAGCAGTTTTTGGATTCAATCTAAAAGAGTAAGGGCCTCTACCATGTGTGACCTTTCCCCTTGTTGCTTGCTGATGCTAGTAAGGGACCGCGGAATGGGGAGGGGGGGGGGAGGGAGCTACAACCCTTTCTTAAAAGACGATAAAACACTAATGACATCGCAAAAAATAGAATAAATGACAACAAAACCCATGACTCCTCAGCAGGAGAATCTTTCCTTTAACTCTTAACGTGCCATGGTCGCCGAACGGCGACCTTAGTGCTGACGTGCCATGGTCGCCGATCGGCGACAAAGAAGAGCGCGAAAAACATTGATTATTTAAGTTCTTACGGTACCATAATGTGTTACACCAAGAAACTGACAATGATATGTACTGGTAGCTGACTAGCATAGCCATCGTTTTCACCAAAAATATGAGTATGCTTACATTGGAAAATTTTGAGTAAATACGTGATTTTTCGGCTAGATGTATTTTTTTCGCGTCGGGAAAATCCGCAGCGAGCGCACCCTCTGCGAGATGTGTATAGATCAAAAGTCTCATTGGTAAACCACGCGTGTGTATGCTATTTAATCTGCGTGTATTGCCTATGCGGTTCCAGTTGTATTGTTCGCTTGGATGCTGTCCGGCGGGAAGCTGCTTTGATTTTGTCCCTCAAAGACGGTAAGCTTGCGTTCGTCGGTCAAGTCTTTCATCCTTTTATTTTGGTGAACTTCACTAATCGTCCCCACGCTAGCATACAAAAGAAGAAGACGCTTTTGTTCTTGTCTTATGCACGTGTGCAGTGAACGGAAAGTAGACCTGTAAACTATGCCGCTTGGTACCACACGTAGTTCGTAGTTTGTTTTGGCGTGATTACCTTCTCCTAGTTCGAAGCGAAATGAAATTCAAAGTAGAAATCTAGTGTTTCGGAATTTCAGACAAAATATAGATCGCAAAAGATGAACATTATTTTGCTTAGTTCAGTTTAAAAATTGTAGGCAGCGTTCGCAAAGAGCGAATAGAGCTGTTGTTTTGAGCGACGACATGCAAATAGTACAAATACTAATCAACACTGGTTTTGACCCAAAACCGATTTTTTTTTTCTCAAACTTACGAAAGTGACTGGAACTGTAATTTTAGCGCAAACTGGCTGTATTGGTTTTACTCCACCGATATGAAAGTACATTATAGAGCCTGATTTTCTATATGTATGTGACGATGTGCACGTGAAAATCAGTCAAACTATGTTGTTATCCATGTACTGGTTTTTGTTTTTGTGCTTGCGTCCACGGTTGCATTTTTTTTTTCTTTGAGGGTTTCTCTTCAATTGGTCTTCATACTGTACCTCTTTCGGCATGCCTTCTCTCTTATTATGTTGCTTCTTCTTTTCTCTATACATTTTGAAGAAAACTAGTTTTCACGCATTGAGCGTATCTCCGTATCCGTAAAATTTGTCATTGTCCTGCCGTATTTTGGAGGATGTTTTGGTTCTTGTAGCTTTCCGGCTATAAATAGCGTGTAAATAACCTTGGCTATTGGAACAGTAAATGTCTCTAACTACGTACTCTCGAATTAGCGACCAGAATCGTTGCGAACGTCAAGAATATTTATCTTATTTCTTTTGGCCAAAAACAAAAACAAAATCAAAACAAACAAAAAAGAACCATCGACAGTCGATTGGTGTATTATAGAAATTGTTTACTCAACCACGCAAAATGATCAATAATTATTTATCATTTCATGATAACAAAAATCGAAGCTGTATCGTTTATCGCCAAGCAATGATGCAGACACAATCCCTACAGCACAGTCTCGATAAAGTAGAACAGAATTCGATTAGTAATTCGTAGACAGCCAATATCAAATTCGCAAACGGGTTTTCTTGTTTGATTTTGATTTCAACTGTTTAGGAAGCTCGAAACCTATAATTTGATAGGTTTCCAAACATTCATCGCTCAGTGAGACACAGAATTAAAGTATATTTACGCATTTATGTTATTTGTTGAGCTTTGCTTATCGTTTATCCTACCTCTTATAGAAACGTGTTATTTTCCCCGAGTCGCAGGTGAAGAGGAAAATGTTCAAACTCAAGCAAATCCATCAAAGTTATTATTACGTAGGACTTTAGATAAGAGAGAGAGGGAGAGAGAGAGAGAGAGGATGCAAAGTAACATCAAACTATTTGTTAGCATGCAGATTTTGAAAACTTCAAACTCAGATCCCGCTGTTCAGTCCTTGGAGTAAAACAGTGTTGGAGATCACACAAAAAAAGAAAGAAAGAAATGTCGGATGATGCTGCTTCATGAAAACTGTGTCACAACGCAATGAAGGTACGAATTCAAGTACGGAACTAACATCCATCGGCTATTATAAACCAATGAAGGAACTTCAACAGTAGAGTGATCGATGTTATGATTTCCATGAACGTTCAAAATAATTCTGATGGTTACAAATCGCTCGGTATGAAACCTATATTGGCAGGCGCTATAGAGATTTCTGACGCCATGTGAAAGTATGGAATGTGCCGTTGAATAATGTCATATTCAGATAATCAAATGTTTCACGGCGAATGAGACTAAAGACAATCAAAGACAGCAAACATTGAAAAAGCATACCAGCAATGTAAAACGTGATTTTATACTTGTCGGCACCTACAGTTTTGTCTTCTTGTCACCAATTTTGCTATGCAGATCAGGCCTACTGTCAGGGGGCTTTTGATTCTTTTTAAGTGTTATTTGTACCGTAATGATTTTGTTGAATGTAATTGCATTGTTCGCTCCTTCATCATGATATGTGCAAAGCTGCCTTTCCTTTCACTGTTTATCTGTGTCATGTTTTAGTGTCTTGTCGATCGGGCTTTTGGAAATTTCAAATCTGACTGAATTCATTCGTTTGCAAGATTCAATTACTTCACAACTCTGGCCGCATAGTTCACAAGTACAGCGCTATTGAACTTTACTATTTCAAAGTGAGATGATCGTTTCGAGAATGAGAGGGCTCCTCCCAACGTAGCGCTATTTTACCGAATCATGAAATGAATGGTGAGCTTTTCAGTTGCACGCACATGGCTTCAAACACCAGCGCTGGGCTTACAAGCACGTGGTGTGCTGCTCCGAGCGACTGACCTCGTGGTGCTGAGATTGAACTGGTTTTCTAGCCAAACCCACTTTACTTTGATTTCTCTGGATTGGCAATAAACACAAAAGTGGTATACTACCGTGAATTAACTTTGTTATAATATTTTGGTAATGTTGTGATCGGATGGACAGTGGCTGGCAATAGGTTGATCGGATCAACATTCTTGATTGATACAGCGTTAGACAAATAAAAACCGGAAGGCGTGTGCACTTTTATCGGTCAGATCACGGCAGCATCTTCGCTTTCGATCAGGAGTAATGTTCATCCTTCAAGCTGCCCCTAGCAACCGCTAGTGTGTATTGTACTCAATCAGTACTCGGATGATCTCCGCCGTTACCAAGGAATTGCGCGCGCACAAATCCTCGCTGACAAAGGCCTGCCGATTTCAATAGAGTGCGCCCGCCCGTAGTCCGCATAGACAAAAGAAGGATTAGAGGGTGCTTCCTTCTCAAGTGGACAAAAGACACTTTCCAGGGCCCGGGACAATTACTTTAGTTTCAAATACAGGATCTGGGACTAAAGGACTCCGATTTGGGAATGAATTACTGAGGCAGAAAGAGAAATTGCTAAGACAAAATAAACCGCTTGTATCTTTGGAATCATACAATTCTAGAAGACAATTTTGCTATCATTTGAAACGGGAGATGTAGCTCTAAAACTTTCTCACAGAGTCAAGGGAGCGTTCTATTGAAGAAAAACCACGACTGACTCTTTCTTTTCATACTACACAAAAAATTCCAATAATTTTTTGATGATATTATTCATTTCTGCAATATTTCAAGTTCAGATAGATATTACGGAAAACTGACTACATGGCACGAAAAAACAATCATTTCTTGATATTTGTTGTGTAGAACTCAATTCAAAACAGTCGATAGTTTGAAAGATATGGCAGTTTTAAATTACATTGTCAGTCCAGTTTCGATACATTCTGGCCTTAAGTAAAAATCTCTGGCACGTTAGGGGTTTTGGGCCTGGCACATTAAGAGTTAAAGCAAAGGGGAGGGGGCACCATCGACTCCTGACCCCCCCCCCCATCACATTGCCAGCAGCACACATGCACACACACATTCCCACTGAAAAAAAGTTCCGTTGTTCCTATTACTATTAGTAACATGCGCCTTTCTTTCTCATATGACATCATATGAATACAATAATGGGTGTGAAAAACACTATGTTGATACAAAAAGTAAAAATAAGTTTGATTATCTTCATTACAAGTTTCTACACTAAAATGCTAAACGCGTAATTATCCTTCAGATACATACCCGTGGATTTTCTCTTGGAATACTAGTTGTTAGAGCGGCCTCTACGCTGAACGTTCCACTTCCCTGCATCAGAATGCTTGTGTGAGTATCTCCAGACACACCTGGAAGGAACGATTGAGAAGGAACGTTGTACATATCGTGATTGACACGTTGGTCTTACTTGTAATGCCCCAGTCACATAGACATCCCGGATCACCCCGGACAACCCCGGATCTGATCCGGGGTGATCCGGGGAGAGATCCGTGTTGACGCCTTGGCCATCCTTGGACATCCGTGTATGTCCGTGTAGATCCGGGGACATCCGGGAGGCCAACACGGCAACTTTTGGAGGTCAAAAACATCCGGCGTCATCCGGGATTGCCGTGTTGGCAGAGCAATCCGCGATGGTCCGTGTGGCTGCCGTGTAGCTGCCGTGTAGCTGCCGTGTTGATCCGTGTAGATGCCGTGTTTGTCCGTGTAGACGCCGCGCTCTTCCGGCCTTATCCGTGTAGCTGCCGTGTTGATACCGTGCGCACAGTCATATTAACGCTGGTCGACAACTCATCAAAGTCGAAAATATCCCGGATCTCCCCGGATCTTCCCGGATGCGTGTTTTTTTTAGACGGCACAGATTGGGGAAACTAAAAATCTATCGGGGACCCTATCCCTAAACCTAACCCTAATCCTAATCCTAACCCTAACCATCAAACCCTAACCCTAACCCTAACCCTAACCCCAACCCTAACCCTAACCCTAACCATAACCATAACCAAAAACCCTAACCCAACGTTTTTCCCATAGGTTTAACACGCGCCATGCCCCAATCTGTGCCGTCTTAAAAAAAACGCTTCCCGGATCACCGTGTAGATCCTTGAGGATCCGTGTTTAAATGTGACTGGGGCCTAAGGCCCCAGTCACACGGCATCAACACACGGCACATATAAACACGAATCCTCGAGGATCTACACGGTGATCCGGGGAGATCCGGGGAGAAACGAGGAGATCTGGGGAGATCTGGGATAGTCTCGACCTCGATGAAGTGTCGACGAGCGTTGATATGACTTTACACACGGTTTCAACACGGCAGCTACACGGATAAGGCCGGAAGAGCGCGTCGTCTACACGGAAAAACACGGCATCTACACGGCAGCCACACGGCAGCCACACGGCAGCCACACGGACCATCCCGGATTGCTCTGCCAACACGGCAATCCCCGGATGATGCCGGATGTTTTTGACCTCCAAAAGTTACCGTGTTGGCCTCCCGGATATCCCCGGATCTACACGGACATACACGGATGTCCAAGGATGTCCAAGGCGTCAACACGGATCTCTCCCCGGATCACCCCGGATCAGATCCGGGGTTGTCCGGGGTGATCCGGAATGTCCCGTAGGCCCCCTCCCCACACACACACACACACACACACACACTAAAAAACGCTCCGCGGCCCCTGTGTCATAATAATGATTAGTTGTGAAAGATCTCTATTCTGCTATAATATGTGAATCATATTAGTTTAAAACATAAGTGGCATTATTTTACATATTTCCATTCCTGACTGATAGCATATCGTTGTATTCCACTTACCTGCTATCCGAAGCAGACTCGCTCGCACAGACTTCAAGAGCTGGATGAATACTGTATCTCTGGACCCAACATCACGTAGCATGGCTTCTTTGGTGGAGAGGCTCACCCCGAGAGGTCCCGGAGTAAACAGTCTCTTGTATCTCCACTCGCCATCTTCATGGCTGGCTAAAGAAGATATGACAGCATTACAGAGTGAAATATAATATTTGCCGACAATAAAAACATTGTATCAATATAAACTGATTCGTGTGCGATATGAAAAGTACAAGCTTAACCTCAATGTTGCAGTTATGTACTTTGGAAGGTATAATCTATGCCCAAATATGACATTGGTATTTGTGGCGCACACACATTCATTTATTGTATGGCTTTGTATCATTTACGGCTAAAAACACGCATCCAGTCCACTCCTCCAGCCCTCCACACACAAAACAGAGAAAATAGAATAGAAATAGAAAGAGGCACAGATAAACAGGAAGAGAAATTTCATCCTACACGAGTGTACACGATACATATCTTTCCCAATTCGCTTTTGATATTAGTCAATAGCAGTGCTTAGGGCTTACAATAAGAATGGGAGAAGGGGGGAGGGGATGGGGTAAAGCTGTCATAGTTTGGTCTAGTAGTATTATGAAGGCCTTTAGTTTAAGTGCCAGCAAGATGACGAGGTAATATGTCAAATACTTTGTTCACCGCCTCTCTAACCCTAACCCTAACCCTAACCCTAACCTTAACCCAGCCTCTTGGCTGATTGAGGGCTTTTAACTCCGTGATGTAGTATCTTGTTTTGTTATGAGCTTAGTTTAATTGTTTGTTTGTTTTTCTTGTTTAGTTGTTATTGTGTTTGACTTGGTATATTTTGGTTTTGTCGTAATAACTTTTGTTTACACTTATGCAAATATATGTTCCGATATGTGACTGCATATTCATGTTAACAGTGCTCTTTTTGAAAGCAGGCCTTTTGGCTCTGAAAAGACTACCCTGTTTTTAAAGAAGACTGAATAAATAAATAAATAAATAAATAAATAGATATTAAACAAAAACAAACAAACGAACAAATCAGTTGAAATAAACTCCCTCTCGTGGTCTCAACATTCCTGATGTTTCAAGTGCCTTTATTAACCCAGCGTCTAATTTCTTTCATTACGTTGAGGGTAGCCATTCCTTTGGTACATTTTCTACCACGCTGGCATTTCTGTTAGAGAAAATCACAGCAAAATATTTGTGTATCAAACTTGAGCCTATAATCATGTGTGCGATAGTAAATATTTACATTGTAGCTATGTCCATCAAGTGAGGTGAAAATGACCTCAGGGTCCTATTCACGTCCATCTCTACCTAGCCTTCCCGGGAATTGTAACTCATGAATATTTAGCTTCGAGTTCCTATTGTTTGCACACACTTATTTATGCTAACACAATGAGTAGAACACGTATAGGCCCCTTTTGCATCTACCACCGCAATGCCAATTAATATTTCCGAACTATTCTCGATGTTCTCTGTGGTTGATTGATAATACAATGTAATACCATAAGCGTTACGATATACTCAGATAGTTTCTTGATTAGAATACCGATTCTGGTCTTACAAACATGATCATCTGCCATCAAAAAACTTAAGCGTAATAGTGCGTGCTTGTGTGTGTGTTTGTGTGTGTGTGTGTGTGTGTGTGTGTGTGTGTGTGTGCACTTACCCATGCCCTGGTGTAAAACGAGGACACACATACGCACTTTACATTTAAACCGAGGACACACAGAGAACCGAAGACGTACTCGGTACGCAGACCATTCCAAACGGTCTGCTTTTGCATGCAGGGGTACATGTTTATTGTAATAAGTCCTCGGTTGGATGGTAATATACGAATGAGTCCTCGGTTGACTGACACACAGGTCCTCGGTTATTGATTGTGGTGAAATTTTGTAAAACAGGTCCTCGGTTTCCACCATAGACGCGCGCGCGCGCGTGTGTGTGTGTGTGAAAAGTTGCCCTTGATGTTTAAAGTTAAAAAAAAAAGGGGGGGAAGCGACTGTCCATAATCATGATAATTGCAAACTTTGAAGTCCCTATGCCAGTCTCCTTGGAGCCTATAAGACAGAGTAAGGAGTATTGATTGATTGATTTTATTTTCCGTATAAAAACAACAACGGCTGGATGGCCCATATTCAGCGATGCCAACATGGCATCGCTGGTCTTCCATGGGGTCCAGAACATGGAAGTTATACAAATACAATGTGACATTGTGAAATACATAACTCTTGTAAAAATGTACATATTTGAAATACAGTATACATAGATTGAGAGAAAGAAAACAACAACAACAACATCGAATGGCGAATAGCAAAAGAGAAGGATACAAATGAAAGGGAGTGGAAAAATGATAAATCATAACTTTCAATAACCTGTACTAATTCAAATAATTCTGTAATAACTCTTTTTCATCAGCAAAAAGAAAAAAAATTAAATCAACGGGGCAGTGACCTTACTCTCTAAAAAAAATCGAGTGAAAATTTTCACTCTTAAAAGAGTGAATACAAAAAAGAGTGAATTTCGAGTGAAATTGGAGTGAATTTTGAGTGAAAATGCTCATTTTCACTCATTTGGGAGTGACGTCAGGGATCACTCGAAGATTTTGGAGTGATCCCTGACGTCACTCCAAAATGAGTGAAAATGAACATTTTCACTCAAAATTCACTCCAATTTCACTCGAAATTCACTCTTTTTTGTATTCACTCTTTTAAGAGTGAATATTTTCACTCGATTTTTTTTAGAGAGTAAACATACTTATTTTAGATTTAAATATATGAACACTGGGGGAAATTTTGATATCCATGGGAAGGTCATTATATTCCTTAGCATATTTATACTTAAATGATTTCTTCAAATATTCAGTTCTAGGTTTGGGAAGTCTTAATCAGGCCTATACTGGCAGCGACACTTCTTGTTTACTTGGTATAACGATCAGCGCATATTGAACCAGCAGAAATAGGTAATCTTATCTGTTCAGCGATAATATACCTTCTTATCATTGCATTGAGTGATGAGCACACAACTTGACCAGGGATTTGGAAATATAAGACCTATTACGTAACTCAACCAATGATACGCAACACTGTTGAACGACATACGTCGTCTTCCGTAGTTGTACATTAGTTTTGTATACCACATGTACGTACCATGTATGGTATAGCATAGGCGCCGGAAGTGGGGGGCAGGGGGGGGGGGGGGCGGCCGCCCCCCCCCCCCCAATCCAAAAAGTGGAAGGGCAAAACGCATTTTTGCCCCCCCAAAAAAGCCCCCCCCCAAAAAAAAAAATAATAATAATAATAATGATAATAAAAATAAATGAATAAACAAAGAAAATAAAATAAATATGTACATATATATTATGAATAAAAGGGAAAAATATGGCTACAAACGGCAGCTTTTGGACTGTAAAATGTTAAAATTTTCAAGCTCGCTCGCTTCGCTCACTCGCATCCAGCAGTTGAGCCCGGTGCGCCTCCCCCTTAATTTAGTAAAGCGAAAAACATAGCTACGACGGCAGTTGTTGGACTCTAGAATGTCAAAATTTTCAAGCTCGCTCGCTTCGCTTGCTCGCATTGAATCGTTATGCCATTCTCCTAATGTTGCTGCCAATAATTGCCAGCAGTTGCGTCCGATGCCCCCACCCCTTAATTTCCAAAGCGAAAGATAAATATAGCTACAAACGGGAGTTTGGGGACTGTAAAATGTCAAAATTTTCAAGCTTGCTCGCTTCGCTTGCTCGCATTGAATCGTTATGCCATTCTCCTAATGTTGCTGCCAATAATTGCCAGCAGTTGCGTCCGATGCCCCCACCCCTTAATTTCCAAAGCGAAAGATAAATATAGCTACAAACGGGAGTTTTGGGACTGTAAAATGTCAAAATTTTCAAGCTCGCTCGCTTCGCTCGCTCGCATTGAATCTTTATGCCACTCTCCTAATGTTGCTGCCAGTAATTGCCAGCAGTTGCGTCCGATGCCCCCCCTTAATTTCCAAAGCGAAAGATATAGCTACAAACGGGAGTTTTGGGACTGTAAAATGTCAAAATTCTCAAGCTCGCTCGCTTTGCTCGCTCGCATTGAATCGTTATGCCACTCTCCTAATGTTGCTGCCAGTAATTGCCAGCAGTTGCGCCCGATGCGCCGCCCCATTAATTTCCAAAGTGAAAGATAAAGCTACAAACCCCAGTTTTGGGACTGTAGAATGTCAAAATTTTCAAGCTTGCTCGCTTCGCTCGCTCGCATTGAATCGTTATGCCATTCTCCTAATGTTGCTGCCAATAATTGCCAGCAGTTGCGCCCGATGCGCCCCCATTTATTTCAAAGCGAAATATGTAGCTACAATTAAAACTCCAGTTTTGGAACTGTAGAATATCAAAATTTTCAAGCTTGCTCGCTTCGCTCGCCCGCATTTTATTGTTATGCCATTCACCTTATGTTGCTGACAGTATATAATTTGTCGATCGTTTCACACCGTCATTCCATAATCCATGTAAGGAAAACTTACAATGTTCCTCAATGACTGCGTTGTTGAATGTATCACATTCCGTAATGTATTGTAGTCCCATTATTGCTCACGCACACACGCACAAGCATACAGACCGTCAAAATTACTTTATGGTTCCCCCCATGTTTCGACCCACCGTACGCCACTTTACATATATATATATATAAATAATAGATGTGTGTGCGCGCGCGCGCGCGTGTGTGTGTGTGTATGTATGTGTATATTGTGTAACATATGCATGGTCTAATCTTGAGCCCCCTCCAATGTTAAAGAGATAAAAGAGTGTATACTGTATACAGGTAGAGAAAACGATAACACCACGAACGTTCACACCACAAACGTTCATACATTATGTGAGTTATTCTCATTCATCCAGTCAAAGTAGATTATAGGCGTTTAAAAACAAAATAAACTGACTTGAAGTGACATTTTGTCAATTGTTCCTTCCACCCGATATTTATCGGAACGAGGAAGCAAATGCATGATTGGCGAAACGTCGCTTCAGATGAGTTTATCTCCATATATTTAAATTTATATAAACATTATCATGGTAATCAAACTATCCACGTACAATACATATTGTGTCATCTAGATATACCTCGTGTATTAATCACATGGCGTCGTAGTCTCGTATCATTGTACAGAGAATATTCATATAGGCCTATACATATATATTCCAAAAATAGTCGATATTCATTTTGGACAGTAATGATGTTTATCTATGTATACTGAACAGATGTAAGCCTATAACACGGCAAAGGCATTTGCTTAATGTTGATCAAAGACTTGTGCGAGAGAAATTCGAAAGCTGGTCAAGGCTGATGTACATTGTACTTACCACCGTTGATGCTATTGACGACAGTTCTCAATCCATTTTCCATCGTTGGTCACGTGATTAGATCCCGTCGGTGAAAATCTTCTGGACCATGGGATACAGACCCTAAGACGATTTTATTAAGCAGTCTGTTTCCCTTGAACAGGAATTTATAGGTAGTCAACTCTCACTGCACGGGATACCGCTTCGCCCCATTATCGATCGTCAAGATACTACATGTATACTGGTAACATGCGGGACAAGAAACTCGGTCGCTTGCGAGATACAATGGTGATGGTGCGTATTTATTTTCAGCTGTCAAAATGCTCGTACGTGTGGCTTCCAGGTGACACGAATGCCCACAGCCCTATACCTCTCGTATGCGCCTATATATCTCTCCGTGTAACGTATACACAGCAAACGTATGATGCAAATATCTTTCGATACAAGCAAACTTTACTCTCATATAATCTTGTTGACAAAAACAAAAACGGGGAATAAAAAACATCGAGCAGATAGCTGCACGATATGTAAAGACTTTAATTGCTGACGAGGTGACACAGGGAATCCTGGCATCATAACATGATGTCGTGTAGTCTTTGATCTTCATGACTGCACGTCAGGGTGAGGGATGTTCATTACATAGACAGAGGTGGGAGAGCTCTCATGGATAGCGGATCGTCTTCATTATAAGGCAGTAGGAACCTATAGGCATTTTGTATACGAAGATAACTCCGTGCTACAGCACTGGGAGGAAAGGTTCTTCTATTAGATAAATGATAATGTCGCTGTTATTAATACACGTACATGCATGTTGGCTTATGTTTATCTTAGATACATGCTTTAGGGGCCTATATGATAACATGCCTCCTCCGTTTCCGAAAATCATTGCAGATGTAATTTCGCTGTATTATGCATCCCATGGGAAGAATAATTGTGCGAGTTCATGCTAACTGGCATTTATTTGCAATGATATGGAATGCTGATGTGCAGAGTGGGATATCCGGTAAAATTTCCGTCAAATGGCGATGGAATGACTACAAAGATAGTACCAAGATATGGTCGTGAGAGGATTGACCATTCCCGTATCAGGGTAATTACCCCCCCCCCCCCCCCCCAGGGCAATAATCCCCGGCTAAATACTGGTTAGTGATAAGGTTAGAGTAAAGATTACGTGGTTAGGGTTAGGTTTAGGGTTAGAGTTTGGGTTGAGGGTATGGATTAGGTTCAAGATTAGAACCGAGGGTTAGGGTCAGGGGAAGGGTCTAGGGTTATTGCCCAGGGGGGTATTGGCCCTAGACCCACCATTCCGCGTATGGATATAGGCCCTATACATGGTTCACGGAAATATATTTATATGTAGACCTACATGCATCAGATCCTCTTCATACATAGATACTCACGCACATCAATTATACTAGGTGTTTCAAAAAACATTTCCCACTTTTGATACTTAATAATTCATAAACTATATGTCAGATAACACTGTCATTGATATGAGTGATAGCTGAATAGTGTACAATTTTGCTGAAGGTGGTTTAGATATGAAAACATAAATCAGTTTCATGAAATCTATGATTAATTTCACAGTTAGGTTCCAGATTTTGCCCTATTTTCAACCCTCTGTACAAAATTTTCACTTTGCACAGGGGTCAATGGGTGTGTATCTGAGTGTGTGGTTAACAACCTGACAATGGTCCTGAACAATGCCCAGGGTTTGAATGCTTCATTATTAATTCATGAAAAATTCCACTCTCACAACTAGTCTTTATTCAGCCTCTGGCAGTATCTGAGTAAAGTCAAACGGCTGCCGATACCGTCGTTGAGTGGTCTCCCTACTTCTGAAAAACGAAATTACAATGAATACCTTCTGTTCTGTCGTAAACATGGTGACAGGAAGCAAAGAAAATCAATCAGAGTGTACACTTGTGTATATGGAGCCTTAAATAAATCTACTGTGTAGCAAATCACCCTGATGAAAAATGCTGCTGAACTCTTCACCAAAAATGATCTCTTTTATCGAAAAAGCGACAAATTTGTCAGACTATTAGTAGACAGTTGTATTAAAATGAAGAACTTTAGATCATTTATGCTTATTTACATCCCAGATTTCGTGATAATGTGAAGCAAAATCTGAAAATGATTGCCAGCTGGAATGAAATGTGGTGTTTGCAAGCATATGGAAGCATGTGCTTTAAAGTACTTTTTCCATGTGCATGCATTTCACCCTTAACCATGCATGAATTCAGACTAGCAGTGCCCAGGGCAATCCACATGAATTATTGATTAAGCATTCATGTGCCTGGGAGCGCGAGACTGACGCCTAGTCAACAGGTGGTTCAGGCATGTCCATTGTTCAGGGCCATTGTCAGCACACACTCACATACACATCATTGGTTCCTGTGCAAATTCATTTTTGTACAGAGGATTAAAATTTGACCAAAATCTGAAACCTTACTACGAAACCAATTTTAGATTTAATGAAACTGATTTATGCTTTCACATCCAAATTACCTTCAACAAAATTGTACACTTTTCAGCTATTATTCATATCAATGACACTTTTATCGGATGAATAGTTTTTGGACTATTAATGATCAAAAGTGGGAAATGTTTTTTGAAACACCTAGTACATACCGTTGTACATAGGGCCCATTACATACGTGAAGACACCAGAGGCATTATACGGTACACAAATAGATTTAACTATTCACACATTGCCGATAAGACAAATATTTTCGAAACAGTATCACCAAGAGCGAGTGATTTCATTTTAGAGGATGGAATTGCTTATCTTATGCCTGTGGTATGCAGCCTACTCTATCAAACTTTGTCCGAAGGTCGTATGAGCTGTGATGAGGGGGAAAAATAAGCATGTTACATGTGCAAAATAAAAAGAGGGGGAGGGGATCAGAGACGGGCCCTACGTACTCCACTACTAGTTAAAACTTCCCATAAGGAAAAAGAATAACCACCTCCATCTATGAAGTATTTATCATGAATTAGTCCTATATCTGTCAATGTGTGTGTATTTGTTTAATTTTCCATCTGAGAAGATAATTATTTGGATAATCCATATTCAGCTAGCTGGTCTTCCATGGGGTCCAGCTGGATGTGAGGCGCGGGACCATTTCACAGGGTTAAACACCCTGCTCTTTGCGATGAATGAATGAAGTGGGATCTTTTACGTGCATGAGTTGTGACTCTCTCACACACGGGACCTCCATTTTATGCCCAATATCCGAGGGACAGAATGTTTTGCCTGTTACAAGAGGGGACGGTATGGTTACGCACATATTTGCTCAGTGAGACTTGGGAATCGAACCCGGGTCCTTCGGATCTGGAGGCTGACGTGCTACCAACTGAACCATCTCGACCGTCTAGTATAAAATGTTCTGAAATTTTCGTGGTTTTTATTTCGCGTCATCCAATTAATAATGAAACGGAGGTACACATATGTTTATATACTGCACGTATACTACCTGTCCCACTGAGCAGAGGAAGTCGCGAAATTGATTTCTGTGTTAGTCCTCTCATTTGAGATCATGATAATATCACTCCGTCTCACATTCCTCTTGACAAAGTCACATTGTCTTTGGCTAATTCTTGCTTCAGGTGTTTTTCCTTTGTTCGAAAGGAAATCCAACGGAAGGGTAGTACAAGTACATAACATGCTATAGTCATGTCTCTGATAAAAAAGCTCTCAAGCACATGATGTGTTGCGTGGAACAAGAACGTATACGCAAACGGCGGCATCAAACTTGACTTTGGAGCCATGATTTCCAAGACACACTTAGCCAGTGAGCTTCAAGGCTCTAAGCTTTTTACGACTGCCGTTTATTTTGACCAGCGCATGAACTGAGGCTACTTATTAGGCCCTACATAAGAAAATATAAATTATAGGCAATACGATGTCAATCATGGCAGGAGAGTGGTAAAAAGTTCGTCTTTATTCTCTATCACCATCGCAACATGCTTGTAGCGTATTTTATTTACAAATACGATATGGACTCACATCAGACGACAGCAAACATGATAAGGGGTTTATATGCATGGATCAAACGAAAATTAAAATCTTATTTTATGAATGAATGATGATGCATTCTCTAGAAATCACTTCAAGGTTCGAGTGGAAGATAGAAAAAAAATATCGTACATGAAATAATCTAGACTTTGATCATGTACAATGGAACCTCGTTAATAAACAAGTCCATTTTCACGGGCTTATTACCTTCATACTCGTGACTCTAGAAAGTCGTTCTTGAATTGCCTTATCTAGTGCTGCCCTATGTCCTCCGAATTAATTTTGCACATCAAACCTATAAATAGCTGATACATGTACAGTATTACCACGGAACATACCGAAATTTGTCTTTATATAGTTATCGGGGAACTGTTCATACAGACGCGTTGGGAAAAACTACATTACCACTTTTTCTTACGTTATACAATTAACTTCGAGCGAAATAAACCATAATTCTTCTGCAGCACCTACCCAATCGTAATTTTCCTTCCTTTTTTCACTCGACATCATAAGCACAACTAGTTCATGTTTTTGCTGGTGACGGAAGTCATGGTGAGAATCTAGGGTGTAAAGCGTGTGCCCTTTGATCACGTCACCCCTTGACCTAGTTTATGGAACATTCCCAACGAAGGTTCAACGAACTCTCATCGGCCGCCCCAGACCCACACACATTTTCTCTCCCTCTCTCTCTCCCTCCCTCTCTCTTCCTCGTTTCGTTTGCTAGTACGAAATCTTGCTTCTTTCGTGCCGCATCCCTAAACATGTACATCGACAAAAACCTGCCGTCTTCTGATACTCTCGGTTTCACGTTAACCTGCAAAAAGAAGAAGAAGAAGAAGAAAAAAAAAAAACTACATTCATAAAGTTTCGGTACACTTGTCTTTTCAAAGTAATTTCGTTGTTGCATTGTAATTTCGCTTTCCTTTCTAATTTGAACACAAGTTTTACTAGCCCTCGTCGCGACACTTTGATTCCTTAGCATACGTAATATAGCACTAGACAAGACTTTCGCTCTCCTTTCCTTATGTAGCCAAATATCGAACCTTCTTAAGTGCTCCCAAAACATGTTCCTGAATTACATGTACTATCATCGACAAAAAGAGGAAGGGTCTCATTCTTATCCAAGTCTAACTCGTACATTGTATTTGTTTCTTTTCGAGGCGTAACTAGCAACCGATGAGGAGGAGATGGAGCCAGGGGATACACCCCTTAGGTCGCCGTGTGGGGATTGGTGTTCACACCTGTCTTACAACTTTTCAGATGATTAGGAAATTATAGAAACTATGGGTCAAAAAAAAAAAAACCATTTTGACTGTGATTATTACAAAGGGGGTACATTAATGTGACCTTGTGAGATCTTCGGGGAGGGAGCGAAGCGACCAGACTTTTAGTAAACACTTTTTGTACAAAAGTCGCGTTTATAGAGCATTAAAAGCAAATTTCTAGAGAATTAACATATTGAGAAAATCAAAAATCAGTTGGAAGGACTATGATCATAACATACGAAGGGTACATTATGTGACGGTGTGAGATCTTCGGCGAGGGAGCGAAGCGACCGAGCGGGGGGAGGGTGTGGGAAGGCACCCCTTCCAACGGTAGGGACTTTTTGTCGCGTTTATAGAGCATTTAAAATTAAATTTCTAGGGAATAAAACGTAATAAAAGAAATCACTGCGAAGGACTATGATCATAAATTATGAAAACTATTCACTTTACTAAAGTGCATGCAGAGCGAGCGAGCCACTTTCACTTTACCATTCGTCTGAAATGTAACGTGACCGCATTGTTCGAGCAATGAAAAATATTTCTATACTGCTAGAAAGCAGAGAAGAAAAGAAAAAAAAATGTAAGGTTTACTAAAGGTATGTTTCAGTGGGCACACTCGAGGACGTAAAGCTACCATGTACAATATACACTACATTTACTCGTAAGTTAATACTAATGTATAGATATGATAATGTATATTGTTAGTGTATTTAGTGTAATTTCGCTTTTTCAGTCATGAAATTGACAACTTTTAGACAAGAAAAAAGCCTTTAGGTGCGAGTTTTTTTACTTTGTCTCCCTGTACAAATTAAATTTGTTAAGATCGCAACTGCTGATCTGTAAATTAACAAACATGTCGGAAAAAGGAACCACGTTCGTGTCACTGCCGGCAACCAGGGACAGCCTGGTGGTAGAGTCGCTGCCAGGAAAGCAGTAGATGACAGGTTCGAGTCCCGCTGGTTCCCTTTTTCCGACAGGTTTGTTAATTTACAGATCAGAAGTTGCGACCTTAACAAATCTAATTTGTAGAGGGAGACAAACTGGAGAAACTCGCACCTTCACCTTCACCCCTCTGAATAATATCTTTCTTTAAAAAAAAAAAACCTTTATTGTTCATCTTGGTCTTTAACTAATTGATTATTTGTGACAGGGGGCACGGGGGGGGGGGAAGAGGTAAAAACTAGTTTTGACCCCCCCCTTTTCCGCCGCCCTTGTACTCATAAGATTCAAGATTTGATAAACATGTGAACTCTGTAAGTTATTCAGTCCATGCTATACTCTTGCATGTCCTTGTTTTATTTTATTTGAATTGAATACAAATGAAAAAGAATGTACAGTGTATGTGTGTGTGCGTGAGATAGATGGAGTAAAGAGAGAGAGAAAATCACCTTGGGTTAGCTAACATCATGCATGTTGGAGCTCCATACAAGTCCCAGTGTGATTTCAGACAATCTACTTATGTTCAATATTGCAAAAGTCATATCAATATATTACTAAATTCACTGTAAATACAGAGTTATATCAATTGTCGAGAGTAGGGCATACCACAACAAAGACAAAATTAGAAAATTGCTGTGTTCCACAGAGACATGCACATTTTGTATTACATTACAGTCAACCTTGCCTAAGTCAAATCTATGTGGACTGTCGAAATAACTTTGACTTAGAGAATATCACAATCAATAGAATATAAAGAAAAGAGGACTTGAAAAGACCTTCGACTTAGGCGATAATTTGACCTATGCGAGGTCAACTTAAGCAAGGTTGACTGTAAATATCTGTACACTGTGTTCGCACAATGCAACTCCCATTCTCACTATCTCTCAATCATTTCTCACTATCTCTCAATCATTTCTCACTATCTCTCAATCATTTCAGGTCTAG
This sequence comes from Diadema antillarum, assembly GCF_040938485.1. Lineage (NCBI taxonomy): Eukaryota > Metazoa > Echinodermata > Echinoidea > Diadematoida > Diadematidae > Diadema > Diadema antillarum. The sequence goes on along the minus strand of NW_027270976.1, from coordinate 454,134 downwards.
TGACAATGAATAAGTAAAACAGGAACAAGATTTTCATCATATTCTGCATATTCAATTCGTCAATCTATTAAATAGATGAAAATGATGCTCGGTAGATCTTGATGTTCAGGAATACATTCTCATAATATAATTGAATGCAGTGCTTTCTCATTTTTTTTCTCAGACAAACCGACTATTTAACACCACTGGGTAAAACTCATATAGTATAATGCAGAAAGTGTAACAAATAAAATAGGTACGATGCTGCTACTCTCTTGAGTTTGGCCTGGTACCAGTGCCTGAGAAGAAGGCAGGCATTCCATGCTGTAAGCTGACAACATGGTGAGTTAACAGTAACATATAACACACAGGTCACAATTCATTTGACATCATGGTCAACAGGGAAGTAAAAGGTTTTTACAGTAGTAGTCTATTCCAGAACATATTTCACAGGAATGAATGTCAAACAGTTTTATTTCCCCCAAGTTTTTCCCTACATCAGTCAATGTGAAAACTGTAATCACCATATCACCTGTGTTTGATATGAACTGATATAGGTTATTATTTTCTTCCAAACTTGGTACAGGGGAAGTTTATTATAATGAGCTGCTTGGGTCCACTGAAGTTTCCTTGAGAATCTTGTTGTACAGTGCACTCCTGCTATAACGAACACAGTTATAATGAAATTCCGGTTACAACGAAGTAAAAATTCAGGCCACAGCATCATCTACAGTATGTATTTGTATTGTTTATTTGTTTGGTTATAACCAAATTTCGATATAGGAAAAGAAAACTGCCGGTCCCGAGGACTTTGATATAACAGGAGTCCACTGTATCAGGGATTTTTTTTTTTTTTCAAATGTAAAAGGAATTGGACCAGCAAAATGAGCTTGTTATATCATGTATCTAGCTTTAATCAGGCATCTGGTTATATTTGACCTCATCATAACTAGGTTTCTGTTTCTAGAAATGATCCACATTGCAACGCTAAGCAGAGGTGACAATACTTAAAGGGGATGGCTAGTAACTGATCAGTGGGAATCAGTGGAAATGCTGGGGGATGATTGTTCCAATCCTTGTGAGATTCATTTAAGAGTACATTATATCTAATTGTTGTGTGAAAATCATTTGCTTCAGATGGTCTCATATCCAAGTAATGTGCAGTTCAATGTTTCCAGGTTAGCATGCCTGTACAGTGTCGATCGCCCCGGTTTACTAAAGGTATGTTTCAGTGGGCACACTCGAGGACGTAAGGCTACCATGTATACACTAAATTTACTCATAAGTTAATATTAATGTATCGATATAATAGTGTATATCATTAGCGTATTACACAGTCATGAAATTGACAACTTTAACAATCGCCCCGGCACTGTACAGGCATGCTAACCTGGAAACACTGAACTGCACATTACTTGAATATGAGACCATTCTGAAGAAAACAATTTCACACAACAATTAGATATAATGTACTCTTAAATGAATCTCACAAGGATTGGAACAATCATCCCCCAGCATTCCCACTGATTCCCACTGATCAGTTACTAGCCATCCCCTTTAATGTATCTACAAGACAAATAATTGTAACAGTGTAGTTCCCTTGAATCAAATGGAACATCTGCAGGTTTCTTAATTTCCTTTCAAGCCTTTAAAATTGACTCTTGAGGCCCTGAATGAAACAGAACAGGGGGAAAAATGTCTCCCACAGTGTCTTGAAGATCTGGTTCAGCATACTATTATATATGATGTACATTGTGTGTTATTATTTTGACGTGTTTCATCCTTGAAGGAGATTTTCACAATGACCATAACTCTGTTTATCATCTAAACTAGACTTTGACAGGTAACAATGTGTAACAATCTCCATAGCCAAACATGATTATTCCCACTTAAAAAGGTAATTTGATAGAGGTTTCATGTAATTCAGTATCTTTGACAAGGTAGATTAGACAAGGTAGATTAAACACCAGAGTAATGCTTACAAATTCTAATGTACGTTTTCCAGTTTGTCATGTTACTCACAAATGCCACAAAACCATTTGATCAAAGACAGATCTTCTGTTTTTGAGTGAATTTCTGCCAATTGAGTCAATAAAAGATATCTGGTATAACCCGTACAAAAAGGGAAAGGATAATGTAAAGGCTCACAAAGCACTTCTCTGCACATTCAAATGTCATCCTAGTAGTTCTAACAGAGTCTGTGTCAACATTGCATCAACAAAGTCCTGGCAGGCATGCGTGATGAAAATTAGATGTCACAAACCAGTGTAATTGATGTCTCTCTTTATATCTTCTGATTTAGATAAATATAAGATCAATCACCAAAGATTGCTTAATTTTACAGAAAAAAAAACAGAAGAAAGAGATAAATGAGAGAGTAGTGTTGTCATCTGATTTAGTTTGGGAAATAATTGGAGGGTTGAAAAGCATTCCATCACTCTAATATCTCTGAGACAATAATTTTTAGAATGAATTCCTCTCTGTCACTTTGATAAGGTTACAGTATGTATAACATCAATTATCTCATCAACCTTTGATTCATCATTCTTCTCATACACTTCTACAGAAAGTTGAACCAGCCTCCATTACACTACAGGCATCACAAACTATGACCACACCCTGCAGCAGCAAAGCTATTGTCAATCTGTGGACAACATATCCAAGCTCCAAACCGTCTCATAATTTTCCCTGACAGGGCTGAATATTGTCAACAGAAGAGTTCTAGTGGTGAGAATGATACATGAGTGAAAGTTCAGAGAATATCTTGGATTCCATCAGCTTTCCTCCTCAGTGACTTGGATCTCTGGCAAGTTATCTTTCATCTCCACTCTCAGCTTCTCTCGGTAAAAAGATAGGGAGTTCTGTGCAGTCAAAAGAAATGTATATGACAGAATTGGAATTAAGCACAATTTGAGTAAACAAATCAATAGTAACAAGAAGATATGACTATACTAAAATCCGTCCATCATGCCATCCATTTAATCCAACATTGGTAGAATTCTTGACATGCTCAAGTGCACAGCTTTGCCTTGTTTTTACATCTCATGCTTCAGTCCCAAACTGTTCAAACCTTTATTTATAGCAACCCTCTGCATTTACATCACTCCTTCCTTTCTTTACTGCAGAAGAAACAAATACAGATCATTAAAGACACAAATTATTTTCACCATAACATTTGCTGTCATTTCAACATAATTTATAAAATCATTTCAGCCGTAAACAGTTACCATGACGTTAGGGAAAGTTTGCAAGCCTATCATCTTCATTCGTTTGCATATAATAATGTACAACCCTAGACCATCTACAAAGTTACATTTGAAAATAGAATTATGAAAAGACATTACTGGTCAACTAAAACAATAAATATCTTAAAAGTGAGCTGTGGAATGCATAGTCTGATAACATAATGTACCAGGGAGGACCTATCACAAACAATATTGAAAATAAAAATGCTTGTCTTTTTATCAATAGTTACTCACTTGTGGTTCTTCAAACGGGATGGCTTGGTTGTTTTTCCTCAACAGTAGAGCCAGTCGCTTCAGCATGAACTCACTGACCGGCAACCCTTCTTCCTCCATCCGCTGCTTGACCATTAGCCCTCCTTCATGGTCATTCTTCATAACTGATGGAAGAGTTATCATTATAAAAAGTACATATATACATATATTTTAGTCAAACTCTTGGAGTATGGTTATGTCTGCATTAGAAAGAGACAAATATCCTCCAAGTATTCCAGATAATTTTAAGCTTCTCTGTTTCCATCGCAAAGTGTCAGGCTTCTGTGTGTTTCATGGCCATGTCATGCAAGGAATTGTGTCTGTCTAACAGTGTTGGAATGGAATCCCCAATCCATTGATAATCCTTTAACCAGGAGTAAAACTAATCATCATTACATCACTGTGGTTCTCATAGACAAGGCATAATAATGTCTGTGAGGGAGTGATTTAATTTTACATCATGTCTCACATCATGTTCACAGCACTATGAAATCAGAGTTAATTTCATCCACACCTTGTAGGTTCACATACCACCAGCTGTTGAACTGGATCTGAATATCAATGTCACGATGTAGGTGTGAGGCAGATTAAATATATATGTATCTATATCACGGAGTTAAAAAAACTTTGTTGACTTACTTTCCATCTAAAGACTGTAAAACTATTTTTTTTTTCATAAGAATTGAACATAAGCTTGTTGTTTGAATCAGACTACATTTGACCATGGTTAACATATTTCTGAAAATCAATTAACATAGTATGAGGAAAGCTGACTTGTTTTTTATTCAGTCAGGTGTGATTCACAGTGATCCAGTACATGAACTATACAGAAAATGTAATGAAAACATGGTAATCTACAACTGAACAACTGTCTTTAAATCTGCAGAGAGTCTGAACTCCAACTTACCATGGGCCCTGAGCAAATAGAAGTACACCTTGGCTCTGTCCAAATACTTCTGGTCTTTGGTCACATCAAGCACAAGTTCAACCTTTTTTACCTGGCAGAAAAGAGAAAAGAAATAGTGTATCGATAAAACGTATAAGGTCAAAAGGAAATGTGTAAAATCTCTATGGGTTAATTATGAAAACATTGACTGCTGTTAATGTATTGTAAAAAGAAAATTAGTAATAAATTATGATAGTGCATCATGTAAAATAATGTGGTGGTACAAGAAAAAATAACAATTCTCAAGGTTTCATATTGAGGTGGTTTTCATCAAATTTAGCTTTCATGTCAAAGATGAGTTTGTATGGTTGACTGAAAAGGCTCATTAGGTATTCTCTCTTACACAATATTCTGCTAACGTTGTGTATACAACATTTTATTTTGCACTCTGAGGCTCTATATCATTTCCTTCAGACATAGTAGTGGGTCCACGCCTCATGATCAGCAAGTTATATTTGTACACACACCTCCCATCAGAAAACATAACAGGGAGACAAATGAACAAAAATTGGGAGAAATTGATTTGAAACATTCTGCAACATAATAATCAAGTAGGAAAGAATTAACACTTATATCTAAAAGGGAGTGGAATTATGGAAAGAGCTAAAAAGCTGAAAAAGATTTACCACATCAGCATCAGATTCCATGAGCTCTATGATGTAACCAATAAATCCTGTGGATCTTTCCTTGATGACCGGATACCTCTGAACAACAAAATAGCATAAATATGAAATAAAGACAAGAAGAAATTTTATATCATCATGCATTTCTGTTCAACTCCCTCACACATACAAATGTTTAACAGATATGCACAAATGTCTTTGCAATGCTAACTCTTTTTCTCAGGTTTTGATAGTATCTGAACAGTCAGAGTTTGTGATGTAAAAGATTAACCACTCAGAGGGGAAGGATGTAAAAGTCAGAAACTTTATTACAGTCCCAAACCTTGATGATTGTGTCTTGAAATGTCTCATTTGGGAAAAACATTGTACGTAATATACAACACATGAACGTAGTATTACATTACCTGAGTAATACATCACATCTGTTATGATTAGTTCTAAATGCTCATCCAAATGGTTTGTATGGTTTAAAGTAACATTTGACAGATTAATCACCACCTACGGATTACTCCACTTAATAATCTACCAACGTGACAAAGAGATATGTGCAGAGAATAACCAGCAGATTTCACTCGCCATGTTATCAGTACTATGGAATAAGAGTATCATTCTGCATATTGCCAGACTACAGGAATATAACATATTAATATAATATGGACTGGCCTTGAGGGGGATACAACATTATTGCCTGAACTAGAACTGTAGTGCCCCAGTCAAAGACGATGGCAATACAATTCTAGTGAGGGCAATTAATGTCGTATCCCCCGAAAGTAGACAGTCTATATCATTATCATTATCCATTTCAGACATCTCGAGCAGTGAAATACATCATTACAATGTAACTTTTTACAACTTTCCAATTCACTGTACATGTACTAGTATTTTACTCGGCGCTAGCTCGAGCTCTACACCAGATTGCGCGCTGCATCCCTATACACAGTTCAGGTACACTGCGTGCATATAACAGCCAACTCACACAGGCGCAGGGATCGTCTTCTGTTTCTACGTGTTGACCTATGGGAATTTGCCCTCCGTTGCGAAACTTGGGTATGTAGTGCGCGTAGAAAGAGCCAGCTCACACAATAACAGTAATCGTCCTTTAGTTTTGCATGTTAACCTATGGGAATTTGCCCTTCGTCGCGAAACCTCTCTGCGAGAAACCGTCATCAACAGTATGAGTGGGACCCAAGTGCCCATATGCTATATTCCCCTCGTTTTTAACACGCAAATCCCATAGATGTTTGCCAAAGCGGGGAATATGGAAATTTTGCTCCTCTTCTCTCTGCTGGCACGTAATCTTGCGCGTAGTACGAGGGAAATACAATTTTGTAGAACTACAGGTCAGATGCCTGATACGGGTAATGATATATGACATAAGTCTGTTCACAATTTCAATGACATGACGTGATCACTAGAATACAGGCAAGCCAAAGCCATTTTGAGGAGAGATAGGTGGGGTGGGGGGGGGGGGGGGGGTGGGACTCACCTCAACCACTGCCTTGGCCTCCTCCAGGTTCATACTATCCAGCTGGGCGTAGAGCAGCTGCCAAGCTGGCCCATCCACCTCCTGAGCAGAGAAACGGTCTACCATGTTGTACACTGTGAGATAACAGTAAAACATTCTCACAATACAGGATATAACTCACAGGACTTCATGTGTACAGACCCTCCATGGTGTGTCAGTTAACATTTCTACATATGTCAAAATGCTCAACCTATCAATACCAGTGTTCCTCTGTTAACACATAAATGTTTTGTGCTCTATTGTCTGGTTCTGCTGGTTAGTCAAATGACTATGTAGATTAAGTTGTACAGATAAGAAGCCCACTAGATTACTCCTGGCATCTTCCAGGCATCCTGATCACCAAGCACACAAACGTTTCATTCTCCGAGATACGACATCCTCTCTCCCTCTCTCTCTCTCTCTCTCCATTATCAGATCAGATTCAACAGCTTCTGATAACTACTTATCTCCATGGTAACGACCCATCAAACCCTTTGAAGAAGAAAAGCATTCAGGTGACTACAAAAACTTCATTTTCAAAATCTTCCATCTCATGACAGTGGTTGTGTTTATATCCAAAGAGAATATATCACATACCTTCATCAAGTGATAAGTTCTTCTGAATCACTTTTCGAAAGAACGACCTCAATCCAATCCGTCTTGTCTTGCCGCTTTCTACCTGAATCTCTCTCTCAATGTATTGGAGTGCACTGCTGATGTCATTCCTAATCAACAGAGGAAAATCATTTGTCCCTTTAACAAGAAGCACACATCTAAATCAATTTTAAAGGGATCGTACAGTTATGGTTGAGACCTAATTCCAGGTTTCTAACATTTTTTGGTGAAATAATGAGAAACCTCTTATAAAATGTGAAAGAGCATGTAGTTCTATGAGGAATTCAACATTTATTTGATGAAAATTGGTTTTAAAATGGCTGAGATATCAAAAAAGAGCGATTCTAATAAAGTGTGGGACCCACACTTTATTACGATCGCTTTGTTTTACTTTGTTTTTGGATGTTTCAGTCGTTCCAAACCCAATTTTCGTCAAATAAACTTTGAATTCCTCTCAAAATGGTATGTTCTGTACAATATCATAAGTGTTTTCTTGGTATCTCGCAAAAAGTTAAAAGCCCAATTCTCATCTCTACCAAAACTGTACTAGCCCTTTAATTACCAACTCAGAGAAACAGAGAGGCTTAATATTAATTTCACGACTCACTTTGCAAGACATATCAAACATTTTTCCAAAATTTCATAACTCATCTCTCTTAAAAGAAAAAATGCAATTTCTTGAATGGATAGTTTTTAAAGCAATTTTGAAGTGAAGTGTTGAACACATGAACACTGCAGCATAACTGTAAATATGTACCACAAAGCAATTCTCATTTATCCCTCATCATCTGTGATATAGTTTATTACTCCATGCTGAAGTTGAAAGTTGATGAGAACTTCCTTCATTAACTACCTCAGAAAGAAATCGTGAGCATGGCATGACTACCTGTGTTACCTCTGAGCATACTTCTCTTTCAATGTGATGTACGGAACTCAAGGGGCACGACCTAAGAGAACATGGTCTACAGTCAAATGGCATAATGAATGCTTAGACATACAGGACTTTACGAACCTGCCTAATATTTCTACCAACATTTTTTTACCACCAGACTAAAATGGAAGCACAAGCATTGCAAACATTGTTCATTAATTTTCTTAGTCTGGTGTCTTAGTCTCATACAGTCTAGGTACTTTAAACTTACTTGACAGCATATGCCCCCAGCACAGCTTTGGAAAATGGAAACTGCATAGAAGTCTTGGTTTCAAATTTGTCCTTGAGTGAGAGAAGCCTGTCCACATCTCCATCCTGTTGGTATTTCTCACACAGCAGTCGTAGTCCAGATGGCCTCACTAAATCACTCTCCAACAGCTGGTCAAAGGCATTCTCAGCACCTTATTGAAGTCATATAGAGAAGCATGTCGTCACAGAAGTCAAATCAAACAAAACCTTTATTCTGGTAGTTTCTTTTAATGCAGCTGAAATTACACCAAACACGTAATCAATACAGATGTTTAAAATATTTTTCCTTTTCTTTTTGATTTAATACATTCCTACTCGTAACTTCGTGTTAAAAACTTGAAGCAACTTCATTGTCTCTTTCATTTCTAATTTGTTAATTTGTTTCTTCTGATCTCTTATCACTCTCTGCTTTTCAAGATTATACTGTATCATTTTCTAGTGTTATTTTTATTCCATGTCAATCAATATTGATGATATTGTGGTTTGATCATTGTTGCCAGGTATGATGCATCATATCAATATTTGGGACAAGTTTCATTACTACTGTGATCACATGAACAAGATGCCAAATAACTTAAAGGACATGTTGATCTTCACAGACATGTGGGTTTAGTGAATGCAGCAATAATAGTAGAAGACATCAGTGAGAGTCTAAGGAAAATCGGACATTCTGTTCAAAAGTAATGAAATTTTGAAGTTTTTGCTCAGTCATGGCTGGGTGAAAAGACTAGTATAGCTTGTGATGTCACATGTGTAAAACAATATAAAGAAAGAATAAAGGAAATTCAACATATTCCCATTTTCCTTGAATAACAAAAGAACACTCGATTTCTCTCTTTCAGAAGGCAGGGGGAATAATATTACCCTAAACATACGTCAGTAACAAGTCGAAGAAATGTGCACTTTATTCAAAAAGTAAAGTTTTGCGAAATTCTCTTTCTATTTTCCTTACATCGCTGTATGCATGTGACATCATACACTGTAGTTGTCTTTTCATCCAGCTGTGATTGAGCACATACTTAAAAAATTCATAACTTTTGAATAGATTGTCCGATTTTCCTCAAACTTTCACTGATGTGTTCTACTAATATTGCTGCATTCTCTCAATTCTTATGTATATGGAGGTGGACTTGCCCTTTTATTTTTCACGAGTGAAAAGACCACTAGGAGAATTATATGGCCATCTCTCCTGGCAAACACTCCTATATTGTGACATATATATATGCATACAGCTTTTACAGTTTCTGCTCCAACAAACATCACTGGTTCCGTGGAAATGTCCCCTAGAAAGCTACTTCTGCAGACATTTGACAAATAAAACTAAAATCACTTACTTTGAATGTCTCCCCTTCTGATGTATTCTATCATCAGTTTGTTCATTACATTTGGAGAAGGCTTGTAGCTCACTGAGGACTCGGCCCTGTAAGAAGATGAAGATATCTCAATAATGGTAACGTCAGATGCCAGATTAGGGTAAACAAGTGGCATAGACACTATACTCCTGCCATATTACTCCTAAAGTCTGCAGCCACTAGAATACAAAAGTGAACACAGCTATCCGTAATTAAGACTTAAAGGTCCTGTTTACCTTTGGGAGCAGTGATTTCAAAAATGTTCAAGATATCACATTTGATGCATATGAGTAGTAGTAGGGTACCTAAGGGGGGTCACCGTGCACCCCCCCCCAGAACTCCTTGAAACTTACATTTTCAGGATCCTCATGACATACCAAAACATAATCAAGATGTTAACAGGAATGAAAAGTGGCTGTTCTAGGTGAAATTTAATGTATTCTATTGTTTTTCATAATTTCTTATAAAATGTATTTCTTTGTTTTTCAACTTTTTCAACTTTTGTTTTTTCTTTGTTTTTCTATTGGAAATTGTCACTGACCACATTTCTACCATAATTAGCACGAAACTATTCAATGAAAGTGATTAATTGTAACAATAATTAGGTTTTCATGACCTTGATGACAGAGCACCTGTTTTCCATAGGAAATGTACACAAAATCACAAAATTGTGCCCGTTTTGGGGGGACATTCCATTACAATAATGGGCGTGACTTTGCAAAAGTATACGCGGATGTTGCAAATTTGGTCTCAAAAGTTGTGCGAGACTTGACCAAACAAAGTCAAGAAGCCTCGCGACAGATTTATAGCGCGAAACTTCTTTTTCACATAATCTCATTTTTAAGGAGGTGGTATGCTTTACTAAGTATTTATCCATATCTTTCTTTTTGATTAACCGAAAGTCACTTAACTTCATGGGTGCGTTCAACATAAATGAATTTCTTCTGTTTCCACGACAACAGGGTGTGCTATATATATATATGTATGTATATAATATATATGTGCTTACATGTAGGGCCTACATAGTAGGGTACTAAGGGGGGGGGGGGGTCACTGTGCACCCCCCCCCCCCAGGACTCCTCGAAACTTACTTGACTTTGTTTTGTTCAAGTCTCACGCAACTTTTGAGACCAAATTTGCAACTTCCCCGCATACTTTTGCGAAGTCACGCCCATTTTTGTAACGGAATGTCGTTCCAAAACGGGCACAATTTTGTGCTTTTGTGTACATTTCCTATGGAAAACAGGTGCTCTGTCATGAAAGTCATGAAAACCTGATTATTTTTACAATTAATCACTTTCATTGACTAGTTTTGTGCTAATTATGGTAGAAAAGTGGTCAGTGACAATTTCCAATAGAAAAACAAAGAAAAAACAAAAGCTGAAAAAGTTGAAAAACAAAGAAATACATAAGAAATTATGAAAAACAATAGAATACATTAAATTTCACCTAGAACAGCCACTTTTCGTTCCTGTTAACATCTTGATTATGTTTTGGTATGTCATGAGGATCCTGAAAATGTAAGTTTCGAGGAGTCCTGGGGGGGTGCACGGTGACCCCCCCTTAGGTACCCGACTATAGGTCAGTTGTATCACAAAACATCCTAACTTACGAGAATTCTGCAATAAATCCTAAAATAAAATGAGATATCACTGTTTTTCTCAATAAACCATAACTGCAGACGGTTTAGTCTGGAAACATTTTTATCTTAACTATTGTTCACATTATGTATATTTAACAATACTTAACATCCATTATACTTATTCAACTTTTTACATTGGTTGTTTCTATCCCTAACTCATATTTTAGAACTATTTTGAAGCACAAATGCTGGGTTTTTACTTCATCTGAAAATGGTCAATTATACCTTTAATCAGAAATCAACTGGAGTTGCCATTCAGTAAAATCATTGGGCACAAGAATACAAGATTTTCCAAGGCTGAGATAGCTGCTGAAGTTCTGTCCATATACTCACATTTTCTGGACTGCAAGAGCATCTTCAATATTGCCAAGCTTCAGAATCTCAAGCATGACCTGGTCAAATGTGGCCAATTCAACTTTCTCTCCACCAGACATCTTTTCCTTCAACAGGGTTATAGCACCATCTAGGTTCTGCAAGAAGAAATGATACACAAGGCTGAGAACCTGCTAGTCTTCAACAATCAGACTCTAGAAGCAGAGGGTGACAGTCTTTGGCATATCTAACTTTTCCTTAAAAAAAAGACAGAACAATCTGCACAGTATTACATTTGGGATTGCCATGGATGTCTGATAAGGTAGCAGGAAATAACATGCTGGTATAAAGCATAATGCTTACTGTCAGTGTACTGTGTTTTTATGTATTCTGGTGTAATTTTTTTTTTTTTTTTTTTGATGGCGCGATGTTTGTGTTTCTCTTAGTGTTTTGAAATTGAACATTGATTGTACATTGATCATGAAGGTGAAAAGGAAACCGAGTCTCACACTTACCCCAGATTTCAGTATGTGTGTCACTTTGTCAACAAAACTCAGGTCTTCATTCTTGAGCTAAAACAAAATAAAACAGCAAAATACTGCAAAATACCATTTTGTTCAAATATTCAAATTCACAGAATTTGTGGACGTTTCTGCCTTAGTGATCCAGTACTTAGCTAATTCATCTATCCTTACTAGATACATTAATCAGTACAGCTATAAAAGTATCAAGTATAAAATTGCCACAATACAATAATTGTCATACACATAGACAAAACAGGAGGCTGTAAAAACTTGTGGGTTGCAGCATCATCCTCCAGTAGGACAATATAATATCTTTACAAAATATTTTGTAGATATTACTGTTGCTTCCAATCAACCAGTATATTATTAGTTCATATTCGATCTTATACATCATATCCCACAATATCATGAAAACCAAGTTTGCCTAGAACTTTGTATTAATTGAAATTGTTAAGTTGTTTATTTTGATGTTGCTTTAAAAAACACACACAACTTGTAACAAGTAAATCAACCCAACCTTCAAATCAAGGATCTTCATTATGCAATTGGGACATTAATGTAACTATCAACAAGGAAAAGTAGAAATTACGCGGTGCGTAATATATGTCCCCGCCGGAAGTAGCATTTTGTAGCAAAATGTGCAATATAGGTAAAAAATCAAGGTCAAAGGTCAAAGAAGTCAAAAGTCAAAATTCTGTGTAAAAATTTTGAAGCCCTCACCTAGTGCCATCACATAAAGCAAACGGAATCGAAATCGGGTTAGAAATGGCGAAGGAGTAGCATTTTGTAGCCAATGTACAATACAGGTCAAAAATCAAGGTCAAAGGTCAAAGAAGGCAAAGGTCAAAATTCTGTGTAGAGTTTTGAAGCCCTCACCTAGTGCCATCACATAAAGCAAACAGAATCGAAATCAGGTTAGAAATGGCGAAGGAGTAGCATTTTGTAGCAAAATGTACAATATAGGTCAAAAATCAAGGTCAAAGGTCAAAGAAGGCAAAGGTCAAAATTCTGTGTAGAAGTTTTGAAGCCCTCACCTAGTGCCATCACATAAAGCAAACGGAATCGAAATCGGGTTAGAAATGGCGAAGGAGTAGCATTTTGTAGCAAAATGTACAATATAGGTCAAAAATCAAGGTCAAAGGTCAAAGAAGGCAAAGGTCAAAATTCTGTGTAGAAGTTTTGAAGCCCTCACCTAGTGCCATCACATAAAGCAAACGGAATCGAAATCGGGTTAGAAATGGCGAAGGAGTAGCATTTTGTAGCAAAATGTACAATATAGGTCAAAAATCAAGGTCAAAGGTCAAAGAAGTCAAAGGTCAAAATTCTGTGTAGAAGTTTTGAAGCCCTCACCTAGTGCCATCATATAAAGCAAACGGAATCGAAATCGGGTTAGAAATGGCGAAGGAGTAGCATTTTGTAGCAAAATGCACAATATAGGTCAAAGGTCAAGGTCAAAGGTCACGACTGGAATTCTGTGTAGAAGTTTCAAAGCTCCCATGTAGTGCTATCATATAAAGCAAACAGAATCAAAATTGGCTCATAAATGACAGAGAAGTAGCAAATTGAAGATTTTGATCACACACGGACGCACACACGGACACACGGACGGACACACGGACGGACACACGGACACACACACGTACGGAGCCCGTTTCATAGTCCCCTGCTCGAACTCGTTCGGCGGGGACAATTAGTGCCATGACATAATGCTTGCAGTTGTAGGCAATCTTCCAGTCTCTGAGAATTTCATTGCAAATTTTAATATTGAAGTCAAGTATCTCTTTACTTTAAAGTTGAAATATCTTACAAGAAGAGGCTGATATTACACCTTTTTTGTTTTATTTATTCATCTATTTATCTATTTTTTAAGATCAGTTGTTTGGGACACACCCCCTTCAAAATTCATAAAATTCATCACCTCACACATGGATATACATGTTTGTTCGGGGAAAGCCCTGTGAGCACCTTTAAAAAATATGTCACATCCTCTGACAGTAGGAATATATATGACACTTTGCTTTCATCTAACCTGCTCTGGAGTAATTTGAGGAACCTCAAAAGGGACAGGTCGGTTGAAGGAACGGAGAACATTAGCAAGGTAACGTAATGTTCTATCTCTGGGAACTACTCCCTCTTCCTGCATGGTGGTCCAAACCTGCAGACATTTGTCCACATCACTGTTTCGTGCTGGGAAATGAAAGAAGACAATGTTAATCAAAAGAGAATATCAAGTTACAGCCACCATCAAAATATCATAACAATAATAATAACAATGATTTGCATTTATATAGCACATAGTACCCTACAAGATTCTCTATGTACTTTACATTCATTTTCCTTTTTTTCGTTCCGTCTTATACATGAGAAAAAAAGCTAAGTTTTCAAGGAGATATCGATGGCATTAGAAGTATGAGAATTGAGTGCTGATTCCCCAAGCTTCTATTGCCCTACTGTGTGTTTAGACATTTAAAAAACTCACAAGGTACACAGGTCTGTGTCTTTCAAGTGCTTCTCTGCCAAAGCACTTCTATCAAAGCTTTCTCACTATCACAACTTGATATTTAATTTAGAAGGAAGGACTGTGTATTACCAATGCAGGTCATCTCATCCACTCAAACATTCCATTCATTCATGTCTGGTCAATTATGAAGAAAGTAAAAGAGTTTTTTTAAAGTCATTTACACATCTGTTCATCCACTCAGTTACACAAAAATGTTCTTTGCAACTGATTGACAAATTGCCCTACATCGACGCAAATACGCACTGAATTGATCAGTGTTTTTGTCGTAGTCATGATAAAAAATCATGGGCGTATCAACTCAGTGCTTATTTACGTCAATGTAGGGCAATTTTTCAATCAGTTGCAATGAAAACATCTCGACGGAAGAATTTCATGAATTTGAATAATGTGTTTGCTGATAGATTTGCAACTTATTAATTCTTACCCTCTTACAGACAGACACTGTTTTTTCATTAATTTTTGAA
The DNA here is from genome assembly GCF_040938485.1 of Diadema antillarum. NCBI lineage: Eukaryota > Metazoa > Echinodermata > Echinoidea > Diadematoida > Diadematidae > Diadema > Diadema antillarum. Next base: position 438,975 of record NW_027270976.1, on the reverse strand, counting down.
CATTTACTTTCAGTTCGAGAGTGTGGTAATACCTTTTTTCAAAGCACTCAATCTACATTTTGCTGCATTTTCAATCAAGACAATAATGTATTACATTATGAACTTTTTCGGTGAGAAGCCATGGGATGCCAACACTTACTGTGTAACTGGATGAGATAGAAGTACATTTGGTCTCGGTCACAGGCATAGAGATCCCTGGTCATCGATGTCAGCTGCTCCAGTGATTCCACCATGCTGGATCCAATGCAGCGTTCAGCGTACCACTGCAGCCGACGGTTCTTAGCAATCATGCCTGGGGTCTGTGAGAGGAAGATATATAATCTTGTGAAATCATGACTTGCCCCATCCTCACTAGAGTATCACATTATACAAATATACCAGGCCTGAGAGGCTCTGGTTGAAACTATGCGCATGAGGTGACTTCAGTAGCACTATTTTCTGAGGGGCGCAGCCCCGAAGAAAATAGTGCTACTGAAGTCACCGAAGGCACATAGTTTCAACCGGTGCCTCGAAAAATTGGCCTGGTATATTTGTTTTATATCCCTCCCAATGAATTTAAGAGTATTCGACTGATGGTATTCTGTAATTTACCCCCTTTTTTAGGGCATCTTGCTTTACTCTTTTCAAGAAGATTGACAAGTCATTCACGCTCGGGAAAGCAGTTCAGCATGAAGGCAGCACGTACGCGTACTATGAAGAGACAACTGCGCGCTCAGCCGCTAAAGTGTACTCGGTGCATTGCTGTACAACATACTAGTACTGGTAAACGTGCGCAAACTGCAAACTCACTACGCGCTTCATACAATGCAATACGCCTACTAGTATCCGATCTGTCAACAAGTACGTTGGTGCGGTGATGTGCGTGCTCGAGCTGATCAGCGATGTGACTGTGAGCTGCAGTTGATTGTGTTTTCTGTCGTCTTTCTAGCTGTCTGTATATGAATATGGACTATCATTTCCTGTTAAAAATGCAAGTATACATTGTAAATTTGGGTAGTATTCAGTAACAGCGAGTCTAAGGTTAGATTAGGCACTGGAAAAATCCTAGCAGTTAAAGCATCGAGTGCCACTGTAAATTCATGTGATTTGTGTTCTAACATAAACAGTTAACATTAGACTCTAACTCGTTAGACACTCTAAAAAATAATTATTAGGATGAGATTACGGGAACTAGGGTCTACTGTTAAACAGGTAGAACTTAACTAGATCTAACTTGCGCTAACGTTAGAAATAATGGCATAAGCAGGCCTACTATCTACTGCAGTTTGTCAACATCTTTTGGGTGGGTCGCTCGAGTTAGTGAACTGCGAGACCAACTTTCAACGGCGAAGCATGAACTCCCCAAAACTAGACAGTCCTACACTAGGATATAGGCATAGATACTACCTCAAATCTTGCATACTGTAGTTAGGGGATCATACTTTCTCATACATTGCACCAAATCCTTTGAACGATCTTCTATTGGCATATCTCTATGAGTCACCACATGCATCTTCGAAACCAGGGCCAAATGAGGCTTAACCAACGTTAGATATTAGAATAGATCTAGGCCTACGGTACGTCGAAGAGCCCTAGCGTGCTTATTGGTGTAGTCTAATTACAGATGTACGATATCGCCTACTCTGTTGTAACGTAATACAATGCCACGATCATCTTTTTAGGTAGAATGAGGGCTTTATAAGAGTCTCTCTGAGTCTAACGTTACACGTATTGAGTGTATGCGTGCCTTGTGGTTCTCGCGAAGTGAAGGCGCCGCGATACCCATTCATTTGTACATGAAATCTCTCACGAAGCAAAGGTGCTGTGATACCCATTCATTTACACGTGAAATATATCGCGTCCCGACGCGAAGCAAAAAAGGCGCGAAAATCACCAGCGTGATATAGTTTTTACCATTTCCCTAGGGAGAATAGTCATACGCGTATTTGTATGCTAGAATTATGTTTTGTTGTTTACAGTGCTCTTGACCAATCAGAGGACGAGAAGCAATTTGTGAGGGATATAAATATATTCTATATCATCACAGGCAGGATGCAGCATAACATCGGTCTTTTATTCCTGACTCTTCTACAACATCCACATTAGTATGTACATGAACTTCTACTATCATGACTTCAAACTACATGTATACCCACTTGAATGAATTTTGTGACATTTTTTAAAAACTATGATGGTTCCACATTTGGCTTTGACCCTTAACCTTCAAAAGCTCTTTCCCACATTATGGTGACATAAAATAATTATGCCCTGGCAGACAGGCAGACTTTATGTCTCTGAAATCTTCATGTGACGAGGACACACAAGGAACTGTCAATATATTTTGCAAGCCTATTCTGCTGACTCCATACAACTTTGCAGGTCTTTCATGACATTGTAGCCATTAGCAGAACCTTCACAAATGGACAATTCATGAATTATTGAGTAAATCTGTATGGATAATTGACACCTGTCCCTGTAAAGAACAGAGTCTGCCAAGGTTGGTTTGTTCATAGTGATGGCCTGACGCTGCTAGGATAGGACCACAGATACGATAGGACCACATCTAGAATAGGACCACAGATAGGATAGGACCACAGCTACGATAGGACCACAGCTATTATAGGACCACAGCTAGGATAGGACCACAGCTAGGATAGGACCACAGCTAGGATAGGACCACAGATAGGATAAGACCACAGCTAGGATGGTACCACAACTAGGATAGGACCACAGGTAGGATAGGGCCACAGCTAAGATAGGACCACAGATACGATAGGACCACAGCTAGGATAGGACCACAGCTATGATAGGACCACAGCTAGGATAGGACCACAGCTATGACAGGACCACAGATAGGATAAGACCACAGCTAGGATAGGACCACAGATACAATAGGACCACAGGTAGGATAGGACCACAGGTAGGATAGGACCACAGATACGATAGGACCACAGCTAGGATAGGACCACAGCTATGACAGGACCACAGATAGGATAAGACCGTAGCTATGATAGGACCACGGCTAGGATAGGACCACAGCAACGATAGGACCACAGCTTACTCACCTCAATCAGCTTCATGGCCTCCTTGTACTTAGCCGTAGTGCAGAAGGCAAAGATGAGATCATACAGCATGTTGATGTCTCCATGCTGCTGACTGGCAAAGTCCATGGCTGCCAACAGATGAAGCCAATCACATCATAGATTGAACATTTCTCATCATTTCTTGACTTTTTCCTTTCACACCACTTGCTTACAAATCATCTTCACTAGAGTTAGATGGTAATTCTAAAGATTTTGTCAAAAATCAAACTGTTGGCAATGTACAATATGTAGCATCATAGCATATTACTCTACGTCACAAAACATCCATGGGAGGTGTCATTGTCCTTTACGATGCTATCAGTAGTTTAACATTATTTTACATATAAACTATGTTAACAAAGAGATGAATTACTTAAGGGGATTTTACATAATTTTGTACATAACAATATCTCTTTTTACGTGTATATTCCAAAACAATTGATGGTTTCAGTACAATGATTTTGAAAGGTAATAAAACATTTCAGGAGGCTTCATTTGATGCAGCTGAGTGCCTTTGATGCACAATGACGAAAATGATGCTGTCACAAGAAAGGGTAATGCTGTCACAAGGTAGAACTATGTTATCACAAGGTAGAATGATGCTAGTGCAAAGATGATAACATCATTCACAAGGCAGAATGACGTTATCGTAAAGTAGAATGATACTATCACAAGGCAGAATGATGCTATTGAAAGGTAAAATGATACAATAACAAGGTAGAATGATGCTATCACAAGGAAAGGTAATGCTGTCACAAGGTAGAATAATGCTAACAGGAGGACTCACCTGCTTGAAGCTGATCAGTTTCTCCGGACTCTACCAGTTTGACAAGAAGATCTTGAAAGTGAGGCATGATATTATACTTGGCCTGACAGTCTCGGATGCATGTCAAGGCTCCTGTCATGTCGTTCCTTTACACCAATACAGAGTGGTCATATGACAGTAGCATGTTAGAAATTGAGTGATCAGGATTGTAAAATGTAATGTTAACAGTGATCTGTGAAACTTCATAAAGTGAGATTACTCGGGAATGTTTAAACTAGGAAGAGTAACAAAAGCCACTTAAGAGTCAATTTTGACTTCCACACATTCCTTTTTTAAAACATAGAGAAAAGGAAATAAAGACTGAGGGCTGCAAGTTAATGTCCATAACATTGTCTTTCCAGTACTCTTTAAAACAAGACATCATACAAGTTATCTGTGAACTGTCAAGGAATGTATTTGCTTGTAAAAGTAATATCACTCATTTTTTAACAAGTCCAGTAATTCAAGTCACATCACAGAAACAATGCTCTCCTTCACCTAAAATCCTAAGATTTATCTCTTGGTGACAAACAGCGATTATAACATCTTGAAGTATACCAGACATACTGTCCTTCACCAAAGACCAGTACTACTGACCTGTTGATAAAAGCCATGACCACAGGTCCTAAGAGGTTGTTGTTTGGCTTCACTATCCCAACTTCCACCACGGTCTCAAAGAGACGCTCCACCTCTTCAGACAGACCAGCTTGCGCTAGATCATTCAACATGTGGAAGACCTGTTTCTCCATGCGGTCAGTCTCTACAGCCAGCTCTTTAATCTCCTGCACCATGTCCAGGGCATCTGAGGGTCAGACCATGAAGTGTAGTGATACATTGTGAAATATCAACTGAAAACTTACATTTCACTTTATGACATAGAGAGGATGACCATCTTCTAAAAAAATAATACAGTGTATTCCTAGCACTTCCTAGTATCAGATACTATCAATCAGGTATAAATGCTAAATGAAATCAGAGATGAAAGTGCTATGTGAGCCTGGAGAATATTTCAATGAGGTTTGTGTTTTAGAATATAGACTAGAAATGTCGCTATGGCGACTGGTATGCCTCCGCCATAATGCATTCATGATTCTCCTAATAGGTCTAGATAGTACATGTGGACAATGTGTGATTACATTTTCACAAAACTGGCAAAATAATGAAATGACAAGTTTGTCACAAATGTGTTGAATGTTCACCTTCCTTGACCTTGGTTTAATTGGATGAATAGGAGAGCATGTATTTGGGGATTTAAAGGACAAGTTCACCTTCATAAACATAAGGATTGAGAGAATGCAACAATATTAGTAGAACACATCAGTGAAAGTTTGAGGAAAATTGGACAATCGATGCAAAAGTTATGAATTTTTAAAATTTTTGTGTTGGAACCGCTGGATGAGGAGACTACTACAGCTTGTGAGTCATGTGCGTACAACAGTATAAAGAAAATGTAAAAGAAAATTGAACATATTTTCACTTTTTTCGCATAATAAAAGAGCTCTTGACTTGCCTCTTTCTTAAGGCAGGGGGAATAATATTGCCCATAACATTTGTCGCTAACGAGTCAGGGGAATGTGTACTTTTTTCAAAAGATGGAATTTTGTGAAATTCTCTTTATATTTTCCTTATATTGTTGTACGCAAGTTATTCATACACTGCAGTAGTCTTCTCATCCAGCGGTTGCTGCACAAAAATTTTAAAAATTCATAACTTTTGAACGGATTGTCTGATTTTCCTCAAACTTTCAATGATGTGTTCTACTAATATTGCTACATTCTCTCAATCCTTATGTTTATAAAGGTGAACTTGTCCTTTAAGGACTTTAACTTGACTTTGACCCATTCATACATTTATGCATTCAGTAATTTTCATGGTACCGGTATGGAGAAAAAGTGCAATTTCTATACTGAATAGTGAATTGTTACCATGTTCATCTGGCCTTTGACCCTAAAATTCATAAGATAATCACGTTCAGGTAGAACATGCATAAATATGCAGTAAGTTCCACGATAAATTGAGCCACTTCCGAGATATGGAGGAAAAAGTTAGTTCAGCACTTTCACTTGATCTTTGACCTTCTGACCTTTGAGACAAAAAGAAAAAGAAAAAAAAAATTCTCCAGAGAATTTCTATTAGGTTACACATGCATACACCAAGTGTAAAAAAAAATAATAATCCTGCTGGCATTGCATGAACATGAGGGAAGTGTTGCACTTGACCTTTGACCCCATGAACCCTACATTCTCTAGATAATCACTGCCAGTCAGTACATGTACATATACTATGTTCCATGAAGATACCTTGAACAATTATCCAATTTACAGAGAAAAAAAAGAAGTTTTAATACTTTTACTTGACCTTTTGACCTTTGACCTTTGACCTCATGACCCAACCTTTCACCAGAGAATCTAAATTGGGTAATACATGTATACACTAAGTTTCAAGAAAATATCTTCAGGCATTGCATAGATATGGTGGAAATAGTGAAATTCTATGTATTTGACCTTGACCTTTTGACCTTTGACCTTGAGCACGTGCACCCAAAAGTTGATAGGCACAACTTCACCCCCTAATACACATACATGCCAAGTTTCATTAGGATACCTCAACAGGTTTTGATAGTTACCTTGTCCACAAAATTCATTGCGGACGGACGGAAAGACGGACGGACAGACGGAAGGACGGACGGACGGAAGGACGGACGGACGGACGGACGGACGGACGGACGGACGGAAGGACGGACGGACGGACGGAAGGACGGACGGACGGAAGGACGGACGGACGGACGGAAGGACGGAAGGACGGACGGACGGACAACCCGAAAACATAATGCCTCCGGCACCACTTCGTGGCGGAGGCATAAAAATAAGATGCAGCTGTCAGGGTCTCCATGAGGTCTTCCTGTTTTCTGGAATGACTTCATCAACTCATCTGTAAGAATCTCATCATATTGGTACCAAGGCCAATATGGCAATTCTTTCTTGTCATTCTTGTTGAACAAATTGTCTTTTCACTAGAAATCTGACACTCACCCGGCAATCTGTTCTCCTTGGCCAGTGAAGTGATCAGATAACGGTACTTGACCACATCGAGCTTAAAATTGGGGTCAAACTTGCTCCTGCACACAAGAAAGGCCAAGGATAAAGTTGATTACTGCCAAATATTTGCCTTCAGTACAGCTTAAGCTGTGGACTGAAGTGACATGGAGCTTAGAGTGTATACATGGTCTTCATGGCATGGTAAATCAAAGTAACAATAATAATGATAAATAATAATAATAATAAATAACAATTGTATAGTGCTTAATACTAACATTTCTTCGAGCATTGATATAGAAAAAAAAAATTAAATCAAAATACAACAATATTACATAAAAATACAATACTTTATGTTTCTTAACCCCAAACAGCCATGTTGGTGGGGGTGGTGCTAAATATCCCTTCAAAATTTTTTTTGCAGAATTTTTTTTTTCACTGCAAAAAAGATCTCATACTGAAATATAATGACTACTCTTTCACATCTCACACACATTTAAAAGAGTTCATTCGCAAAAATCAGTAGTGGGAGAAATGCACATATTCTTGACCACTGTCACCAAAAATAGTAGGTAAGAAGGTGTTGTCAAAAGAATATTTTTTTCTTTTTCTGCTTGTCCTCACATGACATCCCTATTGGCTATCATAAAGTATTCTTGATAAAAAAACATATTAAAAACAACAAAAGAATGGAAACATTGATATATACAATCAATTAAGAATAAAGAAATACAAAATAATTTGGGAAACAAAGAAGTAACAGGAAAATTATCCACCAAATAGTCTAAAAATGTCAGTGGACAAACAATTTCACATTTTCATAATGTTGGTGATGGATTACAATGAATTATTCTATAAATACAAAAAATCAAACAGTGAGAAAGAAAGATTAGTAACAAAGTAATATAACATAAACTAGAAAAAAATTTGAATTCCATGAAAAAAAAAGCATAATCAATTAGGCAAAATGAGAACTAGAAAAGCACTCTGAGAGCGCAGACCTCCGCCAAGCATGTAGCTCATTTCCACTACTGATCTTGTTCTTCCATAGAGATATCAGTGATTTTCCACCCATACGTAGTTATAGCATGGTGTGCTGAAAGTCGCCCTATTTCCCAACATAGAAGCCTTTGTTTACGTCATAAACCCTCAGCTGCACGGCGCGCCTCGCCCCAGCAGAAACTAGAGCACACACTTTAGTGCGCGCAGGCAAACCTCAAATACGCGTAGCCTGAACTCCCAAGTTCATTGACCCTACCTGCCAAAATATCAAAAATCCTTCATAAATTCCCGCAAAATTGTCGGATCACTACCAAAAGTTAATCGTTTATTACTCGTGTCATTCTCAACCTTTCCTGCAAGTTTCATCCCAATCCGTTCACTACTTTTTGAGTTATTTTGCACACGGACAAACTAACTAACTAACGAACAAACCAACGGTAATGAACACATAACCTCCCCCCTTGGCGGAGGTAATAACCATAGATATCATAATTTTGACTGTGCATACTTACGAAATACACGACAAGACACCAATACAGCAATTTGGTCACAATCGGTTGATAAATAGCCTATATAGGGTTAAGATTTATTATCTGAATATCTATCTGTTCTTTAAAAATATGACTTTATGTTTGTGTGTTTATTTAGTTTCATCTATGGGAGAGTAAGTAGACAGAGGGGGGGGGGGAACAAAGAAAAGAAAAGCATACAAGAACTTAAAAACAGCATTTACTTCTTTGCAAAAAACAAAACAAAAAACAAAAAACAAAAAACATATTGCAGTGTGGGTTATATCATCACTGCAAGAGAAAAATTCACTTACAATTCTTCCTTGATCTTGAGAGCTTGGCTGAAGTTTTCCTTGTTGCAATACATGTTAATGAGGCAGGCATACATGGCACCCGTTGGTTCATAGCCAGCCTCATCAAACTGCCTCCTCAGCTCAATGGCTCTTTCTTCATTCTGATGAGAGAGTTTGCCATCCTGATCAGATTACTAGTGACTTTCTCCTTTTTAGTCAAGTGAATAACAAATCTTGTAGTTTACAAAGTCAATGCAGTAAATGCAGGTGAGAGTGTGCATAAAATGTAAATAAACATAGTCATAGAGATTGTTGTAGGCTTACTGCATAACTCTTGATGAATGATTACGTAGGCAATGTTCAGATCTTTATCATACATGTAGGCAAACCAACAGCTGCTTAAAATCTCATGTCTCAGGCTACATCATGTCAGGCAAATTTAGTGAGAATGGAAAGGCCTGATCCCATGCATACCAAACCACTTAAGTCCACAGTACTTATTCATTTCTTTAAAAAAAAAATGCTTCACAATGGAGCCTTACAATCCCAACCTGTGACATAATATGTTACACACTGACCGATTTCTCATTCACACAAAGTCACATGACCTAATGCTTAAAATAATCAGTACTCCCACTGAAATTTATTATCATAGGATACAGACATTTTTCAGTTATGTTATTCACACATATACAAAATATGAATGGTGAAGTCAATGCATTGGTTTATCAGGTCACAACTTTGGCTACATACGTGGAGTATCCAAGAATCTAATACTCAGCTAACAACCACACAAAGGTATGTCCACTTGAAGTAAGCATTCTATTTATCTTTAATGAGAATATCATAATTCTTTACACACAAATACACAGAAATACTACAAACCTAGTGCAAAAGTTTAAATCTCATAAAAGATACTTTATTCAAAAGTCCAGCTTATGGAGACACTTATTTGAGGCTATAGGCCTTGTCTAAACACTTGGCTCTTTGTAATTCCCTTTAGTTATAGTTCAGCAGAGAAATAGCAGTTCATGTAAATCAACTCTGCACACTGGCACTGGTCCGACGGTCCCTGACCAGTAAAAATCACTGTCGGACCACTAACTTTGTCAGGAATGGACCAGTAAAAAATATTAAAAATTGGGTATCTATTGGTCCAACAGACAGGTCGGACCAGTAGAAAAAATGAGTAAGTGTGCAGCCCTGTGTAAACCTTGTAATGTTTTCAGTAATCTAAACCCTTAGACCTGCTGTAAAAGGAAAGGATCATGAGAATAAAAATTTCCTTACATTGTTATTGGCATGGGCCAGGATGAGTCTCCTGAGAATACCTCTCAGGTTACCTCCTTTCTCCTTCAACTCCACCAAATGGTTCTCCAGCTCCTCGACTGTCACATCCTGGTGGAAAATAACATCATCAAACTTTGTACATCCATAATTCAAGCCAAAAACAGCTACTCAACAAAAATAGTACTCACCCAGGCAACCAACAGTCCTTTGGAAGCACACAATGTGACACATCGTTCTATGTCATTGTAGTTTTATCTATGAGAAATATATGTAGAAGCTTTCATATACAGGCAAATACAGGTATCAGTGACTAGCATGCTTGGTGCAAAATCTTTATAACCACCAAACTGACTAGGACCCAGAAACTGTATGCAAAATGAAGAAAAAAAAAATACAGCTAAAGAAAGGCCTCAACATCATTTTATTCATTTACTAAAATTCAGTTTTTGATGATGGGACTGTACAGATAGACAAAGAACACAACCCTATTGTGTGTAAACTCCCACAAGTCAATGCAAACAGTTTCTACGACCAGAAATAGGTTTTGAAAGTAATTCTCATCCATATCAAGCATTATCAATTGCTACAGTGGTGGCAAGGATTGCAATCTGTACCTCAGAAGAGAGAATATCGAAGTTGGCGATGCGGTTGCTATTGATTTCATCTGGATTGATGAGCTTCACAGCCACTCGCTTCAGCATGGGAAGTTTGAGACGGTCCAACTGGTTACGCATGCCTCTGTAACGCATTCCGTTTATTACCAGTCCCTAGAGAGAGATATACACAGAGGATATACCTCAATCATTTCTATGAGCCACCTTTTATTTGCTAAAGGGGGAAAATGAAATGTTTAAAAGCAGTGTCAACATATCTCTGGCTAAATTAAACTTTTTTTCTCTCTATTAACTAGAAGACACAACACATAAGGGATTTCACAGTTCCAATTATCTCAAAACTTGTCAGATTTATGAACATGATATATTCACCTGCTAATCTCATATTGTGAGCTAATTTAATCTCAATAAGTGAATAAAACTCAAGGATGAGAAGTATATGACAAGATAAAGACAAAGCCATACATAGATAATAAGAACAATCAAAATAAGTAATCTTACATGTCAATGAACAAACAAATAGAGAGTGTAGCTGCCTATATGTATCTGTTTTCTTATATTGTCGATCATGACCCCCCGTGATCTCACATCACATACCTTCAGTGACCTGGGGTTAGCAACAGGTGATTTGAGATATTCACTCACCTCCTTTGAAAGTTTGTCAAACAGGAGCTGGAGGTGGGGCTTTAGACTCTGGGCCTTGTTTTCAGGAACATGCAACAAGATCTCATACAGGAAATTTCCAAGGTAGTCTGTGAAGTACAAGTGCAAAAGTTATCTACCGATCTATATCACTAGCGTTTCTTGTACAATTTAGCCAACATACTTATTGCAAGTAACAGCAACTGCACACAACTTTTATAAGGACATAAGAAAGCATGAAAATATTGTGAGACAGTCATACCAAAGGACTGAAAAGATTAACCAAAATCACACTCAAAAGAAAGTTAATGTTTTCATCGAAGTGAGCCTGTTGGAACTCACCCTTGCTGTTGAGCAAAGAAAAACTGGGCAGGAAAAGTAGAGATGGGGATTTCACTTTAAAAAAAAAATCAAAACAAAATACAAAAGTACAAAAACAATACAAAAAACATGCAACCCAATACAGTCATGATAGACCTCAGAAAACACACAGTGGTGCATGACAATGTTACCATAGTAACTATCTAAAACACAGTCTGGAATACAGATGACCTACCCTCCTTGGTAATGGTACTATCCTCCACGAATTCCAGTCTGTCCACCATGTGTTTACATATATGAACCATAGGCTTCACTTGAGGATTCCTAGAAGAGATGGCAAAAAACATTCAAATAGCTCAGTTCCAATCACCCTTCAGAGTTCACCTATTTTTATCTCCTAATTCATATGTACACATAGCTTGCTCTGGGATTATAGAGGGTACCATGGATTAATGTCATTAGAGACTGTATCAAGCCTTTCCTGTGGTCACACTGCTAGAATGAAGTACACACAATTGTTTTGTGAATTGTCTTCTTACACAGATGTAGTCATACAAACATAATGCTTGTTGGTCAAAGAGCTGTCATAAACACGGACGACACACCAACTGTACTTTAAATGGACTATAGAGGGCTCACCTGCTGAAGCTTGAGATGAGACTGGCTCGGATGAGGGGAATATCAATCAAGTCCTTGTACTCCTCAACTGAAGAAGTAAAAGTAATTCAAAGTTGGTAGAAAATAACAAGAAGAAGCACCACACTTTCTTTTATCGTATCAAAGCAACCACATTAAAGCTGTATTAAAGCTGTATCATCTCATTCTGTTACATTTTTCATTGAGATACATGAAAATTAATCGAAACTGAAATTGATATTAAAGCTGAATACAGACAAAAATACAGTCATGTAATAGTATACAGTCAACCCTGCCTAAGTTGACCTTGCACAGGCCGAAAACTCGGTCAAGTCAAAGCTCCAGAAAAGTCCCCATATTCTCTTTACTTATTTCTTCAAAATAGTCTTTCACCGTTTCACGAGTCGAAATTTACATGTTGAATTTAGGCTATGTCGAAGATACAATTTTAAGTCCACATTTGTGTGAAAACACGTTATTTCCATCAAACAAGTCAAAGTTTTTTTTGTTTTTTTTTCCACGGGCGCAGTAGGGTTTTGAAAAGAAAAAAAAACCTTCATAATCAGGTACGGAACTGACACGATCTGTAAAATATCAACTTGTGAGCGCATGATATGTATATTCACCCCAACCCCGCCAGGTCCAATACAAATCTGCAGTGAATAATGTTAGCACATGGTTTCTACCAACACACCAATGCCATCCCGAACTCTAGCTTCGTTTGCTGGTGGTCAAACGCATGGGTTGGGCTTTTTAATTTTTGTGTATCATATCAGGGGATTGTATGTGACGACAACCACATCGCGGCATGCACTGTGTATCCCTAAGCGAGAACACATTAAGTGATAGCCCACATGATATAGGTATGTGTTTAGTACCAATATTCAGCGATTCAGGTGGTGAAGCCACATGATATGAACATAAGATCTTGACTCTGTCAATGTAAGTTACCGTGTACAAAACCAACTCAAAACCAGAACAAGATTTGTGTTCACTCATATGACTATTTGTGTCCTCTGCACTTTTTGATGATTGTACATGTATTATTGATGATGAATGATGTGATTGATGATGATCAGGAGTTATCAAGAGTGAAGAATGGAGATAAATACATGTAATTTGCCCATATTCTTACTCTTATCACGATGGTTGTGACCGCATAAAAGACATTACATGCAACACATTTCAATTATCACAGTCCATTAATTGAGCTTCTCGATTCTTTTATACAAACTCAACCAAAACAAAAACACTATATACATACACCATATTGCTACCGTCGGTTGTAATCTAATGGTCAATACAAGCATGAAAAGACATGGCAAGATGAAAATTCATCAGGAAATCTAAGTTGAAAATAAAATTGACTTCCACAGAAGTCGAATTTTGCGGAAGTCAGAGTGTTTTTATCGGTCCCAACAGATTCGACTTAAAGGGGAAATCCAGTCCAAAAATAAGTTAGTCTGATAAAAAGTGTAAAATCTTACGAATTCAATGGTAAAGTTTTAACTGAAATCTGATGAAACATAAGCAAGTCATGAAATTTTGAAGCTTTGTTTCTGCAAAACAGTTCTTGTACAGTGGATATGAATATGCAAATGAGTTAGCTGACCATGTCATAACCTCACAATTTTCCATTGATTGAGTACAAAAAATGACGAAAATTCAATGTTTCTGTCATTGAAGTCTAAAGTATGATGGTATTCCTGGTTGAATAACTTCAGAACAGTGATCAGGTACACTTGTAGATATCGTCGCTGGGGTGACAAGACCTTGTATCTGCAATTTTGGTGAAAATGACTTTTTTGGATTAATGGTCAAATAATGGGTTAAGTGATGTCCTGTCCAAATCCCAACTGTCTTACTCCAAAAATGAAGCCACCACGCCACGTCAAAGGAAAGGCTATCCAATTCGCCACAGTGCTTTGGTCGCCATGTTTTTTGGCTCTCCTGAACATTTGACATTTTGTAGATACGAGGTCTTATCGCCCCAGCGACGAAATACGAGGATTTGAGCCTTGGACATAATAGCGTTTGAAAGAAAAACTGGAAATTTCACAATTTTATGTACAAACTATTTGGCAAGTTGTGAGGGTATGACATGCTCACTTTGCCATTTGCATATTCATATTGACCGTTCAAGAACTGTTCCCTGAAAAATAAGCAAAACTTAAAATGTCATAACTTCCTTATTTTTCACCCGATTTCGATCAAAATTTGACCTTTGAACTTGTAATATTTTACTCTTTCTTATCAAACTAACTTATATTTGGACTGGATTTCCCCTTTAATAGGCCAGCTTGACTTGTAGATTGTAAAGATGACAGGGTCATATTTAGTCGTGGGGTTGTGTTTACTCACAAGTTAATCTATGTCCTTAGTGGTGCAGACAATAAATACTCACCATCTATCCTGACAGGCGACACAACGTTTGCTCCTGTGACAATTGCTCTGATCTTATTTTCTCCAAGGACTTAGGATTAGGGTTAGGGTTATATTTGCAGGTAGAATTTATGTTTGGTTTAGTGTACAGATATTTCATGGGAGCACCTGTCGCAGAAGCAAATGTCATGGAACACGATATTGCTCTATGTACACCAACAACATCATCATGCATATCCTCTTCCTTTTTAGCCTGTATTATGTTCCTTGATCTCAAAGAAGACTAGCACTACTATCATGAAGAGCAGACAAGGCTTCTATCTATCTGATTTGGTCAGAGATATTTCCTTGGCTTGTTGTCCTCATGAACACTTCTTGGCCATCATTGTGCTTAGTTTAATGTTAGAAAATGAAGTTCATCTTCATCAACTGCACACTGTTACCATAGCGACAAAGGTAAAAATCTGCCACTTACTGAGGGTGACAACACTGTCTAATCGATCATACTTGACTTCACTGCGGCAGATTGCAGTCAAAAGACTCTTGTCCACTGTCACTCCAACTTCCTAAACAGTAAATGTGACAGTCACAATCATTCTCAATTAATAATTCCTCAACACAACTATTCATTTAAGAGCAAAATGACTTGTGATCAGTATTATTAAAAAGACAGAACCTGCATTGATTCTCATGTTGCAAGATTTATTTAAGAAATTGCCTCAGGCAATGCAGAAAGAAGAGGGGGAAAAGAGTCTTAATGCTGCCCACTGTCACATATTTATCCCACTGATGTCCAGTGGTCTTTAAGTAGTGACGTAAAAAAAAGAGAAAAAAAACAGAGATATCCTCCAATGAACAGATATTCAAGAAAATTCCTTTTAATGCCTTGTCAGATAAATTTCACATAAATCTAGAATTGTAAATAAAATCCAGAAAATCATCCTCCTGCATTAGCAAATATGACAGAATTTTGATGACATAAGATCACAATTTCTCTTCCTAACTTCATTAAGTGAGCTAAATGTGTTGTACTTACAGCCAAAGCCGATTTGATGGCTTCCAAGGAATCACCCAAGACAGGCAAGATATACCTGGTGTATGTCTCAGACGACGGATCCACATTCAGTTCATTCATTGATTTCAGTGTCTGTAGGATACCTAGTGGATGGTAAGATAGACAGCTCTTCTAGTGACTGCTGTCTTTACAGTCTCCTTACACTAAAGTGTCTTATTGTTAAAAACACATTTTAAATCAGAGAAATGAAGATAGGTTTCAAGCTCAGATTAACATGCTAGCCAGCCAGCCAGTAAGTACCAAACTTCAGTAGCACAGACAAAAAACAAACAAACAAACAAACAACCCAAAAACAATAACATAAATCAACACACTGCAATTATACAGTGTTGAATTAGGCCATAATATACAATGTAATGAAAGGACCTATATATATTTTTATTTTATTTATTTATTTTTTTAAAGAACAGTGCTGTTGCAACTCAATGAAAGAATAAGGTCACTTTACGCCATTCACACTATATTAAACTGTGTCTTTTCAATCAAGTCAGATGGATCAATCACTTTTATTCAAGACTTAATGCTAGTGTTAACTGGGTCTAGTCAAATACTTTGAAGTTGAATGTTGTCAATTCTGAGGTATATATTTCATCTGGGTTTAAGACTTGACTGAAACTAATGTTTCCTGTAGACTAGTCATTATGAGTACTTAAAGCTGCATTGGTTTGCAGTCTTCCACCATGTTGATATCGTCCCCCGATGACTGTGGTCATGAAAAGGACCTTCTCATTAGATTTTTTGAACAGTATGTTATGACCTCCATCAGAATAAATATGTTAGTGGTGACTAGCCTATTTACACCCTCTGCAAGGAATGCCTCTCATCTCATAACATAGAATCTACTCAACAAAGAGTGATGCCTGATTGCCTGAAGTAGCCTAGTAAGCTAATGAAAACCAGGATTGGTCATGAATTTTTACAGTCTGAATATATCATACAGCAAAGAAGAGAAGAGTAACTCAACTAGAGAAGCACTCAGAGAACACAGACCTCCGCCACGCAGCTAATTTCAACCAATGATCGTGTTCTTCTGCAGATATCAGTGATTCCTGCCCATACGTATACATACTGAAAATCGCTTATTTCCCAATATAGAAACCTTTTGTTGCGTCATCAATGCCAGCGCGCGGCATGCCTCACCCTAGACAAGAAACTAGAACACGCAGTCTGGTGCGCATATGAAAACCTCAAAATTGCGCAGCTTGAACTCCTAAGTTAATTGACCCTCCCTGCCAAAATATCCAAAATCCTTCATAAAATCCACAAAAATTGCTGGATCACTACCCAAAATTAATAATTTATTCCTTGTGTCTTTCTCAACCTTTCTTGCAAGTTTCATCCAAATCCATTCACAACTTGAGTTATTTTGCACACAGACAAACAAACCAATGGTAATGAAAGCATAACCTCCTCCCTTGGCGGAGGTAACAAGAGTGAAAAGAGTGATAGTGATTTACCATCTCTGTCTCCTGAAGCCTGATGTCTTGCCAAGAGAGGCCAGAAGTAATGAGATCTCACTGGAATCCCCTGTAATCATCAAACATCATGCTTTAAGCACATTCTTTTATATGATCTTTAACAATCATTTAACATCTTAGAAATCAATAACAAAACACAATGTTAAATACAATTTCGTTGCAAAATTTACTACTCGTAAAATGATTACACACAAATCACAGAATGTCATCTTTTGACAAAAATGGGTGGCTATATCTATACTTCAAAAAGCATTCCAAAAGCAATCATATTGAGAGTACACAAAGCACACATAGACCCTACATTCTGTAAAATAAAGTAGAATTACTTACCTCTTCAACCATTTTCTTCATGATCTCAATTGCATAATCTGTAAAAAGATTTTAGTGATACAGAAATTATCAGAGCAAAGAACTTCAAATTGCAGCTTTCAACAAAGACTAAGAATGTCCTCTTTCTAAAAAAAACAACAACACCATTTCTGCATGATATTCAAATATCGATGCTCATTTTCTTCAATCTTGACAACAGTAATCCTAAAAAATCAAGTAAAGAATAAACATCAGCAATAAAATTGAATATGAAATATCAGTTTTTTACTTAAAGCAATGATTACCCCTTCCACAAAAATGGGTCATCTATTAACATATGAAGCTTTGGGGAAAATTGTGGTTACCATGGCAACACTTTCTCCGACAAACACAAAAATCGTGTCATGTACATCTACACCTCAATGTCATGATACAACTTTAGTTTCATCTAAATTGCTTCAAAACTGTAGGAGTTTGTGACACAAGATTTGCAACCGAAGGCTCAATTGCCTGACAGGCCGCCCGACTGACCTCCCACTGCTTCCTATGTACCCCCTTATACACTTCGTGTATACGGGGGTATAATTATATGGTGATACAACATTTGCTCCTGCAACAATTGCTCCAGTCTTATTTTCTCCAGAACTTAAAATTAGGGTTGTGATACTGATGGGGTTTCAGGTCTAGTTTGGGTTATTAGCGTTATGTTTGTAGGTAGAATTTACGTTTCGCTTAGTATGCAGATATTACATGGGAGCAATTGTCGCTGAAGCAAATGTCATGGAACCAAATTACAACTATATTTTGCATTTTATTAAATTGATTGTCCATCCAGATGATCTAGAACCAAGTAAGCTATTTCTCATACAATTTGACCAGAGATGACATGCATGTAATGTACAATGTTTCACACAGACTCACCTCCAGTCTTGTTGGCTCTACGTAGAGTGGAGTGAAGAGCAACAATGTAAGGAGTGGAGTGCAGACCAGATGATTTCATCTCATCCAGGTAACGGAAGAGCTCTGCATGAGGCTATGAAGACATGTGACATTTGAGAAGATAAATTTTCAAGCACAGCAAGGAGTATCAATTTCTCTTTGAAATACAGTAAACAACTATAAAGTGCACTCCAGTTATAACGCACAAGGTTATAAATAAATTTTGGTTGCAACAAAATAAAAATTGAGGCTGCAACATTATCGGCTCTATGTATTTTTACTGTTTATTTGTTCGGTTATAGCAAAATTTCGATATAATGAAAGAAAACTGCTGGTCCCGAGGACTTCATTACAACGGAGTCCACAGTACATATAAAAACAAGTATCACTTCAAAGTATCAAGATGCACATGCGTAGGAGTACATGTTATTTTGTGTCTATGTGCACAGAATTGATAATATGTGGTTAAAGGTTCTGTTTACCTTTGGGGACAGTGAATTGAAAATTTTTCAAGATATGACATTTAATGCATATGTGTAGGTCTGTTGTACCACAAAGCATCCTATCATATGAAATTTTCACAATAAAGCCAAAGATATTAGGAGATATAGATCTGTATTTTTCTCAATAAACTGTAACTGTAGACGGTTTAGTCTGGAAATGTTTTTATCATAACTATTGTTCACATTTTGTATATGTAACAATACTTACAGTACCAAGTAGTTGTTTCTATCCCAACTCACAGTTTAGAACTATTTTAAAGCACTAATGCTGGGTTTTTGTTTCATCTGCAAACGGTAAATCGTGTCTCTAACCCAAGTTTGTGATGATAGTACCCACCAGCATCATTTCCACTGCATGGTCAATGAAGAAGCTCCCCTGATTGAGAGGCTCAGAAGCTACGTCTGGTCGAATGTTCTCAAAGAGTTTGACGATCTCAAAGGCTGAATCAACCTCACCCTTAGTCATCAGACTAAGGGCCAAGTTTATGGCATCTGGACCACAGAAAGATGACAAGTCACAACATTTTGTTTTAATTACTACGAAGAAAAATAGTGCAATGAAATATAAATAAGCTTAGTAAGTCTTTCCTTCAGGTTTGAATTATTGTTTTTAGACGGAAAAAAATGGGACAAATGCACTCCATGCAAAACGAACTACAATCTCAGTCCTCATGCATTACAAAAAACTTCTGCTATTTAATCTTAAAAATACATTTCCGTCTTGAAACTTCAGAAATTCTACAAAATCCCATCCTCATCCCCCCATAAAACGAATGTTCACATAACAAAATACCACAATAAAAGGGGTAGCAAATGATGTCACAGAAAGTACATAATGATGTCAAGGAATGTAGGCTTCATGAGTAGGATTTGATATGCTTCATTATTATTGATAGTTGCCATCTCAACTAGAAAACACTGCAAATTTTGAGGATAAACATGAGGCAGCTTTCATCAACAATAGCTTCAAATGCACCTTCACTTAGAAAGAAACCCCCCCCCCCAAAAAAAAAAAACAAACAAACAAAAACAAAACAAAAACAAAAACAAAAACAGAATACCAAGTTCTGGGAACAAAAGATATCAATGATATAGTCATGTGAAGGTGTATGTTTGTATTAAAGATCTAATCAGTTAGGTAAAATGGTGTAATGATAAAGGACACAAACATTCAATATACGCAAACATGGTTGTAAATGATATGTATGTAGAATATTGACTGGTTTGACTGGGATGACTGATCATACTGGGATCACTTGTTAGGTTATATAAGCACTGAGTACCCAGTCCATGCATTTAACATTTTAAGTAGTATGAAACATTCTCATGTAGTCAAGAAAGACTAAAAAGGACATACTTTCTTCTCAATTAGATAAAGATAATCTCTAAAGACACACTCAGGCTGTTGAATGATAAGGCACATCAGATGGCATGTGGCAGATTTCAGTTACAGAATGTATAAATGAATGAGGGTTGCATTCCTCTGTTCCACAGAATGTATGAATACATGTTAATACATATTCTCCAAATATCCTAATCTCACTGTTAACACTACTGTCAGGCATGTATCACAAATTATCTTACACAGAAACATACCTGGAATGTATGCTGCATTTATGTTAATCTTCTCCAGTATCTGAAAATCAAATACATGAAATTATACTGTTTTACACTAAAAAGAATGTACATGAAAGCAACATATCATTGTGACAGAATAATGAGACTGACAGTAAAACATGCACAGCTACCAGCTGCTAAGGCATCTTTTTTTACTTTAACTGTTGTGATAGGAATGATGGCATGCTGAACAGTCTCATCTTTTTATTATCATTATTATTTTACCTTGGTCACTAAAACTGCACAGCTTTGAAACATCACTGAATGCAGACATTTCAGAGAAATTAATCATATCAAGAGACCAAGCGACTACATGGATACAATCAAACATCTTTAACAATTCATATAGGTAAGATTAAACATTCTTAGAAATTCTACATGTGAGAATCGTACATCACATAATGTTTTGGTCATGAAACAGGTTTGTGCAATCAACATTTTTCTGCAATGCTTTACATACTTTGGCTTGATGCTGCTGGCAGGGAGTATAGTACTGAATTCATTCAAGGACACTAACATGCAGGAATACCATCATACGTAGATAATTCTATCATAAATCACTTAAAATTGAGAAAATCAAAAGACAAATAAGATTAACAGTTTACCGAGAGAGCACAAGGAATACCTGAGAAAGATGTTGACCATGTCCAGATGTTGTCAAACTGTATGCTACAGCTAGATAGCATCGTCCTGATAGACTCTGTGAAGAAGAATCTAATTCCTGTGACAGCTACCAAAAAAAAGAAAGAAAGAAAGGAACTTACTCATACCAAAGCCTGTTTCACCTTTAACTACACAAGTTTCTCATAAAAATGAATCTGATATACTATTGCAGTCTCCATTTTGCTGGAAATACATTAGAAGTCACCACATTTAATGTTAGAATGTTGAGTAATAAAACTCTCGACACAATGCTGTATCCAATTCATTCATGTTTCACAGCAGCTGTGATAGTGTGGGAGTGAATTTGTGAATTTTCATATTAACCAGACCAAGTGTGAAATAAACTGTAAGCAAATTCTGAGTCATATTTCATACATGAGCTGCTGAAAAAAAGAAAGTTGCTGCAGTAACTTTTTCTTACTTCTGACAAACACAACCCCCCCTCCCCCCGCATACTTAAAATTTGTCCTCTTAATATGTTCCTTATAATAATTCTGCTGTTATATCTCTATAACCAATTACCCTGAATATCCAACTGTCGCTGATTCCTAATCAAGAACACATCACACCAATGATGTCTGATGACCAGATCTATCTATAACAGATTTACACAATAAATTATATTATAAAATGGGTTCAAGAATGTAGCCAATAGGAAGCGCTGAAATGAGTCACGTGTGCTTTGGTTATTCTAGTCCCATTGCACTGCGTGTTAAATCCTATTGCCGATCGTCTGTGCGCGCGGCGGCTCCTTTGAATTGCATGCATACACGCTGTCAATCCTGTAAACAACTTCTAGTTCGGGCTGCCGGCCGGCCGGCCTTTCTTCCCTTGTGCAGAACATGTGTGGCGTACGTATACTCTTATACGTACAGTACAGTAGACCAAGCGTTGTGGGACTGGACGCGTACATGGAGTCACTTTGAAGGGCAAATGCAACGATTTAGCAGGTTAATTCTCACGCCGTTTTCAGAGTATGTTGTCTTGTAGGCCTATATGAGGAGTCTATATCAAGTCTTTAAGGTAAAGGGTGCATATTCTATGTAAAATAAGTAAGTTTTCATGCGGGAACTTAAGTGTCCAGAAACCCAACCCCCCATCATACTTATATGTGCGGGATTTCCAAGTGCGACGTGCGTAAATGTTTGGGACGAACATCTTCGGACGTCTTGACCCACAAAGGTACGTGAAAAACGCTGAAAAATGCTGTTAGTTTTCGAATTTTCGACCCATTTCATAAAACAAATGATGCACAGGATTATTTCGTGGCGTTAGTGGAGATGCAGCTCACTCTCGGGTATTTACAATGTAGTGCAACATGCACTTGGCTTCGCCTCGTGCATGTTTCACAATTGTAAATACCCTCAAGTGCGCTACGCCTCCACTAACGCACTCTATCCTGTGCATCATTTGTATAACATCAGCAATGATACAGTCTTACCTCATTTATGCTTTCTACATCTCCTTTCTCTGCATAAGCACACATCAGTGCTGTGTAAGTGTCTGAGCTGGCCTCAAGTCCAACACTCCTGCAATAAAAAGCAGGAATTGAGAAGCAGGAATAACTTAGCTTTGCTTGCAGTGTACAAAGATTGAGGTAGGGTTGTCTGTAGGACACATGGTGAAAATCTCACTGGCTTTGCACCACTATACAATTTGTAGATCTGACTATTTCAAATACAAATACAAAATGTGTAGATCAGATTCTGTTTACATACAATGAGACTTACATCACATCTTTAGTATCTTCCTTTCTCAACAAAATAACAATATTTTACCTCTGGCACATAATTAGCACCATAACATAGTGTCAGTCAACATTACTATCACTATTTCAGTGTAGATATCAAAATGAAACTGTTCTCTAGAACTATGTTTCTCAATGCCTTGATAACAAGACAATAGATTATGAAAAACAATCAGAAATAATTTTCAGTGGGAGAAACTTCCTGTAGAATTCTAACTGGTATCAAAACCTACATTTACAATGCATTGTTTTAATTGCAAAATATATTGAGAATTTCTATTCTTACTACAAGAACATCCACCCACATAAATTTTCTCACATGTGTGAAACAGCAATAAATTGACAAATCCATATATCACGTATACGCTGTGTATACGAGCACTGTACATTGAAGTAAAGCATATCATACAGCCATTTGCTGTACTGTACCCATCTATATACATACACACACAAACATACACACCATGCCATTTAAACACACTCATGCTATCCACTCACATATCACACTGTGCAATAGGGCTGTGCGATGGAAAGTAATTGTCTTGCGGGGAAGTTTAGTGACAAATTCATTGAGAGATATTTAAAAAATCTCTAGCCAGGACTGAAACTATAAACAAAGAACCTTGCTTGAGTAAAAAATCTCAACTACATGTACAACTGAATACATGAGGCTATTAAAGAAAGTTCTGTTGGATTTGATTACCTCTGAAATTATCTTCAATGTTAAACTGAATGACAGCTGACTACATAATATCATATCTACTTTCTGCAAGGGCTGTGTGTCATGCATGGTTTTAAAGTTCAGGTTAAAAAATTTCCATTCTATTTATTAGAAACTTTTTTTTTTTCATTTTTTATTTTAGGTTCCTTTTCCTGATTGCACAAGGCTGGAAACTCTTAAACAGCATTGTGAATGTTTCTGTTAAAATATAGTACAGTACTCCAGTTATCTAATATTTGGTATTGGACAGTTGTGTAAAGCAATACTTTTGCGATATTCAGCTAAATGTCTTTACAACACTTCTTGATCATAACCTAAAAAGTTGCAATTGAGAACTTCCCTGGAGTGATAATTGGCTTTAATCAATCCTTGTCACCTCAATAACAGAGGTTTAAAAGAGAACTGCATAAAACAAGCACACACTCACACACACACATGAGCACATAACACACATAATTAACATATGCTGTTATACATACCTCATCACATTCAGGATATTCTTTGCATTTTCCAGATCTCTGACAATTAGAAAAAAAAAAATTACAATATTGACACACCAAATATTTTGAGTAAAGCACTCAATTAAAAGCATGATGCCATAAAAAAAGGGCCAATCCCCCTCCCACCCCCCCACAAAATGTGTGTATTTTTGCATTACATATGGTAAAAGTCACAAATCACATGTCATCATTTCATTTCATAATCACTACTTACGCAACATATATATCTCATGAACAGCATTTATATGAGGCATTTGTCTGCAGAACAGTATCTATATCTATACATTTATCTATGTGTATATATATATATATGTGACCAACCACAACAAAAGGATCCAAAAGTCGCTGACGGCTGAGCCGAGAAAATCGAGTCTGAAGTCAGATCATCAAAATCGGTCAAAAACATTGAATATCTGTTCTTGACAGAATTTTGTAGTCTGATGTTTTGTCTATCATCTGCTGAAATTTCGAAGCTAAATGATCAAAGAAAACGCAAGAAATCAGTGATTTTCTGAGCCATGATTTTCTGATTTTCAACGGAAGAGAAACATGTCCTAAGATTTGGATTTAGTGCCGCAGATAGACTCCGCCCCTAGCAATGAGGGAGTGATCTTATTGGTCAGTGCGTGGCATCCTGGTTACTGATTGGTTGTGCGTAGACTGCTGGTGGTAAGCTTGAATGAACATCGCGGAGGTTGCTGGGAGCATACCTTCTACTGTAAAGAGATGAAAACCTCCCTTACCTCCCCTTGATCACAATTGCGTCGGAAGGAAAACTTGGAAGGTGGTTTTCTTGAAACATTGATTTCCTAGACCACTCGACATACTCTCTTAATATCATTGATATCTCCGCAACCGAGTATTTTCATGAGTCGTGTTATATATGAAATTAAAGTAGAAGAGTAAGGGAATAATGTCATGTTATTTTAAGAAAATTGACCTCCCCCAACTTTTGGATCCTTTTGTAGTAGCAGGTCACATATATATCTTTACAGACACAATGATCAATGTAAGGGGTAAAGGGATACACAAAACTCTCAATAACAAATACAGAAGTTGATTTGAAAGCAACCCTGTCATAATATCAAAAATGAAATTTTTTCTTCACAGAAATGCAATCCATTTTACAATTTACAATATGATTGTGTTGAATGCTGGAGGGGGGGGGGGGGGGGGGGAACAAGCCCACAGGTAAACTTACCCAGCTCTTCCATGACCTGTGATGAGAGAATTGAAGATACCCTCTGTGACCGGAAGATCTTTGGATTTCATGAACTCCAAAATCTTGGTAGCACCCTGAATGTCACCTTGCAGACAGTAAGCACTGATCAGTCGCTGGTAGGTTATCTATGTAGGAACCACCAGGCCAGAAGTAAAACATTTATACACACAATGTGACTTACTACTAGACCAGTCATAATACTTGTGAACATTAACATACTGTGAATCTCAATGAATTGGTAGGGTAGACACACAAGGGTTTGGTGTCATCATATGCAAAGTCACATACTTAAAAAAAAACAAAAAAACAAAAAAACAAAACAAAACAAAAAACCTAGCATACTATGATCTAAATAACATATCATATCAAATCTTTTTTTGCAAATGTTTCTTCGATCCACTGTAACACATGACTAAAGTCCAAGCATGGAATTGTGACATTTCATATAGGCCTTACTCTTGTGACCTTGGTGTGTGTGTTTCTTGGATTCTCTTTTGCTTTGTTCCAATTCATCTTGGTTTAATGTCAAGTTAACCCCAAAGTTCTGAAAATATAATGGTAACATAGCAAGTGACTGATAACAGCCATGCGCACATACTGACTGATTACCTAAATTCTAAATAGCCTTGCCCATTGTCTTTAGACAGAGGTAAAATAAGAGAAAGGCGCAAGAAACTAAGAACAAGTCACCAAGGTAAATTCAAGTCGACAATCTTCCAGGGAAATTCTACAATCACTTTTCCATATTCCTGCGTGTTAAGTGTCATAAAAAGGGAGAGTAATGCGTTAACTAAGGTGGGTTTGATATCTTTGTTTTACCCAAATTCCTCTTATTCATGCCAGAATACCAGTATTACCTTATTGATAACATACAACTCTGACCACCATGCCACATGGACTTAGACGTAGTTCACTGTGGATAGATGTCTCCATAGAGGTGGAGAGTTACAATTGCCTTTCATTCGTGTTTGACTGCAGAGAACATAACACAGAGCACTTACCCTGTTTGGCTCAATCCCACATGTCTCCATCCTTGCCAGAAAATCAGTGGGTGAAAACTGGTGTTCATTCTGGAGGTAAACTTTCAGCAGAGCATTGTAGTGGGTGACATCATAAGTTGAACCTAATAAGGGATTGAGTAAGATTAAGGCATCGTGCAAATACAGGTTTGACACAGCTCTTCACAAATAATCAAAAGCAGAGGTAAAGTCATTAGTAAAATCATTGAACAGTACAGAATACATTGCAAAGGAACTCTGCTCATTACCCTCAGTGTCAATAAAAAATAAAAAAAAGAGATTGTTATGACATTCTTATGTTCCTTTTGAGCTCGTTCTGGCAACAATTTTACAATGTACAGAACACTGATATTGTGACTCTCGCACGGTGGATACTGCTATGGCCTGATAAACATGTACGTTATCGATTAATAAACATCACGTAGATATCACAATTGGGCATGCGCGGCAATTGCAATACTTCCGGCATACCTCTATGGGTAACATTCCACATTTTTATTGTCACCCAATTGAAATCATGTTATCACAGTATTATTTTACACATTTCATATACCGTCAAACCTGTCTATAGCGGCCACCCAAGGGAAACAAAAAAAGTGGCCGTTATAGACAGGTGGCCGCTATAGACAGGTAATCCAACTTTATGTGCATTGCTTATACATGTACATATATCATCGTTGGATACATCAATAAGTATTCCTTTAATGTACATAATGTACATGCGTAAATGTACACACGTGTATTTCATGCATTGAACAATGCCGGTGTTTATGAAATTGTTGCACAGTAGCATGTGTACAGTCGTGAAGAAAGCTTAACACTAGTGATTTGTTATGACTGAATAAGTGATGAATGCAGCGGTGGCGATCACTGCACGTTGCCCATGAATGTCTGCCACGGCCACAAATCAGAAAAACACGCTGAAATACCGGCTCTGTGGCCGCTATAGACAGGTTAAAATCTACCGCGGGAAACAAAAAGTGTGGCCGCTGACCGCGTTAGACAGGTGGCCGCTATACACAGGGTGTTTAACAGGGCTTTTCTCTCGGGGGGATTTTTAAGTGGCCGCTATAGACAGGTGGCCGCTAAGGTAGGTTTGACTGTACATATGTGTCCATTTTAGACGTAAATCAACAGTTTCTGTTGTTACATGGCAATAATGTTTCACCTTCAAAAACAAATGTCAATATTGCCACTCAATACACTCACAGTGTAACAAAAACAGATGAAGAGTACAAAGTTCACCAGTAAACACCAACCATTACATTGCAAGCGACTGTAAGAACCAGTAAGGATTCCAACAATCATCTGTCCTAAATGTAAATGTAAACCAATCATAAGCAGAGAAGGGTAATTACTCCACCAACCTAACTGCTTCAGCTTATCCCAGATGTTGGATGCCAGAGCCGTCCTCTCCTCCAGAGGAACTTCAGGAAGGAGAGATCCACAGCTCCTGATGAGTAGGAGAGCTTGGTTGGGCTTCACAGTACCTAGGTGTAGTAACAGTGAGATCAAGTTTGATACTGATCTTGAAGTCATGCAGTGCAATACGCACTTTTCAGTCACTTTAGGCTTCCTACTGCCCAGACTGTAAATAATGACACAGTTCTTAAGAACTAACTTTATGAAATTCTCAAAGACTGAAACAGAAGGAAAATTGATTCATATCAACATGGACTATTCTAAAAGATAGCTAGCTCCTGCTAACAATCTGTGAGCTTTGTTACCCATCTTGATTATCAGAAAAATTATCTGGGATTTCCATAGCCCATACGATTAAATGATCTCATACACACAAACAGTAATACATACATACAGTAAAGATTAGAAGGAAGTGTTGTCTTACCAAGTTTGCAAACTTCATCAAAGACAAGAAGGAGTTGTGTTTTGGTGATACGTCCTGTGCGACGAACCATGTCATCCAGTCTCCGGAGAACTATGCGAAACTCATTATCTGACTTGACAGGTTGTGGGCTGGTACTCGGTGGCTCATCTGCATGTTGTACTGAGGTTGACTGGAATCTTGATGATGCGGTTACTGCACATCTCAAACTAAAGAATAATATCAAAGAATTGCATAGCACAATGTAAGTCCGAAGTCAAATCAATAAGCCAGGTCATAATGAGCTCATGTACACATTGGTACAAATTACTTTTTCCTCAGTTGGTAAGGCACTTCAATCACTCATTTTCAAAGCGGCATAATGCATAAGCTTGCCCAACTTAACCATTTATGGAATTTGTGTTAAAAGAAAGACTGAACTTGTGTTTAGACCAGGTGACCAGAATAGTCCGTCAGTTGACATTTTAGCATGCAACCATTTCTTTGTTTTGTATTGAATGCAATAACAACCTTTTTCTTTTGATTTTGCCAAATACCAGGCTTGCTGTCAGGTGGATGTGCTGGCAAGCACTATTTAGATAAGGATCACATGAATAATCATCACATCACAGATGCTTATCTCAGTGAATTAACAAACCCAATGCCTGTTGGCACAAATGACCTTTTGCTACTCATGTGCAAAGTGGAACAAGGAAAAGTAGAAATTACGCGGTGCGTAATATATGTCCCCGCCGGAAGTAGCATTTTGTAACAAAATGTGCAATATAGGTAAAAAATCAAGGTCAAAGGTCAAAGAAGTCAAAGGTCAAAATTCTGTGTAGAAGTTTTGAAGCCCTCACCTAGTGCCATCACATAAAGCAAATGGAATCGAAATTGGGTTAGAAATGGCGAAGGAGTAGCATTTTGTAGCCAATGTACAATATAGGTAAAAAATCAAGGTCAAAGGTCAAAGAAGACAAAGGTCAAAATTCTGTGTAGAAGTTTTGAAGCCCTCACCTAGTGCTATCACATAAAGCAAACGGAATCGAAATCGGGTTAGAAATGGCGAAGGAGTAGCATTTTGTAGCAAAATGCACAATATAGGTCAAAAATCAAGGTCAAAGGTCAAAGAAGTCAAAGGTCAAAATTCTGTGTAGAAGTTTTGAAGCCCTCAACTAGTGCCATCATATAAAGCAAACGGAATCGAAATCGGGTTAGAAATGGCGAAGGAGTAGCATTTTGTAGCAAAATGTACAATATAGGTCAAAAATCAAGGTCAAAGGTCAAAGAAGTCAAAGGTCAAAATTCTGTGTAGAAGTTTTGAAGCCCTCACCTAGTGCCATCACATAAAGCAAACGGAATCGAAATTGGGTTAGAAATGGCGAAGGAGTAGCATTTTGTAGCAAAATGTACAATATAGGTCAAAAATCAAGGTCAAAGGTCAAAGAAGTCAAAGGTCAAAATTCTGTGTAGAAGTTTTGAAGCCCTCACCTAGTGCCATCACATAAAGCAAACGGAATCGAAATTGGGTTAGAAATGGCGAAGGAGTAGCATTTTGTAGCAAAATGTACAATATAGGTCAAAGGTCAAGGTCAAAGGTCACAACTGAAATTCTGTGTAGAAGTTTTAAAGCTCCCATGTAGTGCTATCATATAAAGCAAAGAGAATCAAACTTGGCTCATAAATGACAGAGAAGTAGCAAATTGAACATTTTGATCACACACGGATGCACACACGGACGGACGCACGGACACACGGACGGACGCACAGACGCACAGACACACACACGTACGGAGCCCGTTTCATAGTCCCCTGCTCGAACTCGTTCGGCGGGGACAATTACAAACTGGTCTATAGGACATCATGTCCTTGAATGCTTTTTTGAAGGGAAATCAGAGCAAAACAATAGCTACATGTAGGCATTGCTATTTTGCTCAGTTGGTGACCGTGTCTCCCAAGTAGTATCTTGGCATTGTACTCACCAAAACCCCCAGTAAGTATACGGGCAAGGCATCTCCAATTTTATCAAAACATTAAAAACAATTCTACTGCAGAGTATTTCATTTGCTTCACCTTTCCAGTCAGCTTTCTCACCTATATGTTACGCTCACATTCTTGAGATGAATAATTACCCTATATCTTTTTCTTTCTTTTTTTTGTGTGTGGTAATTTCAACCTTCTAAGTGTTGTAACAAACTCAGCTGATGTCTTCAGTGATCACTGCTTAATCAGGAAGGGCTAGGAGACCATCTGAAACTGAAATTAACTGTCTAATAATATGTAAAAACAACATAGAAACAACCAGGAACTGAAAGTAGTACACGACATACATCGGCTGGTTTTGTAGATCATTCTTGCCTAGTCTTGCATGATAGTGTATTAGTCATGACAAGTGTGGCACTATTTGGCGCACTTGCAAACCACCGAAGCACCATCTGTATCCCAGCACGAGATCCCACACACATGCACACAGTTATGGAACACATGCCATTGACCTACGGTGCCCGATAGGTACTCAAATTCGCATGCACTGCTCGATTTATAGGGTAAAATTTCGCACTGATAATATAGGGATGTAAAGTGCATGACTGCCGGTGTTTTAGTCATAGATCTACATCATCTACAATGTTGCACTAGAGTAAAATACCCCATTTGCAGAGGTTTAAGGGTTTTTCCTCATTGTAAACAGATCAGGCAAATTATTTTCAACCATTTCATATAATATAGACAAGATTATTTACAAACGCTATTGTTATCATAAAAAAATATGACCAATGACAAATGCAGTTGTCAAGACTGACCAGGGCAAAACCCGGCACAGTTTTGGCCGATATGCGCCGTAGTAGCTTGGCTTGCGGCACGATGTACAGTTCTTATGCAATACGCATGTGCTCTGTGATCTTCAGCTGAACGCTTTCACATGGCTCGCGAACATTGACTGCTAAGTGCCGATTCTCATTGCGAAAGCACGTGAAAATAGCTGGAGCACACGCATCGACTACAAACAGGGATCGCCATTCTGGCGGTGTTCTTGATATCTTTCTTGTGTTTTTCTCATTTTTTTTAATGGTTACATCCATTTCCAGAAAAAAAAAAAATGGCGGCTCACATCGGCTCCCGAAAGTTCTATTTTACATGAGGATATATTTTCAAAATCCATGAATAACAGGAAAAAAAATCCAGTTTATTAGACCCTTGTTTCTTAACTGTGATGTTATTAAAGAAGTACAGAAAATAATATTTTGGATGCACTATGTTCTCATTTAGGTGAGGAAATTTCACTTTTGTCAGAGATTGTGCCCATTTTATCTGTTGATTTTTGTACATTGGTAGTGTGCTACCAATGTGTGGTTTGCATGTACAGAGTGTGCCGCTGTGTTTAGCAGTAAATTAGTTATATTACCGAATATGTTGTACCGGTACCTGCCGTGAACGGGCCGCATACTGCCACCATTACTCTAGACACTTGTAGACATGATTTGATATGAATTCTTTTACTTGAACAAATATTGCTGAAATTTAGCGGCCGAAAGATTGAACTAAGTTGTTACATCGCTGAACAGTCCCTGGTTTGAGATTGAGTATGCATGATTTCATAGGTTTGTTGGAGGGAAAATGTAAGGAGAAAGGGTGGCTTTTAAATTCTTTGCTTGCCAGATTCTGGCAAGCATTTTTTCCTCTTATTCCAAAACGCTTCCCGACTTTGATTTTCACTTGCCGCGGGAAAGCGCTCACTGTAATTTCACTCGCGGTACGTGTATCCGGTAGCGTGCAAAAAT
This sequence comes from Diadema antillarum, assembly GCF_040938485.1. Taxonomy (NCBI): domain Eukaryota; kingdom Metazoa; phylum Echinodermata; class Echinoidea; order Diadematoida; family Diadematidae; genus Diadema; species Diadema antillarum. The sequence continues at coordinate 406,990 of NW_027270976.1, read as the reverse complement.
GCGTGCAGTTTTCCATAGCCAAGTAACGTACAATGACGCACCCTTCGGTTCAAAATAATGCGTGTTATTTTCCATATCAAAGTGACGTACCATGACGCACCCCTCGGTCAAAATTTTGACCGACAATGATGGGATTTTGACGCACCCCTCGGTCAAAAATTTGACGGACAAAGCTGGTAAAATGACGAACACCTGGGTCACAAATTTGACGGACCAAACGAGGAAATGACGCACCCATGTCCGGGGGTACAATTGTAGTGCTAGTGGGGTGAGTCATTACATTGACAAGTGCATTATGCAGCAATATTTGGGGTAAATTTCTCACATTATGCAACCGAAATACTCACAGTAACAAGGTTATAATGCAGAAATTTTATCCATATCACAACATCGCAGTTTGCTAGCTGTAAGTTGCCATTTTGAATCTGTAAGCCAATCACATGCGAGGTACGTGTTTTAGTAAAAAAACACGTAGAAACTACCTCGCATGTGATTGGCTAATAGATTCATACTGTATGTTTCTGCAGTTTGAACGCGACGACGTGACGGGCTGGTTGATGTGTTTTACGTTGAAAATTCTACTAAAATATTGGATTATTATTCATATAAGTATAGCGCCCTCGTCGTCGTCGGAAGGCTTGTATCCATTCTGGTCGTCAAAAAATCTACAGAAAATACATTTTTCGTGATTTTCTACGAGGATTGATCTGCTCATACCAACGAATTTGGCTACTCAAGGTTTGAGTTCAATAAACTGAAAGACAAAAACAACGGGGAAGGTGTCATGAGAGAGTAAGTACATTATAGGAGTGCATACCGACTTGAAGTAGCGTGCGACGAACTGTTTGCCCCTTGGCCCCACGTACTTCAACTTATGTTGGCGGTTGTGATACTCGTATGACATGGCTATGGCTATGGCAGCAGATGGTGAGGAGGATGTTGTTGATGTTGTCGATGCTGATAGTGATAGAGGCCAGAATACTTCTGAACCAGTCATTATAAATGAACTGCTTTGTTTCATTCAAAATCATCTGAAACGCACAACCAGGGCAAAGATTGCCGAGTGTGTGGCGAGAGGTTTCAGCCCGGACGAAATCGTTAAAGCAAGAGACATTCTATCGAATGATGTGAACCAAAAGAGAATAACGAAACTGAAGAACAGGCGTAAAGCCAACAAGAGTGAGCAGACAGCTGATGATATTGTTGGAGCAATGATTGAGCTTGACCAGATGGGTATAGAGACTAATTTTGTTGCCAAGAATCTGTTTGTAATTCCTAAGTGTGATCCCAAGGAATTAGATCCCTTTGCCACCCTGCAGAGACTGATTGAGCTGGAGGAGAGAATGACGACAATGGGGGCCTCTGTCAGAGCACATGATGAGGCTATCAGGCATCTACAAAAGGGAGAAAAGGAAAGTGTGGTGGTAAAGAACTATTCTCCCTCGTATGCCGAGCTTGCAAAGAAGAATGCAAATGGAAGACAAGCTTCTGTGAAAGGGACCGATGTACAAGTATCATTGACGAACAAGAAACCTGCCGTGCAGATGAACACAAGGACTGCCAGTTCGGCGCAGGTGCAGGCCACACTGTCATCTGTGCCTGTACTGGAGAAGGTGTCCAGCGTCAAGTCTGATGGAGGTACCGACAATGCAACAGGGCCATGGCGCACAGTTCAGCACTCGAAGCAGCGGTCAGCAGGAAACCAGTCCAGAGAGGTAAACAGCAGTCAGCGTCAGAAGCGTAGGATTCATGGAACCGTCAAGGGAGATGTCATATATGGTGCACCTCTGCCAAAGCGAGATTTTTTCATCTCACGCGTAGCGAAAACAACCTCTGATGATCAAATGCTGAGATACATAAAGAGCAAAGGTATTGACACAGCTGAAATAGTTTGTAAGTCAAATATGGAGGCAGTTTTCAAGTCATACAAGCTGTCAGTTTCTGTGGATGAAAAGGACAAAGTCATGGAGGAAAGTATATGGCCCTATGGTATCTGCGTACAGAGATGGAGAGAAAGGGCAAGAGAGAGACCTGGGTGAACATCATCGAAAATGGAAGTGAATCACAAACTGTCACTTATCACCTATAATTGCCAATGTGCAAATGACTCCAAACTTCCTTTTTTAAAGGAGATTTTTAAGCGTAGTGATTTTCTTTTATTACAGGAACATGGTTTGTATGAATCACAGTTTCTCTGGTTTGATAAAATAGACGATGAAAATGGTGTAGGGAAACATGGGGTTAGTGCAATGAATGAAGAAATTTTGTTGTCGGGAAGACCTCATGGAGGAACAGCTATAATCTGGAAACAAAGTAATAAGTTGAAAGTGGAACCTGTAAGATTGGATTCAGTTAGTAAGAGAATGGCTGCAGTTATTATAACCTTTGAAGATATGAAGAGAATGTTATTATTCAATGTATACATGCCGTGTGATGATAGGTCACAGTACGGTAACTTACGGCAGTACCAGGAAATTTTAAATGATATTGAGATTTGTTTGGAAGGAACCAATGTTGACTATGTCTGTATTGGTGGTGATTTTAACACTGATATCTCCAGAGATACTTATCAAACCAGATTATTTTTAACATTTTTCAATGATAATTTTAAAGTTTGCACACAAGATGAGTGTTGTATGTTTGATTACACCTACAGAAGTAAAGGGACTAATGCTACATCATTGATTGATCATTTTGTTACAACTGAAAATCTAGCAGAGTCTGTTCAAGAATACGAATGTTTATGGTCTTGTGTTGGATGCCAGCAAAGCTTTTGATAGAGTCAACTTTGTGAGATTATTTGAAATTATGTTATGCAAAGGGGTGTGTCCAATGTTTTGCAAGCTGTTGCTAAATATGTACTTAGATCAGAAGATCAGACTCAGATGGAATGGAGTTTATTCTGATTTTTTCACAGTTTCAAATGGAGTTAAACAAGGTGGTATATTGTCTCCATGTATGTTCTGTCTCTATATTGATGGGCTTCTGCATCAACTGCAGGCACTCGGTGAAGGATGTTACATGGGTCAAATGTTTAGTGGCGTTTTCTCATATGCTGATGATTTGATCATTTTATCCCCAAATGTGTCAGCTCTGAAGGAAATGATTACTATCTGTCAAAAATATGCTTCTCAATTTGATTTGAAGTTTAATAGTGACAAAAGTCAGCTTATTATATTCAAATGTGATGGAAAAGAAGTTGTAGATCCAAGGATAACAATTAATGGAGAGTATGTGAAAGTTGTAGACAATATATGTCATCTTGGTCATATTATTACAAATGATATTTTGCATGCTGATATGTCTAAAATTAATGGTGATTTTAACCGTCAGTGTAATATTTTACTGAGTAATTTTAGATATGCCAAGTGTGAGGTACGTAATGTTTTGTTTCAAAAATTTTGTTGTAGCTTTTATGGCTCTCAGTTATGTCCATTATATGACTCCTCTTTAGATGCGTTATATAGACACTGGAGAACTGCTGTTCGAAGAGTATGGAAAATTCCATGGCAGACACATAATGCATTCTTGCCTTTTTTATCAGCAATGATGAGCCCTGAATTATGGTTCCATAGAAGGTGTTTGAATTTTATAATGAAATCTTTAAACACAAAGAATCAGATTGTTTCTTATATAACAGGAATGAGTAGATTTGGAGCATATTCTGTACTAGGTGGTAATTTGAGATTTTTGAATAGTAGGTATTTTTTAGACCAGTCGAAGATAAATGAAAGATGGAAGGCATTATGCGGTGAGATGGATGAAGCCATGAGGAATGCCGAGCAAATAAGGGAATTGATACATATGAGGGATTACAAAGAATTTTCTTTTTTAAACCCTCAAGAATGTAATGAGTTGATTTCGTATCTGTGTCTACATTAAGGTGGCATAGTGTAGCTGGAATGGAATACTTTCAGGGAGAATGAGTTTTTGTACTGGCTACACTATTATACAGAACATAGAGTAAAAGATGCATTTTTTTTCTTTTTATATCATCATGACTGCTTCGGGGACAGTTGTGCGTATACGGGTGCATAGTAGAACATCGTACTTATTGAACAATGTGTGCATGTGTGTCTCACCTCCCTGGTCTATGAGAGCATGCACGGGCGCACGTGCGCACTTGTGTGTACACATCATGTACATTGTACTAGTAGTCAGAGAGTGAGGTACATTGTGCTGGATTGGGTGCGTAGTTTTTTAGCCGGGATACGGATGGGTGCTGTGCTCCACTCACTTCCCCGAACAGTCAGAGCGGGCACGGGTGAGGGAGGGTTGATGGGCGAAAATATGTGGATATCTGTTGGATCTCCCTGAGGGCAATTTTAGACCTATGTGTGTGTATGTTTAATTTTTTTTTTTCTAATATTTCATTTCTGTATCCATGTCTACACATTGTATCTGCATGTTTCTAGGAATATTTTACTGTATATATATGTGCTTTGTAAGAAGCGAATAAAGAATATAATAATAATAATAATAATTAATCTGGTGAGTGTAGTGCATTCTTGAAATGTTGATTTTGCTATAAAATACAAGCTTAAATTTGCTGACCTACATTGTAGCCTATAGGGCCGTGAATTAGACGCAATCGAGAAGGGTGAGGTACCTCACCCAATTTTCCATAGAGACAGTGGTTAAGAACATCCACACAGCGATGGGTACTAATACCTTCCGTCTGTCTACGGAGGAGAGCGATAACGTGAAAAATATAAAAGAATCCTCCGGACAGACGGATCTTTCTGTCTACCTTGCCTTGGCATGGCCCTTGCCCTGTAATTTAACGACAAACGTCCAAGTCCAAGACCTAGTGATGACGAAAGTCTGACAAATAATCTCACGTTTTAAATATGCTGCTCTCTCACATTGGCATCTCTGCCCCCTGTGTGTTCCTCTATAACACACAAGAAGATGGCTTTAGCTACAGTATTTTACATGACATGGCAGCGACACAGCCAGAATTGACAGAATATAACAACACGGTTTGCAATGTATGGGACTGCGTGACTCATAGATACACGCACATGCTGTGCACTACACGTGATACACGGGTATGATTATTGACGCAGTGAAGTATTCTTCATACTTACTTGAAATTCGTTCGAAGCACTTCAGCATACGTTTCTTTACTCAAACATCTCGAAGCAGGCGCTTGAACAAATGATCTTCTCGCAATTCTTGCAGCAGCAGGCAGAAGCCTAGCTATTTTCACTGATCGCATGAGGGCTGCCATTTTACGCAGCTTAGGTTACGCAAGATACGCAGCGCAAGGGCATAATTGTGTATGATTCAACACAGCTTTCAAGAGCTGGGCAGGCAGTCAGGCTTTCCAGCATACAGTTAGCTACCCTTCGACAAAGGGCGTGCGGCAGGGAGGTGATCATTACTCTATGGAGGTGATCCTCTGTGGATGGATCCTACTTCATTGGATGCGGCCAGCATCACTACTTGGGTCATCCTTCCACTTTCGTTAATGAAGTGAAGATGTGTCAGGGGGATGTGTGAGCTGTGTATAATAAATAAATCAAAAAAAAAAAAAAATTGGGGCAGCAACATCAGCATCACATCTTATATGCATTCAGTTATGTCACCGTGACCAGTTTCATGAAAACACCTGAAATATTAGTATTACGAGGATGCTGGATCTGAATCTGGATGATGCAACTCTGACATCATTCAGGGGTTTGAGATATTCGGGGGGAATGGCTAAAACATGGCATCACCCCTGGTGGTCCACTTGTGCGTCTTATCTGTATACTAAGCCCAATGGAAGTTTACCACGGGTGGGGGGGGGGGGGGGCTGGAGGAGTGATTTTATTGGAATATTTTGACATTTTCGATCAAACTATATTTACCTTTTGAACTGGCATTGCAGATACAAAACAAATCAAAATAAAAAACAAAACAAAAGACGGAAAATGTGACAACAAATGCGACATCAAACTTTATATGGTTGGCGGAGGGGGGGGGGGGGGGGGGGGGGCACCAGGTTCCCCCCCCCCCCCCTTCCATCCCGTCCCCGGAAATGTTTCACATCAGGAGAATGGCGTTCAATCAGCAGGCATGCATTGTGGGCATTGAGTATAAAGGATCATTAGCACAATATGGATCTTTTTCGAAGTTCCAAGTGACTAGTTGTTGATATCCAGAAAAATATTTTTAAAAAGATATGTCACACACAATTCAATCACATCATAGGGTGACTTCACATCTTGGGAGCCATTTTGAAAGCCATTTTGAAAGCTATAACGTCCTTTTCGCATTGGTCTCAGACATTCTTTCAATTTCAACCTTTTCCGTGTGAGTGAATACATCCTTTGAGAAATACACTATTGGGATATGTACTAATGTGTAAATTACCATTGTGGCACTTTCGATTTTGACAAATTTGCTCGACTGAAATGTAAATTAAGATCAATTACAATTACTTTTTTTTTGCTTCTTTTTTTTTTTACATAAGACGGTATGTCAAAGTAATCAAGGATTCGAGAGTTGCAAATTCTATATTCCTATTTAGCAAGTTGAATTAGGCTAAATTCGTTACGTCTTTACAATTCTTCCCCATTTATATGATTTTTTTTTTAATATCTTGAATATCTTAGAGCGCTAAAGGATGCAGGAGTTGCAGCATCCAAACTGGGATTCAGCTGCGCCCTCGAAGAACATCACGATGACAAGATGCATGGCTGTTGAAAAATGTCGCAGTTTGTTCGGGTGTGATGGTGGTAGTGGCGTGTGATTGTTGAACTTTATGAGCAATGATGAGGTCGGTGGTGGTGATGATGCTGTGTGGTTGCTGGTCGTGATGGTGGTTGTGATGTGTGTGTTTTGGTCCTGTGATGGGTGTGTCTGCCGTGGCGTGGTGCTCGTGCTGCACGTCCCCTCGTGGCGGCCGCGGAAGAGAATTCCGCCCGACCATCCTGTTGTTGTTGTTGATTTTTTTTAGCGCTTTTCAGTCAGAATTAACAATTTACGCCGACCATCCCGACCATCTCGGGGGCGTGTTTTTTCAGACGGCACAGAGTGGGGAGCCTAACCCTAACCCTAACCCCACTGATCTCCCCTTGAGATCAGTGCCTAACCCTAAACCCAACCCTAACCCAACGTGTTTCCCATAGGTTTAATACGCGCCATGCCCCAATCTGTGCCGTCTAAAAAAAACCCGCATCTATTCTATTCTATTGTTGTATTTAATGGGAACCTATCTATTGATAATTTTCCCCACCATATGAGTGCTCTTTATATAAATAATGAGTTGTTAATGAGGATGGGTGGTTTGTTAGTTGAAATGGGGGATGTAGTGGTATGTGTTGAGTTCATGAGTTCGTAACAATTTAAATTGGTTTGTTCTATAATATTTGTACAGTGTAACAGTATACTTGTGGGTTTATGTAACATTAATTAATGATATTGTATAATAATATGCATATTTCTGTTAAACTGCCGAGGCTTCCTGGCCCAATATTACATATAAATATTTAAACGGATTTATACCATTTACTTGCGTGATAATATATTATATTAATGCACATTTTATATAATTTCATAAATACAGAGTATGAATAGTTTGTATTTTATAAATACGTAATGATATAAATTCAAAACTCTAATTTCTGTATTTGTTTTATGTGGCGCTAAAACTGTCACCTAAGGAACACCTATCTATACATTATTCTAAATAATCACAACTCTTCTTATATTTAACTTTATCTGTATTCTGATAATATTACAAAATATATACATAAAACTTTATCCCATCTTTAATGAGTATATATGCATATATATCTTAAAATAACCTACTATTCCTATAATTCATTCAATTCTTAACCATCTTTTAAATACATAATATTTATCATAATGCAGACGCCTGAATAATTTTTTTATGAATGTATATACCGAATTATATTCTTATATAAACTAATGTATATACATAACATACACTGCAAAAAGTCCGGTGTTAAATAGTGAACACCGAGCTGGTGTTAATTTTTCGGTGCTCATTTATGGTGTTAAATTAACACCTCCGGGTGTCATTTCCAAATTTTAAACTGTTTTTTGAAGAGTTTCTTAGTAACTGCACTTCTTGTTGATTTTTAATTTAAACAAGACGATCAAGAATTTTACATTAAAATACTAGATTTTTGAAAAAATGTGAAAATAAATTTACACCAAAGTAACACCAGCTGGTGTGGTCCCTTATTGAAGCTGGACGGGTGTTAAACCATTGATATCAACACCAACAAATATCAAATCAACACCATGTGGTGTCATTTTTTTAATTAACACCAGTACAGTGTCAAAATAACACCAGGTACAGTGTCAAATTAACACCACGAAGTGTCAGGTGAACACTTTTCAACACCATCACAGTGCATTTTTAACACCTGTGGGTGTGGTCCTCTATTGAAGTTTGATCGGTGTTAGATTTAACACCCGTGGTGTTAAATCTAACACCGATGTTTTTACAGTGTACGATTATAGTGCCTATTCATATAATACCTATCTATAACACGTCCACACAAACATATATTTATAGTTTCACCTACTTATAATAATTAACATAACAATTGCAGACATAAGTGCGACTATGATAAAAGGGCCTCAAGCCGGTGACTACTGAAACAATACAGGCCAGAAGTGGGTCAACCATGGAGTAAGTACTCCTATAAATTTGATACATATTTAACAAATTTGGGACAGTCGCAATTCTGTCTAATTACCATTTTGGTAATTTGTAACAGGTCTCACTTGCCTGTAAAAATATTGAATGATCAACCCATCAAGAAAAACGCATCCCGGGGGTTGCATCTCTTTTATTGACTCCTGGATGTTCTGCATGAATGATCCCCGAGAAGCCTAGTCTTCTCTTGCCAGCCGCTTTCTCTAAACTCTAGAGAGGACAGCGTCAAAAAACAGCTCAATCACATTATGCCGGTTGATGTGAAAAAGACTTGCCTGTGGAGACCAAACACTTTACCGCCTGGATCAAATGGCAAAAGCGCAGCTCCAAAATGATAAAGAATGAAATGCTCTCCCGAAACCACAATCTCAGAGTTCCAGTGATTCTGTGTACATATAGTTTGTGAATGGTGATGACATCAATGCACGTGTTGGTAGACCTTGCCCGTCACTGAAAAGGAACTTTGACACCAAGTATTCTTTCAGGTCGGGGATTGAAGTTCAATAGACTGGAGTGAACAATGAATAATGCCAGCCGGGTTTTCTGTTCGGATTGCGTTTACAAGAATACAACGTTCGTGCACAATCAAGGAGGTGATGTAAGCGGTACGCAATGTAATCTTGAGGAGAAACAGTAGGGCGCCATCAGTATGACAGCTATTTGAGAATGACTGGATCGCTGGACAGTTTTTGTTTACTAGCAGTTTTCCTTTGAGTTTTTATTCGGATTATACGAGAAGATCGTCGGAATCTTATCCGAGTCATATTGGTTCTTCAGAGATATCATTTATCACCACACATTACACAAACACTGACTATAGTAGGGGCAAACATACGTATTGCATATAATAATGTTTAAGAGAACATTTAGAAAGTTATAATGTATTTCAAAACAAAATCCATGTGAAACGTTTTTCATGTGAAACATTTTTCATGTGACATCACAGCCCATATCAAAGACCAGAACAGAAAATAAGAAATGCCATAACAAAAAAGGTGTCACTAAAGCAGATAGTTTCTTAACAACCCTCAAATTTCATGACTGTTCCATATATGTACATTGTGGCAATTTTAACCAGCCTCCATCACAGATAATGATACATACATACATACATACATACATACATACATACATACATGCCTTAACGATAAATCTAATTGACTCCCAATGATACGTTTACCATGAGAGATGAACACAGTGCGATGTCGACATCGAAACTTGAGTACATTATCTATCCTTGCCTAACAATATTCTAAGAGATATTTTCATTATTATTAATGCGACTATGATCCTCTCTTGATTGGAGGGCGTTTTGCCTTGGCATTGATGTTAGTCTTGCAGCAAGAAAACGAATTTATACATGAAAATAATTATAAGATCGCAAGGAGACTATATTTTCGATTGATGCTGCCCTGACGAGTCACTTGCTGTGCAGAGGTACTGTGTTATAGATGTGTAGCTGGTATTCTTCATTTCATTTCATATCGTGGACAGCGACAATAAATGAACCAATATAGCGCCATCTTTTGCCTTGTACACGATAGTATCCCACTGATCTTCACTCAAGGGAACATTGTAGGACCTATTGCACAGAGACAGGTAAAAGTACAGGGGAGGGATAGGGAGAGAGAGAGTGGGGGGGGGGGGACGACGGGGGTGGGGTGAGTGATGGAGATATGAGGCAGAAAGTTTGGTTGATCGTCTTGACAGAGAAAAGAAAATCATATAGACATGATAGAGGAGGAGAGGGAGAGACGGGGGGGGGGGGATTATCCGCTATTCGAAAGAAGTGAGATAGTCGTTGTTATCGCACACACTCATTCATAAAATCCTAGATTTTGATTATTGGGTCATCAGTCGCAATCTGGTATCAACGCGGAGTCTCTAAGGTCTTTATCGCTATACCCAAACGATGTCTGTATGACTCACTCGCTTAACATAACGCACTATAGTACTCTGACTCGCCGTTAAAATATGTGAGAAAATCTGAAGGCAGCATGCTTTCCTCTCTGACTCATTGATGTTTTCAAGATTACATTTTTGAGTGCATTCGTCAATACACCAATATCTTTATGCACAAGTACCGCGATTCTTATTCATGATCCTTTTTTAAAAGACTTTGCTATTATTAGAGACAGGGGAAAGAAAGGGAGAAAGACAGAAACAAAAACGTGAAAAAAGTAGATGAATAACAGCTGCAAAGCTTATTGATTAATGGGCAACTTAGACATAAAAGGAAATGTTTGACTGTAAACAGATGAAATGTAGTCATGATGTATCATATTTAGGCCTACCATTACACAGCATAGTGTAGTTCACAAGTTCCCGAAAAGAAGAACAGTCAACCCCACAAACCATTCGCCTATGACTTCCAAAGACAGTTTGTCTTTTCATATCTTAAGTAAAACGAGAACAAATACTTAAAGTACCCCCCCCCCCCCAAAAAAAATAAATCTATGATAAGGAAAACCACCAACATGTCACAAAAAAAAAATCGAAATGAAATATTGTGAAACTGTCCAACTGCAAAGAATAATGGTAATAGGTCACATACTTTCATGTATATCAATCAGAAACTTACAGACACTCAGATATATAATGTCACCTCTTCTCCTCAGCTTTGTATCGCAGCCTCAATGCCTCTTTTGTGGGGATATAAGTCCTTCCGTTTGACAGTTTCAGTGGGAGCTACTTTTATTTCGAAGATATGCACAATACATTGTACCGGTAGTTATTCTTTTGGCAGTTATTTTAGGTTGACTGGTTTCGCTGGACTTATCTAAGTGTATAAATGCCTGTGACATGCATTGTATTCAATGTCCTTTATGTCTTTTATATCAACAGCATAAATTATCACCGTTACGAAATGCAAGATGTGGACAAAGTGTAAGTTTTCACGCTATCAAAACATCGAGCCCCAATCTTTTAGGATGGTATGGTACTAGTAATCTATGAGTCCTCCGTCCTTCATTGGAGGAGGTCATATTGAAGAAAAGTTTTTGAAAGAGGACATTAGCCCGAAGAGCTTATTTAGAATGGAGGCTACGAAATCGATGACTCAGATTAACCAAATGTTTAGCAGACCAGAACAACTACTTCGAACGACGCGACGGGTTTTGTAAATAATCTGACTCCTACCAGGAGCTTGAAATATATTTCTAGTCCCCTACCGTCGCGTGGGCCCTGGGTAGAAATTTATGAAATGACCAAACCATGACCTTTCTGAAATAGCGGGATGGTTTTTGTTTGTGTTTTTTTTTTCTATTAGGAAGAGTGTCCAGTAGCAGCTGATTCTGATTTATGTAGCCAATAAGGTCGTGAGGAAAATATACGTAGACTGGGAGAAATTGTGGGATCAGCGATGTTTCACGCACACACCGAGAGAGGAATAAGAGGTGAGGGTGTGATAGCCAAGAAATTGAGGCAATTATTTCATTATTTCCAGACTTCATAATTATAGTACTAGATGATACGTGTCGTAACCAACACTTCACCCTATATTATCCCCAAATTTCCACTGTTTGATTACACATTCTTTATTTCATTTTGATAATATTGATGTACAACCCTCGCGAAGTAAACACAATACTGTTACTCATTCAAATGAATGAATTCTCAAATTGAATCGAATTGATTCTGTTGCAACTGACTGATGGATTGCCATTCATACGACGTAAATAAACATCGAGTATTCAGTGTTTGAGTATACTAGTATAGCCATGCTGAAAGTCATGGGCATACATAGTCTGGTTGGAGTCGAACCAACTATCTCCTGATTACTAGACAAGTTAGGTCAGGGAAACGCTTCTTTTTCTATGGTTGGCTGGTATTATTACAATAATGGAAATAAAACAATATGATACATTGTCATACGATAAGATGATGTAGCTTGTTGAATCTTCAGATGATTTCTATCTGTACATGCACAAAATTCAGTCGTGGATACGGCGCTGAAGCCGGGTCGCCAGGTATACGTCTTAGCTTTCTCAACGTGTCCTTCGCGAACGTTATACCAATGTATACGAGCAATGAACTCGTTCCGTATTGTGTTCTTGTCTCACATAAAATCTTCTGTTTCTTTCATTTGATTCAAGCGTGTTTTTTTTTTTAATGGAACTGCCATATTACAAACCGTCTTATACCAACGTGAGAAATGATGTTCTGCTGAATATCGAATTTATTCTCATCTACGTAGAAGCGCTATCGATTACTGATTCAAGAATAAACAGAAACTGAGTGATATCTTCCCCAATTTATTTTCTTATTTATTTCCACTTATGTTTCCCTCAAAACCCCGCCTTCTTTTTCTTTCGCAGTCCCCTTCTCTCCCTCCCCCTCTCTGCCTCCCCCTCGATCTTGAATAGACTCCTTGTATACTCTTCATACTTTCAGTCTTGCGAGTGCAACGGGAAAATCAAATGAAGGATAAACAGGAGAATGAAGTATACTGAGTACAGTACACTTGACGCGACGCTAGTTGGAAAACCAGCACACGAGGATATCTTATTGGTCAATAAGTTTTAAAGTGGGCGGAGCTTCGCTGGCATGTCTTAGCGCTCTCGGGGTGTGCGTCCTTCATGAACGTTGCGAAACCAATCTTTGTCTGATCGAGTCTCAATGCCCGGCGCGCTTCACTATGTGCACATGCTTGCACCGAAAAGTGTCACAAGCGCCTGGCGACCCGGTTGGAGCGGCGCGGCTACGACCAACTGTGTGTTGATGCAACGGGTTAAGAAATGATATGAGGATTCAACGAGCTTGTTACATAAGTTGTGATTCTATCGCTTCGTAACCCTGAAGGTGTGCATCTCATCCTAATCTGTGTTGGTTATTGTGGACATTTGGTCATAGCGTCCCCACTCTCGAAACAGAGCTGTCATCTCAGCAAAGAGGTAAGATATATTCCATAAAAAAAATGATAAGGGGTACACTCTCGAGCTCTTTCAGCATTGAGTCCAATCAACATTGTTTATTTCGAGCAGTTGAGTTAACCCAGTATTTCAAGTCCAGACGTCCAAAATGGAAGGTGATAGGTGTAAATGTATAGATTAAATAAATCTCTTACATCATGTAAAGGCGTTGGTATGCGAACAGTAAGGCTAGTCTTGGACGAACCAAACGCCGGTTGAAGAAGGTCATCACATTCATGCCATCCACCACTGACTGCCAGTGCTCGAGGGAGATCGGCTAAACCATGCCATGGTGCTAGGTAGCTCCATTATCATACCCAGCATTTCCTGTATTGCCTAGTAAAGTCTCAGAAATTCCTACCAGACTGTTATAAACGATATTTCTTACAATAGTCGCTTGTTCAGCACTAAGTCACTGTAGATGTTCAGCTTGGTCAAAACACTGCAGGTCTGTGGTCAAAATCAACAGCCTACACCTTTAAGAGAAATAGGACAGAAAAAGTGTGTGGGTATGTGATGTAATACTTTACCTTCTTTTACCCCTCTCAACCTACTTTACATTTTTTGACTGGATGATACTTTGTCTTGTACTGTCCACATATTTCTATATGTATTTCATTACTCTCTTTAAAAAAAAAAATCGAGTTAAAATATTCTCTCTTAAAGGAGTGAATACAAAAAAAGAGTGAATTTAGAGTGAAATTGGAGTGAATTTTTAGTGAAAATGTTAATTTTCACTCATTTTGGAGTGACCTCAGGGATCACTCGAAGATTTTGGAGTGATCCCTGAGGTCACTCTAAATCGAGTGAAAATGAACATTTTCACTCAAAATTCACTCTTTTTTGTATTCACTCCTTTAAAAGCAAATATTTTCACTCGATTTTTTCTAGAGAGTATAGGTGCCTTTTATTAGATTTATGTTGAAATGGTTACAAGTGATTGTTATATCATCTGTTAATTTTATTCTCTGTCACATTTAATCAATGTAACTTTTCATATTTCATCAATGCAAGAGCCTTACATGAAAACCTGTGTAAAATGGTGCATTTCTGATTTGTGAATCTGTAAATGTTTAAAACATGTAACAGTTGAAAAAGGAGAAATTTATGCAATATCTGTAGTTTAAGTTAATAGGGCCTACTTCTTCCAATGTCCCCAACTAACAGAAACTTGCATGTAATGAAGCTATTATGATGATGTGATATGGAAGAGGAGTAAGGCTTTTAATTCACAATGTCAGTTGCTCAAATGCATCGTAAGGTGTGTTTTCCATGCCAATGAAATCAAACTATTATTGTGTACTTACTTAGTCTCCCAGATTCAACTGTGATGTGTTTTTGCAGGTGTAGACTATAAGCTGACAAACTGAAAAGTTTTGAAAACATTCCAGGAGGATGGAACCAGAAACCTTGATATTTTCCCCTATTCATGCTGGATAGTAAATATTCCAAGAGGTTCTTGATGAATGGATACAAATTTCATACTTCTTGGAGCAGAAAAGGAATCGGTATGTCAAATGTTTGCAGGCTGATCAGTGGGTAAAGTCTGTTTTTATGTCAGAAATGGGAATATAAAGCATGTGATTACTGCCATGGAAGAAAACAAGCTGTGCAATCTAGCCTGATTTTATGATTCTGAGTCTCTTTATGGAATCCTTTTCTTCTTTCCAGAGCAAACAGGTGTACAATGGCCAGCAAGCAGGCACTGCTACTATGGGTTTGCTTCCTCTTTGGAGTCAGCCAAGCATTGCAAGTAAGTAAATGGTGCTATCAGAGGAATCAAAGGACCTCACTCGCCTTTCATCCATCCCGCTAGTTTTCAAAGTCAGGAGCCATGTCAGACTGGGCTGTGCATAATCAAAAGTCATTGGAGTATTCATTGATATATTTTGTTCAGATTTCCAGTGAGTGTCAAGATGAAGTGACTGAAGCAAAGTTCAGAGAGTCGGTGCTTGATTGGAAAAAAAGAAGAAGGCATGACTGCAGTTGTATACATAGTGTTAGATATACAAATGATGCACAGGATAGAGTGCGTTAGTGAAGGTGCGGCGCACTCGAGAGTATTGACAATGGTGCAATATGCACGAGGCGCAGCCGAGTGCACTAACGCCACGAAATAATCCTGTGCATCATTTGTTTTATAAAATGGGTCGAAAACTAACAGCATTTTTCACGTACCTTTGTGGGTCAATACCAGTTAGCTACATGTAACACTCACTCAAGAGTCAAGATGTCCGAAGATGTTCGTCCCAAACATTTACGCATGTCGCACTCGGAAATCCCGCACATTAAAGTATTGTACGTATAAGAGTATACGTACGCCAAGAGTACGTACACCACATGTTATGCACAAGAAAGGCCGGCCGGCAGCCCGAACTAGTTTGTTTACAGGATTGACAGCGCGTATATAGTCTGAGAGCTGGCTGCTGGTCAATTTACCCCATCAAGCCCAAAAGGTTTGACCCCTCAGAGTTGCTGGGGCCACCCTCCTCATTAAAGAAATGCCCGTCAGCCTGGTCCCTGAGGGCGGGTTTGGCCCCCAGGGACCCCCCGAAAAGGCCCTCCGGCGGGTGTAATTTACCCCATGGAGCCCATGGACCAAACTTGGCCTATATGAATGTCCTATGGGTGTACATAATCAAAATATAAAAACTGACAAAATATCTGGTCGGGAAAGGGGTTGCCAGACCGCTTGTTTGCAGGCATAAAACCTTGTTTTTGGTCAAGGAGTCTGCGCCAAGACTACACTGTCCCATAGGCCCTGTACTGTAGCGTCTCCCAACAGGCTGACGGACAGTGTCAGTTAGTGCATGTAGTAGTCTTGGCGCAGACTCCTTTACGCCCAACAAGGGTTTGTGCCTGCAAACTACCCGTTATACCCTGGGACCCAGGGTAGTTTGCATGCATAAATTGACCACACACACACCCACCCCCCCTCACACACACACATACACACACACACACACACACACACACACGCACACACACACATACACACACAATTATGTTTACACATGACTCTATGTACAACTGTATATACCATAACACTAAACATGTTACAATTAATAGGTTTCTCATTAATGCAGCCATAATACCTTGCACATAATAAATGTCAAACCTATAAGATGTTCATACCTTTTGAATGTTTTACATGGATACTATCAATACACCTTTAAGGAACACTGAAGAAATTTGAAATTTGTGTGAAGTTGTATTAGGTTTTATTGGCCACACAGCCTACTCTTTCTGTATGATGTATTCACCTTATGAGACTCAAATAGAGCTTTTCAGAAAATGCTGAAAAACCTTTGTTGTGAGTAAACTTCAGTTTAAGACCAACCACAACAGCGCTAAAGGCCAGTTGTATAACACATTTAAGTAAACATTTTCATCAACTGTGCATTAAACATAACTCTAATAAAGTTTATGTCAACAAGTGGGATGTAGCTTGGATTACTTCTTTTTCTCCTGCTTGATATCCTCTTTTAGATACAAATAACAAGTCTCAATCCTAATATAAGATTCCTTTGAAAACCTCAAACTAATAACTTTTTGTGTTTTTGGCTGATAAAAACCACCCTTTGATGTATAAAATTGGCAAGGATTACAGCATCCATGCCAACATTTCCTTTATTTGACTCTAATAAATTCCAAATCAGAATAAACTGCATAACATAAGGAAGGAGCTTAATGGTTTTGGAAATGATATTGATCAATTTTCATACTCAGTAGTGCATGTCACCTCATAGTTTTGGGCAAATATCTGCATATCTATAATACTAATGAACATGTAATTACGGTGTTCTATATACATGTATTTCTTCCTTGGAACCTCAAATAACAAGCTTCACAATAGAATGCTAACTTTCTGTAATGGAAATAAACAGGCCAAGAGCATTTGCGTTCTCTTCATCTCTTCAGCGCTTTTTTTTTTTGGTCATCTTCTTATTTCTGGAGATATATTTTATTTATAATAGTTCGCAGCCCCACACAAATGGTGTCACATACTGCAAACACTGCCAATGACCGTGACCAGTACACACCAAGTTGAAACATAATAGCTCTCTTTTTATATAGCATATAGGCTGAAAGTATTAACTTGGTCTTGTGGTCTCTTTATATCAGCAGTTTTGTCAACTCCTTATTTCTGGAGATACACTGTACTTCATCTTCAGTTCCCCAGCCCCACACAAACAAAACTCAACCTACGGTGTCACACACTGCAAAGAGCGCATCATAGTATATGATTGCCGTTAACCCGGGACATATACACACAACGTGAAACATAAAATTACCAGCTAAATGAAATGTTAGCTTAATTTTTTTTCTTTAACAATAGCATGCACGTTGAGAGCATTTACATGTTGTGTTCTCTTTTATATTAGAATTTTTGTCAACTCCTCATTGAGATACTTTGTCTACCCCCCTCCCCCCCCCAAAAAAAAAGATAATACTTCCAGGGTGTCACATACCATATACAGTTACAATGCAGGTCCTAGTTCATATTTATGATTTAGTTGCCATTCAAAACCATGGCAATTACACATCAAACCATGCATCACACTCTATGGAAGACTAAAGCTTACATAAATTACGTATAATGTAGGCCTATGATAAGCATTGCACATGTTTCAGTTGCAGTCTTATGATTCCTGAACTGACCAGTATTTGGCATGAATTTATTTCATATAATATAAAACATAATTTCACATTTTAGTCTATCATACAGTATAATGCATGATTTGAGAACCTGAAGTCTACTCACAACAAAGGGTTTATTTCAGCATTTTCCAAATATATATATATATATATTTGTCTTATATGGTGGATACATAATAAAGGGTAAGCAGGTTGTGTGGCCAGTAAAACAGAATACAATTTCACACAAATTTCAAAATCTCTTCAGTGTTCCTGCTTGAAGGTTCACTGATAGTATCAATGTAAAACATTCAAAAGTTATGAACATAATAATTATAGGTATGTGCAAGGTATCATGGCTGTATGGAGAAACCACTGGTCATGTTTTGTGTTACGGTATTCTTAGTATACATAGAGTCATGCGTGAATGTGTGTGTGTGTGTGTGTGTGTGTGTGTGCATGCATGTGTGTGTGGGTGTGTGTGTGTGTGTGTGTGTGTGTGTGCGTGTGTGTGTGGGTGTGTGTGTGGGTGTGGGTGTGTGTGTGGTCAATTTGTGCATGCAAACTACCCTGGGTCCCAGGGTAAAACGGGTAGTTTGCAGGCACAAACCCTTGTTGGGCGTAAAGGAGTCTGCGCCAAGACTACTACATGCACTAACTGGCACTGTCCGTCTAGTTTGCAGGCACAAACCCTTGTTGGTCGTAGAGGAGTCTGCGCCAAGACTACTATATGCACCACTTCGGCACTGTCCCATAGGCCCTGTGTTGTAGCTTGTAGAGGCTGCAGTGTAGTGGCGCGTGTATTAGTCTTGGCGCATGCAGACTCCTATACGACCAACAAGGGTTTGTGCCTGCAAACTACTGTCCGTCAGCCTGTTGGGAGACGCTACAGTACAGGGCCTATGGGACAGTGTAGTCTTGGCGCAGACTCCTTGACCAAAAACAAGGTTTTATGCCTGCAAACAAGCGGTCTGGCAACCCCTTTCCCGACCAGATATTTTGTCAGTTTTTATATTTTGATTATGTACACCCATAGGACATTCATATAGGCCAAGTTTGGTCCATGGGCTCCATGGGGTAAATTACACCCGCCGGAGGGCCTTTTCGGGGGGTCCCTGGGGGCCAAACCCGCCCTCAGGGACCAGGCTGACGGGCATTTTTTTAATGAGGAGGGTGGCCCCAGCAACTCTCAGGGGTCAAACCTTATGGGCTTGATGGGGTAAATTGACCAGCAGCCAGCTCTCAGACTAATAGTAGCGCGCGACGCACTTGTAACAACTGATTGAGTGCGCACTGCTAGTGTAAACATTGTGACGTCGGGCCGTGCATGTTAGTGAGAAATTAATGCACACACACGTGACTCATTTCAGCGCTTCCAATTGGCTACATTCTTGAACCCATTTTATAACGTGATATCAAATACAACAGTTGAGTCTTCAATAGAGTCATATATTTGTTTGTCGACCTAGGCCTACATGTAACTTAAGTGTCATATTTGTGGATTTAAGGAAGATTCATGTCTCTATGCTGTCGGTAGCCTGTTTGTCGAAGGAACAAAGATTATAGCCATTATCAGACTGCTTTTGTTGTCGAGCCCATTTTTGAAGGGTAATGAGGCAATTTAACATGATGTGCGATAAATTGTAAAATTCCCCAGCATTTTTATGCTGAATAAGCTTTTAAAGAGTTTTCATTGTAAATTATGCTCTAAATGATTAAATTAAACTGATGAAATTCCCCTGTATTGTATGCTTAAAAATGTATATTCATGCAATGTAGTGCTTGTCAGGAGATGAATCTTTTTCCTTGATATTTAGGCTTTCAAACTGGGTCACTGTAAACAAGCATTGAAAATCATTTTGTCATTTATGCCTGTGAGGAATTATGTTATAGAATGAAGTGTTTCTTTGGACAAACAGCAGGATTAGATTAATGTATAAGGTTAACTATACGAGCACGTTATCATCTTAAAGATTTGCTGCTCAGACATAAGATTTTTTGTTTTTGTTTTTGCAAATGTGTTGCAGACACACCTTTCTTGTTAACTATTAATGTACCAATTTACAGACTTGATATAAAGGCTTCTAAGTCATTGTCTCAGAGTGATGATATATATATTCATATCTGAAAAATATAGATAGTCTGAAAGGTCTTAAGTGAAATGAAAATATAAGAAGGCCTACCCGGTATGATATTGACAGAAATGATATGACTTGTAGTGTTGTGATTGTACAAAAAAAAAAGAGAGAAGAAATGAATTCTGGTATGAACTTATATGTACTTGAAACCGCCCTCCCTTTCTCATTTGAGGGACTCAACCTGGGAAATCTGTTGGGAAAATCTGGTACACATTGCTCTTTGTCACACATCAGGAATAGATAGTCTCCACATAATTTTAAATCATTTTCCAATGAAGCCAGTAAAATGATAGTGAAACAAAACTGATAACACTAATGGTTGTGAGGATAAGTGAAATGATAGTGAAACAAAAGTGATTACGCTGATGGTTGTGGGGATAAGTATAATGACATCGAACTAAAAAGACTTGGGCTTCTCGGGCTCAAACTTGGTGTACTGATTTCAACATCTCATCTGCAGATGATATGTTGTTTCTTTTTATCATAAAAATAAAACTGCATGGTTATACAGAAAATATAAACTTCATTTCATGAAGGTTTCATACAGGAAAGGCATATTTCTAAAGAGTTGATTTCAACAGAAATTTGTTCACCTTTGACGTAGAGTCATTGACATCATAACATGCATAAAGATTTGCATTTTTTGTTTCATTAATGCCAGTGTATTGTATTTATTTTGTTCCTGCTGCTTTTACTGCAGTTACTTCATTAAACAAATATTCTTCAAGCTCTTCTAATTTTAACTCTTCAAAGAGTATGTAATGAAGGTGTAAATGTCTATCTATGTGGTTGTTTGTAAGGAGCCATCATTAAAGAAGGTTGGAGATTCCTGTAATCTGTGTGTGGCTTGAGAGGCAAACATCACAGAATGAACCCACAAAATGTGTGTTTGTATACAATTGAAACGAGTAAATTGACCCTGAATTTATTTGAGCAATGTGATTAATCTCTCTCTGCCTACAGGAGTTGTATGATATGACACATTCCTGCTTCTATAAGAATTCTCTCAGTTCACAGAGTTCTGCTTCAGACATATGTACAATAAACACACCAGAAAAAAAAAATCTAGGGCTGAAGCAGATACTTTTTAGATAGACAAGTGATGTTATTCACTACATTTAGTAATTCAACCGCAATGCGTCTTTAGGTGCATGGGTAACTTGTTCAAACTGCAATGTATAAGGAAGTCCTGTCAAAAGCTTTATCATACTAAATGTAGCGCATCAATCTCTGTAATTCAACCAGGCTCTTTTATTATACTGTCTCCAAATCCTGCATTGTGGGTAAAGCCAATAGCAATTTGATCTTGGCTCAGTGGCTTTGTGCAAGTATTGAATTATTATGTGGAAGAATGAACTGTTTCATCTTTCAAGTATCTATCTAATTAACCTCGGGGTTGGAGAGATTTTTAGCACAAAGAGCTACTGAAAGGATGGGCCAAAGGTGTGGTGGCTTGGAAAGAAGTAAAATGCTCTGTGAGATGTGGACTGAGATCCTAGGCCTGTATGCTAAGTTGGGTTTAGTGAGACAATGCATTTGGAGAACTGAAACACCATATCTTACCATTGTGCATCATTCACTTGATATCGATTTCTTAAGTTTAACACTGAATATAATTTGGTGTTTTGGACATTTCTTGTGCTTGTCAATTGAAGAAAACTTAAAGAAAAATATTAAGAATTTCCTCATATTCATTCCTTCCATAAAAGTATTGATTAAAGTGCATCTTGAAATGTGACTACATGAAGAGTGAATGTTACATTGGACGGAGCAAAGACGACATAGATTTCAGAGCTTCTGAGTTGGATGTGCATATTTGGATACTAACTTCCCACTGATGGTGTCTATCATTAAGTTCTGCCCTAAATTTTGATTTTTGAAACTGAAAGTTGGATACATTGTGTGCAAGTGCCTGATTTAAACCACATTTAGACTGGACTTACAGCATAGAATGCAAAACAGGGCTCAGGGGTTCAAACACATTCTTGTTGCCTGCCTAAACCATATACACAAAGTTACTGTGACACGGGATTGCCAGCAAAAACTTAAGGACTGTCAACTTGATCTGTCTGAAACTTGCAAATCAAATCACTTATCAGGATACATTACCTATGAAAAATACCAGAAATAACCTGCAATTCACACTTTCAGTGGCAATCTATCTTCATGTTATTGTTATAGTATCTGTGTATTGATTTAAATTGTGTATGTAATATAATTATTTCCAATATGATCATCCAGCCATTCCTTGCAAAATATGGCCAGTATAGAGCACTAAGTGTATTTAAAGGACAAGTTCACCTTCATAGACAGGTAGATTGAGTGAATGCAGCAATATTAGTAGGACACATCAGTGAAAGTTTGAGGAAAATCGGACAATCCGTTTAAAAGTTATGAAGTTTCTGCTTCTCACTGCTGGATGAGAAGACTACTGCACCTTGTGATGTCACATGTGTACAACAATATAAAGAAAAGATAAAGAAAATTCAAGTTATTTTTACTTTTCTCG
Source organism: Diadema antillarum (assembly GCF_040938485.1). Taxonomy (NCBI): domain Eukaryota; kingdom Metazoa; phylum Echinodermata; class Echinoidea; order Diadematoida; family Diadematidae; genus Diadema; species Diadema antillarum. The sequence goes on along the minus strand of NW_027270976.1, from coordinate 384,115 downwards.
CATAATAAAAGAACACTTGACTTCCCTCTTTCAGAAGGCAAGGGGAATAATATTACCCTTAACATACGTCAGTGACGAGTCAGGGAAATTGGCACTTTTATCAAAAAGTAAATTTTTTTGAAATTCTGTTTTTATTTTCCTTATATCGTTGTACGCATGTGACATCATACTTTGTAGTAGTCTGCTCATCCAACAGTAACTGTGCAGATACTCTAAAAAATCATAACTTTTGAATGGATTGCCCGATTTTCCCCAAACTTTCACTGATGTGTTCTACTAATATTGCTGCATTTGCTCAATCCACATGTATATGAAGGTGGACTTGTCCTTTAATACTGGTAAAATAGCCTGACCAGATGCCATGTGATGGACACTTGTGTACTTCGACAGGACTGTGTATAGTTGTAAGACCAACACATGAATATGTATGAAAATGAATTTAGTAAAAAGGCAAAGCAGTCCTATGCTAAGAATGTATTAATATGGAAACAAATACCTTGGAAGGAAAGCACATGGTGGACTAGCAGTTTTACTGTTGATGTAACCATCATATATTACATAGAAATAGAAAGCTATTGAAAGTTATAATGCAATGAGAAGAGACATAGAGTATGACTTTGTGCAGATAATAGAGAGGGTGAAGGGATTCAAGAGTTTGTGAGACAGAAACCGTATCTCCTGGATGGAGTTAAAAGTGTCATTCATTCTAACAATAACAGACCTTCTGCATCTGTGTAAGCAGGACTCTCACTCTCTGATCTGTTTACTTTTGCCTTCATGACTGCACACATACCAGTCTTCACCTGGCAGGTAATGTCCCCTTGTCTGGAACATAAGTGAGAAATCAGTGTTGTAATAGTCTACTGATCAATCCCTTACAGGGAGTGGGCTTGGCAGGACAAATTGATCCTTTGTGTGAAGACCAAGAAGTCTGAATGTTTTCTGACATTAAACTGTGAAATGACTGCACTGACTCATTTGCACAACAAGCACCCAGGTAAAGGTGAAAGAGGTGGGTTTTGATGCGATTGTTTTACATCAAACAAGGGTCTCACTTCTCTCTGTTAGATTCAATTTAAATCAGATTTCTATATCACAAAATTCTTTCAAATGAAATGCATCAATCACACACACAAAAATAATGTAATTCCCAATTGACAGACCAAAAAGTAAACAAAAGTTTCTTATGTTTGCTCAAGTGATGTTATAGTTTAATGTTGATGCAATGCATAACAATTAATGGTCTGCATATTCTTTCCAATATGCTAATAAATAAATAAATCTCCAAGTCCAATCCAAGTTGCAGTCACATAGCTTTAGGAAAGGAGAAAGCCTTGTGGGAAATAGCACATGCCTGACGTCCACGTGGACTTACTGTGCCCAACTGCTGCTTGATCAAATACTTCCCATGTACAATGCCACAAAAAGAGTAATACTGTTGAAATTCTACAATGAAGCAAGCCATGCGTAGTTCCTGCCACCCTTGCACTAGTTTTGCAAGGGGGAGTTATTTACAATCATGCATGAGAGAGAATGGACAATTGGTCACTCCCTATTAGTGCCGCAGGATAACAGTAGTCTGCACCTCAAGAAACAATAGGCCTACCCTGAATGTATTTGATACAGACTAAATCTCATTGATAGGCTTAACTGTACCAAACATGAAAGGTTTCAGTGTTACAAGAGTAAGAATATGTCACTGTCGTCGGAAAACTTGGGTACTTTTCACTGGTTTGCCACATGAATATTTCTGTTAAGTCATCTATGACCAACATTATCAGCCTTTTCATTCATACTTAGAGGATTCCTTAGAGTATCATGTATGAAATGTAATTCTGATAGGATTCAGAAACTCAAACCCTAGGCATGATTTAAACTGGAGATTGTCCCACCTGGACCCCGAGCAAAGGGGACTCTGATCTAGTGGACATGGGAACAACATTATATTATGTGCGTAGCACACATCACAAGTGTGAAATGGTATATTCATTGCAGCCGGAGTCTAAAAACTCTGGGATTATAGATAGTCTCTAGTACAGGTACTGTCTTCAGGCTTGGCGATACGGTGCAATTAACTCACCAAAAGCATATGACCTCGAAGCCTCATTTGAATAAAGTAGACAGCTTGTGTACGCAAAACCGCTGGGAAGTGTTGCAGGACAATCGCAATATCTCACCTCAGAAGCCATCAAATGATTAAATCTATACAGCAAATTGAAATAGAAACTATTCTCTAACTCGCAATGTTAGTTATTTTGACTTTCATTGAGGATAAGCCTGTGAAAATAACGTTGAAACTTAGCTTCCAAAACAGAAAATTTGGTCTCAAAACAAGTGTTATTTTTTCACATTTTCCCTCATTGCTCCAAACTGAAACTTCGGTATATGACTTATGGTAGTCGGGCTATATCCATACTGTGTTCCAAATATCTTTTCTGTATTATTTGGCGTATGGACATGTCCAGAAAAAAATCGAGATCACTGTCACTTGTGACCCACGTAAAATCCATAGCGTAGTGAAGCAGTACGCAGTCCGATGTATCGGTTTTCGTGCTGCGTGAAACAGTGGAAGCACATTGCAGGATTCCTCTCTTACCCACTCACCACCCTGTGGACCAAAAACCAAACCCTGTCGCGTTGCGCCAAACCTGACACTGCTGATTGGCTAAGCGCGCACTGACCAGTAGAGAACGCATGCGCAGGAGGATGATCTAGCTCTGGTAGAGCAGTGGCAACACTGAAAAGGCTACCCTGGATAAATAAGACCTTATTATTATTATTATTATTATTATTATTATTATTATTATTATTATTATTATTATTATTATTATCTAGTTGCGCATGTCCAGTATTTTCTCTTAAATTTGGTTGTCTTTTTGCTCGTATTTTCACCTATCTACTACTGTATACACCGAATATTTCACAAGGCTTTTATTTTTCTGAATTTCGCGAGTCAGGTGCTATTCCTGAAATTAAAGACACTCGAAAATATTGACTCTGATCCAAATGTGAATGTGATGTACGCGTGTACACTTTTCCGTTCAGTACAGGACTCCACAATCGCGAATTCAACCACTCGCGGAATCGTCGGGAATTCCTGATTCGTGAAAATTTAGACTCTCGAAATGTATGGCGTATACAGTAATTGCACAAACACGAAACTTCGCAGGTAGTGAGTCTGGTGTATACAGACTAGCAATATGTTAAGCAAATGCATATTCATGCAGGCGCAGACTTATGTCCAGAAAAAATTGTAACCCTTTCCCACGGTCGACTCAAACAGAAAAACACATACATCTCAGAAGACACGTCAGCATTTTCGCCAAAAATCATATGAAGGACGATATATCCATATATGTGAAGTTTCAAGGGATTTGTGGTAAATCGAGATACGTGGAGGTGAACTTTCGAGATTTTTTGTCCTTCCCTCCGCACAGAAGGTTGATGACCGTTATGAATTCAAAAGCTTTGGCCTCTTATCAGTGAGTTAATTGACGCACACTGTATCGCCAGGGCTGTCTTAGCCTTATGTTTGGACACTATGACAAAACTAAAGATGGGATGGAGAAAGTGACATTTTAGGCAGGGAGGGGGAGGGGGGTCAGAAGACTGTAGAGCACAGTAGAACAAGGACATGAAGAAAATTCAACACAATCTCAGTTTACCAGCATAATGAAAGAGCACTGACTAGACCTACCTATTTCAGAAGGCAGGAGGAATCCATCAGGAACAGTTTCTGTGGAATATATACCTTTCGAACACACATACACAAAATTGTGGAATTCTGTATATTTCTTTACATCGTTCTGATAAAGAAATTCAATCCCTGTGTTCACATATGTGGATTCTGTTTTTGATAAAGCTCAGTGTATGTTTCCTTTTAATCAAATGATTATGGTTTGTGATTACAAATAAGCAGTGGAAATGATACATTAAAAGTTTGTTTCCTTTAAAATTTGTGTAGGCCTACATAAGCTGCATTCATGCTTAGGAAGTCGTTCCTTATTGTCTGAGCACTGTATTAAGAATGAGTATGTGTGTGTGTGTGTATGGGGAGGGGGTTAGGTATAACGCATTCATCATGTAATGAATATCACTCCGAATTCACATGTTGTGCGGTTACTGACCCACATCAACCTACTTTCTGGACAGCTATAATTCTAGTGTGTGTTTGGGCACAGCAGGAGTGTCTGTAATGAGAAACCAAATTTATCTCCTGGCAACCAATCCTCTCAGAGTGCTATGCTTTCAGAGATTTGTAAAAATCTGCTAATATTTTAAAGGATCCCTGCCGAGTTGATCCTGGATGATAGAACAAACTTACTACTGAATATACATTTGATTATTATCTTGTTTTAAAACTTTTCATTTTAAAGTTTATTTTCACTGAAACACAGGCTTGAACTGAGATATGTAGAGAGTCTATCCCTTTTCTGGCGTGCATGTTTTAAATGTAAGAATATATCACAGGAGTCAATAAAGAAAGCTAAGGGATGAGATTAGGCATGAGGATTGGGTGAGGATGGGAATAGGGGAATGTGGTCGGAAAGATAATAAATATTCTAGCACTATGGGCATTGGCAATTTAGAGTGAAACAAATGGGATGTGGATTGGGTGGAAAGGTGTTTTTGAGTACAGTAGGAAGGTCATCATGATAAGAGTGGGATTGAGGTATGGGATGAGGATGGAATTTATGAGGAGATATTTTCTAAAATAAAATCATCAAATAATGCAAACCCATCTGAATTTATATTTTTAAGCCTCCGCCTCCTGCCTGTCCGTCCGTAATGAATTTTGTGGACAGCGTAACTAAAAAACCTTTTGAGGTATCATAATGGAACTTGGCATGTATGTGTATGAGGGGGTGAAGTTGTGCCTATCAACTTTTGGGTGCACATGCTCAATGTCAAAGGTCAAAAGGTCAAGGTCAAATGCTCAAAATTTCACTATTTCCCCCATATCTATGCAATGCCTGAAGATATTTTCTTGAAACTTGGTGTTTACATGTATTACCTAATTAAGATTATCTGGTTAAAGTTTGGGGTCATAAGGTCAAAGGTCAAAAGGTCGAGTAAAAATGTTAAAATTTCACTTTTTCTCCATATCTTGGAAATAGTTCAAGGTGTCTTCATGGAACATAGTATATAAACATGTACTGACTGGCAGTGATTATCTAGGGAATTTTGGGTTCACAGGGTCAAAGGTCAAGGGAAACTCTTCAAACTTTTACTATTTCTCTCATATTTATGCAATGCCTGCAGGATTTTTTTCCTTTAAACTTGGTTTATGCATGTATAACCCAATAGAAATTCTGTGGGAAAGTATTTTTTTCCCCAAAAGGTCAAAGGTCAAAGATCAAGTGAAAGTGCTGAACTTTACTTCTTCCTCCATATCTCGGCAGTGGCTCAAGTTATCTTGAAACTTAGTACATATTTATGCGTGCTCTGCCTTACAGTGATTCTCTTATGAATTTTAGGGTCATAGGGTCAAAGGTCAAAGGTCAAAGGCCAGATGAAATTGGTAACAATTTACTATTCAATACAAAAATTGCACTTTTTCTCCGTACCTTGAAAATTACTCAATGCAGAAACTTATGAAAGGGTCAAAGTCAAGTAAAAGTCCTAAAATCCCCAAATACATGCTCTCCCATTCATCCAGTTAAACCTACAAGGTCAAGGAAAGTGAACAGTTAACACATTTGTGGTAAACCTGTCATTTTAATATTTTGCCAATTATGTGAAAATGTAATCGCCCATTGTCCACATGAACTATAGACCTATTAGGAGAATCATGCATTATGGTGGAGGCATACCAGTCGCCTTAGCGACATTTCTAGTTCATTTTTGTAATCAGGACATTTGCAATGGTTGGTTGTGGTTGCTGCAGAATCCATCTTTAGTTAAAATTGATTAGTTTAAAGGAGTACTTTAATCAAACGACAATTAGGATCATCTTACTTTTCACTTACAGCAGGGAAGATGATTGTATGTCACCCATTACTTGACAGATATCTATACACCATTATGATTTGTTTCAAATGATAGCATTTTTAGGACCTTAATGTTACAGTTCCTGGAAGTAGATCCTATGTAAAGTATTGTATGGGATGAAAAATACTATAGTTTCTTTATTCTGAACTGATAAATTAATGAAACTACAGCAGCCTATATCTTTCTGATAAAAACTTTTCTATCCATCATAGTGTCTTTATAAATATTCTCTGACCCCAGGTTGAGTGCTGTAGAGGAAATCTGGTGTGTCAATCTAATATTTCCTATGATTGAGAAAGAAACACATGTGTTAAAGGGGCGTGGTTAGCTGGAGAGGGAAGGAGTGGGTGAAATCATCCACAGGGTCAAACAAAGGTCAGACATTTGTCAACTGTCAACCTGACTTTTTCTAGGCATTCTGGAATTAATTTTGTGTGTAAAAATTTCATACAAATGTATTTCATATGTTGCGAATGGTAACTGAATTGATGTATATGGTAGCAAAGTAGATACTGAAGTCAGTTTTTTTTTCTATAGTTGCTTAGACAAGTTTCTCTACAAAGGCTCCTCCAATTTTTGTGTTTTCTCTTGTAAATCTGTGGCAATAAAATGAAACCAAAGCATGAATTACAATGTGGATTGAGTAAAAGCTGCTATATAAGTAGAACACATAGGTGAAAGTTTGAGGAAAATCAGACAGTTGAATAAAAAGTGATGTATTTTTTAAAGTTTTGGTGCCATCATCGCTGGATAAGGAGACTACTACACTTCATGACATTATTATGGACAACGGTATAAAGAAAATATGAAGATCATTCAACATATTTTCACTTTAAAGCTTCATGAAAGAGCACTTGACTTACCTCATTCAAAAAGCAGGAAGAAGAATATTACCCTTAACATATGTCAGTAGCAAGTCAGTGGAATGTATAATTTACATGAAAAGTTAAATTTTGTGGAATTCTCCTTAATCATTTTCTTTATATTGTTGGCATAATGATGTCATGAAGTGTAGTAGTCTCCTTATCCAGCTACATGGCGGCACCAAAACTTTGAAAATTCATGAAGTTTTGAATGGATAGTATGATTTTCCTAAACTTTCACTGTGTTCATGCATGTTGTCTGTATTCATATGCTTTCTACTTATATTGCTGCTTTCACTCAATCCACATTAATATTTGGCTTTGGTTTCCTTAAAGAATTATGTTTGTCTGCCATTTTATTTGCAGTCTGCTCACCCTGGATTTTATGTGGACATGGCCATAAAGTTGTCCATTTATGGACAAACTAGCCTTCTACATCAAAGGCCAGTCTCTCTTGAGATATCATCATGTACCAAAGTTAGGTGACACCAAAGATATGTAGGTGGTACCAAAGTTGGATGGTACCAAAGATGGTTAGCACCAAAGATGGGTGGTACCAAAATGAGTGATAGGCCCTACATATAAGATGAGTGACACTAAGCTAAGGATGAATGGTAACAAAGATAAATAACACTAAAGATGAGTGACACTTAAGGTAACAAAGATGAGTGACACTAAGTGACGCTAGATATTAGTGATAACGAAGATGAGTGGTAAGAAAGAGGTGTGATACTAAAGATGAGTGGAGACAAAGATGAGTGACACTAAAGATGAGTTGTAACAAAGATGTGTGACACTAACAATGAGTAGTGATAACAAAATGAATTATAACAAAGATGAACGAAACAAAGATGAATGGTAACAAGGAATGATAGTGCCAAAGAGTGATACCAAACATGAGAGATGATTGCTATCTCCAGACAGGTTTGACTCCAGCAGACAGGATTCTCCAGTGGAGACCTTGTAGAATGTACTGCTTTTAGAGGTTGTTTGAATGTAGGCCCATCACCATTCTTCTACTCTGGTGATAATTTGAGAATGTTAGCATTAATTTAGGTCAGTGAGGTGAATAAGTGATTTTTTTCTCCTTTGATAGCTTTGTGATGGTTCAATGGCACATGTACATGATGGAATGCTGTCTCTACAAAATATTTTCTATGAATTCCACTTGTGAATGACTTCAGTCTGCCTCTACTTGTCATGTCGTTACCAAATCTCTCGGTGTCTTTCTATCAAAGCATCAATCCCAAACATGGACAGTTATGTAGTGATTGTGATTTATGAGATAGCATGTCCTCATTGGCATACCACTATTAACCTTTGGGCAGAAATCAATGTTGAAGTTTCCAAGGTTACCATTAGCATCTAAAATTTGATGTGTGAAAAAGCAGGATTCTCTAATGTGACAGAGAAAAAAAGAGACTGTGCAAATTGAAAATAGTGACAAATCCAGGTTCACAAAAAGAATTTTTTTCCTTTGAGATCCAGCTGCTATATGAACACATCACTGAATAAAGAGACATTCATAATAACATATTGATTTACATCTAGAGCTTTAGGCAGGGCACCCAATGAAGTCCTGACTCTGTGTAGTGATTGTACCAAACATGTTTGTCTCATTTTGTATATCTGTCTGTCTGTCTGTCTGTATGTGTTGTACTTGTTTTCTTGTCATGGCATTTTACTGAAAATGAGTGATATATGAAGTCAACCCCAACATAGCCAAAGATGTTTGTGTAATTGAAAGATATAAAACATCTTTGCAAGGAAATTAATGATCCATGTTAAAAGCTCTATGGCTACTTTGCCATGATGAAAAGTAAAAAAAAAATTGAATTTGCTAACATCAGCAAGTTAAACAGGGTTCATCATGTCTCACATGACTCAGCTATGCTCATCCTGTGTTGACAGTGTGAGTATGCAACTCTTATTATGTTTTAATGATTGGAATGTCCTATTGAAAGCCGTGCAGTCGCAATCAAATGAGAGGTATCCAAACTCCTTGACTTTGTTTGATCATTTCCTTAAACTCCCCAGGAGTTTACTTTCTCAATAACATTTGAATTTATGTAACATTGTTTGACTTGGCGCAAAATCTTTGATTCAGAAATCAAGCACTGTAAAGGCCTGAACTAAGACACAAATGTGTGTCCCATATTGTATATGACCAAGCAAACAGACGAGGGAGTGAAGTAGGGTCTGACCTGGTCTACAGCTATAGTCCCTATGGATGTGGAGTTGGTAGTGTCTACCCTGAATCTGGGTACATCACAAGTCATCCACATGTGGGAACCAGATGACATCTTTATTACATGGAGGAGAGGTTGAGTCAGGGGAAGGTGGTATGCATTGAAAGGACAAGTGCCTTTAACCAGTTGCGTATGGGAACCCGGTGGCCTGTGTATTAAGTTTATGGGCATTTCAGAATTCAGTACGGAACAGGTTAATATGTTTGTAGCGTAGTGAAAAGACTTTCCTACATTCCATACTGAACTAGAAAAGCACTCTGAGAGCCCAGACCTCCGCCAAGCATGCAGCTCATTTCCACCACTGATCTTGTTCTTCTATTATTTCCACCCATACATACTGCATTGTGTGCAGAGTCGCCCAAATCCCAATATAGAAGCCTTTGTTACATCATAAACCCTCAGCTGCACGGCGCGCCTCGCCCTAACAGAAACTAGAGCATGCACTTGAGTGCGTGCATGCAAACCTCAAATGCGTGCAGCCTGAACTAGCAAGTTCATTGACCCTACCTGCTAAAATATCAAAAATCCTTCATAAATCCCCCCAAAATTCTCAGATCACTACCAAAAGTTAATCGTTTGGTACTTGTGTCATTCTCAACCTTTCCTGCAAATTTCATCCCAATCCGTTGACTACTTTTTGAGTTATTTTGTGCACGGACAAACGAACGAACGAACAAACCAACAGTAACGAAAACATAACCTCCCCCCTTGGCGGAGGTAATGAACATATATCATGGTATGGGGTCTGCTACCCCAGTTGGCTATTCTAATATTCAGTGTTTGACGAATAATGTACAATCGTTTCATGTCAAAGTTTCATTTCCAAAAGTGATCTTTAATCTACTAATGTACTACAAACATACCAATTTAGGATAACTCACATAATTTTGTTAATCTTGCCTACTATTTAAGTTGTTAATGCAGTAGGTAGCATGAAATAAGATGGAGTGGAACTTGGCATCACTTCCATCACTTCATGTGTACATCCTGCAGGAAATGTTTTTATTTCCTGTGAACTACTCTTGTTTAGGAATACTGTCAAGTTCATGAAATGCACTTTGCCTACGCACATAATGCATCTTTGCCATACCAGCTAACTATTTGACGATATTTGTAAACATCAATGTGCACAGAAAAGTTACTTTAGATGTAAGTGATAAAACTAAGGTAAGATACTTTGAGCATTTCATGCACATCATAACTGAAAGAGTCACATAGCAAACAAACATGAAATTGTGAATTGTACCAACATTAAGTATTTTGAACATTATGAATTCATTAATGGGAGAGCTGGGGGTAATAAGAGAGAGAGGAGAGAGAGAGAGGGGTGGGGAAGGAGAGGAATGGGGAGTATGGCGAGGAAATGAGTTGATGAGAAGGGGGAGGGGGAATTTTCGTGTCCTCTTTTAGCCTATTACTATCTAGTATCTTTTCCTGAACACATGGTGTGTAATTAATACAGACACTATGTGTCTGCCCCGCATTGTACATGAGTGGAATGAAATTAGGAAGAGCCAGATATTGATTTGAAGGATTTGGAGCTTTCCATGTGATATGACTTGAAAAGGAAATGATTCATAGAATCAGTTCTGGCTTCACTCCATGAAATGTGGTAAAATTTCTCCCAGTGGGGTTTTTGTGTCTCACTTCCCTTTCATCTGCAGAACTCACTCTGTGTAGGAAGGGAGTTAACCAGGTAGCTTTCAACCTCCATACACAACTACTTTTGAATTGATGATAAGAGTTGCTTTATGATGTTACTTTTGGGGGCTACAGTGCTTCAATAAATTTACACTGACATTCTGTTAACAGAGTGCCTATATCGGACATTACTCAAAGAAGAAACTTCTCTGGGGTAGATATCTGCACTCTGGAGACATAGTGAAATTAGACAAATGAGCCAAAAGTATTCAGGTGTACTCTGACAATATATTATACTTGATATTCTTTTTAATACTGTATAAAGTTGTTTTAGCAGGCAGTGGTCAAATAGATTGTAACTTTCAGCACACTGTTCTGGGACTTTAACCCACTCTCTGCCAATGAGTCAAATGGCACGAATTCCACACACAAACGTATGGAAAGGAAAATTATGTAGCACACAGAACCTGGGCCCCTTTCACAGGGAGACATGTAAATATCATAAACTGTATCACAGCAGTGAGATTCTTGGTTTGGGATTAAAGGCAAAGCTAGCTTCAGATGAATCTTATATTGAATTGTATTTTCCCCCTAATGTCTGCTAATGATTAGCAATGGAAGAGAAATGCACTCTTCTTTTTATTTGACATTCTCATAACCCTGCCATGGAATGTCCTGGAACCACATCCATGAAGCTATGAGAGGTTTGTCACTTTTTATCATGAATGAATGTAAAATTGCTAAAAGTTTGAGTCCAAACATTTCTGACTGCTTACTTTGTACTCAATGATTGTGGGGTCAGAGAACCCTAGCAGTGATGTTCAGAAAAGGCAGATCCAATCATGGTGGCTTCCTGTAACTATTTTAGGAAGTTTGCTTGAATGGCGATATATTGTAGAGGAGGAGGAGGAAGAGGTAGGAATGACAGCATCAATCAACATCTCTTCCTTCAACTAGCGCTCTATAACAGGCTCTTCCAATTAAGTGAAGGTGTTCTCCATAGTTAGTTGCTAGGACCACCAGGAAGGGAAATGGAGTCATCTTGCTGAGGGATGACAGACACTGCGTTCACATTGTCCCCCGCGCCGCGGGGAAAGTCCCGAGCTGTGGGACTTTCTCCTCCAAAACCATAATGTGAACGCTCGCTGGGACTTGTCCCCTCGTCCCCGCGAAGCAAGTCGGGTACGGGGACAAGATTTGGAGGGGAGAGTGACCTTGGGGCGAAATTGATAGCGTCCAGCTGTGGTCATCAAATGTGCGCATGCGCTATGCCTGGCAGAGCTCGCCCCAAGCCCCAATTGCCCCCACAGCTCGGGGACAGATGAGATACCAATGTGAACGGTCAGTCGTAAAAAAGATAAGATCTCTTGAGGCTGTCCCCGCGGCGCGGGGGACAATGTGAACGCGGGGTGAGATGTACAAGCTCTGATTCAAATCACTACATAGGGAAAATAACAATAGAACTAATTGAATAGCTACAGTGCCAAGTTTTTTTCTTTTGATGTGTAGTATTCAGGATATGAAACTAGTTATACACAATAATGATGATGATGATGATGATGATGATGATGATGATGATGATGATGATAATAATAATAATAATAATAATAATAATAATAATTATCATTATTATTATTTTATTATCATTATCATCATTATCATTATTATTATTATTACCATTATGATTATCATTTGCATTTGCAAGGAATAATACAAGTGAATAATAAAACAACAAACACACTTAAACAAACCAACAAACAAGAAGAATCATAATACAGGAATATAAGAAACCAGCTAGGCTTCCCCTGATGTGCTTCTCAAAGTTGCAGGCAGAGGAAAAAAAAAATAACTGCCCTAAATGAGGGGGCTACTGTCCTAGTAATAATGTCTGATAAACTTGCTGGTGCTTATTTCTGTACATAGCACAAATCAAAGCTGAGGTTAAAAATACCTGCATGTTTACATGTTAATGATATGTGTTGGCTTTAAGCAATGAAATGTTCATATTTTTTTTGTTTATATTGTTTAAGAAACAAGCCACTTATCAATTTGGCTTATCATGTTGAATCTTGGACTGTGACACCATGTTGTCGTTGTCCTTCATTTACTTTATGAGTGTATTACGTGAGATAATGCACCGACAGGATTCACACAGTCCTCTTCAATATATCTGACTGCTGACAGTATAGACATATGCTAACTTGACAAGATCACACCCCAAAACACATTCAGCAGTTTTTTGCAGGGAAGCTGATAGGTTTTGAAATTTGACCTAATCATTAGAAAGGAAAAAAGATGATAGGCAATCTTCAGATAAGTAGTTATCCCATTATGCAATGCCTATGACTTCATTCAGGCCTATACTTTGATTGTTGGGAGCATGACTGAGATTCAAGCACTGCCTTGTTTACACTATAGCGACATTCTTATCTCATGTCTCACTACCGTCTCACTAGAGTGCCAATATAACCACAGTCAGAGTTCTTAGTCAACCAAATTGCACAAACCAACGTGTAACCACTTAGTATATTTACAAATGATAATGAATCTAATTAAAATTGTATTTCCCTCTCATTATGGTACACTGCAGTAAACTGCATCTTCAGGATCTTCATTTTCTTTTAATCACTGTTAAGCTGGTATTCATACCAAGTGCAGGAAGATTTAGGGAAGCATTAACGGCTCTTTAGTCTATCAACATTCATGTATCATATATAAATCTTAGTAGAATGACACCACATGTTTTACTACAGAGCTCACCTGGTGCTTTCAAAGGTCATTGAACATTGCTGCCATCTCAGCATTCACTATTTATTTGTGTGTTATTTGTGTGAAGGTGTGGGCTAAAACATTCTCTAAAATTTATTCTAGACATGCAACCAATGGTGTCTTGTTATTCTTTGGCCGTGAAATATACTTCATAGACCATTATAAAAGGACCTTTAATGCCAACTAAGGGTAGATGTGATTGGGATTGTGATTCCCAATAGTGAGAAGGAATGATCCTACCCTATTTCATATGTTACTCATGCAAGGCTGATCTGGCAAACTTGCAGATGAAATCCATAGAGTTCACTGTCATGAGTAGTAATCTTTATCATGCTCACTGCACATGGTAAGAATTTGGGAACTGACCAGTTGTTTGGTCTTTCCCAGGCAATCCATATCATGAAGCAAACATGTTGATCTTGGCTGAAAACAGGTGCCAAAGCAGTATAAGTTATGAGGTCAGTAGACTTCTTGATATACTGCATCCATCACAAAGGGGTAAAATCCAAGTTTAGTGGAAAAAAAATATAGAAATTTAACCTCTGGGGAATTCTTGCAGTCTTATTCTTTTAGTCAAGTGTAGGGTCAAACCACAGAAATTGCCCACATTACTAGTCTCCACATATCCTTACCCCTCTATCCCTCCCCACTCCTCTCTATCCCTCCCTATCACTCTCTACCCCTCTCTACCCCTCCTCACCCCTATGTACCCCTCCCTATCCCTTCTTACCCTTCCTATCTCTCCCTATCCCTCCCTATCCCTCCTAACCCATCCCTTGTCTTTACTACTCCTTAGCAGACCCAAGGAATTACCTGGTAACTCCTTGGTAGACCATTTTGTCACTGCTCATCTATTCCCAACAATATGTACTACTATATATATATGTATACACACACACATGTATATATTTCTTTTTTTTTTATATGAAACTTTCAATTATGATGGAACAAACACACAGATCAGGTAGAGTGCATTACTTGTGTTACTAGGGGGAAGGATTTTTCCCATGCTGATGCAAATTGCACTAGATTTATGAGAAACAACAATGACCAAAAGAAAAGTAAAAAAAAAATAAGCCTCTCTTTCTTTTTGATTGTTACAAATGAACTTGACTCCAAATGTACTTTTAATCACCAACTCTTTGTTCCATCTAATCAAATGCTTCTCAGGATAAACTTAGCCCACATAAAGTAAACCTAGAATCCTTGGACATTACAATTGTCCCAATGTGTCTATTATGCCATTAGGCTCTAAACCTGTATACTTGTTATCACAAAGCTACAGTGTCACATTTCTTGGGGTGTGTAAATATTGGTTTCATGTCAGCCAAATATTTGTGTCAGACCAGTGATGCCCTGGCATAGAGCTGAAAGCTCAATCAATACTGACCTGAAGTGGACAAACAATGGAAGAGGTCATCACTGGTGCACAGCCAAGGGGTTCAGATCTGCCTGTATGGTTTTTTGTTCAAAGAAGGTTTGCAAAGAATGGTGTGTGCTTCATCACCAGTAATATAACTTGTGATCTCAAATTTCAATGAAAGTGATATTATCCCAAGTGAGGTATGATTCTAATTAAGATGGTTGATTTTGAAAGGATATGAACGGAATGCAGTATGATTCCATTTTCCATAAGGCAGTACTATCAAACAAAACATATGCAGAATATGAAGAGATTGTTACAATCTCATCCTCTACCTTTTAAGCAAAACTAAAAGAGAGTATAATACCTACATTGTTTATAAAAAAAAAGAAACACTTGTGTCTAACAGCCTTCTATGCATTCTTTTGAGCGATTGTATGCTTTCCTAAATCGTGTCTTCTGAAAAATGATACAAATTCATCCATCTCCAGAATTGGCAAGAGGAAAGTTAATGGGAAAAAAAGTGCCACTTTGTGCCTATATATCTGCTCATATGTGCCATGGATGATTATAACCCACGATCTTTGCCATAAAATGGGACATACCAATTAACATGGAAATGAAGCCATTTTCTTCATTTGCAGTGAAGACTTTTTAACAGGCTGGCTTTTACTTTAAATTCCACCTCATTATTCTGAGTGCAGTCCAACCTTGCTGCTGCTCTTTTTTTTTCACGTAAAATCAAAAGCAGATATGTGGAACTAAATTGATTTGGTAGATAACTTGGCCTTAACCTGAAGTAACCAATTCTCTTTGTAGGTAGTGATTGGTGTGTATAGCAGGTTGTAGTCCACATGTAGTTTATAAATACTTCATTAATTTCTTTTCTCCTTAGCATGAGCGTTATGCCAGGCAAGTCGAGTCTGAGTGGGGAGAATGGAGTGTATGGAGTGTCTGCTCAAGGTCCTGCGGAGGAGGTGTGTCCTACCAAGAGAGGCGCTGTTTAGCAAGGTATGTTGTCTTTTTTCACCTTTACCACTGTCATCTCTTCTTCTTTAACAGACTCGCACCCTTCCATCTCATTTTCTTGCAAAGATACTGATTCTATTTGTGGTTGTAGTGGTGATAAATGATGCCATGTGTGTTCTTTTGATAAGTGATCATTCCGCTTTCTCTTTGGTATGTGGATACTGGGTATTAATTTTTGTCCTGAAAATAAAGTTTAATCTTCAAATATGATGCAGCTGTGGTCCCTTGTATGCAACTATTTCATGGGTTTCTTTTCAATTTTAGCTAAGATGATGTACTGATAAATCAAACAGGGCCAACATAAAAAAGTTGATTTTTTGCTGTTTGTTGAAGTAACCCTGAACCAAAGATATCAATTGCAAGTCTTTTAGGTGTAACAATGGCAACAATCTCAAACAGAAGTGGGTAATACATCATTTTCCCCTTTTGTGGTGCTGGTTTTCTTTCCAGCCTATTCAGAGTCTCACAAAGCACTAATACCAAATTCTTGTCAGCGTGCCTTGGTGTTATATCCAAGCCCACAATACAGTGGCTTGAGAAGAGAGCTGTCACTGGAAAGCAAGTAGTGAAGTAAAAAGTTCTGTTCAACTTTCAGTGAACCCTGCTCTGATCAGACACACTTCCAGGGTTACTTCTCCATCGGTTTATATAGGCTGGGTCATGTGAAAGAACATCTGATCTTTTGAAATAAAAAGGGAAATAGGGCACTTTTTATGTCTTTTTTAAATTTCTGCTCACCACAATCCTGCTTCAAATAGATCTAAAGTACATGTATATGATTAAGGATACTGTCATACTAGAGAAAGGCAAAAATACAGCATATCAGAAGTAATATCTACCTAGGCCAAGGACACCTCCTTGCCTAGGCATATGTAGTTATGATACCTCTGGTTATGATACTTTGTGGAATATTTGATGGTTTATCAAATACCTGCTTTTAAAATACACTTTGACACTTATCAGGATGTTGATTCACATTGTTATACATTTTCAGGCAGCTGGATTTCCTGTTTCATTTGACAGACAAAACTTCAGCTGATTGAGTGGTTTGCCCCAATGCTTTCCAACTAATAGTAATGATAGTGTGATATTGAAATGTATGAACTTGTATGATATGCTTCAAATCCATCTCAGCATGCTCAGAGTGAGTTTGGGTCTTTCTGTTCATAACTGAAGAAAATGTTGTGAATGACTTGATAAACATGTTTGTGGCATGAAAAACATTCACTGCTAAACTCAGCCATAATTTAAACTTCAAGAGGATGCATTGTCTTTGTGTTGTGTGTATGACAGGATGGTTGTGCCAGAGTGAAAGATCAAGTGGTTATGCATAGTATCTATACTATTTGGTCTCAGTGAATTTGGCAGAATTTGAAAGACCAGGAATAGTACAATTATTATGTTATGTTTTGGGGGCTCCACATCAGCACAAAGTCAAAAAGGAAAAGTAATGAACTAAGGACCAAAAATAACTAGAACTGCACACAGACACAAAGATGATAGTGAGAATTGCTTTGAAAGTTTCAACTTGCAAAAAGCATATACTAGTAGCAGGGAAAGAAAACTAATTTAGGTGTGTTATGGAGAGTGAGGTAGGGTCATGGTTCCAGATTGGGTGCAATTGGAAACAGTTTACAGTATTGATTGTGTGGGAGTGAGAGGAAGAGTTCCTGGTTCTATATTGGAATTCAAGTGATGAATTATATAGTTAGCTATATGTGGGAGTCTGCAGTTGTCGGGGATACTATCACTAGATATATATATATTTTTTTCCTGTCAAGTATGTGTGGGAGTAAAAAAAAAAAAGGTTAGTGAGAGAGGGCATGGTTTGTGGGGGTGTAATTTCTGACACTGTCATTCACATGTGCATATTGGAATGCAACCTCCCACACTGGTATTATCAAGAAGAGACTTAATGAAGATTCTACCCGACTTGGCTTCATTGACTTAGACTGATTCCAAACAAATCACTGGGACAATGTGTAAACATACCTCAAGGATGGACTGATTACGACCAAGATGGTGGCAGCTCAAGGAAAATATTTACATGTAATAGATAGCCGATGAAGTGCTGTGTGAACTGATATAAAATACTTATAAAGATTAGAAAGTAAGTCCAAATTTCCGGAAAAAAAATTATGCTGTTGAAGAAGCAGTAACCATTTAGAAGTTTTCTACTTCAGTAATTTTGAGAGTGATTTGATAATTTTTAATGATCTTAAAGTCACTGTACAGCATGAAGTGTTTTGGGAAGAAAAGACACATGAGTTAGAGACTTAAGCAAATATTTAATCTGAAACTCAATGTAGCTGATTAGAAGTAGGTAAACTATCTTTGATTTTGTGGTGTTAGCTTCTCTCGCAAGGAAAATATCAATTAATGGATCCATTCACATTTACCTTGAAATACATGTACCTTGGTATTTGAATACTCCATTATTTCCCGTGAATATAATGTGAATGCAGATACTCCACAAAATATCACCAGAATACTGTGGTATTTAGAATGACAATTAAATCTTTTTGCAAAATATGCATGTAAGTTTTGATTTGTAGATCATACCACCCACCACTCTGCGTTGTAGTTTTCACATGACCTGACGCATTGACCTGTCTTCTCCCCTTAGGAGACATACGTAATTATACGCAGTGCTAACCTCAAAGAGTGTACTTTTGGGCCAGAAATGCTCTGATATTTCTTTAATAATGGTACCAACTAAAATACCACGATATTTACGTCACTGTGGTATCTCGCCAACAAAAATGGTGACAATGGGTTAACATGGTATTTGATAGCTTTTTTCCTTATGTGGATCTTGGGAAATCTTTATGCACTGTTGAATGAGCTTCATCATGGTAAATAGCAATCAGGTTGCTTTTTCCAACAACATAATCAATGCAAGATGGGGTACTTTTCACATTTTGAACTATGAAAAGCATGTTAAAACTTCCAGCCCCAGTGACAGTCAGATATATCTGTATATTTGCGTAGATATATGCTCTATGGATACTTTGGAAATGTCTTATATCCAAAATGATAGATTTGCAAGATGTGATATGCAAAGCCTCTCAAATATGATTACCAGCCATTTGATATGATGTTTTCATCAAGTTATATTGTTAGGACATTTGCAAGAAATTGCAAGAGAGCTATATGTATGTTCCTTCAGTCTGCAAAGACCGTTATGACCGTCATTAAGACCGTCATTAAGACCGTCATAATGTGTGTCTCCCTGATATATGACAGTTTGGTTTGGGAAATCGGGCTGACTTTCAGCACACAATGCTATAAAGTACATTGTACGTATAGGTTGAAATCACTGATATCTTTATGGTAGAACAAGATTAGTGGTGGAAATGAGCTGCATACTTGACATAGGTCTGCGCTCTCAGAGTGCTTTTCTAGTTTAGGGAAGCTCTTTTGTGGAGTTTGAGAAATTAATGGGACTCATAAAGTAGCTTGCAATTAGCCTTATGCATTGAATCTATGACAGATTTAATAAATGGTTGTTTAATAAAATTTATATCATAAATCAGATTCTTCCGAGTTGGGGAAATTAGAAGAAGCTAGAAGTCTACTTGGAAAAGATATTTTGTGGACTAAGTACTTGAAGTCAGTTTGACAAGAAAAGTTGGGGACATTTTCAATATTCATCGTTCCAGATGAAATGCTACATATTTTCAGATGCTTCACATAGTGTTTAGCCAGACATGAAATACCATTCACTGGATGCAGCTGAATTCAGTTGGATGAACATGATTTTAAACCTTTCCGTAGCTCCATCAGTTTCTCTGCTCATGGACTCCCTGAAATTCTTTTGGTTTTGATTGTATTTTCATGGATGAAAGGTTTCAGAGACATCTTAGGTAGATGTTCTATTCCTGTGTAGATCATAAGATTTCTAGCTCTCAAATTTTTTTCTCGTCGACCATGACAACCCAAACTTCATGAACTCAACACAGAGGACCTGAAATATGGGTTGCATGTCTTTTTGCTAAAAAAGTGTCAATTGTTCAGGTATGTCTACTTCTTTTCTCCATTCCCAGAGAAGAGAATAGACTAGCTTTCAGGAGAAGGGCATTGTAAAATGAGACATACTACGTGTAAGCAGTTGCTTTACATCCAAACTTTGCTGTTTCATTATCATCTCTGAAAATATGTTTCGAAATGTTTTGTTACAAGGACTAAAAGGGTTCATGTATCAAAAGTGTGATCCATTGTACCTTACCAGGATCTATTCTTCAGTCTCCTCATTTCTCTATTGTCCAGTATGATATCTGTATGAACAAGAAAAATGAACTAGGTATTAATCCTTGAGGACGAGTGTCGAGTAAACTCGGGCAAGTGTCAACGGGAAATGCATGTTCTAGCAAAATTAGCCTGTCCTCAATACTCCTCAATGGGTTAAGTATTACCAGCTGGTTCTAACACTACCAGGACTGTAGATCTCTGAATAAGAGCATTCAGATGCTGAGCATGTGTATAACAGTTTGTTATTTCAAAGGTTTGTTATTCCAAAAGTTCATTATTCAAAAGGTGCTTAATCAGAAAACGAAATAAAAAATTCATAATTCTACAGATTTGTTAGTTTATGCTTCTTTTGTACATTTGTGGATTAATGAACCTTATTTCATTTTTGGATCAACAAACCTTCAGAATAACACAACCTTAGGAATGATGAAAATGATTTTACTATCAGAAAATATTTACAAATCTTTTGAATAACAAACCTTTGGAATAGCATCACAAATGTTTGGATTAATGAACCATTTTTCATTTTTATTTTAATGAACCTCTAGGGTTATGGAATATATGTGTTTTGGAATAATGTACTTTATTTCATTTTCAGAATGACTAAACTTTGGAAGAATGAACATCACCCAAATATGCATGCACTGAAATCATGTGGAGTGAAGGATAATGGCTAACTTTGCAGCTATAACACACTCATGACTTAAACTTCAAAGACATGCAAACTTGTGGAACAGTTGTCATTCGTTCAGAGTACTGTATTTGCTATATATTTCGGGAGTCTAAATTTTTGTGAATTGGGAATACCTGATGATTTTGCGAGTGGTTAAATTCGCGATCGTGGAGTCCTGTACTGAACGGAGAAGTGTACACGGGTACGTCACATCCACATCGGGATCAGAGTCAATATTTTCGCGTGTCTTTAATTTCATGAATAGCACCTTACTCGCGAAATTTGCGAAAATAAAAACTCATGAAATATTTGGCGTATATAGGTTCACCGTAATATATCCCATGATTTCATGAGAGCATTATCATATTTCTGGAAATATGGTGATCCTGGTTTTTTTTTCCATGCCAGGATGACTGACAAATTGTTCAAAACTGTCAATATCTTCACAAATGACAACTCAAATAGATCTCTCATTATGAACAGAGGATATTCACACTGTCAGAACTTACTGTGCAAATATTTAATCTTCTTCAGTTACATGAGAAGGAGTGACTCTGATGAAGTGTGACATTAAAATATTTGAATTCCTGTCCAAATTGTGTGTGAAAAGTAAACTATGACAATCAATGCATGATAGTATAGTCAGTTCCAGAACACTTGCTTACAAGCATGGAGTATTATGAGTGAATAGTGTTGTCCTGTACTTCAGGGATGTAACGTTACCATTCCTCCATGACTACTTTAATTGCAGCATTCAAGGCAAGATGAATTTTAAGCTTGACTGAAGTTTTCTATCCTTTCCCACCAAGACTTGGTAATGCTTGTCAAATGTCACTCAAATTCTATTTGTACTTGACATTCCTCAACAAAAGTGGTGAAGCTACAGATCTGCATAGCTTTTGCAGCCATATAAATACAAAGACTTGAATTATATGACATGGTGAACTAGAGGGGGCCATGCCAAGATCCCATTCTTTAAGCAGTCATTGTAAGGTAAAGAACATTTTATCACCGACAAATAGCATAGACAATGGGACAGAATTACTGCAAGACCAAAAAGGACTTCTGATTAGATTTTGAAGTATTTGCCATAGTGTTTGTTTAGGAATTCATTGTGAAAGAAGGTGAGAATTTTTAGTGGGTATAGTCATTGATTACAAAGTTTATTTAAGGTGTGAACAGGACTTTAGACACTATTCTAAATGTATCTTTAAGCAGTAAGTGCTCATTAAGGAAATGGTAAATGCTGATTTGCATCATGGTTTCTTGGTGTCCTGCAGGCAATAAGCCTATTTCTGTGCACTTTTTTTAGAATGTATTTAGTTCAGCTGATGTTGGGTTACCGTGAAAGTGCCTGGCACCATCCAGATTAAGATTGCTATGGGATTTTAGGAGTAAGGTTGATAATTAAAGAAACTGAGCACAGAATGCTGCCTATTTTCTCTGTGGATGTGACCACTTACACCAGAAATAATGTTTTGTCTCAATGACCAAAGAGTCCATATCCTTACAATTGAGTTCTTAAAGATCCACCCAAATATCTTCAGAGTCTGTGGTGGATCCTAATCTTCTTAGCGGAGATTTAAAGAATACGAGAGCTGTGATATTGTGACTCTGTGTAATAAATGGGTATTGATCTGTATTAGAGATTAATTGGATTTTAAAGGGTCATTGGATATTTGAAAAGCTTGCAGCTCAAGAATGAGTTAAGAGAGAGAGAGAGAGAGAGAGAGAGAGAGAGAGAGAGAGAGGGGGGGGGGGGAGATGAGGAGGGTGGGGGAGAAGGATGGCTAACATGCCATTCTTAGAAGACATTATTTTTTTTAATCATATTTCAAGCAGGGATATGAGAAAATAATGGAAAATGCTTGATGATATAATAATAATATCAATGATAGCTGTGATTATGAGTCCTCTCAGTCAACTACTCTTACTACTACTACTACTACTACTACATTCTATTCATATAGCATGTTACATTATGATTAGAGTCTCTTCAAATTGTCCTTTCTTTATATTGATGTCAGTAATTGCCCTCATATTCGATGCTAATATTTGCTTTGCAAATGGTGCACATTTTTAAAATGACAACGAAATAATATATCAAAAATGATAATAATACAATTATTATAATCAAATGATAAAAATCTTTGCAATCAGTGGTAACTCTAATTAATACTCAGTATATCTATCTGTTGTGAAAATCAGACTGCTAACAGTATTTCAGGGATTACCATGAGACTATTAGTGATTTCAGTGACTCTTTAAAAAAAGAAAAATTTCGTCATAAGCAAAGACATCAATAAAGAGTTAGATGAATAAATTTGGTAATTTCTTGTTTTGTACACGTGGCAGTCCACAAGACTTGATAGTGTGGGGTCACCTGACGCCTGTGCTAAATAAAGCGTATGTTGCGTATCTAGGCATCAATCTATTTTGTACTCTACAGCTTTTGGCTTACTGTGAATGAATGTATGTTCAGTACATGTAAAAGATAGGGGACTTTGTTTTCAGTGATGGACAATTCTTTGATGTCATTGATGGGGCTGTATTTCACACAATTGAAAAGTCTTCAAATTATTATGCAAACGAACTTAAGGGCTTGGCTGTTGAATCTGTTTTACCAAATTAATAAAGCAGTTGTTTTGCATTCATGTAAAAGTGTTAAATAACATCCACCTTGAGTGCACATCTATATATTATGTATGTGTGTGTGTGTGTGTGTGTGTGTGCTTGCATGCTGTTGTAAGAATAAGTAGAATCGTATCTGATTGACAGATCTTCAGTTGACCATTGGAGCTGTCAGAAGTTTACCCCTGACCAAAGAGTCAGTTTCCAAGAGTAACAAATAAATGAAGGTCTGCAGAATGAGACTAGGGAGTTCTACAAGACTCCAGTTTTCTGCAGATGAAAGTGGCTAGGGAGATCAATTGAGGAGGTCATTAAAATATACCCCTGGGCTTGAAAGTAATACCAGGAAGACTAAATTGACTTGACTGGAACCAGTGCTTGTCAAAGGTAACCTCCAAGACCAAGGATTTGTCACATTTCATACCAAGGTGAAAAGTTTAAAACCTTGGAAACTTACTGGATGAACAGGCCTATACACAATGATTCATTGTGGACTTTAGGATGATGGAATTGACAGGTTTTCATGATTTCTGCAAAATGGTGAGAAAAATATTAATGAGGAAAATGTTTATTCTTATCTGAACTCAATCTCCACTGAACTTCATTGGTACTGTGAGTCCCATTTTATAGTTTTATTGGTTTTTAAGTTCAAGAACTAAAAATTCAAACGTACCTTGCTGGGATAGGGCCTTTGAGAATGCAGGATTATTATTGCTTTCCAATGAACTTCTCAGTAAATTTGAAGTATCTTGTCTGTTATATCTGAACTGTTTCATTTTTTTTTGTTATTTTTTGTTCATTTGTTTATTTTTGCTTTGCCAGCAGAACCTGACTAGTGGAGTTGTAACAATATAAATTGTCATTATAATTATCAAGAAACTACTTGATTCTGTTAAAGATGTGTTGTCCTGTGACAATACAAATCAGTGTCTCTCTGGCATATGTCCTTGGAAGATCTCTTAAAGTTTTGACCTGATGCTGCATTTAACTCTTGATCAAAATTGATTTGTCTTTGAACTTTTCATACATGTTACATGGAAAGAACTACAGACAAAATTGCTTATTTAGAAGTTCACCCACCCAAACTTGGCTGTCAATCCAATTTTTGACATGTTGAATAGTCCCTTAGGACCATCCTGTTTCAGTCAAAACATTTGATAGATTTAACATTCAAGGGTGTGACGGGGTCAGCTGTTGATGATCTTTACCTTCAAGGGAAGCTTGAGTTTTCGTGAAAGACAGAAGCCTTCTACCACTGCTCTAAAGACAGAAGCCTTTTACCACTGCTCTAAAGACAGAAGCCTTCTACCCCTGCTCTAAAGACAGAAGCCTTCTACCCCTGCTCTAAAGACAGAAGCCTTCTACCCCTGCTCTAAAGACAGAAGCCTTCTACCACTGCTCTAAAGACAGAAGTCTTCTACCACTACTCTAAAGACAGAAGCCTTATACCAGTGCTCTAAAGACAGAAGTCTTCTACCACTGCTCTAAAGACAGAAGCCTTATACCACTGCTCTAAAGACAGAAGTCTTCTACCACTGCTCTAAAGACAGAAGCCTTCTTCCAGTGCTCTAAAGACAGAAGCCTTCTACCACTGCTCTAAAGACAGAAGCCTTCTACCACTGCTCTAAAGACAGAAGCCTTCTACCACTGCTCTAAAGACAGATGCCTTCTACCACTGCTCTAAAGTCAGAAGCCTTCTACCACTGCTCTAAAGACAGAAGCCTTCTACCACTGCTCTAAAGACAGAAGCCTTCTACCACTGCTCTAAAGACAGAAGCCTTCTACCCCTGCTCTAAAGACAGAAGCCTTCTACCACTGCTCTAAAGACAGAAGCCTTCTTCCACTGCTCTAAAGACAGAAGCCTTCTACCACTGCTCTAAAGACAGAAGCCTTCTACCACTGCTCTAAAGTCAGAAGCCTTCTACCCCTGCTCTAAAGACAGAAGCCTTCTACCACTGCTCTAAAGACAGAAGCCTTCTACCACTGCTCTAAAGACAGAAGCCTTCTTCCACTGCTCTAAAGACAGAAGCCTTCTACCACTGCTCTAAAGACAGAAGCCTTCTACCCCTGCTCTAAAGACAGAAGCCTTCTACCCCTGCTCTAAAGACAGAAGCCTTCTACCCCTGCTCTAAAGACAGAAGCCTTCTACCCCTGCTCTAAAGACAGAAGCCTTCTTCCACTGCTCTAAAGACAGAAGCCTTCTTCCACTGCTCTAAAGACAGAAGCCATCTACCACTGCTCTAAAGACAGAAGCCTTCTTCCACTGCTCTAAAGACAGAAGCCTTCTTCCACTGCTCTAAAGACAGAAGCCTTCTTCCACTGCTCTAAAGACAGAAGCCTTCTTCCACTGCTCTAAAGACAGAAGCCTTCTACCACTGCTCTAAAGACAGAAGCCTTCTTCCACTGCTCTCCTCACCAGCAGGAGGAGGAAATTCTCAAGCAGAGATGCTTTCACTGTAGTGTGCAAGATTACCTCAATTATTGAATATCACAAGTCAATTTAACAATGACATTGTGACACACTTAGACAGCAACCTAGGGGACTGCTTCTGGACTACAGTCAGAGCACACCAAACCTTTTAGCTGTCTTCCATCCTCTCCTGCACCTTGTTGGAGCAACAACAACAACAACAACAACAACAACAACAAAACAGCTGATCATAGTGATGCTCTGGAACACCATGGAGGAACGGTCAATATTGGTGCAAGGATAATTAGAACTGTGTCTTTACTTGCTGACGATATAAACAGCCTTGCAAGCAAGGAAGATGAGCCGGAAGATGTGGTAGAGAGAGAGAGAGAGAGCGCTTTGGCAGGACCTGTACTGCCTGTGACATGAAGATCAGTGCGTGATGACCAGTACCCTCAAGGACATTGGCGAAGATATCATGATCTAAAGTGAGAAGCTCATAACTGTTTGCGGCTTTGAATATTTAGGAGCTATTGTCACTGATGAGGGATCCTAGCCCTAAATGCTCTAAAGCCTGCTCAGACCATCACATTAATCACAAAACCTCAAGATCATTTGAAATGACAAGAACATAACCCTAAGCTCAAGGTCAGACTGATGCACTCATTGCTTATTTTCGTATTTTTATGTTAGTGAAACATGGACAATAACGGTGTATGCAGATGTAAGGATACAGGTGATGAAGCTAAGTTTTCAGAAAGCTCCGTGGCATAAACTGGAAGTGGATATCACCTGTCTCAGCAGCAGCGAATCATTTGTTTAGACTAATTTTGAACTCTGCTGTGCAGGGACACCTGAATTAGGTATTGTTTACTTTTGCACAGTATGTGATATAAAAAGGTGTGGAGCTGAATTTCGCAGACCATTAGGCACTAGAAGATCTTCTAACAATGGTAAAGTGGCAGAAACTGAAGTGGCTTCTCCAAGTCAAAAGATCTTCAAAGCTTGCTAAGGTGGTCCAGCAAGAATCAGTACAATTGGGCATGTTAGGAGGGAGGAGAAGAGGTAAGACAATGAATAAAAATGGAGGAAAGGAAGGCCTTATGGGATGGAGTGGTGCTATGTGGAAAGGAGAAAAGTAGGAGGAATGCAGAAAGCTGGTTGGCAGGTTTTCTGTGACACCCTATTGGTCTTTGGCTACTAAAGATAACATCACCAACCTACGCAAATGTGTCAAATTTACTTATGGAAATCAGAATTAAGAGTTTTGAATTTAGTTGTCTACTCCTCTACCACTGTATGATGACTGCACCTTCCTCACCAAGGGGGAGGGGGAGGGGGATCAAGGCCCCCCCCCCCCTTGTCAGCATTGGAAGCCTTGGCTTTAAAGCAAAACTCTACTCATGTTCATGTGAGCATTAATAATAATGCTAAGTCAGATGAACAAAGTGGGAGGTTTCATAACAAGAGGCAGAAGCTAAGAAAATTATTGGAGTTTAGAGTTTCACACTTTACTTCAAAACAGTGATTATCAGGAGCACTCATATATTAATTGTTCTTTGTCTCAGAAAGTTATTCTCCGTGGTTGTTCAAAATATAAATATTCAGGGCCCAACATTTGCATGAATCAATTCAAGTGAAAGTTAGGCCCTACATTGCAGAGATGCCAATGTGTGAACAAGAGTATAACTCTATAGTGATAAAGGTGCATACAAAATGATATATCAACATTCTAATAATCATAATTGCTATATACTTATATCTGTGATATTTGCTGATATGATGCCACTGAGTTTATCTTCTCTTCTTGAAAGTTTACTCTAAATCATGTTAAAGATTCTGTGACCGACTTTTTATCAAATTCTGTATTCAGCTGATGATAATCATGTAAGCGGCCCAAATCTTAGCCAAGACCAGTAAGTGTCTGGTCAACCAGCTATTGTTTATTTGACCACTTTGTGGTAGCATGACCCCTGGATGTTATTATTGGCATGGCCTAAGAGTTGTGGATTAGCAGACTTAGAGCAGAATCCATGACAAAGGATCTGTCTAATTCTCTCACAGCAGTCTCAAGCTTTGTTTATGTTCATCAAACCAATTCTAGCTGAAGGCAATAACCAGTACAGGATAAACCAGGGTATGTTGAGGATTAAGGTGAGAAATCAAATCAGTACTTTTCTGAGGACTTTTTTTTTATGGCACAGATGTACAACATAAGTGATTAGTAGATTCAGATTTATTTTGCCTTAATACAGGTTAGATTGAATAAACTAAAGTTAAAGAAAAGAAAAGAAATAGTCTGGCATTCTTCCTTCTTCATGATTTATTGGAACTTTCTTTACCATGATGGTTGCTGAATGTATAATGTAGGCCTACCAATAGTGAGATGACGCAAGCCATTGTGACTGAGAACACTGAATAGGTTAAAGCAGGTTATTCATTTGACAAATAATCCAAACATAAAGAAAATATCATGTAGCTGCTTACTTGCCCACATAAAAGCCTTGTGCAATTAATATGCAAACATAATTAGAAAAAAAGCACCAGCTATCTTAACCATGCATTTGTTACCTGGTGTCATATATTTGTAGTTGTTTACATATTACCCTGCTTGGCTCTAGAGATAGTAAGCTGGTCTCTACCTAGACAGTGGATTAGTGGATTAAGGGTTAGATGCAGTGATAAATAGGGAAGTGTTCTGTGTGTCTAACCTCTTCAGTGGTGGAGAAATACCAATCTTGGCATTCCAGCAAGTAATTATTGGATTAAAATCCATCTAGGGTCATTTAACAGAAGGTTACTGGATGATCAGCCTTAATGCATTCATGCTTACAATGGCAATTGAGTCATTGAGCGTGTTTCTACTGAGAGCACCTCACATCCCTGGCATCGCCACGAATTTTGTCCAACGCAGCATGTCGTATTTTACGACCACTCGAGCTGTTTCTACTGAGCGATAGATACGAGGTAATGCAAAGGTGACGTGCAAATGCGGCGATTCCGGAAGTCAGGTATTTTTAAGTCACAGATTGGGTGGCGCGCGCACTGCCTGTTAATACGATCCGAACCCTGCCTGCTTTGCTACTGAGTCGGCTATTTTTTTATTTTTAAGCCATTTCTCCTCGTCTCCCCATCCAATATACCCCGAACTAACATACTGGTATCCTGCCACTGACTGATGAGAAATCTTTGGAGATCGAGGGTCCCAGTTGAGATTTTCTCAAGGCTGCGACATAGGCGTACTAATGTGGTACTCTCGTGATTCGAGACAATATAAAATGAAATAACGCGGTGTAAAATCAAAGTAAGTGATGAGGGCTTAGTAATGCAATAAGTTAGGCTGTTAATCACGCGAACAATAGACGATGAATGCCACAATTCACATGTAACGTAACGTATAGGGCCTATAACACGTACACAAGCGAGTTGGTACAAACGAAGCATGATGCGAACACGGTCGCTGTGTGTACACACGTATTTTGTACACATGTGTCGAAGGAGTGTGTGCGATGAACCGATTGAAAAGCGCGGGGAGAAATTCTAGACGTCCGATACACCACGAATTTCGCTACCCGGTGTGTTTCTACTGAGAATCGTCCTTCGCGTCACCACGCATCGACCATCTCAATAGGTGGACGACGGAGCACCTCGCATCACCCGGCATCGGCCACTACCCGATCTGTTTCTACTGAGGAAAAATTCGGGGTGTCACCACGCATCGGCCGGTATCACCACACATCGGCTGGCATCACCTCGAATTTTCGTCGCTCAGCAGAAACACGCTCAATGTAATCAGTTGTTATGCTCAGAAGGCAGCTCCCCAATGATATCTTCTGCATTGGAGAAGCAGCCTTGCAAACAATATTTGCATAGATGAATTCTGCTGCTGACATGTTGCATATTGAGGGAGAAAGGTTTGTTAACCTAGAATGCCAACCTTCAAACAACACATCTTGCATGTTACTGCTCTTTTCAATAGTAATTCAATTTTCATTCACACCAAAGTAACTCAAGCTTTTGTTCAGCATTTGGAACTAGGCTTTGCAATTTTTATTTATTTATTCTCATTCATTAAAAACCAATTTGGTCAAGCTGTGACAAATATTGCTAGGCATGTCTTCATCAGACTGAATTTCAAACTAGTGGGATATTTTGGAGCCTGGGAAAATAGCCTGATATTGCGAATGTGCGTCTTCATCAGCTCGAAACAGCCCGCTTGGGAAAATTAGCTCGAAATTTGACAAATGCGTACTTTGCATCACTCTTTAGTTGGAAAGTGGATTTCTTGTTTAAATCTCCCATATCACCATGTTTACGATACACAAAAGACTGGCATGGACATGTGTTCTTGTATACAATAGGTATCAGTGTAGTAACAAGCTTGATCGACTCACATTCGTCCCTTTGATCTCAATCATGTACACAATGCTCGTAATGAACTTTTAGGTCTATTTTCTACAATTCTGTTGGCACATTAGTGTGCAAATCATATCAACATTGACAGTTTACAGAACACCTTATCCGTCCGTGATAAGTAGACGGGCCTACACAGGGAAGTAGAATGAAGGGAACAGTTCGTAACATCTGTTGCTTATGTTCACCAGCCAGTGCTTGTGTGTATGGCGCATATGGTGGGACAAAGAAATTTTCGAGCTGATGGAGACGCAAACGAATTAGTGTACGTGCTAGTTCATGAACTAACTCAGTATTTTGGGGAAAATTTTCCCGATCAAAAAGCATGCTATTTCATCTTCACGACACAAATAGCGCGCTTTCTTGACATAGGGCTAGTTTGGTAACAGCAAAATAGGGTGCTGGTTTGAAACTTCAGGCTGATGAAGACATGCCTGCTGAGTCATGTGATCTAGTTTCATAATGGAAAATTGAGCAAAGAAAATGGGATTCCATCAGGATTGATTCTGGTCAGTTTTTCTGTTTGCGTTATTTTCATAATGTTTGTATCTAGGCAGTGGTTAGCTACACTGACAGAGTGATTGGAAAGATTTGAACAGATATGAGCTGTAGAGTTCAAATATTCATCCAACATGCATGTACATTGTAGGAGTACCCACCAAAACCACATCTAGAAATCTAGGTTATTTTGGAGGAAATTGTAATTGTGTTGTACATGACCTCTTTCCTGAAGCCATCTCTCCTTTCCTATGATGAAAGCAAATGACACAAACAGGTGTCTCACACACCAAGGACAACCATGACCTGAATAATGACAGATTTGACTTCAAATGTCTGCCCCAAGCAAAAATTAATCAATCTTTGTTGTAGCAAATTAGTTTAATGAGTATTTTCCAAATTCCCATTGGAGAATAGGATGTATAGAAGAGAAACCTTAGTGTGTGTTCTATGCTGACATTTCAATGTTCAAAGAGGAAGATGCTGTATCAGATCCTCACATCAACACTCATGACATCTGGTCTTATTCCTGAGTTAATTCCATTATTCTACCATTTTACAAATGATGAACTTTTTGATGACTTACCTCGGATGAGAAGTTTCCAAACACAACTGAAGTTTGCCAGAGCGAGTTATGAAAAACGCAGTGAATGACAACAAGTCTTTTTGTGTTGTAAAAGTGCAAGTTAACACAACATGATGAGATAAAATGTGAATTTCAGAAACAGATCTTGATGGTAACCCTGATTATTGTTTTGGGTCAACCAGTGAAACAAAATCTAATCTCTCTTATACTAAGCAGCTTGATCATTCTTAGTTTGTTGACAAGCTATTTTGTGCAGAATATCTGGGATTTGACATTCTTTTCAATCCTGTATCACCTATAGGATTAAGTTTGTTTGTCAACACCCTGTGGAGGATGAATGAATATCCTATCCCTCTGAGCAACCATCTAATAGTTTGGAATAATATTTGCTCTTAGAGATATGACACCTTGGCAAACATGACAAACTTGGAAAATGTTGAAGGAATGCAGAAGGTTTTGGCTGAGAGAGGAGTAAAAAGAGAGGATCTTGTTTAGGTGTATGTGAGGCACGATAGGCTGTTTGCCAGCCGTTGATGGCGTGGGGGTGAAAAATTTATGGCGGCAAATATTCAACAGAGGCAAAAACAAAGTCATCTCCATTGCCTGTAAGAAGAAAGAAAAAGTTTGATGTTTGTGACACATATGATGATTTAGGATGAGTTTATGGGTCAAGTTTTGGTGCTAAATCTACAGAAATTGAGATTGAAACTTGTGTGTTTATTGTCATCTTCATTTGATGGCATTGATTTAGTGATCTTAGGGTACCCCCTCCTCTTAAAACACTATATTGAGGAGAATCAGATTAAAGATGAAAAAAAAAAACTTTTGTCTGTCCATATCATAGATACAGTTTGGCAAACCTTGTGGTACATTCATCTTTAAGGAACCTAACATGTTACTCTTATCTCCTAATGGAGGAACTACAGCTCCCTAATCTCAGAAGATGATAAGGACCTGTGAATCAGTCAGATTTCTTGTCTTTCTGTCTATCTGGTTATATGTTGTTATTGAAATTGATACAAATATGTGATTTTCATCATATTATTGATGCTCCATGCAATTTGCACATAAGTCATTACTGCAGAATACTCCACATGCTTATCTCTGTAGGCGTGTCTTCATCAGCCCGAAGTTCAAACTAGCGGGACATTTTGCGGTCTTAGAAAATAGCCCGATACAGCGAATGTGCGTCTTCATCAGCTCGAACAGCCTGCTTCGGGAAATTAGTCCGAAAATTGACGCATGCGCACTTTGCAATATTACTCTGCCTGGCTCGCGGTTCGAAAGTGGATTTCCCCGCTCAAAATCTCCTATATCACCGTATGTACGATTCTACAACCAGGGAGGTGAGCAGTACAGCAAATTCTCTCCAAAGGGATATTAATAACGCTACTCTTTCTTCTGTCCAGTGAGGCATCTTATATGAAATTAACGAATTGCAATGTTTAAACAAATCCAAAATGCACACAATCTGCAAGAATCTTCAGCTAAGGTAGAGTGGACCAGAAGAAGAAGTTTACAAAAAAACAGCTAGCATGCACGGCACTGAGTTTTAATAGGGAGGTGAGAGAAATCACCTCCCTGGTTTTAAAGATGACAACAACAGTAGGCCTATAGTACACACATGTGATCCTTGAATACACCGTGCATGTAATGTACTACACACAATCACTAGCTGCTTGTACATGCGCTTTCCATTGCCAGCTGGCTAACCAGAAGCGTGGAGGGATCGAGAAAATTTCGGGCTGATGGAGATGCACCCAAGATAGCGCGCTATTTCACGAATGAGCGCTCTAGTTGACGAACTAGACCAAGATTTTTTGGGAAATTTTCGCGATCAAATACCGCGCTGTCTGCGTCTTCACTACACAGATAGCGCGCTATTTTGACATCGGACTAGTTTGGTAACCGCAAGATAGCGTGCTATTTTGAAACTCCGGGCTGATGAAGACACGCCTTATAGGGAGAAAGAAGATCATGAAATAAGCTGAGACTTGAACTGGGTCTCATATTACCTGACCTGTTTAGTATGGGCTGATTTTGCTAGAACACGCATTTCCCATAGACACCTGCCTGAGTATACTCGGGACTTGTCTTCAACAGGTTAATATTTCATGACTTGTCAGGGAAAGCTAGCCACAAGTAATGATTTGCGTCGAGATGAATTACGCATTTGTAACTAAAAAGTCAGGAAAAGCCAAAATGTTTTCTGTTAATATCATTCCAGTGCTCATTAAAGCAATATACATATTTGTGCATAGTTCAAACTGTGCTGTATATCCATGATGAGTTTATTTATTTCACCACTGGTCACTCACTTCAGCCAATGGCTGTTCTTCTGTGAGTCCGTGAAGTAAAAAATCATACAATTACAAAATACAACATTTTATACATAGTATAGGAAACTTTAAAAAAAAAAAAATGAACAGTACCATGACCTCCTCCATCTGTTGTATACTATGTACATACTTTATAAGGGTACAAAGTTTCATCAGTGAAATACAGTAAGGTGACAAAACGTGATGGATTGGTCTGATATGACACTCATTTATTCCT
The DNA here is from genome assembly GCF_040938485.1 of Diadema antillarum. NCBI lineage: Eukaryota > Metazoa > Echinodermata > Echinoidea > Diadematoida > Diadematidae > Diadema > Diadema antillarum. Next base: position 350,192 of record NW_027270976.1, on the reverse strand, counting down.
TGCATATTGCCATGTGAATTTTATGCTGGGATTTATGGTGTCTACATTTATTTTTCTACTGGGATGGAGCTAAACATGATACAAAGTATCAAAGCCTATACATGTAAAAAATCATGTTAATGCCATGATATGCCAAATAACCCATCCATTCAAGTCTTTGTTATTCTTTCTAAGTGACACACATAACTTGAGAAATGAATTCCAAACTTTGAAATGACTTCTTTGGGAAGTTGAGGGAAGGTTCAAAGTGAGACCTTTGGTTTCATTAAATCAATGAAACACATTCAACTATTTGATGTAGTGGCCTATTTTCACAATTCTGTTTAGTTTTCTGAATAAAAAGGGGGCATGCTTCTAAATATCCCGCAAGATTTGATTCTGAAATGTTGGATGCAGATATCTTGAGTATGAACTTGTGCCCCCCTTTTTTCAAAGGCAACTCAACTTCATATTACTATCTACAGAGCATGAAGAGTAAACTCACTGTATACAACAAAACACCAAATAGTGAAATATGATAGGAAAGTTTCAAGTATTTGATCAGAAAATGATATCTTTCACAATCACTTAAGCAGATTAAAAGAGGCAATGTTTCACTTTGCAAATGTTACATTGATGGTGAAGATTTGTGTATTAGAATGGACCAGCAATGGTATTAATCAAAATCACAAATTACTGTTTCTTTAAATTATTGACCACACTAAGTGCTTCTCCATGGCTGCTCTGAGCACAAACAATCACTTTGTATTAGTCATTATGAATATATTCTGACACTTGAGTTTAGCCATGACCAAAATTGTTTGCTCTGCTGTCTGTGTGTGTGCAGTAGAGACAAATAAAGAATGGATTATGTTGTTGACTTATGCACTTCAATATGTTGTTGACAATCACCTGTAGGCATGTAAGGAAGAGATGCATCCAAAGGTCACCTGTGTGCTCTGCCCCACAAAACTTCTCAACTTCTCTTGAATGTGTGATTATCTTTCAAATTAACTTCAAAATCTCAGCTATTCAAAAAATCTTAAAATCATAAAAAAGGGAGTGGAATTTACTGATTGCTTATAATGTGTCATTGGTAGCACCAGAGGGATTTTGAAGTTAGTAAGTATAAGCTTTGCATCATTACTGTGTAGCTGTGTGCAGAATTTACTTGTGAACTTCATTCCTTTGAGGACGGATTGATTTTGCTATTTCCCATAGACATCTGCGCGAGTATTATCGGGACTTGTCTTCAACAGGTTAAAAAGCTAGATAATATATTGCTAATTTATGGTTTTTCCAGTAGCAAAGTGACTGTTACTATACAAAAGTGGTAGTGTAGTAGTGCAACAAAGGGGGGGGGGGGGGTGATTATTTTTGCTCATTGCAGGTGGTGTTCTGGGTCTGACTACTTTCCGCTGCTCAAGGTACTGAGACTGACCCTTAGTTTAAGCCCAGTCACCTGGGGCTGTGAAGTCCAACTTTAGGGCAACTCTTGGTGAGGGGTGTGTCAGGTGGGTGTGCTAATAGTTTGACTGTGAACCTTGGGCTTGTTAGTTATTTCCGGCAAACAGCCAATTAGAGCATTTCTTCTCCCTGCATTTCTCTTTTCTTCATTTGTGTCTAATTATATGATCAGCTTAAAAAAATAAATAAGCTGGATGTGAATGCAACAAAGAGGCATATAAAGCCTGGTTCCTGTAGAGTTGTCCTTATGATACACAGTTCACTGTATTGCTTTTCTTTGCAAAAATAAGTTGATGAATTAATTTCTGAATTTTACAGCCACATTTTGTTTGGAGAAGTACTGGTAACATCAAAATGAGAAGTACTGGTAACATTGAAATGAGGAATTAATCTTGTCATTGATATGTTGTGCCAATGTTTAGCATCAGCAGTGATTTGGTTCAGCATACCATACACTGACTCAACGACAGAGAAATCTACTGTAAAACATGATATATTCGTGGCATGAAATGTTCGTGAATTGGAGCATAAGCCCGAATGAATAGTCATATTAATGGTTTCCGGTCGACCAATGGAATGGTGTGTTCTCACATCCTTCGTCTTGGCGCGTCTGGTGTGTTCGCATGCCACCTGTGGAGGTCTGTGGCATGCATTCGCCGTATGTAAATCGGGCTCGGGCAGACAGACACGCTGATTGGTCGACTTTTGCTCCCAAAATCATGGACCAAAAATCGGTTATTCAAAGGGCTAACAAAAGGATACGAAGCAGATCTCAAAAGGCCCTTGCGCAACCCCACTTGGCTGGACTCTCTTTACCATGCAGCAAGAGGGCCTTGACAAAAGGCTACAAATAGTGTAGACAGGAACTTTTGCATGCATTTCAATTTCGTGAATCTTTGCACTCGCAAAATTCGCGAAATTAAAATGCACGCAAACATTCCTCGTCTTACTGTATTCTTTCATATCAGTGATACCAGATGCTGTACAGAAAAATTTCATTTAGTAATCATACTTGCACATCCTTTTCTCAGCGATGCAAGGAATTTCTTACTGATTTTACTGGCAAGTTATGTAGTATTTTTGTAGGCTATTAGAGAAGTTGGTGATAAGTCTAGAATCTATAATGTTCTTATGGGCTCATTGTCAATGAAAGCTGTAATTAACTCCCTGTTCAGATGCAAGACAGTTTACACCAAAACTCGATAAAGAAAGGACGTACCGGTATAAAGAAACATTGTATAGCTGACAGACCGTTCAGACGCCAGTTTTGACCTATCTAGAAAACATTGTATGGATGTGCAGTTTCCCACTGTGGATGTTATGGTCATGATGTCACCACTAGTGAGAGGAATATGGTTGCTTTTTGCACGAGCTCACGTATAAGCCCTGCCTAGTTATACTATTCTATGGTTACCATATACATTCAGACGCATAATGGACATGATGGAATGCTGATTAGTTATCGAGTTCTAGTTCGAAATGATGCTCTGACCATCGTTTTGTTATACATCATTTCGTTAGTCAGTGTTTAGGTGTAGGCCCCTATAAATTCATCGTATAGCTACACCGTTTTGGTATGGCTATACTGTTATACTGTATTCTTTTGCATCTGAACACCGTGAGAGTGTCAGAGGTTTCTTTTTTTTGTGTGTAATGGTTTGTGGCTGTCCAGGGTTTTTTGAGGTTTTGGTTCCATCATTCTATCACTTGGTACACAGGGTGTTCAGACGCAAAAAGGTTATACTAGAATGGTATAGCTATACCAAAATGGTATAGCTATACCAAAATGGTATAGCTATATGATGAACTTACACATCTGAATGGTGACTAACAAAATGACTTATAACGAAACGTTGGTAAGAGCATTGTTTTGAAGTAGAACTCGATAATGAATTAGTATTCCATCTTGTCCATTGTGCGTCTGAAGGTATGGCGACCATAGAACGATATAACTGGGTGGGGCTTAATGGGAGCGTGCAAGAAAGGTGACCCCATAGCTGTCACTCATGACCATAACAACATGCACTGTGGGAAACTGCACATCTATACGACGTTTTCCAGAACGATCGAGATTAGAGTCTGAACGGTTTGTCAGCTATACGACGATTCTTTATATGTCATTTCTTTATTGAGTTTTGATATAAACTCGCTTGCACCTGAACAGAGGGTTAGAGTTTCTAGTTGAGTTTTTGTGAGTGTCTAAGCATTTATTTCATTTGCTGATTATATGGCATGGTAATTGTTTTTGACATTTAATTTTGATTTCAACTTCTATAATTCAAATCTCTAATTTGATACAGTAGATTTCAGAGTTTGGAATGAGAGTAGATTGCAGTCATGTCTTTTCCAGGCTCTGAGTATAGACTTTACTATCATGCTCCAAGTGCCCATATCTCAAAGAACTTATCCATCATTTCAAGCCATCATAACAACTGGTGAAATGCTGAAAGCAGATCGATTATCCAGCTGCTATGAGTATAGGTTGCAGTTGCTGAAAGATGTTTTTTGAAATGTGGCTCAGATACATAACTCCACAAAAACACTGGTGTAACTAGTGACAACAAAATGACAGGACATTGGTGATGAATGAAATAAGTAATTTCTTTCAACCAGCACTTGACACAATTGAACAAGACTTGTTTTCTTCGTTGACAGAGCCAGCTGCTGCTAGGTTGCCCATGGCATGTTAGGTAAAGAATGCCTACAATGTTGACTGGGATCCTTCATAGTCATGCACTGCTAGTGAGCGCTCCCTTGAAATACATGTTGGGAAATATCAACTAAACTGTGTAAATACAGTAACTGTCTCGGTCCCTAATCCTTGTGTTTACCTCCATCAACCTCCTAGTATGTGAGTGTTTATGACAGGGCAACGATTGATGTGTCAAAACCAGTGCATTCACAGCCCTTGTCTATCAGTAGCTTTTCACACACATTTACACCGTTTATTAGTGCCATGTGGGCCCATTATATCTTAACCTTATGTTCAAAAACATTTCATCTGAATGAGACTATTTTATGACAATAAATTATATTGGTGACATCAAATCACTTTTTTTGTTTTATTCACTGATGGATTAATGATAAAATCATACCATTCTGTGAGTTCCCTTTTTTATTCAGACAGCTAATAATCGTCTTAGAGAGGTAGGCCTACATGCTGGTATATTTGTGCAATTGATTTCAAAAGATCAATATATGTGATTACAACATGATTCCCTTTTCTGATGATTTGCCAGAATGAAAAATGTGGCAAATCCAAAGATCTCATTCTACTGACTTGTAAATGTAATGACATATGATTTCATACCACCACTGCTATCTGTGTTTGCAGATTATAATTGTAAATAGGTTCTAAATAAAGAAAGAAATAATATCATTTGATTTGATTTTGATTTGAAATGATAAATAAACCGAGCTGTAGTGCTCTGATTGTTGGACAGTATCTATCAGAAGATTTAAGCCTCAAATATAATTTTCATTAATAAGCCTCCTGAAAAGTCATTTATGGTGCATGAGCAGTCAAAAAGCTTTACATAGTTCTGAACTTATTTTATGATGTTCAGGTAGTCCACAAGTACATATATCTATGTGTGTTTATGTTTGATTATATAGAAATTATGCACATACATGTTTTTACTGCTTTTAGATGAATATGTCTGTGCTGTTGTGTGATTGATTTTACAGGGATGGAGTTTGTGTTGGTCCTCATCGTAACTACCGCTCCTGCCAGATCCAGGATTGTCCAGAAGGGGCTGTAGACTTCAGGCTGGAGCAGTGTGCTTCCTATAACAACGTTCCCTATGAGGGCAGACTTTACAACTGGGTCCCTTATGAAGGAGGTAAGACCATCATTTTAACTCACACTCCACCTAGCTTGGCTACTGATAGGATGAAAGCTAGCAAAATCTGGTGTTGAATCATAGTTTTCCCTTCTGGTAAATCTGCCAAAAGTCTTGTGCATCAGTTTGGTTGGTTTGATGATATTTCTGTTGACATCTTTTAAAGAAATTTGCATGATTGACATCATGTTGCTTATTTAAAAGTTTGACAATACTGTAAAACCAAACTCATTTGACATCTCTATGGATTGGAGATGATGGAGATCAGATTGAATATTTTTGCGTCTTTGTAAATTCATGTATAGAACCTGACTTGCGAAATTTGCAAAAATAAAAACGTTGCAAAATCATACTCTTGGCAGCCTAGCCACTCTCTCACCACGTGTACATTTGGTATTTACACATTCTCTTGACATGTCATGCACAGTTATGAAATGATATAGGATCACATGTTACCATGGAAACCTAATGAACACTGATTACAGCCACCTGTAGTCATGGCTTTACAAATATTGACACTAGATTGCACTACCCACAGATTGTTTGGGATCATAAAATAAGTCATGTGCCACTGCCTCCCACCCACTCCCAGTATTTTGTGACAATGATTTATTGTTTTAGCAGGCTTGCCTTGTCAACCACTACTGTCAGTCACACTAATATGATTTGTGGTGTAAAAATTCCTTTTTGGCACCTCATGGTATCACTAGGGTAACACTATGCTTGAGCTCATGTCTACCAGACGTGTGAATTGTTGGTTCCATTTGAGAGATTGGGATGGTGCTCACATTTCACATCATCCAAAGGTGAACACCTTTTGTTTGTCACAGAATTCTTTCCTGTCTGTCAGTGTACAAACTGAGTCTGGACAGAATAGCATTGAGTGAACTCTGTAAAGTTTTAGTAGAATGAGAATTGATAATGCTTTAAAAAGGTTAAAGCAAGGAGGTAATGCTGTTTGGTTTAAGATGTTGTTATTCCTCTTTCTACCAGTTGTTAAGATAGCACCCCAAAATCTGAACTCCTGAAAATTTTGTTTATGAGCAAAATGTAATGGAGTAATTCATCTCAATAAAAAATTCCACATAATGATACAGCCTGACATTATATAGATGTTGAATTCTTAATACAAGAGGTAGATCAATTTACATAGCCCAGGACAGTTGAAATATTGAGAAGGAAATTGAACTAAAATATTTTCATATATATATATTATATATATACATATATATATATATGTAATTTAAAATCCTTCAAAACTCCTACTTGTTTTTATTTTCTTCTTATTGGTTTGTATGTTTTTGTTTGTAGGAGGGGTCAAATCAGTATCTACTGACTTGAAGGTTTTGAATGTATCTGACATATTTGCAATGTTTTGTACATTTCAAACTCTATTCCTTTAATAGAGACATGTGGTGAATGTTTGTGCAACAGGCTATGCATTACAGCAGCTGTTATAACAATACCAGCCAATCAAATTTTGTTTGTAACCTCCTATGGGTGTCCCCACTATTTTCAAAAGGAAACCCTTAGCTTACATGTCAAATATAGATGAGTTGATTACCACTGTCACCTTCTTCACAATGTTTCCGTGCTAAACTGGACCTTCTCCAATGAAAGCAACTAAGATTCTTGCTCAGGCTGATGTCACAATCTCAGCATTGTGATGCACTTAGCTTGTATCTAGAAAAGGCTGCATCTTGTTATGAAATATGTTTACTGTCTTTTGAAATTATCTATTACTTTTATTTCAGTCTCTCATAATGGAGCAACTTGCAAAATATCAGTTTCTATTATCTTTTTCTTTAGCTCGAGAAACAGACCCAGGAAAGCAAGTATTCCATTGAGGAAACATGGTTATAATACCAGCCCATTGACTGTGTTAAACAAAAGTGTCTTTGACCCGGAGCTCCTCTCATATACAGTCAGATTACCTGTGTAAACATGATTTTATAGAATCCACTTTTAAAGATTTTCTATTTCATGTCATTATTAAGAATTGACGACAGGTATATTATTCACTTCACAAAATCAGAGTTCGCTTGAATAAATGCACGCTAACTGGAAATGATACAGCTGTAACAACATACTTGCTAGTCCTAGGGTAGGGCTATACCAGAACACTGATGACCCTGTCACATAGGACATTATGTTCTTGTGTTGTGAAGCTCATGACTATTCATTACCCCCAATGTATTCTGCTACAATCTTGCATGACAGTGATATTTACTATGTATAGGTGTGTATTCATTAGTAGATATTTCTTGTGATATGCATTGTACCAGCCAAAACGAGTTCCTGTGACATATCTTTTAGCCGTTTCCCACTAAACTTGCTTGTTTAAATCAAACTTTAGTATAGAAGCAACAGAAGAAGTAGGATCAATTGTTTTACTCTTTGGTTGTCATTAATTCACTGTCAAAATCTAAGGAACTAAAACAGCTACAATTTTTTGAGATGATGAATATCTAGTTATTCCCCCCACCAAGTGAAATCCTGGCTTATCTCAGATATCATACATGACATTGAATGATATAAACTTAAAATATATTTCCAGAATAAGAAGTATGCAGGAGATTTTCCTTTCTTTGTATCATGAAAGGTTAAAGGGTCAATCTCTGAGAGTATTTACATGTCAGTTTAATGGTCAACTATATCACTGCACACTTCCCATCAAAAACAATGAGAAAAGGGCTATAGGCTACTCTCAGACAACATTCAAATTAATACTTACAGTTATGAATCTTCGCTTCCTTTCCAAAGACCATAACCAGAAGTCTGGATATCCTGGAGCAGATATTTAGAGATATTTTGGAGATAGTGTAGAAATAAATTTAAAGTCTTGTCACTTTGAATCTGCTGTAACATAAATATTATTGGTGTCTTTAGATCATGTTATGGTTACAAATGTTGCTAGAATCTGTTTGTCTGTTTGGCTTTATCTTATGGCATTCTGCATGATCTTTCACACTAGAACAACAAAAGGAGAATCTCTCCACTTATAGGTTCTTTATCCGAGGAAGATAGCCCTAGTTGTGTAAACAGTGGTTAGTTGCAATGAGGAAAACAAAGTTTAAAGCGATGGTACAGCATTGGCGGAGATGAGAATTGGGCTTTTAACTTTTTGCGAGATACCAAGAAAACACTTATAAAATAGTACAGAACAAAGGAATTCAAGGTTTATTTGATGAAAATCGGGTTTGGAATGACTGAAACATCCAAAAAACAAAGTGATACAAAGCAATCATAATAAAGTACACATGCTGGGGTCCTACACTTTATTAGAATCACTCTGTTTTGGATACCTCAGCCATTTCAAAACCAATTTTCATCAACTAAATGTTGAATTCCTCATGGAATTACATGCTCTTTCATATTTCATTAGAGGTTTGTCATTATCTTACCAAATGATGTTAGACTCCTAAAATTAGGTGTTAACCAAAACTATTGCATCTACAAGAACACTGTGATATCTGGAAGGCAATCATTATAATTGACAAACTTTAGGCAGGCATATGTTCCACCTACTCCAGTCGTCATTGGTCATGTGATCATGCAGACCAGTGTCCAAATTTAGTGATGTTAGTGAAGACAAGGAGTTTCCTCTGGAATTGTATATCTATTCTATCTAGGCAAGGCATTTAACAAGCTCCTCTTAGCTATACGTTCATTCAAAACTGCAGAGGATTTGATCCCTTGTTAGCTCTTCTGTGATTACTGAGGTGTACAGGAAGGTGTATTATTTGAAATGTAAAACAAGGGAAAATGTTGGAATAATTCAACCCCCATAAAAAATATCTGTTTGTAAATTGATTTGAGTATTCACATTCATGAACCAGAATATATATCATATATGTATACACCATTCTAAAGTAATTTCCCCTGCCTGGAAAGATGTTTTATGTAAATGTGACATGCTACACTCTGTAGCAGAAAATTCTATATTTGGGCATATCATATCTTAACTCGTTGAGGATGAGTCCCGCATACACTCAGGCAGGAGTCTATGGGAAATGTGTGTTGTAGCAAAATCAAACCGTCCTCAACGGGTTAAAGACAGTTCCCCCAAGGTCGATATAATCATGTGATGATTGATCATTGAATTTACAGACCACAACATTTGTTAGAGAGATTAAATTACTGGATGATTGTGTTTGTTGATGACAGGAGACTGTAAATTGATATGGATTTATGGATCTAGCTCTTTTGGGCACTCTGAAGTAGGAAGGTTGTGTCTGCATTCCCACAATGCTCCTCCTCCAGGAAGTAAACCTTAAGTGACAGCAGATTCCCCCCAGTGGTAGATCTAACCACCTCCACAAAAGCAGAATAAACAATTTGCTGTTGTTATTGTACAAAATAACAGTAAATTGAGCTTGATGTAAGTAGTGTTGTACCTCACCCAGCTGCATGTTCCAAAAGAACACAAAAATAGTTACCCGTGAGATTATCAAACAATGCCTATTTATGGGACAAATAACAACAACTTTTTAGAAATGAATATTTCTTCAAAAAAACACTACCTTGCATGACTAACACAAATAGCTGTTGATCAGTCCTGCAGCACATACAAGGATCCATTTTCTTCAGTAATTTACTTTTGACAACAACAATAGCAGAAGCCTTATTGAAGGTTCTGTTCAATCAAAACACTGGCCAGAGCTTTTTGTCACACAGACATATACCTAGAGATCAAGGAAAGAGACATTAATTTCTGACCTTTCAAGATCCCTTTGCAGATATTAAATCTGCTAAAACTTTTGCCATGTTATTTGCCATAATCTTTCAAGAAATGATTTTCAGGGATATAACTGAGATAGAATAAAACTGATATGAAGCCTTATCTATGTAGAGTCTTGTCTATCATAAATTTTAGGTTTTGCCCTGCTTTTTGTTTTTTTGTTTTTGCGGAGAGCGGAGAAACCGAGAGCAGCCTTGATGATAGTATGGAGACAGGGCAGAGGGAGATTAGTACTCACATTAGCACACACATAGTTCATCTCGATCTGTACAAGTATTTAAATGGCATGCCATCCATGCACTCTTGATTCCCCTGGAAATTGTGACATTCTTATATAAAGCGTTGATGCCCCAGGTATCTGAATTGTCTGTCCAAATTACATGACTAGTTTGGATGTTTCTGTTACTGATTGATATTTCTTGGTGTGACAGAAGCTTGAGGAGTGTATGGATTTTTTGTTGGCACTTATTATAATGACAGTGTACATTCTTTCCTTTCTTGGCATCGCAAGTATAGATGACCTTGAAATAATCATGCCGTCATATATTTATGCTTTCATAGTCAAATTTGGTTACATATAATGAAGTGGAAAAGTCTGAAAATGGATCTGAACAAAACAAGGCATCAATTTACTAGTATTTAGCATCAATGGAATGCAAGGAATTTGCAACATATTTTTGTTTGGTCAGTGGCAGGATGTGACAATTCTGTCAAAAGTGGATGTCCAAAGTTCAAAAACTTGTTTGCCCCCCTAGGCTATGTTTTGTTGATCAGCTGCTTTTCAAGACTAATTCTTCTCTGAGTATATCAGGATAAAAATGGGAAAGAGTATGTTGATCCAAGGTGTCTGATCCCTGAATATCCTATCCATGTCTATCAGTGTTTTCAGCCAAGTTTATAGAAATACAGCACAAGCTTCATGGTTGCTGTTGTGACTCATATACAGCTCTTTGCAGCTATTAATGCTTGCCATCATAAGCTAACAGACTCAGACAGTAGATTTGGGTATACTAAAAAAAAAAAAAAAAGGTTTGAATATGGGAGTGCAAATTGCATTGTGCAACCAAGGAGATGGGAGAATGGAGCATTCTTGAGGTACCAGGGAGATGGGAGAGAGAAACATTCTGTTTGGTACTAGGGATGGGAGAGAGAAACATGCTATTTGGTACTAGGGAGATGCGGAAGAGAAACATTCTGTTTGGTACTTGGGAGATGGGAGAGACATTCTGTTTAATACCAGGGAGATGGGAGAGAGAAACATTCTGTTTAATACCAGGGAGATGGGAGAGAGAAACATTCTGTTTGGTATAAGGGAGATGGGATTTTTGATACTAAGGAGATGGGGGCACTGTGGCATAGTGGATAAGACCCCTGACTCCTGATCAGAGGACCCGAGTTCAAATCCCATCCAGTGCTTATGTCCTTGGACAAGATATTTTTGCCGCTATGTCCTTCTCGACCCAGGTGTATAAATGAGTACCTGGCAACTCTAGGGTAATGATAATGGGAGTGCCCTCTGGTAAACCAGTGGCAACACTGAAGAGGCTACCCTGGGTAAATAAGACCTTACTATTATTACTATAAAAATTATGTTTAGTACAATGGAGATGGGAGAGAGAAACATTCTGTTTGATACCAGAGAGATGTGAGAAAGAAACATTATGTTTGACACTTGAGATGGGAGAGAGATACATTATGGTTGGTACCAGAAGATTGGTGAGAAAAAATTGTTTGATACCAGGGAGATGGGAGAGAGAAACATTCTATTTGGTATAAGGTAGATGGGAGAGCGAAACATTCTGTTTGGTATAAGGGAGATGGGAGAGAGAAACATTCTATTTGATATAAGGGAGATGGGAGAGAGAAACATTCTATTTGGTACAAGGGAGATGGGAGAGAGAAACATTCTATTTGGTACAAGGGAGATGGGAGAGAGACACATTCTGTTTGGTATAAGGGAGATGGGAGAGAGAAACATTCTATTTGGTATAAGGGAGATGGGAGAGAGAAAGATTCTGTTTGTTATAGGGGAGATATGAGAGAGAAACATTCTATTTGATACTAAGGAGATGGGGGCACTGTGGCATAGTGGATAAGACTCGTGACATTCTATTTGGTATAAGGGAGATGGGAGAGCGAAACATTCTGTTTGGTATAAGGGAGATGGGAGAGAGAAACATTCTATTCGATATAAGGGAGATGGATGAGAGAAACATTCTGTTTGGTATAAGGGAGATGGGAGAAAGAAACATTCTGTTTGGTATAAGGGAGATGGATGAGAGAAACATTCTGTTTGGTATAAGGGAGATGGGAGAAAGAAACATTCTGTTTGGTATAAGGGAAATGGGAGAGAGAAACATTCTATTTGGTATAAGGGAGATGGGAGAGAGACACATTCTATTTGGTATAAGGGAGATGGGTGAGAGACACATTCTGTTTTGTATAAGGGAGATGGGTGAGAGAAACATTCTGTCTGGTATTAGGGAGATGGGAGAAAGAAACATTCTGTTTTGTATAAGGGAAATGGGAGAGAGAAACATTCTATTTGGTATAAGGGAGATGGGAGAGAGACACATTCTATTTGGTATAAGGGAGATGGGTGAGAGAAACATTCTGTTTTGTATAAGGGAGATGGGTGAGAGAAACATTCTGTCTGGTATTAGGGAGATGGGAGAAAGAAACATTCTGTTTTGTATAAGGGAAATGGGAGAGAGAAACATTCTATTTGGTATAAGGGAGATGGGAGAGAGACACATTCTATTTGATATAAGGGAGATGGGTGAGAGAAACATTCTGTTTTGTATAAGGGAGATGGGTGAGAGACACATTCTGTTTGGTATAAGGGAGATGGGAGAGAGAAACATTCTATTTGGTATAAGTTAGATGGGAGAGAGAAAGATTCTGTTTGTTATAGGGGAGATATGAGAGAGAAACATTCTATTTGATACTAAGGAGATGGGGGCACTGTGGCATAGTGGATAAGACTCGTGACATTCTATTTGGTATAAGGGAGATGGGAGAGCGAAACATTCTGTTTGGTATAAGGGAGATGGGAGAGAGAAACATTCTATTCGATATAAGGGAGATGGGAGAGAGACACATTCTATTTGGTATAAGGGAGATGGGAGAGAGAAACATTCTGTTTGGTATAAGGGAGATGGGTGAGAGAAACATTCTGTTTGGTATAAGGGAGATGGGAGAGAGAAACATTCTATTTGGTATAAGGGAGATGGGTGAGAGAAACATTCTGTTTGGTATAAGGGAGATGGGTGAGAGAAACATTCTATTTGGTATAATGGAGATGGGAGAGAGAAACATTCTATTTGGTATAAGGGAGATGGGTGAGAGAAACATTCTATTTGGTATAAGGGAGATGGGAGAGAGACACATTCTATTTGGTATAAGGGAGATGGGAGAGAGAAACATTCTGTTTGGTATAAGGGAGATGGGTGAGAGAAACATTCTGTCTGGTATTAGGGAGATGGGAGAAAGAAACATTCTGTTTTGTATAAGGGAAATGGGAGAGAGAAACATTCTATTTGGTATAAGGGAGATGGGAGAGAGACACATTCTATTTGGTATAAGGGAGATGGGTGAGAGAAACATTCTGTTCTGTATAAGGGAGATGGGTGAGAGAAACATTCTGTCTGGTATTAGGGAGATGGGAGAGAGAAACATTCTATTTGATATAAGGGAGATGGATGAGAGAAACATTCTGTTTGGTATAAGGGAGATGGGAGAAAGAAACATTCTATTTGATATAAGGGAAATGGGAGAGAGAAACATTCTATTTGGTATAAGGGAGATGGGAGAGAGAAACATTCTACTTGGTACAAGGGAGATGGGAGAGAGACACATTCTATTTGGTATAAGGGAGATGGGTGAGAGAAACATTCTGTTTTGTATAAGGGAGATGGGTGAGAGAAACATTCTATTTGATATAAGGGAGATGGGAGAGAGAAACATTCTGTTTGGTATAAGGGAGATGGGAGAGAGAAACATTCTGTTTGTTATAAGGGAGATGGGAGAGAGAAACATTCTGTTTGATATAAGGGAGATGGGAGAGAGAAACATTCTATTTGATATAAGGGAGATGGGAGAGAGAAACATTCTGTTTGGTATAAGGGAGATGGGAGAGAGAAACATTCTATTTGGTATAAGGGAGATGGGAGAAAGAAACATTCTATTTGGTATAAGGGAAATGGGAGAGAGAAACATTCTATTTGGTATAAGGGAGATGGGAGAGAGAAACATTCTATTTGGTACAAGGGAGATGGGAGAGAGACACTATGGTATAAGGGAGATGAGAGAGAGAAATATTCTGTTTGGTACTAGGGATGGGAGAGAGAAACATTCTATTTGATATAAGGGAGATGGGAGAAAGAAACATTCTGTTTTGTATAAGGGAGATGGGAGAGAGAAACATTCTATTTGGTATAAGGGAGATGGGAGAAAGAAACATTCTGTTTTGTATAAGGGAGATGGGTGAGAGAAACATTCTGTTTGGTATAAGGGAGATGGGAGAGAGAAACATTCTATTTGGTATAAGGGAGATGGGAGAGAGAAATATTCTGTTTGTTATAGGGGAGATATGAGAGAGAAACATTCTATTTGATACTAAGGAGATGGGGGCACTGTGGCATAGTGGATAAGACTCGTGACTCGTGATTGGAGAACCCGACTTTGAATCCTGTCCAGTGCTTACATCCTTGGACAAGATGTTTTTACCGCTATGTCCCTCTCGACCCAGGTGTATAAATGAGTACCTGGCAACGCTAAGGTAATGATAATGGCAGGGCCCTCTGGTAGAGCAGTGGTAACACTGAAGAGGCTACCCTGTGTAAAGAAGACCCTGCTATTATTACTATAAACATTATGTTTGGTCAGGGAGGTCCACCTACCTGGTTTGGTACAAGGGAGATGGGAAAGAGAAACATTCTGTTTGACACTTGAGATGGGAGAGAGAAACATTCTGTTTGATACCAGAGAGATGTGAGAGAGAAACATTCTGTTTGGGAGAGAGCAACATGGGATATTATTTCAGGACAGTGGTAGAAAATTAGGTGGTAGAGAGACATATCCTTTGTACAAGAGGGTAGGGGAAAGACACTCTCTTTTTGGTTTATCAACTGACAGTGGAATCAGCCAGCCTCTGTCCATGTAATCTGGGTAATACAGGCAGCACAGATATTATTTGTCTATAGGTTTAAATGCATCCCTTCATACAGTTGAACCTCTCTTATCCGGCCTCCCTTTATCCGGATCTCTCTATTATACGGACGCAATCTCGCCGTGATTTTTTAAAAATTTTTATATAATTACGGGAGGAAAGGGGGATTCCTAACTCCTTGAGAACTCCTACACAAACACACATGAATTACATATTACTTCCAACATGATTTAGGGTGGGATTTCACGGAGCACGCGAACGATTTGCGAAGGACGCGAATGACAAAATCCAACATTCGGAAAAGTTTTTCTCCGAATGTGTTCCGACAATGAAGCCGAAAACTATTCTTGCGCAATTTGCGCGAAGTTTCCACGACGTATGTGCGAATGTCGTGTGTATCATTGCTAAAGTACAGCATGTTACGTACACGAAGAACACGCGACGGAAATGCGAACAACGAAAAATGTTCAATAATCATGGGAGAAAATGTACCCAAGGAGTGGTGGAAGCTGTCTTAAGTTGATTTTTTTTTCGTTCCTCTATTCTCCTTTCTTTTTCTCTCATTTCTCTATCGTGTGCTTGCCTACATATTTTTTCCCTAGGACCTATCTCCACTAGTAAAGCATTTCATTTTTTTTTTTTTGCAGTTCCTCTAACACATAATCTCTATATACAGTTCAAATGAAATTTTGCATACTTTAGATTAATATAATTATTAAGTTTATTCTGCGATTTTTTTTTGTATATCAAACATGTCTTTTTCTTTGGTAGTCTTTAATTTCTTTTGTTACTGTAGTTGTTAATGATTGTTTGATGTTTAGATGTATGGTACGATTTTTATTTGTAGAAAACGTATAGGTCATACATCCCCAAACGTGCGCCAAACGTTCGCGAGAATGTCTCAAAAGGTACGCGAACAGTTTGCGATTACGTCGTAAAATGATCGGAAAAACTTCGCAGATTTCGCGTAACATACGCGAGACATTCTCCAAAGTTTCGGAGTCTGTTTGGGGTTTCACGAACATTTTGCGAACACCGCGCGTGTCTTGCGAAGGTCTTGCGCATATGACGAGGCTTTAAAGACACTTTCGAGAACAATTCACGAGCAAATCACGACCAAGTGTGCGGAAAAGGTTCGCAAAAAATTTCAAACTTTTTTAAAATCATCGCCGAAGTAAAAACGACATTCGCGAACAATTGACGACGCTT
Organism: Diadema antillarum; assembly: GCF_040938485.1. Lineage (NCBI taxonomy): Eukaryota > Metazoa > Echinodermata > Echinoidea > Diadematoida > Diadematidae > Diadema > Diadema antillarum. The sequence continues at coordinate 333,784 of NW_027270976.1, read as the reverse complement.
CCGAACCCTCACGTTCGTTTAGCGATCTTTTGCAGACTAAAATACGAATGCTGGATTTTGCCATTCGCGTCCTTCGCAAATCGTTCGCGTGCTCCGTGAAATCCCACCCTAACATACATTACATCAAATTTCCTTCCAAATTGCTTACCTTCAGACATTTTAACATCCCCAAACATCCCCAAATGTAACAATGAAAAGGTTGCAGTATACACATTACTACATGTGGTACTACAATGGGCTACATCAGTGCATGTGTATGTATCTGTACATGTATAAAGCATTGAGTCTCCCGTATCCGGCCAAATCCCTTATCCGGATGAGCCCCGGTCCCGACTTGTCCGGATACGAGAGGTTCAACTGTATATACAGATATGGGAGGATAAAGCAAGCTTGCTTTACCTATAACATGCAGACAAATACATTACTTTGCTAGGTTGTAACCTAGATCCTGGATCATAAGTCTTTCATTTCTGAGCAAAGTTTTACTACTTCCAGTTTTTTTTAAAATCACATATGACTCTTCTTACGTGTCATGTTTTAGCACAAGATCTTGTACCACAGTATTCTATTCACAGTAATTCATACAAGTTGATTATCAGGGAAACCATTTTTCATCTCAAGCTGGTTATGCACAATATTCGGTCTTTTCTGACGTCTTTTCCCTGTAGAAAAAAAGTACTTGATTCCAGAGCAAAAACCATAAAACACCTTGCACAGAGTCATGATAGTACTTGTGAACATTGAATGATGTTTAAAGGATTAAAGTTCATATTGTTGTCACATCCCTTTGTCATGATATGATGGATCAGTTAGATGTTAGTTATTTGAATTGTGTAAAGTAGAGCTTTGTGCCAAACTAACCACAAATATTGAATGGCACAAATAATACTAATAGTACAAAGTGTGTGGCATGGATGATAGTAACAGTATAGGGCCTACATTCATGTGAATTGTGAGCACAATTGATGAAACAATCATGTTTATTCATTCATTTTGAAGTCTCAACATGTCTGACTGGGGCATGGGTAGTTGGGACATGACGAGCCATTGGCATACCTGCCGAGTCTTACCACAATTCTTTTCCTAGGGTGGAGTTTGTCTTTGGAATCCAGCAAAGTTTTACCTTTAATGACTAGATCTGACAAGATCTGTCCTAGTATATGCGCTCAAATTAATATGATTTGTCATTGACTGTTGTAGGAGATGTATTATACCTCACCAAGGAGTGGGTTTGTTATACAAAGGAAGTCCTAAACTAGATCTTCTTCATCACATGGTAGCTATTATACAATATCTTAGCTCAATAGCATCATTTACAACTTCACAAGATTGCTGCCCTGATTTCCCCCCTATTAACTTTCATGTATTAGTTTTTGTTTGAAAATGCATACAGTCTGGGTGGTTTTGTTGTAGAGGAATGCTTAAAGCATTAATATAATATGGACTGGAATTGAGGGGATACAATCTTTATTGCCTAACTAGAATTGTATTGCCCGAGTCAGAGGGCTCCTTCGGGGCAATACATGTATCCCCTGAAAGTGGCCTGTCCATATATCACCATTATTACCCATTTCAGGCATCTTGAGCAGAAACATAAATTCATATTACAGTTTTGTACAACCACAGCTCAGATGTCTGATATAGGTAATTATCATTATGATTGATTCAGAATTTTTGTACATGTACTTCGTTCTTCGATTTTGCCTATTTCAGTACAAATGAAGGTAAAAGGTTTTGATTCCAGAATGGCTAATTATAAAGGTAAGTGGAACAGCAATCAGATAATGATGTTGTCATCTGTGAAAGATTTTAGTTTGCATTTGGTCAGCAAGTACCTAACAGCTTTCAAATGGAAGTCACAGTCCGACTATGGAAATGGTGGAAGACAGACTTCTTATTATAGATATCACATTTTCTGGTTTGGAACCATTGGTCATGGAACCTTTTATTCCTGGCAAGAAATTTGCTAATTTGTTGAATAACTGATAAAAAAAATCAGACTGTGTATTGGATGTAATGGTCTTCCTTCCACTGACCATGATAGGTGGCCAATTATAGGCCAACAAGCAAATACTAGAGGCTTACTATCACACTACCAAACCAAGTCTGCATCATTCAATCATACCACGTGGTCTCTTGTATGGTGAACCTGAAGGGACATCATAAATCGTGAATATCGGTGCTGATATTTGCAAATAACTGTGATATTGCACATTTTGTCGCAAATATCGGCGCTGATATTCATGATGAGTAAAAAAATATGCAATATCGCAGAGCAAGTCACAAATATCAGCATCAATATTCCCGATGAAGTGTGCAGTATTGCAAATTTTGTCACAAATATCGGCGACAATATTCAGGACTATTTGCAGATTTCTTTGTGAATACGTTAGCCAATATTCACAACGAAAGTCATGACTCATCGTGAATATTGGCACTGATATTCATGATTTACGATGCCCCTACAGGACCACCATACGTTTGTGTTCTTGAGTTGGAAATGTACATGGTTTGCTTGGCATGGATCAGCCTAAAACAGCAGATGGTATAATCAAATGAAATGCAATGCTGAGTAAGATATTAGCTGATGGATAGCTGCCGTCAACACAGCCAGGCAAATAAAGCGTGATTCCACAATATGTTCAGGTTGGCTTTACTAACAACTGAAATATATGATTTTTCAGAATAAATTTGTACTGTATGATGCAGAATTAAACCATTAATCTAATTCAAGTTAAAGCTTGGTGTGAATGGCATGTAAAAAAAAACACACCAAAAAAACTGAATTACATAACCCCTCAAGTTTTCTAATCCCATGATGCAACTCCCCACACTAGGGGCGTGTTTATGCTTCCTCTGCGAGGGCAGAATGCATGTTTGAAATGCCGATCGCAAACGCTGATCGTAATGTGCTTCCACAGAGGAGTACCTTTATGCGCTTCCTTTTCTGAGCCGAATGAACTCCACACTCTTCAGCTGACTGGGCCTAGGCCTTGGACAGCCCTACCCCACCCTGTCCACCAATGAGAACCGCCTACTACTGGTGGGTAGACAGCTAACATTGACTGGCACCGGCAATCTTCCACATTTACCATAAAACAACAGACTGTAGCACAAAAATTGGTTAAAAATGAATATATAATTTACATTTACTCTATTGATTGACAAGCCTGCCCAGCTCTTCTCAGGAAAGCTGTGAGTTCCTAAAAAAGGAACAACTATCACGTAATAAGCAGCAAATCTTCACCAAGTACCATATGAACAAAAATAAAACAAAACAAAAGTACAGTGTAATGCGTATATATATGAGTGTGCTTCCATGCAGCGTGGGGTTTCACTGGAACTGGAAGCACATTTATTATGACATCATTTAAATGTTTTTGAATTTTGGTGCCTGTTTATTCTTCCTCAGAAACAGCATTTTCTGCACAAACACTGATACTAAACTTACATTTTTGTGAGTTTACAATCAGCATTCTGGATCATCATTAAATGAAAATGAGAAAGGAGGCAACTGTGTTTTGAATCAAATGTGTATCAGAAGCCTGATTTTGGTCCCAAAAAGGGAAGCATATGTTTAAACACAGCCTCGGTCTACAAACTAGGGTGCCCAAGCTATTGAGCTGTTGATGTTCTTGCAGGATCATAGCAGCTATAATTTTATGGGGAAAGTTCTTTTAATTTGCAAATTATTGATCAAAGACATAATACCGAAAATAGTTTTGTACACAAGAGGTAACAAAATCATCACCCCATGGAATTTGTCAGTTTGAGTATGACCTATGCATAATGAAAATTATGAAACTTTTTAATTCTATGCCTGTTTTATTCTATGCCTGTTTTATTTTAGGCCTGATTTGGATGAACTTCTGTTCTATGCATCTAATTTTGCAGTATTTCTTGAATTTTGAATTTTGTGTGGAGTACCATTTTAAACTTTGCAGTAGGTCTATACAATTGGTGGAATGTAACAAATATAATACAAAATTTGCCTCATGATGTTATAAAAATGTGTTGAATATGTTGATGGAAGAATTCCTAATATTGAAGGAAAGTTAATGATATATAATATCTGTTGCTGACTGATATACTTCATCAAGTTTGAGATACAATACTTGTGCCTTGAACCTTGTAACCCTGAATGTTTGCATGACATCTAAGAAAAATAGGAATTGGATATGGGAGGGGAGGAAGGAAAAATATGCCATTACTTAACACATTTTTCGCTGGGGGAAAAGAATCTGGCCTGATTGCAAGCAACAAATTGTTTCTCGTCATATAGGCCTATGGTTTAACATGCATACATGTACATCTTGTACCTGTTTAACATTTTATATATGAATGCAAAAATGCCTTACTCTGTTGCAAACTAACCTTGCCAACTTGTGCTGCTAATAAGTTTTTGTATACCAACAGTATGGAAAAAATACCATCTCCAGACAGCTTTTATGAAATGAATGTTCTACAGTTCCCAGCCATTATATTCCATCCCTGAAAATAGTGTTTTTAGTAATAAGATCGAAGATATATAATGCTTAGGATCACATCTGTAAACCCTAATCGTGAGACCGCATTGGACATTAACTTGACAACATCGAGAGCTGGTGCAAGCCACAATCTCATCACAGCACACACTACAAATCATCCACTTTGGTTCACTTACTTTTGACCTTTGACAGTTCAGAGTAGAAGGCTTATATTCTATTTCTCACCAGCTACATAGTTTTTTGTTTTTTGTTTTTGTTTTTGTTTTTGTTTTTTTTTGGGGGGGTTTAAATTGTTCTTCTGATGAAGTTCTCTACAAACAATTTCCACTTTCTTGTATACATACACTGTATCTGTATAATGTCTGAATCTAGCTTGTTGACATTATCCAGCCACTGAATTTTGATCTGAAGTTCTGGGTTGAAGGTAAACTTTTCATAGAGCCTGTGAATATTCTCAATCACCTTGCTCTAAATACTGCATCAGGCTGATTTGGCTTGTTAAATACAGTCTCAGGCTGATTTGGCTTGTTGCAGAAATCAGGCTTGCTCTAAATACAGTATCAGACTGATTTGGCTTGTTGCAGAAATCAGGTGATGCATGAATTGAACTGGTTTGTTATTTTTATTTCTTTATTTTAAGACCACAGCCTTGTGTTGGGACGTGTGCCAGTCCATCATTTCGGCATTCTGGATTGTGTCTGTTGTGTAAATAGAAAGCTCTCTATTATAGTAACTCCAGCCCCTTGCTACAATCCATCTCCTTTCCCTTCCATAGTGCTGTGACCCCAGTCGCTTCTAACATGTCCCCACTTTCGTGAAAAAACCCCAAACTTATCTCCAGACCACTCACCTCCCAGCCAAGACCCTTCTACTCCAGCTTTACCTGGAAAATACTCTGACCCCCTTCTAACTAACTTTTTCATTTGACATATTGTGAAACCTGTCCCTCACTCTCCTGCTTTACTTTCCCTTCTATTCCAATGTAGCCCCGTCCCAATGCTGCTACAGTGCAGTTACCCCAGTATCCAAAGAGAAACTCTTTTTTATAAGTCCAACCTAACGTGGTATATGGGAGGGGGGGGGGGGGGGGGGGCAAGGTAAAGGGTGTAGGAGATGACCATTCCCCCTGGGTTTTTTTAAGCTTAGTATTCTTATTTTTATGCCTCTGCCACAAAGTGTTGCTGGAGGCAGTATGTTTTAGGTTATATGTTTGTCCATGTACTTGGCATATATAATATTAATAATGATGATAATGATAATAATAATGATAATAATAATAATAGTGATAATAATAATACTGATGATGATGATAATAATAAATATCCTTTTTAAGTGCTTATAAGTAAAAGCTTCTAAGCAATAAGCATCTTGTTTTGGAGAAATATTAGAAAGGAGAAATTAGATCATGAAGTAAATAGTAACATGAAACAAAATAAATATATATTACAGTCATAGTAAATTATAACTCACTGAAGGAACATATCATGTATAGGATACATATGTATTCATGAATGAATGAAGCTGCTTCTACTGTAAAACATGATATATTCCCGGCATGAATTTTTCACGAATTGGAGCCGATGGCTTTTTTTGCGGCATGAAATTTTCGCGAGCTGCCACTGGCATTCAATGCATATAGTGTAGACAAAAACTTTCGCGTGCATTTTAATTTCGCGAATCTTGGTGCTCGCGAAATTCGCGAAATTAAAATGCACGCGAAAATTCCTCGTTTTACAGTATCAATTTATGGGCACACACACTCAAGGTCAAATTCTATAATTATTATCTTAGTATTTCCCCCTATATCTCTGCAATGCCTGAAGGTTTTTTTTTCAATGAAACTTAGTGTAGGCCTATACCTATATTGTCAGGTGAATATTCTCTAGGAAAAGTTTGGGGCCATAAGGTAAAAAATCAAAGGTAAAAAAATTCACTTTTTCCTCCATGTCTTAGAAATGGCTCAAGGTATCTTCACAATCAAAACTCAGTATATATATACATGTATTGCTCAATATTGATCCTCTTTTGAAATTTGGGTAATGAGGTCAAAGGTCAAAGGTCAGGTTAGCATACCAGAATTACATTATTTTAGGCTGAAATGACACCTTTTTCTCTCCATACCCTGGAAAATGCACTTGTGCGTTGCACATACAGTGATTATGTAAGGAAAGTTTTTGTGCCATCACATCAAAGGTCAAGCAAAAAATGCTGAAATTGCAGCTGTTTTTGTTATTTTGGAAGTCCTCTAAGTATTGTCATGAAAATTTGTATGTCATTACCTGATAAATATTATTTGCAAAACATGTGAAATTGATGTCTCACATTGGCAATATGTAGTCCTACTGTAAACCTACCTAATGGAAGAATAATGTGATATGGCAGAGGCATACAAGTCACCATATATTGAGTACATATCTGTTCAAAAGATTGAAAGAAATATATCAAAAATTACCCAAATATTCCATCAAAAGGATGCACTGGGTCATTGAAGCTGAATTAAAAATATTGTGAGAGCTTCCTCATGTCTGAGGAAGACACCCTCTCTCGTTTGGTCCACCTCCATAAACTTAGTACACAGTGAAGATGCACATGTGGTTCAAGAGATGACAAATACCACAATTTAGCTATTCACATTGGTCCTATGTTGCACATATTTCTTACTTGTTGAATTGACAATTTTGCAAATATTCCACCAAAGTGTGCACCAGATTGTTAAATTTCAATCATAAAAATGCACAAGCTCTCTAGTGTGGGAGGGGGACATCCCCTCTTACCCATGTCAGTCCCACCCCATAAATCTAGTACACAGTGGATACACATTCATGGATCTAGAGGTAGCAGATACTAGCATTTAGCCATGCACATAATAGTCACTGAGTGTCATTTTCTTACTCTTTCAATCAAAACATTTGCAAGTATTTCATCAATAACGTGGTGCCAAGGGGTAGAGTCAAATAAGATTATTTGTAGGTGGCTAATATGCTTGTCAAGTCTAGAATGTTGCACTCAACCTGCTTGTGAATACTGAGATCAGATTTTTCAGACGTACAATAATACAAACTGGTGTTTATCACAGTTGGCAGACATGTTGGGTATGGGCGGCACTGAAATAGTTTTGAAAAACTTGGTTGTTTATGCTTTGGGTAAATGATATACAGACAGGCTAACTATTCTATTTTGTATTCTTTGAGATAACAAGAAAGCCCAAGATGTGCAACAAAGCAACTATGTACACCTTTTGTCATCAAATTAGTGAAGCAAATCAGAGGTCATTGACTATTGATGCACTGCAGATATTGTGGATAGTAGCTGACATTGCCTGATTTGACAGGGTGATCAATCATATCTGAATTACATTTTGTCTACAATAGACGCAAAATGAACACTTGGAAATCTTCTTTCTGTGCATGAACATGCAGTATATACTGGTACTTACAGTCTTTCAGAACAAATTTGTATTTAAGACTACATGTTTTTAAACAAAGCTGTATGTTAAAGAGAAAATTACTTCTTGTTATTTAAAAAAAAAATGCAATAATTGATTTTTTATGTCTTTTGCTGTCAGATTTTGTTTTCTTTGAATGCATCCATCCGGAAATCCTGTGGTGTCTTATACATGAATGCAGGCATAGTTACCTTGACTCTTTGACATTGTGCTTGACTAGATATCCACAGACGTGTCTCTTTGTGCATTGTATGGCTAGAATCGATCATATCAATTAAACATCTTCTTCTGAAATGCAATTTGAAAACAAATACTGGAAATTTACATAGATGAACGAAATGAAATTGAAATGGGAAAACAAGAGACCACGGAAGGGTAGCTTTAGGCACCAACCCAAGAAGATCTGATTTGAAACCGAACAGGTTTGTTTGTTTGTTTATTTGTCTGCTTGTGTGCTTGCTTACTTTTTGTTTGGTGACACAAATATAACGTGTGTTATGGGTGGTAGAACAAACAGTATGAGTGGATCATGGATCGAGTCTGTGGTTTTAACCATCAAATTAAATGAAGTGTGCACTCCTTTTGTCGAAGAGATTTCATCGCAATTGAAAACTCAAATAGCATCACTCTTTATCACATTGTCTGCCACTTTTTGATTCAGGGTTGAAAGTGAGTCATTATGAGAGCAACTTTCTTTTTAAAGAGCTTTTAGTTTCATGTTACAAAATGCTGCCCTCTTATGCTTGGATGTTAATATGTGAGTCCCACTTGGGCATGGGGTATTAACACAGTCTACCCTTTCAAATGTCATGGCAGTATTAACATCTACTAGTGGAAATTGCCATTGACAAGTCTGTTTGTTTGTTTGCTTTTTTTGTTTTTTAGTAGTAGTGAAAATAACATACATTTATGATGCGCTGTGTCTATTGCACCCGATACTCTTGGTGTATAATAGCCTACATAAGGCAGAGCATAATAATGCAACCTTTAAAATTCAAAGTTGCATGAAAATTAACTGAAATTACTGCTATGAATGACAAATCAGTGAATGATAATACTGTTTTCTCTTTAAAGATTAATATCAAGCTACACTGTAATAGTTTGATAGTTGTTCTTTCAAGTGCATAGACACTTGTCTGTTTATTGAATTGAATTGAATTGAATTGAATTCATTTCATTTCATTTCCATCAGTAGAATGCTGTTTGAGTCCCCTTGTGGGAAAGAAAGTTTTAAGTGCTACACAGGTGTAATGTGATCTCCTTTCTAATGAAATGGTAAAATATGCAGCAACTGTTTCTAGCAATGTATGCTGAACCAAAGTAACATGGTTTTCTTAATGCAATCCAAGAACTTGGGGATTCAGACTTCCTGCAGAACACATACTTCGTGGTTGCTATTAGCAGTTCATGAATGAACAAATCATGAATGTCAGGAATGGGCATAATTGTTCTTAACTCTATTCAGAATGTTCCCTTTCATAGACTAGTACAAAAGATGGGTTACAAGTAACAAACTACAGTTCATGAAAATTAATGTGTGTTTGGTGTGTCTCCTAAAGAGATGCAGTGTAAATATGTGGTTCAGAAGGACTTCTGGCCATAGTCACTGGCAAGAAAATGAAAAGAAAAATATTCCACAATATTTCCGTGTGTTTCCCTCTGTCATAAAAAATAAAAGAATTCTAACCAATAAGATTGTAGGTCAGTATGTGCATCAATGACTTTTACCTTTTTTTTTCTCCTGTGAATCCTGGTGTAGGGCCAAACCCTTGTGAACTGAATTGCATGCCGAAGGGTGAACACTTTTACTACCGCCATGCCGAGAAGGTGATTGACGGTACACGCTGTGGACCAGACTCACTGGACGTTTGTGTTGATGGTGTTTGCAAGGTATTCTTCACAATTTTCTTTTACATCTAGAGCCTTTCTTGTGTGTAAAATTGTTTTCTCATCAATTTCAAAATGAAAAGGTTTAGATTCAGGTAATGATTATTCTCTTAGTATAGGCCTACCTTTTTGTCATGGTTTACTCTGGGAAAAGTGATATATTCACAGATGGATTAGTCAAAATGAAGATATGGGTATGTTCACCCTTTTGTCCTTTGAAACAAGGAGATTTTAAACCTTGGCAATGGTTGTTACCATGGACATCAAGTACAATTGAGTAGACCCCATTTACAGTGGCCTTGGGCCGGCTGAGGCTGGCCTTTTGGATGGTGTAAATTGGGTCATAAACTCTCATGGGAATGCATGCTAAACAACAATACTTTTTTATTTAAGGAATTGTAAAAAACTTCATATTTTATCTTTTCTTGTCAAACAGTGCTCTGAAAAACACGTGGAAAATCTTTGCATTGTATTTTGATTATATTCACAGGAAATTGATATTTCAGGACCATGTCACACTTTGTAATAGTACACATATATCACACATACCTCTGCATCATAGATGTAATAATACTCTTGTTTGCAGGAGTTATTGAGAATAAAGATTTTAAGAAATGTATTTTGAAACCAAAGCATCAATCAATTGTTGATATCATTTATCATACACTTTCCATGTTCTTGGCAAAGTATTCAGGAGTGTTACACTTTGCTGAAGAGACTGATTGAATGTTCCTAATGCTAAAATGACAAGTTTGAAACACTTCTTGCCTAATTGCATAACACTTCTGTAAGCTTGCTGGTTTACTGGAGGCAAACCAGTGAGACACTATAATTGTGTGTTGTCTGACATCTTTGCCGTGTCATTGATAAACATTGCAACATACACAAATATGTTTTTGTTTTGTTTTGATAGAGCATAGGCTGATTTTTTTTTAAATATTGAAATAAATCCTTGAAAGTTACCTCACATTGATAAAGAAGGGAGTGTCCCTAACAAGTGACTTAAAGTTAGAAAGGGATAGGCTATAAATTTTACCATTTTTTAATCATCGCGCTAATCATAGAAATCTTATATAAAATTTGACATTATAGACCCACACATAATTTCATGTGGTAGTTTATGACTGTTTCTTTATAGACAATACATAAAGTGTGGATATGAAGCTTGGGATAAAATGATGGATTTTGTTACAAAGCAATCTTCAACAACTAATATTGTTATATGTGACTGTATCACAAAACCAACAAAAAGTCGCATGCACTGATTTTATGTGAGGGCTCATGATATGTGAAAAGGATTAACCTAGTCAATCTTTAGTGTTTCATATTTTCTGAAACAGAAATACTTCTGTATCATTGTAAAGTTTGGGATCATAAAATTGACAGGAAATTGTGTTTTTAGCAGTTTTTGTAGAACGCGTTCTGAAGAATAGTGTGATTAGGTGTATCCTATAGATTTTCCTTATCATTTTTTAAAAACCCTTTACACACCCTTCACTTTCAGCTAGTAGCTTTTGAAAAGATAGTGTTACTGCTTTAAAACGTTTATTAGTCATGGATAGAATGTACTAACAGAGCATGATCAGTTTTAGCTTAATCTGATTATCCCTTCATTGTTGTTGCTGTGAAGTTTTACATCCTGTTTTTTGTCCCATTCCTTGCACAGAGTAAGAGTCCTTGCTTGGTAAGATTAAGTGTTTGAATGGACTATATGCTTCAGAACCTCTTTCTCAGCACACCCTTTTCCAGAATGTGTGCTTTCTTAAGTATATTTAGATAGGTTATGAGAGTCCATTTGAATTGAGTTATATATCATCTTCAAGCTTAAAGTCTGTTCTTACAGAATCTGCTCATAAGTAGAAATCCATGTCTGGTGAGTTTTTGTTGGTTTTGAGATACAGGGTCACATATAGAAGATTGATGAAGGCCACCAAGTTGCTTCAGACAAGCTGTAGGATTAGAATGCAGATGATAAAAGATTAATCCATCACCAAATACTTATCAAACAATGATATCTTCTTCCCACTCTCAGACAATAGGATAGTCTGGAAATACAAATGCAGGGAAGCTCAAAAGGAAGAGATCTGAATGGTGCCAGCCTTTGAAACTGAATTGATAGCTTGGAGTATAATAACTATGGAATGTAAATTATGCAAGTTGCAACAAATTGCCAGGCCGAGTATCCATGCATATAATACCATGAAGTGTTGGCTTTAATGCGAGCTACCCTAGAAAAAGCTATGCAAGTTGAACAAGCACACAATAAGCTTTATCTTGTGAATGCCTTTTGAGTTTTAGCTGACACTTACTCAGAGAACATTCAAGCCTTCATCTCAATGATCTAAATTCGTGACTACCGCAAAGGATTTTTACCACTCTGATTGGAGGTATTTTTGTTTGTTCTGCTGTGGATTTGGGACGAGTTCTAACAAATAAGAAGTATGATATCAGTAATATGAGAACTAGTGCTGTATTAATATCACACTCAAGGTCAGGATGGATGTATCATATTGAGGGAAGACACCAGTGGCGCATCCAGTAATTCCGTAAAGGGGAGACGCCTTTGCAAAATTAAAGGGGGGGGGGGGGAGGCACATGCACCTCTCCATTTTTTCGCTTTATTCCTTTTGCTTTAACCAAAAGTAAAGAGGGGGCACATGGATCCGCCACTGGACAGGAAGGAAGGCATGGACCAAAAGAAAGAGTTGTCAATATGGGAGAATCATTGGAAGGAGTTTATCTCTGATATCTTTCAAATTTTTATATAGGGTTATGCTATTTCAGTGGCATTATTTACATAGATTATTACATCTCTTTGACTGTGAAAGAATTTGAAATGATTATGTTCAACATGTTTTCGTTAAAGATACCACTTAAAGATATTTATGGATACCATAAGCATAGGGATAGAGAGGGAGGAGAGAGAAAGAGAGAGAGAGATGCTAATAGGTTGAAGGAAAAAATCAAAATGGATGATGGAACTGATGACAGCAAGGGAACGTTATACATCATGGATATCCTCTCTCTTGTCATGTTTGTAATATGACCTTGAATATGATTCAATGATTGTAGTATCTGGATGGGTGGTATTTCATATGATATACCTCCCATGACTGTAATCAGAATAATATTGGAACTTTATGTCTCTCTCACCCTCTGCACTAGATCTCAGAGAGCTCCTCCTTCCCTCTCCATCTTTTTAATTTATCCATGCTGGTCTTAAAGCAGTTAGGAATTACAAGTCACAGTGTTATGATCATTCTAGAGTTTTCTTGGTGCTGTGATAATGAAGTGGATGCATCATCATAATAAAACTGCATGCTCTATAAGTTTCCGAGGCATTTCAAATGTGACTTGAATTGTCAGCCTGTTATTACTCAATTTCCAACAGTTAAACAGTAGTAGAAGTGTTTCTGACAAAAAAATCCCAAAACAATACATAAAAACATTTGTATGTGTAGGATATGAAATGCATGACTCATAATTTAGACATTTGTTTTTCTTCAAGGAGATAAGGCCAATAAAAAGATATGGAATTTGTTCTGTTGGGAAATGCATTCTTTGCTTGACATAAGAAGAGTTATGACATGGTAGTAGGCTTTGCAAAGTTGAGCATGGGCCATAGACAATGACTAAAATGTAGAGACATGACAAAATTTGTTGATAAGGAGGAACATGTGGCAGAGTACATCAGACTGTGAAGTGGAATTCCATCCATGAGGTCTTACAACAGGTGTAAGGCAATGATCCTATTTTTTTTTTTTTGGGGGGGGGGCAGTCCCATTATGAGGCATTGTTTCTTTATCTAAATATTGGGAAATTGCAAGAAAGAGAACAAAGGTACTGTAGTAATAGTCCCACAAGTAAATGCTTGCTTTTACTGAAATCCATAGATCATAACTATGTAGCAGCCCTATCAAACTCCTTATGATAGGTATTGCAAACCATCTGACATGTCAAGGGATATACAACTCCCCTTCTTCTTTAGTTCTCTCCAGTATTTCTGCTGTAATGCTGTCTCTCCCCACCTCCTTCAATATCCAAGGTTTGTTTGGAACTAATTCAAAGGAAAGAGAATATCTCCCTTTCACAACTTTCTACTCGTCAATCCCCTCTCACCATTCCTCTTTAGAACTCTCTACAATACTCTCTCTCCCCATCCCTGCTCTTTTTGTTCAGCCTAAACTATTTTTTACTTCAGCAAAAGAATACCCCCTTTCCCCAACTTTTAAGTCACCTTTCCTCTGTCATCCTGACTTCTCTTTAAAAGACCCAATACAATGTTATGTTACTGTTAGAATCTTGTACACACACCATGGAATATTTCACAAATCATAAAAATGAACCCTGTTTGACACTTGTCCACCCACACTTTGCTGTGAGATTGACAGCAGTCAGACAAGATACTCCAGAGACTCATCAAATCAGTGGTTTGTATAGAGAGGATATTGTGGAACAGGATATTGTGTGAAGTGACATCATCACTTCTCGGTTAGTTCTGGTTGACTTTGGGCAATGCTCTCAAATTGCAAGTATGTAAGATAAGTCAGTTGAAAAGTACTTCTCTCTCCCATTGTCAAGTGGAACATATGTGATCCTTCCATGTATGCGATTTTTAGTGAGAAGTACTTATTTTTATGCCTCAGCTACATAAGTGACCAGACAGAAGAATTCTCATTTTTACCGTGATCAGCTAACCAAGCTGCATGGAAGCTCAGTTGATATATGGGCCGTGACGTGAGAAAAGGGCCCTTAGCGCTGCTGCGCTCAAACGCCAGAAAACGGCGCGGAAGTTTGACAGAGCAATACGCGCAAAAAAAGATCAACTAGCTAAATGCGCGCACATGCATATAGACGCATCAAAAATTGACAGGATTGGGATTAAACGTGCTGTTTTGAATGTTGTAAAGGGGTCATTTAGGATTGGAATTTCAGAAAAAGGTTTGCATATCTAAATACGTCAGAGTTCCTTCTACGATGTGGAGGTTAAAACTCATTTTCGGTATTCAATGCCCTAAGGGCCCTTTTCTCGCGTCACGGTCCATATATATGTGTGTTTTTTTTTGGAAAATGTATGCAAATAGCTTGAACGCGCATACATCAGTAGGTCCTACTGGTGCTTACTGAGCAGAACTTAAGTGCGCGGGGCATAAGTGCCAAATTGTTATAGAGATATAATCTGTATCAAAATATGTAGGTCCTATACTCTCAGGAGGTATTCTGAGTGAATCATGGCTGGGTGTGTGTGTGTGTGTGTGTGTGTGTGTGTGTGTGTGTTTTGTATTCTACCTGTACACAATTAAAATTTGATCTCCAGGGTATTAGTACACTTTAATCAAACCAGGTATATATATATATATATATATGCATTACTTCACAATGATTCTGTACAGAAAGATATGGGGCATCAGGTCAAAGGTCAAATGAAAATGATATCATGTCACAATTATTTCCAATATTTTGAAAATAACTCATAGTATTATAAGTAAAATTCGATGCAATCAATTAGATATTATTTGAAAGAAAAAAAAACTGCAGACAACAGGGTCAAAGAGCAAGGGCAAAGGTCAAGTAAAAATGCTCAATACTTGCTCTCTGATCCAATTTAGTGATTGAATGTATACACTTAACAGTGTAATCAGACTTGGTATGTATAAGAATTTGTACTTTCATACCACACAGTGATTATGTAGAGAAAGATTTGGGCAATTGGGTCACTTAAAGGTCAAGTGAAAATTTCGGTTTCATCTTAAATTATGCAGTAATTTACCTTTCATTGGGGTGTCATAAGAATCAAATGTCACCAGCAAGTTTTCATATGTACTTTGAAATAAACCTCATGAAAAACAAGGCTGAAGTGATTTAAGAAGATTCTCAAATATTAGATGTATAGAAAAAATGCCAGTGTGATGTACCATATAATTTAAAAGAAAACATTAAGCAATCTACCGATCATTGATATATTCCATCATAGACGTAGCATTCCATCACTTAGAGTTTGGGTCTGAAGTAGTTGAAATAATATTTTTACATTCAGAAATCTGACTTGAAACATGCCTGTCCAATAAGATATGCTCTGTCAGTGTATTAATAAACTATTCTGAGCAGTATAAAGGCCGATCAGAACGTGGACAAAATATTGTGCGGTTCCCTTTGATATCATCCTTCCAAATGTTAACAAGTTACATATTATTTTGATAAAGCTGAGAGCTTAGTTTTTAAAACTATGTAGAAAAGGGAAATTCAGTTTGGCCTACCATACTTATTGTGGGTTTAGCTCTGGATGGTCACATAGTGTGCTGTTATCAATGGTGTAGTGGTAGCTAAATTCATCCTCAGCATTCCTCAAGGAGTTTTCGAAGAACAGGACATGTGATATTTAGGTGCAGCTTTTCATAAAAGGAGAAAAGTGGGCTTATTTATCAGGGGTGCTGTGCAGAAGTATCAGTACACATGTTTTATTTCACAGTGAGTGCCATGCCTGTCCGAAAAAATATCTGGTCCCGAAAAACTGTCAATATACCGGGTGTCCCAAAAAAAGCGGAACGGTGGATTTTCAGTACCTTGCGTTCTAAAAGTGATATATTCTTTGACATCATTAGAAAGAACATCTTCCGCAGGAGACCATGATACCAAAATCATTAAATTTGGTTGAGCACTTTTTATTCTACGCCAATTTCTGTAAATGCAGTCATTTTCAGTTTTTTGCGACTTATGAGATAATAATTTGGGTGCGACTCGCGTTCCATACGGTGAATTGTGTAAGCTCGTTGATCCATGTCAACAAAAGATAACGCTTTCATATTGAGAGAGCGCGCGCGCACACACACACACACACACACACACACACACACTGTTTTTTCCTGGCCCGTGCCCAATGTGAAAGCTGTATCTTGTGTTGACATGGATCACCAAGCTTACACAATATTCACCGTATGGATCGCGTGTCGCACTCAAATTATCATCTCATAAGTCGCAAAAATCCGGCGAAATTTGACAATGACTGCATTTTCAGAAATTGGAGTAGAATAAAAAGTACTGAACCAAATTAAATGATTTTGGTATCATAGTCTTTTGCGGAAAATGCTCTTTCTAATGATGTCAAAAGATATATAACTTTTAGACCGCAAGGTACTGAAAATCCACCGTTCCGCTTTTTTTGGGACACCCGGTATAGGCCTATATCAATTTTGGTTCTGTTTTAAGCAGCCAAATTTTGACTGCAGATAGAGAAAAAGTACTTTCCTAGGTTAGACAAACTTGAGAAGTAAGAGTTGGTCATCCCAATAACATATTTTGATCTATTGTAGAGAATTCTAACTTATTTTGTTGTTTTTGAGCTGGGCAGCCATGTGTACATGAAAAAAAAAAGGGGGGGGGGACCCCAAAACAAACAAAAAGCAAATATAGAATATGAAGACTGGAATTGTTTGGAAAATATTGCTTTTATAAGACATTCTCTGTACAGTGCTTAGTTACTGTTTTGAGTTTCTGAAACTTCTTCTCCCTTGTTACATGCCCTCCGGCCTCCACTTCAAATTCTGTTCAATCCTAGTCAAGGTTGAATGTTGGACACTCTAGCAAAGCCTTCAGAAAACTACTCTTTGGTTACTGTCTGTAAACCAAAGTTTGATCAGAACTTCATCGTCATGGAGACAAGACCTCAAGGGAGTTTTCAAAGGGCTGGCAAAGTTTTCTTCTGTCCAGTGACCTTATAGTAAGGGCAGGTTTCATGTCTGTCTGTTAGAAACAAATAATGAGTGGGTTAACAAAGAATGCTGCTACTAGATATACTTTGTATAATCCTGTAGTTCCTGCACCTGTTTGCACCAGGGAGGTGGGAGAAGGATCTCTCTTCTACCTCCCTGTTTGCACCTTACACACAGAGGATTAGTCTGCATTTTTGCAAGATAAAGACATTCAGTACTCAAGTAGGCTGACATTTAAGTCTTATTCAAATCTGAAATTGTACTTAATATTCTAAGAGTAATAAGTGGCAGAACATCAGTTGTATACATTTAGGCATGGAATATTTGTCGAATATCATTGACCTCCAATGTAGTTTTTTGTACCCTCAAAACATAAAAGGAAGTCCATATACCATTTTGTAAATTGTAAGGGAATATCATTTGTTGCTAGTTATTTTGATATCCACTAAGCTGATAGGATTTTTTTCGTCTGCAAGTCATGTTTATGTATGTGTTTTATGTTACAGATACTTGTATCATATTTTGAATTATATAGCTCTTTTCACATCATATCATCACTGCTTATTCTTGTAAATACAAACTTTGTTTGCAGAGATATAAAAGGAAGAGGATGTTAAGCCATGCAGTGTAGAAGGGATTAAAATGTTGAAATATTTATGTCACAGAAAGTCTAAACTTGCACAGAACACAGAAAGAGAATACATGTACATCTTGCCATTTCCCTTTTTCAATAATTGTCTTTATTCAAGAACTATTACAATGTTAAATGCATATCAACTTGATATGTGCACTTCAGGAACTTCAGCCCAATTTCATTTCTTTGTAACCTTCATTGAAATTGGATACTTTCCTCTCAAATACACTCTTCTGGAAATCAGTGAAGTAATCAGCATAGTCAGCAGATCCGAATCCAATTTAAATAGTAATTTGCAATAGTTTCTGATTTCAAGTAAAGAGACCTGGAATTTTATAACAATATCAAATGACATGATGTCAGAGGATTGTAAAATGCCAAATATTTCTGTTTGCATGTTTTCTCTGAAAGTAAGTAATCTTTGTGAGACTTCATAATGTGAGAAGTATAAAAGAGTAAGATCAGAGTTACTGAAGAATATAAGACATATAAAAGAGATATAGATCTTGAAACAGGCACATGGCCTATATTTTTATATATACCATTTCAGTAAACATCATTGCCTATATACTTTAAAGTACATTATATGATTGATTCAGATAGAGCTTGGATATCTGAAATATATAGGCCTATATATATCTATATATTATGTATCTTTAAAAAATCTGAATAAATGCCAAAATGTTGTGTCACAAAACACTAGAAATCTTTTAGAAAGATAAATGTTTCCAAATATGCCAGATTGTGTATGTGTGTGTGTGTGTTTGTGTGTGTGTGTGTGTGTGTGTGGTGCTGGGCTTCTAAAAGCAATAACTATTTTCTGCACTCCATAAATGTATACATTTTGGCATAGTATGTACATAGATACCCTTCCAGGAAGGGCTAGAAGTAGTCCATAGTAATCTATAGAATGGCCCATAAATACATCTTGTCACATTATGTCAGGATGTTTAAAGTTAAGTCTGTTGCAGGTACAGCTGTACATTTGCGTGGAAGAGTGATCATATAGCGTCCAGTCAAAGTTGATGAATTACTGTCTAGAATGAGTCACTCAGATGGTGTTTTCCCCTCTGCCCAGTTATAAGAAGTTAATCAGTCCTGACTTTTAGAAAACTATTTGCCAGTAGCATTGTGGATGTCAGCATTCTCCTGCGCTTTAACCAGTCGTTGATCCAGATTTAGGGGGAGTGAATGGTAATTGAGGTAATAGATTACACTTTAATGAATGATATAACAGTGCAAAATATGATTGAAATCATTCTAATAGAAAACTGTGTGTTTTTAATGTTTGTAAGAGTTTTGAGATTGCTTCATTATAGGGATTATAAGATCAGTAGGTATCAGATGGCTTTAAAGTCTGGATTTTTACAAGAGATTTGACATTCTTCAATACTCCTGATTATCAGAAATCAGATACTCATTTGTAAGTGTTGATGATAGACATATTTGAGCTCTCTGGTGCTTTTTTTTTTGTGACTAGATACAGGCATTCTTTTGATGGAAAACCACCATTCAAACAAATTTTAATCCTGTATTTTGATTCTTAAAAAAAAAAAATCTTACTATGCAGTTTTATGAGATTTCTGAGCTCCAATTCACACAAATTTCATGCTGTGAATATTTCTTGCTTGACAGCAGTCTTACATCAAAATGAGACAAGGCAACGCCTCTGATCTGAGTTTGTGATTAAAATGTCTTTCTCAGTAAATTAATATAATGACCTTTTAAAGAGTCATAAAGCAACATCGCTACAACAATAACATTATCATGTGGATGTGTGATTTTTATAGTTAAATTTATGTACTGTGCATGCCCAATCAATTTTGGCTTTTTCTGGAAATTAAGGATGGGGTGTATACATAAGGGGGAAGTCCTTCAACTTGCTATGCCAGAGTTTAATGAACATTGTTTTCTCTTGCAGAATGTAGGCTGCGATATGATGCTGGATTCCCATGCAGTAGAAGACAAGTGCCGTGAGTGTGGAGGAAACAACAGCACGTGTCGTCTCTTCCAGGGAAAATTCACTCGCAAGAGGTTACCAGAAGGTAAGTGATTACTTAACTAGAATACCTACACATTTTGTAACTAGATGCTACCTGTTATCAGATGAGCAAAATCAACCATGAATAATGATGAACTATATGTATATTTCAGAAAGGGATCATACTTGATTACTTGTACCATGCAGAAACAATAAAATGAAATGAAATGAAATGAAATGAAATTTAAGTTAACTCAATTGCTTGCAACAACATAAAAAAACGAGACATGAAAACTCGTCACATTGAGGACGAGTTAGGTGATACGCTTGTGGTCATCAGATGACAGTCATCTGTGATCGACAAAGAAAAGAATGTGATATAGGCACCTTGAAGTTATATTGAGCGTGCATGTGAAACCGTTTCTGTAACCACTCGGCCACGGGTCATCCACGGAAATGGTAAGACAAAAAAAACAACAACAATGTATAGATATAACAGGGGGAAAGTGAATGCCCACTCAACCAACGTGGCCGTGTGAACATCTATTGCATTGCTAGACGGAAAAGCGGCCTTGTAACGACTGAGGTCGCTATGCCATTTCTGGCAACTTGGGAAAAATACGTCCCACAGACATAAAACCTATAATCGGCTGGTTTTCATACCTTGCCTTTAATCACAATTTTCAGTGTAATGACGTCATCAAATTACAAAACAATGACATCGTCTTGAAAGACAATTGTTCAAAGTACAACACCTCAGTCGTCATCATTACATACTATGATCGGTTTGACAAAGTCAACCTGCAAAATTTTGCTGCAGTCGAAGCAATGTGGTCTCCAACAAACAAAAAAGATGGATATGGCGTGTGTGTGTGTCTGTGTGTGTGTATAGGTGCATTTATATACGAACGTGATTTCTACATGGACGAATATGTAATACAAAATTGAAGAAAAAAAAGTAAAATAGCTAAGTATTTTGTTTCGTGATCTTGTGGGGTTCGAACCCGCAACCTTACGTCTCTGAGACGTCGCCTTTAGCCACTCGGCCATACGTCTCGACGAGAAAATATGGGGAACGTAAACTTATGTATGTGAAAGATACATGAGGAATCGTTTTGTCCACATTCCATTTTCATTTTCAGTTTTAAACTGCAAAATTGTCAATCTGATGAGGAGATTTCAAAGGATAAAATGCATGATTACTGCAGCTTATTGTCTCAGCTACAACATACTAAAGTTTCAGAGGAAATGAAGCAAAATCAGCTGAGATAAAGGTGCTTAAACGTTGTTAAGTCAATGCATGGTTTAAAAAAAAATCACCTCCCGTAGACATAACACGTAAACTTGTCCGATTTTGTGTCTTTACTTTTAATCACAATTTAAAGTATGATGACGTCATCAAATTTCAAAACCATGACATGGACTTGAAAGGCAAATGTTCAAAGCAAAACATATCTCAATTTGGGGTAATATTAAGCTTAAACAATAGAGATACGAGCAAATGAATGTCAGAAACAGTACCTCAAAAAAATTAATTCCACTTTTTTGATTTCAGATGATGATATGATGACGTCATGAGTTTTCCTGGCAAAATCGGTACTTGAAACGTTATTTCCAATTCATATGCTTTTGTAATATGCAATAGAAATATAGGGTCAAAGGACGATTTAAAGAGCTATGGCGAAATAAACAAAGACATGTTTTTTCACTATATTTGCAGAAAGACGCGCGCGCGGAATTTCAACTTTGACGGCAGTGCATTCCTTTGTTATAGGTCAAAATCGATCGGAAATCAATGATTATTGTTACTCAAAGTATCAGAAATCCAAATCAGTCAAAAAAATTGCATTTTCATGTTAGTTACGCCCTCTGCGCGGACGGACGCGCACGCGAGAAAATGTTTGAAATGCTTAAAATTGTCTGAAACTTCGAGATTTCCCATTGGGAAGTCGTTTTGAGCCTTTTAAAATTTTGACGCGCGCAAACGCGCGCGTAATGATGACCTGGGTAACTAGCGTTAAAATGTAAGATAGAGCGTGACCTGAACTTTATGTCCAACGAAAATGATACAGAAATGATATCTAGTTATGAAGTTATGATCGATCATGTGACAAGGTCCGAAAATCACAAAATGGCGCCTAGATGACGTCATAGATATGTTACTGTCATGAAAACCTTATTGTGGCTAGATATTGTTATGAGACATGTTGACTGAAAATGTCATGTTATTCCGTAATGTCATTGTTGAGATATTGACGACACAAAATGTGGCAGAAAGAAAGAAGAATAAAAAAAAGAGAAATTTTGACAATCACAATAGGTGATACGCTGATAGCGTATCACCTAATGAGATGGATTGATTTAAAGAATTGATGTGCATATATAAGTCTTAGACATCTTAGCAATATTTTTGTTTTCTTTTCGTATGGGATTTATACACCACATGATTGCACTAACATTTGTGTCATGACTTAACTGTACTTAGTGTGTGTGTGTGTGTGTGTGTGTGTGTGTTGTTAAACTGTCTAACAAGCACAATAGATTATCAGTGGATCAGTCACACTCCCCCTGCACTAGCTTGCCCACTGTTGTTGATCAGTAGACCCATTAAAGCTTCAATGCCTACCATTCGTCCCTTCACCTGCCATCCAGAACTAAGCTTAAATCTCAGGATTTGAAGTGGATCAAGGCATTTGGCAAGCCATGCACCATGTTTCATAAATTGGGCACACTATACATATTAGATTATGGGTTAATGACTGTAAATGACACAAAAATAACCCAGTATATCCATCAATCTTTCACCTGTCCAATGATAAGCCTTTTTCAGTGGATACATTGAAGTTACATTTTATTTTAGTAAGTGAATACAGTTCCCTGGACATGTTCAACGGTGGACAGCATGGACAACAATGAATGCATGTGGCCTTTTATTAGATGCAATATTTAATCGGCTTGCAAATTAGCTTCCATGGCATGACACCCTAGAAAGAAAGTGCCAGGTAGTGACATGCTGTAAATGTTTGTCATCTGACATCAGTGTAAAGACATGTGAAGGACATTGTCAATAATCTTGTCACTCAATGTTCTTTCTCTTTACATGTATGTTGTGTTTATATTTCATTCATCAAGATTGCAATTGTAATTGTAAGAAATTAATTGATCTTTATATAGACACTTAAATGACTTGTATTCTGTAGGCCCATGTCAGGTTTCCACCCATGTATAAAATCATAAAGAGATTCATATAGGTCCTAACTCCTATGTGTAAGATCATGTTTTTGTGTGTGTATGATTATGTTTATGTTTCAATGGGACAATTTACATGTGTATCATTACAGCGTGACAATAATCTTTCTCCATTTTCAATAATGTGATTCTCTAAATGTCTTTGAAAAGTAAAAGTACAAGATATTCTATCTTATAAGCTACCATGCACTTGCATTTCCAATGATAAACATACATAAACATGCTGCTGATATTCATAGCACAGGATTTTTTTTTTCGTGATTGTTACATGATTGCTAAAGAAAATAATACCCAGGCAATATGATGATTAAGTTGAGATAATTTGTTTAATCTATTTCATTGGACTTTCATGGAAACCATGAATGAAATTATTAAATGACAGATCTAAGCTGCTTCTTCAGTTCTGAGTGAAAAGGGGGGGGGGGGGGGGGGTAATTAATGGAGTTTGGTGAAGGGATGATATGCCTCCTGTCAAAATCTCAAATGTTCAAAATGTCTAAATTTGTATGAAAATTACTCATTTACTTCCACACTATGCAAGTTGATGATACATCACAATTTTCAACAGCACAGAATGAGTCAAAGTCTGAGCTGGTTTTAATGGCTCTCTTAGAGAAACATTGTGTATGGTTTCATCTTTTATACCTGCATATGACAGAGTAGTAAACTGCATTGATGAATATCAAGTCTAATTCTTTTTGTTTTGTTTGTGAATTGATCATGTTGCCAGGTTACAATGACATCCATATCATTCCTGCTGGTGCTACCAACATCCGCATTGCTGAACTCAGAGGATCACACAATTACCTAGGTAAGATCTCTTTCTACTATACTTGCTTCTTATTCTGTGTGATTTCTGCCAACTCTAGCTAAACTGTATGCAAATTGTGGTTTGACTTTCAAATGTAGGAGAGAATTCAGACAAGTTTGGATAATACTAAGTCTGAAAAAGGAATAGAAAAAAGGAGCAACATATCAAATGATGTGAATGAATGGCAGCATGTTAACTTGTGTTGAGAGTACCAGCTTAGGGAGAAAGTGACCCCGAGTGGATGGCACATCAAACTAAAGGAGATAACTGTTTGTGAGTAGTACACATTTCAGTTAATGAGAGAAGGCAAGCTAGAGTCCAAAGCCATGACAGCCATGTCAGTGTTAAGAAGAGGGATTGACAGTGAGTGAAGTCACACATGCCATGGTACGGCCATTCCAGATCTAAATGTGGAACATCGCTTATACCTCTCAAGTGTGATAACCTTCAGAGGAAGATACCAGCAGAGCTAAAAGCACAAAGAAAAAGTTTGCATACAAGTACAAAAATAACTGGTCGGTCTGTGCGTGAAAGGACAATATGGAACTATTCATTATATGGGATCTCATGTCTTTTTTTTTCTTGGTTGATTTGAAATCAATACCATGAAGTATATTGATATTCTAGATACCTATAGTGTTCTAGTACTGCTTTGGTTGCTGATTAGTAGATTTATTGTGTCATGGATGTGCATCTTGCTAGCTTTAGTTCGAAAATTGCAAGTATGTAATCATAAAATAAAATACAAATTAGGGGTATAGGCCAGGTAGTAGATAGAAAAATGAATTTGCTTCAAATTTCAACAGTACACTATTTACACCCCTACTTTCTTGATCTAGAATATTTGTTACTTCAAGTAGCTATTGGTGTGAAAACCCCTCCCTGAGCATAAAGAGGGTAAGATTTCTTTACTTTTTTTTGGGGGGGGGGGGGTGGGTCTAGAAAAATGGATAAAGAGGGGAATGGATGTACTTAGATGGAATGAAAATTTCCTAAACTTTGTAAAGTGGCATAAAAGTAAGCTGTCTGATCCAGGATATAACCTGTTTAAAAGGATCCCTCCAGCATTGAGACATAAATGTGAATTTATGGGGATTAATGTGATTAAGTTATTAACAGATTATCATTCACAAAGCTGATTAAGCAGTTCTTCCACTGAGGCGCAGATACTATTATACAATATATTTGCACACTTCTTTTTTTGGTGGTTGACCACTTCCAGCACTAATACTTCTTTACTGGTTTTGTAGTGGGTGCACAAGAATAAGATTATGAAGTTCTATTCTTGTAGGTTGATATAAAGAACGAGGCTTTTATCAGGGATATAGAAACTGATAGAAATAGAAGCTGATACATTAGATGCTACAATGTGATGCATCTTCCTCTTTCAGAATCTTCACAAGTCTTTCATATAGACTTGTTCCACTTAGAAGCACTGGCTCTTACATCTGGTGAAGCACATTAAATCTGTGTTGTTGTTGTTTTTTAAACTAAAAAAAAACAAGGCAAGCTGATTTTAGTTGTTAGTTTCACAATGTATAGGTGTGGGAAGCTCACAGATATAACTTCTCACAGTAGAATGAGATGGGGAGAGTGCTAGACACCTGGCGTCACTGAGCTAATCTCTCACTCGGTCAGCTGGAAGGCTAAAAGGGTCACCTGCATAACTGGCCAGTCCACTTTCTCTGACCTTTCACTCATCTCTTTGGTACATGTTGCCATCCAGGCCTCAGCTAAGGA
This sequence comes from Diadema antillarum, assembly GCF_040938485.1. Taxonomy (NCBI): domain Eukaryota; kingdom Metazoa; phylum Echinodermata; class Echinoidea; order Diadematoida; family Diadematidae; genus Diadema; species Diadema antillarum. Next base: position 307,841 of record NW_027270976.1, on the reverse strand, counting down.
ATTAATTCACCTGCTATCTGTTTAACCCATTGAGGGCAGGCTGATTTTGCTATAACACTCATTTCCCATAGACACCTGCCTGAGTACACTTGGGATTAGTCTTCAACGGGTTAATCTTGGGATGACAATGAGCATTCTGATGATGATATCGTTTTCAATCACTCACTTATGCCGTGTGATTTTGCTCTGGATTCTGTGATATCATTTAACACTTCTAGAAAGTAATGAATTGCTATTTGAAGCAAATCCACCCTCAAAATATATACAGTGCACCCCCATCGTAACGAAAACGGTTATAACGAAATTCCAGTTACAATGAAATAAAAATCCAGGAGGCAAAATTATGGGCTCTGTGTTTTTTGTTGTTTATTTTTTTCTGTTATAACGACATTTTGATATAACGAAAGAAAATGTAAGTACACACACAAATGTTGAGCCTTTATTGAAGTTTGTAGATCTGTGTGCTCTTTCTTTACTTTATTCGTGATTGCTGTCATCAAACTCCCTCTTGTAATAGACAGACATCAGCGTAGCAATGTCAAAAAAAAGAATAAAAGCTGTCATTTATTGTATGGATGACAGAGTACAGTCATGTTTGAATGCCTAAAGATGCTTGTATCCATTGACTTACTTTTGTATTTGGAGCAAATTGCTTGTTCAAAGATATGGATTGCATTCATAAACATGATATGAACTCATTCCCATGCAAGGGTTCACATAATCTTTCTTTGTCGTTGACCTGGCCTGACAATCCATAGGTCTTATCCAGATTTCAGTCTATTGTGCCTATAAATACGATGTCTTTATCTGATAACTGTGTCTCAGGTTACAAATGTTTGAAGGACATGATGACCAGCCATAAAACAAAGCTCCTCAGATATTCTTTTTGACCATGAACCTGTTGAAGATGAGTTCCGAGTATACTCAGACAAATGTCTCTGAGAAACACACGTTGCAGCAAAATCAGCCTGTCCTCAAAGGGGTAAGGAAACCAAATAGAAAGTCAAGATGTGGACAAAATGATTATTAGAGCTAATTCAAAGAATTTTATTTAAGTCGACTCATGCAATAACATATTTTTTTTCTTTCCATGAGAGAGGCATTAGCTCTTGTTTTTTAAAGTGAGCTTCTTGATGCATTTCTGAAGGATTCAAGCCTGACTGGAAAATTTTGGTAATGTTTTAAAAGTACTATCATCAGAGTTGGTATTTTGTGGGGATCAGCCTTTGTTTGTAGAGTATTGTTAGATATCCAAGTTATCAAACTTAATGTAGCTTGTCTCATGTTGTTATAGAAATCCCTTTATTGGTCATAATGATGTATACCTCTAAGGAGTCTGACACTTAAATCTTAATATTTAAACCAGAAGCTTTACCAGGGCACTGATAGGAAAGAAAATGACACTGAAGGCATGTTTTCACACAGGAAAAACAAAGTTGTAGACAAGATGAGTTAAAGTTTGGCACATGTTTTTCTGATTTCACTCTCCACTTTCAAATGAAATTGTTTGCAAATGGGTGGGCCTGCAGGGAAGGCTCTACCTTTCTAATTCTCCTGTGTCAACAGCTCAACAGGTCGACAGAAAGGTGAAGTAGCAATGTTTAGTCCTGTGTGTAAACAGGAATAAAAGTGTGTCTGTCTCTAGGTAAAGTGCATGTTACCAGAATTTGGCTGAAGAATGACAGCTCAGTGGGCCTTAATGATGATATCCTTGAAATGTATTGGTGAGGAGTTAGTGCTTTGTCCTTTCTGTAGAATATAGGAAAGCATATGTTTCCTTCTGGGGTAAACATCCCTTTTTGCTAGTGGAAAACATTCATTGACAATGAATAACAGTCTGACAGTCAGTGAAATGATGATATTTGGAAGGGTATAACCCTGATACTATTTTCAAGACATCAGCATTATGCAAAGATGTTAATTTGATCGAAAAAGAGCGTGGGACAAGAAAACACATTTGTACAGATAGTGTTGTAGCATAGGGGATATTAATAGATGCTTCCCTGGAAGAGACCACAAGTTTGCTTCCTACTCTCTTTATACATCCTTTGAAAAGATATTTTGATATATGATAGCCCCCTTTGTCTCTATTTTACACATCAGTTTAGACCTGAAAATCATATCAATATATGTCTTTTAGAGAAGTAGTGCTATAAGTGGAGAGGCTACCCTTATTCACAGTAACACTATAGTGTTGTCTTTATTACATTTTTTCTAAACAAAATTGAAATTTGCATAGTGTGCTAGTATACTCTAAGGAGGGTCTGCACAGTAAAGAGAGAAGAAGAATATCTTTATTTTTTTCTTTTTATGTTCTTCATGTATTTCTTTATAATTTTCTATTTGTAAAAAAAGGGAAAAATGAAAATAAATTTGAAGTTGATAATGTCCTTTGAAAATATGAGTGTGAAGCTCTTTATGAGTAGAAATAATGAAAGTAAAATACTAACAGTTGCACTAAAAAGTATATGCATCTTGAATTTAGACAAGTGAGCAGGCACTATGGAAAGGCAACAAGCATGCAGGTTGGATTTTGTCATGTGAAACTTTGTGTGTATCATACATTAACGGCTTCAGCTGTAGCTACGTATCATACATTCGCCTGTTTTGCCAAGGGGGACTTGATTTCTGGCCATATACTGGAAGCTGGAAGAAAATCATATTTCATCTCTATTTTATTCTATTTTAATTGATTTTTCCCACAAATTACATTTGTGATGCATATCTACAGATCAAATAACAGGAAGAGCAGTAATGTAAACGAAGAAATTATAGAATGAACCTTACATGATATTAAAGAAGAATTACAGAATACATTTAATCAATTTGATATCACCCTGGAAAATCAAGTTATTTTGCTGAATTCATTATGAGTGACATAATTCTTTATGTGTGACATAAATTCATCATGTGTGAATGAAAAGTTTACAAACTTTTTGAACATCTATGGTATGAAATACTTTATGAGACCATTGCCCCATGTGAAACTCTAAGAGAGACAAATAGTCCAGTACTATGGACTGAAGTACACAAGATTGTAAAAACACACAAAAGCAAAAACTTTTGGGTTGTTGATGGCTCCCCACAGATGTATTGAAGTCGTGAGTGATTGAACAAAAGTGGTGTTTCAGACTGTAGACGACATGTCACCAGCCAAAGAAAAGACTGATAAATCTAGCCACACTGTCTTCCGGTACTTGGCAGTATTCTTGAGTATGCTTCATCCTGTTTGAAAATTCAATTCAAATTGGAGTGCTGCTTAGGGAAAGAATTGTATGAGTTTTAGTGGTTTACGGGAGCAAAAAAAATATTTGTGAATGGTTCATTCCTGTTATAATGGCATTTCCTGTCCACTGTTGTTTGAGGCAGGCATTTGTTCTTTTGGTGCCTTCAGTTTTTTGATGGATTGTTTTGGTAAGCTATCCACCTTTCCTCAGGCCTTTGATAAGAGAAAGGTATAGATATCTACCTACCTCTGATTCATACTTCATTTCATTCCACTCTGAAACTTTTTTTTTCTTATGTGAAATTTGATTAAGAAATTCAGGACAGTTGAAAACAAGAAGTCAAGGTATGTTATATGACAAACAAAACTTGAATCAGACTTCATTTTCAGTTATCACAAAATTTCTCATTGAGTGAATTGTACGATTATACTAATGCAATGTGACTTGCCATCGAAATTGCAGTGGCTGACACACAGGCAAAGTTTGAAGAAGTGAGTATGCTGCTGCAGATATCCTTCCAAAGAACTCTTGATGTTATTCTCAAACTGTAGAGGTAATGTGGAGGTGCACATGGGAACAATATCAATGAAAATCTTTTGATCTGTAATGCTAACATAAGTGCAGATTATAATAACAACCAGCAACCAAATTTGATTTAGATATAAATGCTTAAGTACTGTGTGAACAAACTAGATATTTATTTGTAACATTTTGAATTGATAAGAGCAAGAATATATCTAACTGGACATATTGTGCAAGGGTATATTCTTTATTTCTCTCTCTCTCTCTGTTTCTATTTTTTTTTTCAGGAGAGATATCTTTATCTGTTTATTGACATCTAGTATAGTGTTCAGCTTGTCAGGTCTGCAATATAGGTATTGATCCCACTAATGTTGTTCTGTGGTCTTTTGAAGTGGTGACACATCAGCTATAGTATGAGTTCAAAAGATAATTAAAGTTGGCTGCTTTCATCTGGACAGAATGTCTATTTTGCACTGTTTATGTCTTGTAGGTTTAAAACTCTTCTCATTGCAGCTCAGCCATTTCAGGTATTTCTTCTGGGAAAGACTTGAGGGGAATAGTAACCAGACAGGTCTAATTGCCCTGGTAGTTCTGAATTATTCTCCATTACTGTCTACTGAACTGTATTTTTAGTGGGTAGGACTACTGAATTATACCAAATGTCTTTCCAACTACAAAAAGATGTCTCAGTTTCTTTATTTTGTTTCTTTTTTGGTTTTATATTCTTTAAGTTCTTTCATGCAGTTACTATTGGATTTATGTATGAAAGTTGCAGATGAAACCATGCTGTTGTCTCAAATTTGGTAATATATCCATGAGTGTGTTACTTTCTTTTATATTCAGCTGATGATGCTGACAGTGGATTAGGTTTGGCTTTTTGTCTGCTAGATGGGTAGAATGTAAACTAGTTCATTGCCATAATATTCAACTAGTAACTTGAAACAGCCAATTTTGATTGAACAGCTTGTGCCACATTTAAGCATTGTATTTGTGATAGTGCTCAATTGATAAAATCAGACATGAGATATATAAAGTATGAATTATGATCGGGTCTTTGAGCAAGCTAGATCTGTTTGTTTCTAATGCCCTGAACAATATATTTTGATATGAATGATAGCAGTATTATCAGTAGGCATACCAAAAATGGATTATTGTGATAAGTTTTCATGATAGTTCACTAATAATAATGAAAATAACAATAACAATTATAGGAATATTAGAAATGTTTGCAAAGATTGATGTGATCTTATTCATGAATGTATCATCTCAAATCCTGTTGAAGTTTGTGTCATTGCTTTGTAGGCTGGGAGCACAGTGATTGCTTCCTCTTGTATTAAGTAGAGGTATATCTATCTGGAATGCATAGCAATAGACAACGGATATGCTGTGTAAACTCTACATCTGATTTTGCAAGTCAGTTAATATGCTGTAAGATTAAACCTTCAATTAGTGGGGCAGTGGTAAATTTTTGTGTTACTCAGACCGAAGATACACAGATTGACAGACTGCCTGCTGTCTCCCATTTTTTGTGTTTGTCTTTATTCGTTTGTGTGTGCGTGTGTGTGTATGTGTGTGTGTCGATGTGTATTTTGTCACGTTACACAGGAGTAGTATATGAGATTTGTTTGGAATTCTATTTTCTTAGTTCAAAAAAGTGAATTAAATTTTTCTGTCTATCAATGGAAATTTTCCAAATTAGATCAACTTGACATTGTGTTTGAGGAATCATGTAGTACTTAACCCATTGAGGATGAGTCCTGATTATACTAAGGCAGGGTGCTATGGGAAATGTGTGTTGTAGCAAAATCAGTTCGTCCTCAATGGGAGAGACAGAGTGTACTTCAGGCAGTCTGTTTTGCTTTTGTCACAGAGTGAAAGATATGGATTTTTAAGAAAGGATAAGCCTTTCAGAAAAAAAAGGCTTAGACTAACTTTTTATTTTAATAGAGCAGAAAAAGGCTTGTCATTGTCAGAAAAGAGCTTTTAGTATAGCTATTATGTTGCTCCAATATTAACTAAAGACAAGTTAGAATGTTATTTACACAGTTGAGATACAAGTATTGACAGAATGTCTCTAAAGACAAGGCAGCTAGAGAGGTAAGAGTTATGTGATTTTTTTTTCTAGTTTTAGAGAGGAAAAAAAGATGAAAAAGAAAGAGGAAAGAGAGATGGTGAACAACATGAATGTAGAAAGTGGATAGCTCAAGCATATTGATAGTAGACTGTGTGAATTTAGGAAATACAATGTGCATATGACAAGAATTCTTGTCTTTCTTTTGATTTGAAAATTAAAAACTTATCCTATAGATGAGACCTTACCAAATGAATAATAATAATGATAATAAAAGAATAATGATGTTTTGTGTGAATGTTTCCTCTTTTACCACATACAAATACAGCACTGAGGAATGTCCTTGGAGAATATTACTTGAATGGAAATTTCGCCATCGACCTTCCTCATTCTTTCCAAGCTGCTGGCACTTCCATCAACTATGTCCGCAAAGTTGGTACCCCTCAGTCCAAACCAGAGGTCGTTAGTGCCCTTGGTCCCACTGATGAACCCTTATTTGTTGTGGTAAGTTCAGCAATTTGGTCATATAAAGTTGAATTGATGTGACAACAGTATATCTAAATACCTGATAACTACCTATTCCACCCATTGGAGAAGACATGCAATCTAAATGAACCAATTGATGAAAGGAAATGTATGTTATGTGTTTGCTTGTTTGTTTGCTCGCTTGCTTGCAAATGTGAGTACTAGTTTCTTTTAATTTCAGCTTATGGTTGTAGAAGGTTTAATGGATCATTATAATCAGAGTAGTATATTTCAGCACACATTCTGAGTTTTGCATATCTGCAAATGCTGGTTGCATCAACACCTGGAGTGTAAGGCTGATTGTGAAAAATGTGTCATGAAACTTGTCCTTGTGATTCTTATGATTAGTGATTGAGAATGTGATCATCAATGATTACAATAATATCTTTATTCGAGAAGTATGAAAGTAAAATCAAAATGTGAAAAAGTTTTTATATATATGACTTTAGGTAAAGAAATGTAAACACAAATATGTCATGGTTATTCTATGTAGTTGTATGACAAGTTATTTTCTGTGATATGTGCCAGATCTACAATTGACTATTAACCTATTAAAAACTTGTCCCAAGTATACTTGGGCAGGTGTCTATGGGAAATGCGTGTTACAGCAAAGTCAGCCTGTTCTCAACAGTTAAGAAGAGAAGTGGAGACTACTTTTGTAAATGCATACCTGGTAGATTTCTAATACTGTGATTACAAAACACATTTCGTTGGTGCATGATAAAAACTTACAAAGAATATAAACACACACACACACACACACACACACACGCACACACACACACACACACACACACACACACACAAATCATACAATGAGATTTATATTGTCATAATTGTTAAGAAACCTTGAAGTTTTACTGCACAGCATACCCCCTCTCCCCTTCCCAATTCATAACAAGGATTATTTTATCATCAAAGAAGAAATTCAGAAAGTGTTGGCCTACAGATTAACTAAAACCTTACATATGAAGTAGCTTCTTGTATGGGGGTAAAAAGTCTTAAATCATTATATTATCAGTGTGAATTGTTACTAGATAAAAAAAAATCAACCTTCTTTTGAAGGTCTTGACTCAAATCTTGCATTCGCATCAATTCATGAATAGTGTGAAAATACGCTTTTACCATTGTAGATTCCATAATCTACTTTAATCTGCAAGGTGATAAACAATTTGTTTTGGTGAGGAGGACATCAGTTGAACACATGCGTGTTTGCTCAATGTCGATCTTTATCCTTCAAGCTCTGTTTTAACACAGCCTTTCAAACCAGAGTTACCGCAACAACGTCTGGGCAATCTTTTCTTTTTTACCCTTCCTGTTAAAATGGTCCCTGCAAAATGTTACTCAGACGTTGTCGTAACTTTTGATAACTCCTACCCTAACCAGCTAGGGTAATCACCCGAACATTACCCAGACATTACCACAACATTATCCCAACAACCCTTCTGCTAAAATGCTCTCAAGGTAGCATCCTTGATACACTCAACTTATATGCACAAAAGTCCAAATGAAAGAAAGCATGAATTTGGTGAAAGCAGGCTAAAATGAGACAAACTTCGAAACTTTGTTGATACATAAGCCTAGATGCAATTTTACATGTCCTTCCACATCATCCGGACAGACAGTCATTACATAAAATGCAAAAATAATTGTGCATGACTAATGCTTGATTTATGGATGCCGAGTGTCAGTGCTGTAAGTATAAGGTCTTAATGCTTCACGTGTATCTGACTTACACCTGTAACATCACTTTACCAGCCTATGTGACTGTTGGTTGTTGTTATCAGGTGTTTTTTGTATACACTGAGGATCTACAATATACCAATCAGCAAAGACTCTTGCTAGCACTGGTTGATTTTTCATGAAGGTGTTTGTCAGTCCTGGTCTCCTGAATCCTCTCTCATGGATGAGGTGAAATGCAGACAAATATACTTTTGTATTCTGGGAAATGGATCTGGAGCTGTAATTTCTGAGATGATTGGTCAGATTATCAGTTCTCTTCCATACCAGGTGGTTTAAGTGAGTTACATTTACTTCTCATGACAAATGTTTGTTGGAACAGACATTGAAGGTGATAGTGTAGGCTAGGGGCAGGAGGCTCCACAAAATGTTTGAGGGAGGTGAGGACAGGCATTCTTGTATCCCTGTAAATCATCTCTATAAAGGATTGTAAGGACATCTTTTGGCTGTTTTTATCAGTGCTGCTGTCTTATCTATTCTATCTATTATCTTTGACCATGACGTGTCCATTATATAAATATATATCAGAACCAGCTTCTTTCTTGTCAGGTAGCGGTGTAGTAGGCAGGTATGTTCTAGATTCAGGAGAGTGAGAGCATTTCTGACCTGATTAAGCAGTACCCAATTAAGCGGAGGGTACTGTACTAGTTCTTCATAAAGTTCTTCTCTTGTATGTCTGTCTTTGATCTTTTACTTTTGAATTAGACAGAGAGCACTGAGGAAATGTATGAGTATGTTAATCAATCATACATGAGGGCTTACATGATATTCAACCTATCCTAAATCCCTTCGCTTAAGCAAAGGGAGAAGTTTAGTAAGAAAAGAGATTTGTTAGTATCTGTATATTTTGCACAACTATTTTCTTGTTTTTTTTTTAATGTTAAATGCATATGAATCAAAATTTACTATAAATGCTCAGTATCAAAATTGACAAGTTATCCAGTCAGGTCTCAGACACTGCTTGCATTGATTTACTAGTAGAGATTCCTGTAAGGTACATGTAGGTCAGTAGGAGCAAAAAATCCTTGAGCTGATTGAAGTGTTATCATTATCATCATCTAAACATAGCAGATACCAGAAGTGCTGTTATTTTATCTCCAGGTAGGCTGCTTACTTCACTCACCTGTTAGATTGTCAACAGTGAAAGTAGTGATTTCCTGCTACCTGTTAAAACACTCATTCCTCTATCACATCATCACATAGACTGCATTACCTAGGATAGTTTGACCTACTCTGGTAAAGATACAAGGGCCTGATAGCATGGATGTATATAACCTGAAAAACATCACAGTTACCTTTCTATACCATTAATCGTAATCATAAAATTAATCTAAAATAATCTTAAGTTCCAAATCCATGACATGTTGAGGGTGACATTACTAGAATAATTGAAATCAAATAAACAAAATATATCTTTCTGAAGTTGTATGAGTATGAAGTCATATATTTTGTGATTCATTGTACCAATTTTCATCAATAATGGTTCACCAAAACTTATCGTTTCTAAGGAGTTTATATACGCAATATTTTCTGTCCTGTATGGCTGACAATCTCTGAACAAAACAAAAACCAAGAGCGAAGTTTAATAGCAATTTTCTCCGTATTTTGTTGTTACAAAATTCCCATGTTTGGCACATTCGATTTTAAATATCTCAGGATGTAGAGCGCGTCTTTTAATGGATTATGCATCAAATTAAAGCTTAGAGAATGGACTAACTTGATATAATGTTAATAGAAAATTAAAAAAATCCCACTTGTGGCTGCTTTTGATGTAACGGGTCATGTTTGTAGTCTTCGAGTAAAATAAGGGCAAACATCCAAAATAAGTGAGAGGTACGATTGACCTGAAGATCTGATACAATTCAGTGGCATATCCAGGGAGGACCTCTCCGGGTGCATGCCCCCGTTATTTTTTGTTGAAACAAAAAAAAGAAAAGAAAAAATGGGAGGTGTGCATGCGCCCCCTTTAATTTCGTAAACGTGCCCCCTCTTTACGGAATTCCTGGATACGCCCCTGCAATTTGAAAAGATCACTACCATTGCTCCACAACTGAGACCACGATTTCAATTGTGGTGCCAATCATGACAGTGGGAAAGCAGCATAGAAGTTACGGGACAAAAGCAGTCAATATTGTTCCAGTTTAACCTACACATGAGAGTGTTGACTTGATTTGCAGTTTTGATATGATGTGAACACCTAGAATGAATTCAGTGTTATCCTAAATTCCACAGTAAAGAGAGAGAGTGACAGAATTTAAGGTGAGCTAAAGATGGAAAGAGCTAGTAGTCAGAGACTGCGACATGAGCCATCAATGTCTATCTCAGTAGAGATAAATCCTTAGACAAGTCAGTCTCCATACAGTCTGAGATGACTGTAATCTAGGGTGAAAGGTGTCTTCTGTATTCTCTAAGATCTCATTTACTGTATACATCATATATTTAGCGAGTCTAAATTTTCGCCTATCAGACATTCCCGACAATTTTGTGAGTTGTTAAATTCGTGATCATGGAGTCCTGTACCGAATGGAGAAATGTATACAGTATGTCACGTTTGTAGTGCGATCAGAGTCAATACTTTCGCGTGTCTTTAAAATACGTGAAAAGCACCTGATTCGGGAAATTCGCGAAAATAAAGACCTTTCGAAATATTTGGCATATACAGTACTTCACGAAGGCACTTTCACTGCAAAGCAATCCCTTTGGTTACTTGAAATTATTTTGTAACATTCATGTGTTACTGATGTGACTTAAGGTCTTTGAAATGATGGTTTAAGTTTCTTTTCATACAGAACATTACACTATCAGTGTAACAAGTTGTGTAACATAACTGTTTTCATTAAAAGCTATATACAAAATTTAGAAGTATTGTCATTTCTGTCATCAACATCAGGTTATGAATATTTCAGTGAAGTGAATATTCCAGTTCATTTTTTTTTGTGTGTGTCTGGTAATACATTGAACCCATGGCTAATCTGACTCTGTCCAAGTGCAGATACATTCATGTTGCTCTTCTCTTTCAATAGCAACACTGCATACCCAGCTTGTTTTGTGATCATTTAATCAGAATGAGTAAACCATGACTGTTGCAAAATTTGCGTGATTACTCTCAATTCCCTTCTATTTGTAACTTGGTAACAGGCTTGCTTGGTAAAGTAATCGCAAGAGATACTTGTGTTGAAATGCTCACTGAAAGAATCTTGTTAGTTTAACAACTTTGCCCCACCCTCTACAGCATGAAATGTCTAAGACATTATCAATTTCTTGTGAGCTGTGAGAGCTTTATCTACATGTAGATTGTACCAGAAATTGAGCAAATTGAAATGACAAGCTGAAGACGATAGTCTGATAGTCTATGCTCATTGATTGACAGCATGTCTGTAGGCGGCTACATTACACAACACTGAGAACGTGATTATTACATCAAAGACATGAAAGATTGGTTATAGGAATTAAGACGTGTTTGTGCAAGACGTATTAATCTACGTCCAGTCATGAGTAGTGGAAAGTTATGGGGCACTGAGGTGTAGTGAATAATACTCCCGACTCCCAATCCGAGGACCCGAGTTTGATTCCCACCCAGTGCTTATATCCTTGGACAAGATGCCTCTACCCACCATGTCCCTCTCCAACCCAGGTGTATACAGTGAATGGGTACCTGCCGCAATGCAAGGCTAATAATAATGGCAGAGCTGTCTGGTAGAGCAGTGGCAACACCGAGGAGGCTTCCCTGGATAAAGAAGACCTTATTATTTTTAATTATTTATCCCTGAATTTTGTTTGTGTACATGCAAGTCATACACCCATAGTCACTTTATTCATTCTAGGTTTGATTTCATTATCATCATGTGCTTCTATGTCTTTTCTTTTTTGAGACAGATAATTCTACAATGTTTGTAATCAGCAGTGTAATCTAGTGATGTCCTTTGTACAATATCCATGTAGTAAGGGTATCAGAGTTAGTTATAGGCTTTTATACAACACCTCAGAATGATGTCGAATTGTGATTGGCCAAGAACATGTCACATGACATTCAATAGAAAATACCTATCAAACTCATTGAGAGTGACAGCCATACAATAGGCCCCTGGCATGGGCCTATAGCACGGCTCGAAGGTACTATAGCACGGCTTCGCGGGGGGCTACTAATGCATGGCCGCTCACAGAGTTCTGTGGCTCACACCCGTAGCAAAGCGCCAGCAAACTACATTGTACAGTGTACGTGCTGGCCGGCTGCGCTGCGCTGCCGGCCGGTAAGTCTCACAGACCAGGCGCGGCGCCGGCGGAGTACTGCAACGTTAACGTGTACGCGCAGTTACTTTACCTAGCTAGTTGCATGTATCGCGGCCTTTACACCTAGCGGTACTGCTGTGTTTTTACTTTTGACTCTGATCTGCTACGTGGACCACAGTGATCCCAACATCAAGATTTCATTTCAAGTTGAGAAACCGTAATTTGATTATTTTTCTGTGTTTTTATACAAAATCATTTTCGGAAATAGACAAAGTCTAGACCTACTACTAGATCTACCGACATCTCAGATCGACCTAACAGTCAGGCCTAACTCGATCTAACGTTAGCGTAGAATGGGTATAGACCCTGCGGAGTTCGTGATTCCTGTGACTGTGTGGTCGAATCATGACGAGTGTTTGAAAGCAGTACACGCAAGGTGGTTTACAATTCTCTGCCTAATTGTTACATTTATTTTTGGGCCTTCCTGAGTTGGCGGTCACTAATTTTGTATTGTGATTGTGGACAAGATGTTGTATAAAACGAATAATTTATGATTTTGTTGGGCATTGGGGCACGTAATACCGCACTCGGCGCGAGATTCGCCACTGGTCTATTCAACGCGGCGCTACGCGCCTTGTTGAATAGACCAGTGGCTCATCTCGCGCCTCGTGCGATATTCGTGCCCTATGCACTCACAACTCATAAATTATTCGTATAATATTAGATACCATGGGATAGGTGTAGAAGCCCCGGAATAGCTCTGAATGTGGTGATTTTGTCGATCAAGGCTTAGGAATAAATGAGCAATCACAACTTGACACTAATTGGAACTAGTCTGCAAATGAGACTTTCTGTTGATTAGAATAGACAATGTGCTGAGTAAAGGAATAGGCTTACTGGTATTAGTTTAAATCAATGACATCACTGACCATTCCAATACCACTGATCATACACCACAAGCACAGTCTAACTCAAGCACTACTAACCATACACCACAAAATCATTTTAACCCAAACACCACTGTCCACACACCACAAAATCAGTTTAACTCAAACACCACTGACCACACACCTCAATATTAATTCAACCCAAACACCACTGACCATTCACCACAGTATCAGCTAAACACCATTGATCTTACACCACAATCAAAACATTCTGGGTGAGATGTATTCAGAACAGTGAATGTGTTACAATAATATCAGTCCAATATGCAATCTACCGAGAGTATATGAAATGGTCTTTAGAAGGGAATTAGAATAAGACTTAGCACATCCTGCAGACCCAATAAAACATTTTGAAATGGTGACTTGAATAAGACTACTTAATGCTAGGATGGAGGTGTCATCTGCATGGAATAATCCAGGTAACTTCTGGCCAATCATAATGCAGTTGCCTCAAGGTTAGCATTAGTCTCACTTTGCAGACCTGTGAAATGTGGACATCGTAAGCTGTCAGAGTAGTGTTGTGTATAAATCCTCATAGTAGAGTTAGTAGAAATAAATTCATGTGTTCATCATTTATTTATTTATTTATTCATTCTGTCTTCTTTGTACAGGGTAGTCTCTTCAGTACATAAAACTGCTTTACAAGAGAGCCCTGTCTTACATAAAAATATTGAAATACAATTTACAATTCGAAACAAATTTGAAACAGTATACTGTTATAATCTATAACAATATATTACATAAAGTACAAAACAAAATATGATAAGTTAAAATGGCAATCAAAGTATAAAACTGAGTATGATGTAAGTTGAATAAAATGTATAACAATGTAAAATTAAAATATGTCTTACATCTTACATTCAGAATAACAGTATACATTTATTTTAACCAGTAAAACATCACCCATGATTGAAAAAACAAACAAACAAATACAATCTATCCATTATCCCCTATCCCCTATCCCCACCCTGCACCCCACCCCCTTTCTGGATAAGTAGTTGCTGCGGCAAGATGTTTTTGGGTAGAAAAAAAGAGAGAAAAGAATTAAAAAAAAAAGGCGTATATGGTCGGCAAGAATATGTTCAGCTAAAATGAAAACAAAAATCAAACTCTCATATTTACATGATTTCTTTAAATATTCAAACTACACATAAATTCGTATATGAATAAATAGTCACTGTTTGGTTTGGGTAAAAACTCAGATGGGAAAAATGTATAAAAATCAAAAATCAAAAATCAAAACTTAAACGTTTACACTCTTTCTTAAAATTTTCAAACGACACCGAAGTTTGTACTTGAATAGGTAACATATCAAAATACAATGTGCCTTGATACGAAAATGTTGACCTCATATATTCTGTACGTGGTTCGGAACAAAAAGAGGATTGTTTGCAGCATATCTTGTATAATAATATATCGGTCTATTGAAAATTAGTTTCTTTAAATACATGGGTGTACGATTATTAATAATTTTAAACATCATTATACAATGATTGAATTTAATCCGTTGTTGCACTGATTGCTAATCAAGCAGCCTTAATTATCAGTTGATGTGTATCTATCAGCATTTAATATCATTCTAGCATATCTGTTTTGAGCGCGTTGTAATCTTATTATATTACATTTTGTTGTATTCTCCCAGATGATGCTACAGTAATCCAAATGACGAACAAACATAGTATAATATAAATCAATCAAATTCTTCTGATTCAAATATGTTTTAATTCTACGTACATTTACTGTTACCCATGAAAGTTTACTCACAAGGTTATCAACATGTTTTGTCCATTTCGATGAGAATCAAAAATAACCCCGAGGTATTTCATTTTATCTACAATTAATAACTTGTTTTAAGTTAGAAACTTTGTGACTTTGCAAACATTTCTATAACTCATTCCAAGCAAGTGATGTCAAAGGGTTTCTTGAGTCTTCCCATGTAGAAATCCATACATGAAATGAAATGAATATGTAAAGTAGAGAATTGGGATTTTGACCATCATTCTCTGTAAAATGAAGATCTTATTTGTGAGTGAGTGAATGGGCAATATTATTTTAAATGAAAATGTGATTTGTGACAACTAACATTCATATATAGAACAAAAGTGATTTGTCTTGAGAATTCTGGATTTCATTAGCCAGAATCACTGGGCTTTATACTCCAGCATCAAGGACATCATCTTAGGATTTAGTCTTGTCCAAAGACTGCAGGACACTTCTACAGTATTTAGGTGTGTTGTGTTTGGAAGGCTTGGCAAAGCATCTGACCAAGATCTTGTATATTGTGTGATCTCTATCATGCTGAAATGCATTATGATTCTCTCTTGAGCCTATGTTCTACACCATTTTATCCTTACATTGGTTATGAGATTCTGTGTATGAGGTCTCTCACAAAGTGCATGTTGAGGATAGGCATAACAGTATGAGCCTATATCGCAATAAATTGTTTCATTTTCTATTTCATGAGAGACTAGGTAATGAAGTTAACTTATTGCATTTATTATGAGATGCAGTGAACCAATCAGTTGATGATAATATACCAGGAGGTTACTGCTTATACCAACCTGTAGCAATGTTGTGGGTGAGCTTTCATCCCCTCCTGTAGACTTCTTTGTCCAGCCAAGTGAGCACACTGTTTTTTCTTTGCTGTTTGCTTGTCTTCCTGTCATGGAAAAAATTTGATTCTCCCATTTGATACCTCTTTGCTTTTTTCTGGTTTTACCAGCAATAAGTATATTGACCCACAGAGACACACACATAAAGACATGGACACATTCATTTCTTACTCATAATACATGGTTCATTCTCTCGTGATTGATTTCTGTTTTCTATCCAGCTTTTAACACAAGGAAGGAACCATGGTGTTGAGTACTCCTACTATGTTCCCAATGGGGTAGGGCCAGATGAACCTGATTCTTACTCCTGGACATACACCCGTTACGCCAACTGCTCCAAGGAGTGTGGAGGAGGTAAGTTGCATCATCTTCCACCCAGTCCACCTGCTACTTAATACTTTTTCATACTTTCTGCCTTTCTTACTCGTTTCTGTCACGTTAAACCCCTTTCCTCATTGCTTTCTTGTGCCAACCACTTCCCTTTTCATCTTGCATCTATCATTTATTGACGTCATAACTCAGCTCCATGGACATTTGTCAATGAAAATGCCAGCTCCTGTTGTTTGCCAAAATCTATCCTGTTACGTGGTCCACTTGCCCTTGGCTAGAGAGAAAAATGAAAAGGAGACAGATTCTAATGTAACATATGCAACACACCAGATTGCCATCTCCTTTTTTCAACCTTTCTGCTTGTTAATAATGTAAAAATTCAGGAAATGATAACATGGGTCTTCTGCAAAGAAAGTTGATACCAAATGTATCAGCCACTAATGTCTGTTGGAACTTAAAGGGGATGGCTAGTAATGATCAGTGGGAATCAGTGGGAATGCTGGGGATGATTGTTCCAATTCTTGTGGGATTCATTTAAGAGTACATTATATATCTATTGTTGTGTGAAAATTATTTACTTCAGAATGGTTCCATATTCAAGTAATGTACAGTTTAATGCCCTGTCACTTCATATTCATGCTAACCTGGAATGAATCCCACAAGGATTGGAACAATCATCCCCCAGCATTCCTACTGATCCCCACTGATCAGTTACTAACCATCCCCTTTAATGATTCTGTATGTCAGCCAATTTAGCCATGTCACTAGTGGCATGACACAGAAAGGAAGAAGTCAGCCTTTTCTGCCCAGCTAGCATTTCATATCATCGATGGATAGACACAAAGTATCAAACGTCCATTCTGTACAACCTACAGTAACTCTTCCAAGACACACTGCAATTTCTTTCTAACATAAACTCTTACAGGCACACTGAACAACTATATAAAAACAACAGAATGCTGTTCAAGCTCAAGAGGTCGTTCCATAGACGATTTAGAGAATATCTGTGCTTGCAGTGTGTGCAACTATGTTTGTGCAACTGACAGGCAGCAATATACTGTATGTAATCCTGCTTTGTAAAATAACAATGGTTAATTCTGCAGCATGTTTTGAAATATGCATCTTGGGTCAAATGTACTGCTGTAGGGGTTATGTGTTTAAAAAATGATGACATTTATCCTTTTTCTTTCAAACTTTGAAGAGTGGAAGCATGAATTAAGTATAAGTATTGTTTTAACAGTTTATTTATGACCTTTTTTTTCCTTATAAAGTTTGTGTCATCTATTTTTCCAGCCATGACGAATGTGAAAGAGGGGAGTGAGAACTCTACAAGAACTGTTGAATTAACCATTCAGTCAAGTGGCAGCTTTGATACTGTGATATAGTCATAAGTAGAAAGGAATAATGAGTGTTCTGAATCATGGTCACAAGTAGAAAACTCTGTAATATGTGACTATCCCTTCAAATTGGCTGCTTAAGAGTGATGGCCAGTATTTCACTGAAATGGTAGGTATTTTAACAGTTAGTAAGGCAAAGGAAAGAGAAACAATATATTTTCAATGTATGCTGTAATGATGTATGCTGTAAACCAGATAACAAATTGTTACGTAGTCCAGTTTCAAATACCAGTTCAGATGATATGCACACAAAGGTAGATACCCTTGTGTGCTAGGGAAAATGATGTGAATGCCGGTGAGGTGCATGTTATACTTACTGACTTCTCCAGCGTTTGCATTGTTCTCCTGGACACACAACAATATTGTGCATAGAAGGGATAATTTTGGAACATATGCTCATATGGCTCAATGTAGACTGTAGACTAAAATGAATGCAAATCCTATACAATGGGATGATATAGCCGTCAAACCCATCTCTCTGTATTACTTTTCATCTCCTTACTGCATATACCCATCTCTGACCTACATTGGGTTCAAACTAACCTGGTTTGTATCAGATTGCCAAGTCAAACCTTAAAGAGAGATGACATGTTGTTACTTGAGGCACAGTTACTGCACATCTCTGATCTCTCTCTGCCTTCTATCCAGGTTTCCAGACTCGGACTGTTACTTGCACACGCTCTGGAGACTTTGAGACTGTCCCTAGTTACCTGTGTGACCCCGCCCTCAAGCCTCGGGACAACAGAACTTGTAATGCGCAAGCTTGTCCTCCCAGGTTAGCTCTCTGCATTGTAGCTAATTTAAAGGCACACACTCAAAAGGTAGCATTTGTGAGCTTCATCTTTTGTGGAAAATGTGTGGTCAAATTTTTCTTCCAGTACTTACAAAAAAGTAATCTGAAATTGCAAAACTTGTCATTGTTCATATAATCCTGTGTGCTAGCAATATATAGACACTGAAGCTTTCAGTTCAAGACTGAAGATTTTTTAACCTACATGATGTAGCAAACACATCTTGTATCATCATTGTCCCATACAACTATACATGACCTGGTACAACAAAAGGATAGAGAAGTCGCTGACAGCTCATCTGAGAAAATCAAGTTTGAAGTCAGATCATCAAAATCGGTCAAAACGATCAGATTTTTGTTTTTGGCAGAATTTTGTAGTCTATTGTATGGTCTACCATCTGCCAAAATTTTGAAGCTAAATGATTACAGGAAAGGCGAGAAATTAGCATTTTTCTGGACCATGATTTTTTGACATTCAATGGAACAGAAAAGTGTCTGAAGATTTGGATTTAGTGCTGCAGCTAGAATCCACCCCCAGCAACAACGGAGTGATCTTATTGGTCACTGTGTGGCGTCCGGTCTGGTTACTGATTGGACTGATAGACTGCTGGCGCTAAGCCAGGGCTGCCAACACTGGAAACTAGTTGAGAGTGAGACTCCCATAGGCCAATGCTATAATTTAGGAGTCAAAATGAGTGAGATCAATAGAAATGCATGCAAATGAAATAAAGTTTTAGAGTGAGAAAGGACCAAAATGCGTGAGTCTCACGCTCAATGCGTGAGAGTTGGCAGCCCTGGCTAAGCTTGAATGAACATTGCAGAGGTTGCTAGGAGCATACCTTCTATTGTCAAAAGGGGGAAACTGCCTTGCCTCCCCTTATCATGATAGTGTCGGAAGGAAAACTTTGAAGGCGGATTTCTCGATATAATGATTTCCTAAACCACTCGAAATGTGTAAATAAAATCATCAATATCTCTGCAACCAAGTACTTTTATGAGTTGTGTTATCTATGAAATCAGAATGAAAGAGAAAGGAAATAATGTCAGGTCATTTTCAGAATGTTGTCCTCCCCCGACTTTTGGATCCTTTTGTTGTAGCGGGTCACATATGATCCCATTCTAGTCTACCCACAACAAAATTGGTGCTCTGTATGTGTATAAGTGGTCTAATGGAAAGTTTCACAGAAGTTTCACAGTAATAGATATTCATCAATGCTTAATGAGTTGCCCTTTTTCTGGCTGGTATATTAGATTGTTGTTTTATGCCTTTAATCTTAATGGAGCATTAAAATGATTTTATTTAATGCTAAAAGAGGTTGCTGCATATGCACCAGTAGTGTATTCTGGAGATGGCTAATAACATTGGATGAGTATTGATGAGAAAGGCTTTGAGGCAGTTGAAGTTACTGGTGGTTGTAGAGCAAGAGGACAGGTGTGAGGTGGATCCCAAGACATGGGAACTTTGGGGGGAAACAGGAAATTCTTATGATTTCCTGCACAGGATTTTATGAGTCTGCAGGTTTACAGCTTCCTTTAGTAGCAGAAGTGGCTCGAGGAAAGGGACTGTCTGACCATGACAACATGGTTGAGAGATCAAATTTCATTTTTAACCACATTTTGACAACTGAATAGCATGGTCACACCCACACAGTGGATTGACAAATTACCAGAATTGTTTACTGTAGTAGCACTTTAAAAACTACATTTTGTTTTCATGATTGAATATTGTAAATATGTGGATTCATCATCTCAATATTTAACAGGTTTCCTGTCAATAACGTTTGAACAGAAATTTAAAGTTTGTATCATGCTAACTTACAGGCAAATCTACCTCAGATATACTGTATGTATGTGTGTATTCATTGAATACTGAAATAGTAGTTGTATACATTAGTGCAGTTTGAAGAAAATCAGGCGATCCATTCAAAGTTATGAGTTTTTAGGCTTTTGGTTAAGCCTATGTTGCATCATTGCTTGATAAGAAGCTTACAACAGTTTGTAATGTCTTAGGAAATGTTCATTCCGTACACTCAACTTGTTATCGAGATAATCTAAATGTTAAGGATAGTAATATCTCCCTGTCTGTTGAAAAAAATAAGTCAAGTACAGTTGAACCTCTCGTATCCGGACAAGTCGGGACCGGGGCTCATCCAGATAAGGGATTTGGCTGGATACGGGAGACTCAATGCTTTATACATGTACATATACATACACATGTACTGATGTAGCCCATTGTAGTACCACATGTAGTAATGTGTATACTGCAACCTTTTCATTGTTACATTTGGGGATGTTTGGGGATGTAAAATGTCTGAAGGTAAGCAATTTGGAAGGAAATTTGATGTAATGTATGTTAATCATGTTGGAAGTAATATGTAATTCATGTGTGTGTGTGTAGGAGTTCTCAAGGAGTTGGGAATCCCCCTTTCCTCCTGTAATTATTAAAAAAAAAAATCACTGCGAGATTGCGTCCGTATAATAGAGAGATCCGGATAAAGGGAGGCCGGATAAGAGAGGTTCAACTGTACTCTGACTTATCATCATGCTAGCTAAATGAAAACATGTTGCATTCTTTTTTTGTTTTGTTTACAAATCAGTACTGTAGTGTGACATCATGAATCGCATTAGTCTTTTATGTAACACATGGATTTCTTTATAAACTTCAAACTTCACATGTCCTGAAAAAAATGTTACCAGCACTGACTACTTCATGTTTTAAATACACATAAGGAAGCACTACGTGAAAAATGCAGTGAAAATTAATGATTGTAAGCCCTATGCCATAAAGCATTTTGTGATGATATTCACCAGACTCTGCAGTCATGTATAATAGTCGTAGACTTACTGGGACATGAACCTATGCCATTTCATTGTAAGGCTGACAGAATGTAATCTTTTCTTTTAGATCTTTTTAAATCTTTTAGATTTAGTTTAATGCTTATCTCTGTGTAAAAAGTCATAGCATTATTAATCCTCGTGTCTCAGCATTAAATGGTTCCAGAAGCCATCACTTTATTTTTTTTTTAACACAGCAAAAATCAAATGTTCAACCAATCTTTATATTCGACTGGCTAGCCTTCATCCGCCTCTCTGTGCACTTTCCTCAAGCCAGGATGATTCCTTCACACTTTAGCTGCCTGTCTGCTAGATGAATTAGGATCACTGGGGCGTATAGTTTGGTGACAATGTGTAGCCACAGTCCCTATTCAAAGCAGGACTAATCTTTCTAATCCAGACATCTTCTTTGACTTCCTTGGCCAAAAGTAGGTTTCAGAGCCAATTACTTGGCCATAAAAGTATGTGAGCTGATTAAGAACACAAAAGGGTTTAGACTTAAATTACCCCCATTCAAGCTGTTCCTGAACAAATATGCCATTGACACTGGCCATAACATGAGGTGAGATGATACCCTCATTATTGACTGTGAAACCTACCTTTGGCCTAGGAAAGTCAAAGGTGAGATCTGGATCAGAGAAGATTAATCCTGCTTTAAGTTAGACTCTTGATACACACTGTCATCTATCTATGCCTCAGTGATCCCAAAGCACCACCAGGCAAGCAGTGAATGTGTAAAATACTCACAGAGTTTGAGAAAATCTACTGTAGTGGATAACAGTTAGCCAGTCTAAAGGTTGGTTGAAGCTTAAATTTGTTGTGATATAACTCTCTCCTAAACTATTTCCTGTATTATGGGTCAACATGTTTTTCATAACATTAGCTGTTATGTGAAATGCAATAACTCTGACAGACCATGTTGTAGGTCTATGGACAGACAGAAGGAGTAACTAATTAGTATGCCAACATATTGTGCTCAGCAAGACAATACTCTACTATACCAGTACCGTAAAACGAGGAATGTTCGCATGCTTTTTAAATTTGTGAATTTAGCAAGCGCCAAGATTCGTGAAATTAAAATGTATGTGAAAGTTCTTGTCTACATTATATGCATTGAATACTGAGGCAATTTACTCGTGAAAATTTGATGCCACAAAAATTTTATGCTGCAAAAATATTGTGTTTAACAGTATAGCTTTGAAAATCTTACATACAGGTACTGTAAAAGTGGGAATTTTCGCGCATTTCGCGCAACCAGAAACTAACGCAAAGATAAAAGCACACAAATATTTTGGCTCGCCATATGTTCCTGTAGTGTATGTCTTGATTTAAAAAACATAAAAACATATAAAACTCATCTTAACTGGCCAAGCACAAAAAAATGACTCCTGCAAAAATATTCATTTTTACAGTAGATGGATACAGAGATAGAAAGGGAGAGAAGAAGTGGGTGTGTGTCGAGTGTATGCATTCATTTGTTTTCAATTTATGAAAATGTGTAATACTGCTTGTATTGCAGATGGTATGTAGGCGACTGGAGCCCCTGCTCTCAATCATGTGACGAAGGGTCACAGGTAACTTGACAATCATTCTGAAGGTCTACAGAAATTCAATCAAATTAGTGTTTGTGTGTTTTTTAATCCTAATAACCTGAAATATATAGCTGTATATGATCCAACCGTATATTTACCATGAGATCCCTGGTTTCAGCAAGAATATGAAAAAAAAAGAAGAGAAAATGTCAATGATTTGTCTAGAATTTCACGGTCATTAAGTTCTGCCTCTGAGTATATTGTGGGTGTGAGCTTGACACATATTGGCAATTTGACTGGTGAAGGATACACTGATTTTGTTTAGTCATGTCCTAAAAATTGGGTGATAATTCATATTCAAAGATGTCAAAATGACAGTAACCTCCATGGATGATTGATTGTGTATCAGTGTTTAGATATAAGATATTTAAGTCTCTGTTGGTTGAAAATAAAATTTATAAATGTTTAGAGAGCCTTGCGTGTGGGTTAATCATGAGCAGGCAGTTTACTGGTGAGACTCATATCAAAATTGTTTCTTGAGTTTGTGACTCAAAATATTGTCATGAAAATTGGTGAAAAATTACTAGATAGTGATTACTGTAAAAGCCGTAATTTTCACACAGACACCTGTATATATTTCTGTGAATGAGGTCAAAGACAGTTTTTGCAAGATCCTCTGTGATTTAGCACTTAATAGGTCATCATAAGTGAACCAACCATCAACAACCACTTCAATCTAGTATACAGCGATAATAACCTTCAACCTGTTGAATTCTCACTGGTCTCCTGACAGTGTTCTCATGACTGTGGAGAGGGGAGTCAGACCAGGAGTGTGCAGTGTTTAGCTGACTTACCAGAACCAGATGAATCTTGTGTTGCTGAAGACAGACCCATTGAAGAACAGGACTGTAACTTGGGCCCTTGTGATGGTGTGGATTGGATCATCACAGAATGGACAGAGGCACAATCTCTTTTTCCTTTCTCCAGTCTAGAGCAGCTTGGTTATTGTTGACTTTTGTCCCCCATTCAATAACAACAGTGTTAAAAAGTTTCTTGAAAATTTGCCCCAGCTAATGTAGCATAAATGAAACATCTTTCCATTTTATTAGACTATGTAGTCAGACCTCAGAATAGATGCTGCCATCCACTATCACTTGGAGTCTGTGGCTAGGAAACAAGTGTAGATGATAACAGAAGGATGAAAGGTTTCAGTAAGATATTGCCTAATGTAGCCCAGCTCAAATTCCACAAAAAGTTGCAGATTTAGATTCTCTGAAATAAACCAAAAGTAGTCATTTGGGTTGACTGAGTCAAATCTTGTCTTACCTTGAGAGTGATCCTTTAACTACCTACTGTCAAAATTTGGCAGCTGAAAACTAAACCAGAATAGCAATAGTAGCAGTTATTCTTGATGCTATTTTCGCACAGGCACTGCTTTCACATAGAAAATAGTTTCACCACTACTACTAAACAGCTTGCCTGAGTGACCCCACTCTTTACATACTTTTTGCCCTTTATATGAAAACTGCATCTCCTAGCTCTGTCCTATTTCGGTGACAGTTTGAATGGGTTAGGATGGTCCAATTTTAACGAGTGATTTATCATCTAAAAGCTTAGAGCCTACTCTTATATAGATAAACTAACTGTATAATAAAGTGTGAGTTAACTTTTTGCCTGCTATTTGTTGGTTTTGAGCTGGGTGGTCAGATATTCATAACAAGATGATGAGAACCAATCTCTGTTTTTAATAGAGATCTAGAAGAGAATTAATAATACTTGATTTCTCTCTGTAGTGCACAGGGTGGTGTGGACGTGGCATCCATTCCCGTCAACTCTTATGTTCCACAAGGAGTGGAACAATCTTTGACAAGGATCTATGTGAGATGAGTTTGATGCCAGATATGACAGGTTCCTGCTCCCTATCAGATGACTGTCAGCCTCAATGGGTTGCTTCTCACTGGAGTCAGGTGGGTTCAATGTCCTGGCTGGAATCTCGTACCTGGTACTCGCCTTTTTTTCTTTTCTTTGCATCTCATACTAATGTATGAAGTGTGATGGTGCATGCCAATGATAACTTTTACACTGTACCACTACTTATGGAGTGAACTACTTTCACTTTTTGTCAGTGATTTAAATTCAATATTTAACTTATAATGCCTTTTTATTGGTTTAGCAGTAGATGTGCCTTACGTATGTAT
The DNA here is from genome assembly GCF_040938485.1 of Diadema antillarum. Taxonomy (NCBI): domain Eukaryota; kingdom Metazoa; phylum Echinodermata; class Echinoidea; order Diadematoida; family Diadematidae; genus Diadema; species Diadema antillarum. The sequence goes on along the minus strand of NW_027270976.1, from coordinate 282,885 downwards.
CTCATTTTGTTAGCCATGGTGTTGGCTTGGCAACACTGTTGTATTGGCTGAAACCTTTCAGAAAAAATCATCCCTAGTGAACTAAAAATCAATGTGAACTTAGTTCACATGATAATCTTGATATATATATGTGAACAAGACATACTTTCAAGTGTATGTAGTAAGGCATTGGTTGTCATGGTGACTATGACTTAATGCATTGAACCTTGCAGAGCAATATAGTGTTCACAATGATCCAGTTATTGTGTAACTGAACAAGAGATATACCCTATGTAGGCAAGGTTTTACCATGGCTAAAACTCTCTCACAAAGCAAGCGATATGGTTATTTATTATTGTAATGATCATACTACATTGTTTCTTTTTATTTTGGGTGGAGGTGGCAAGGAGATTTGGATAGATAAAATACAGCAAAGAAAACTGATTTCAAACTTTCTCCTTCACTTTCTCTTTCAACATACACTTCTCGATCAAGGCTAGTCTGATTTAATTATAGTGTCATAAGAAAACATGTGCTAGAAATGAGACAAGGGTTACTGCATGAATATATAAAAGAAGAAAGTGTACTCAGACTATAGGTTTACTTGAGATGAGACAGGCCAACCAAACCCCACACTGCGCATAATCAAACCAAAAGTACGGATAACTAAAGAAGCACTCTGAGAGCACGGACTTGGCTGCCAAGCAGCTTACATTCCACCACTGATCTTGTTCTTCCATGGAGATTAGTGATTTCCACCCATATGTATGCATGCTGAAAGTTGCCCGATTTCCCAATATAGAAGCCTTTTGTTACGTCATCAACTTCCAGCTGTGCAGCACACCTAGCTCGCCCTAGCAGAAGCTAGATCACACACTTCAGTGCATATATGAAAACCTAAAAAAGTGTGCAGCTTGAACTCCCAAGTTAATTGACCCTCCCAGCCAAAATATAAAAACTCCTAAATAAAATCCATAAAAATTCCTGGATAACTAGCAAAATTTTATCATCTGCTCCTCGCGTCATTCTCATTCTTTCAAGTTTCTTTCAAGTTTCATCCAAATCCGTTCACAACTTTTTGAGTTATTTTGCACACAGATGAACAAACAAACAAATAAACCAATCGCCATGAAAACAGAACCTCCTCAATTGGCATAGGTAATGGAGTACACGTCATCTTTGTATTGTGTGATGAATGATCCTTTGTGACTAAAGGAAAAAGTGCAAATTACTCTTTTGAGAAAGTTTGATATTGTAGAAAAAGAATAGTTTTTTTTTTAACAGGTGCTTTCTGCTCTTTCTTTTGATGCTGCTTTAAAAAAAAAATTAAACTACTAGGTTTACTCTAATTCCCCCAAAGATTAGCAACAGGTCTGATGTTTGTTGCTTATCAAACATGCATTGCCCTAATTCCATAATTTTGAATGTCATATTCCTATCATTAAGCCCACTTATCTTTGATAACATTGCTCTTTGTGACAGTGCTCTGCAACTTGTGGGGGCGGTATTCACTCTCGGATGGTTTTCTGTGCCGAAGTGCAAGGTGACTCCTATGTACAGGTGTCAGACTCACAATGTGATCCTGAAGCCAAGTTTACCACGGAAGAGATTTGCAATCCACAGCTGTGTTCAGAAGACTTCATTTGGTTTGTAGGACCATGGACGAGGGTGAGTTTGGACCATAGTTTATCAAAAGTTGGGGAAAGACAAATATATGTGTATATTTTCCGGCATTTGATATATTTATATATATATATATGTCAGCAATATATCAGACATACATGTCAACAAAGGCATTCTTGCATATAGGAATGAAGTGTGATGTTGGTTAATTGTTAATCTTCATTTGAATTGACATTTGAACAAGAAACTCTAGTCACATACGTGCATGCAAGATGGCTTCAAAGTTACATGTATTTTGATGAGAAAAAGAAGAGTTTGGTCTTGCAGTGAGATGTATCTTTGTTCTGTTGATGATAGAATATTAAAAGCTTAAATGAAACAGTGCAGTTTTATATCAGTGATTGGTGAATCGATGTGATGTTGTTAAAAGACATATTTATTGCTACAGAAGTATAATTTTGAAAGGCTAAATAAACTAATGAGTCTATACTGCTCTTCATATTTCATTATGCACTTGGCTGAATTTTTCTTTGATTTCAAAACCACTATGATGATGCCTTGATGTCGGTCTGAATGTAACAGCAGCTTTAGATCAGGTCAAGAGGTCAAGTATTGAAACATGTTCCTCATTTATGCAGTGTTCAAGTCCCTGTGGAGGAGGAATGAGGACCAGAACATTGCTGTGCATGCTGGGAGAAACCCCACAGCTCCTGTCACTGTGTGATGCAACCAAACAACCCAGTGCTGAAGAGCAATGCAACATAGAGCAGTGTATGCCAGATACGGGTATGTAAGATGTTAGCACATGGATGGATGAAGACAAAACAGATCAATCTTCGTGTATTACACCTGTGGGTGATATAGATGCTTAGTGGAACTTAATTCAAAGGAGTTTTAGATTAAGTTAACCTTAACGTTAACAATGCTATTTAAATGATTTTGTTGAAATATACTTACATAAGTGTATGAAGGTCTTTTTTTCATATTTCAGATTCATTTGGGTTGTTCATCAGTTTGAGGTATGATGGTATGCAGTGTGCTGTATTTCACTGAAAACAAATTTATTTACTTTTCTTTTTTTTGTTGAAAGAAAACAGTAACCTGACCATGTTGTTCTGATAGTTCCACCTCATTTTAGTGGTTACGATACTGGTGATCACCTTACTTCTCATGGCCACATATTGTATTGTTATACATTGATACAAAGGAGTTTTGGAGGCTGACTATTTCTTCACTGTCTGTAACAGCTTTAATGCTACATTTGGATAAATCTCTGTTGAAAATTCACCTTAGCTGTACCTGTTTACCAACATGTGATTTATTGCTATGATGACACACTTTCTCTGTCTTCTTATAGTATTTCTGTAAGATGAAAAGAATATTGACTGTCATCTACATCCTACTGTAAAACCAGAAATCGTTGTGTGCCTGAAACTTGCACATATTTTGCGAGGAGCCAAGATTTGTAAAAGAAAAAATGCACACCAGAGTTTCTTTGTACACAATGCGTTGAATGCCTGTGAAAATTTGCGAAAGTTTAGTGCCACAAATGTTTCTGGTTTTACCATGAGTTAATCAATACTTGCATATAGTCATACTCTCATATGAAAGACATATTCTGTTGTGACTCTGCCCAAAACATGCAAGCATGTTTAAAAATTGGTGAATCAATGCTGTTAGGTACAGAAAAGTAGTTGGGGACAAATTTGTGTACATTTTTTTGTTTTTGTTTTGTTGTTTTGTCCACAGGACAAAAGGAGAGGATAAAACATGCAATGTAGTTTCAAAGCAGATATGAGTTTTAAGCAATGCCAATTAAAGGGATCATACGTTTTGGTTGAGACCTAATTTCAGGTTTCTAACATTTTTTGTTTAGATAATGAGAAACCTCTTATGAAATATGAAAGAGCATGTAATTCTATGAGGAATTCAATGTTTATTTGATGAAAATTGGTTTTGAAATGGCTGAGATAGCAAAAAAAAGAGCGATTCTAATAAAGTGTGGGACCCACACTTTACTACGATTGCTTTGTTTTACCTTTTTTTTGGATGTTTCAGTCATTCCAAACCCGATTTTCATCAAATAAACTTTGAATTCCTCTTAAAATGGTATGCTCTGTATCATATCATGTTTTCTTGGTATCTCGCAAAATGTTAAAAGCCCAATTCTCATCTCCACCAATACTGTACCATCCCTTTAAAGTGACTTGTTGACAATGAAAATCATGTGAGCTTTAAAGTTTTGATTGACAGAATACTTGATGGATTCTGAATTGAACTAGCTTTCTGGTATTATTCATATGAGCTGTGTATGTTTTCTATGTATATCCTCTTTTCTTTTTAAAGTGATTTAGAATAGTGGTTGAGGTATTTGGTAGCATTTTGCAATATGACATTATTGTTGTTCAGGCACAAAAGATGAAATCATAGTCAAAGCTTTTTGCTTTCTGTATAGTTAACTTATGGCTAGGCTTTATCTTTAGTGCTGGAGACATAATATCGTTTCAACCTTTTGGTCATTTCTAGAGTTTATGATGAAATATAGCAGATAATGGGCAGCATTCTATATTAGCATTCTGTGTTGTTTATTGACAGACTAATGTGAAAATATATCTTAAAAGGGCATGTTGAGTTGAGGTGGAAAGGAAGGCTGCTGATTATAGTGTTCATTCTCTAACTTGACTGAGTGGAATGCTAACAGGTTCTGTCATTGAATGATACACAAAGTATTTCCCAGATTTAGAGACCAACATAAGTGACAGAATGTTTTCGCAAATTTATCTGTATGACTTTATTTGATGGGAAACAGTGAATGTAATTACTAATGTAACTTGTGAGAATTTATATACGTAAGTGTCCACTCTGCAGAAACATTTCAAATCATTTGCCATAATGTAGAATAGATACCTAACTCACATAGACCCCTGCATGTTAAGTGTCTCTGAAAATGTTAAGCTAGACACGTATAATGCTTGTGCATCCAACACATTCACCATTGTAAGCAGGATGTTCTTTTGCTTGCAATGTTTGGAATGCCTGGCTCTATGTCAACTCCACCTGATGGCATAACGTACGTGAATCATGTTATCTCAGTTTAAAAAAAAAATCAATCTAGTAGAGTGATACTACAGCGAGTGTTCCAGCAGTGTCTATTCATTATGTATTTAGTATACTACTGAGAAACAGAATAAAACAAAACAAAAAATACCACTGATAAAATAGAACATGAAAAATACCCCAGAAATAAACAAAGAATAGACAGATAGAGCACTTCTATTTTACACTCACTTTTACTTAGATTTTACAGTAACAAGCCATTTCATCTATCATCACTTAGTTGTATAAAATGTAATTTTAATGATGTATTCATAATGACTGACTGAAATCCAGATGATACTGTTGATACAAGGACAAGTTCAGATGGTGCTTGGAACATATCAACAACAAGAGAAACTTCCAATGTACGTGGCTCATCTGAAACAACCGTAACACCATCATTTCTGTCACGACTACCTTCAATATCTAATCAGTTTGAACTTAATAGTTCTGTAGATGCTCTTGCAGTAAATGGAATGAAGTCAACAAGTGTTGCTAACCAATCTGCTTTGGATGTTGCAACCATACCTTCAACTTTCTCCATGTCATCAACTACTTACAATACTACTGGCTTACCTAGATCATGGATCAAACATGTGAATGTGACAACAATATTTGGCTCTAGCATCCCATCAGGGCAACCTGTGACACCAACAAGCACAAACTCAGCCAGTAACAGTGATTATACACCCTATACATCTACAATTCCACATTCCGTGCCACTAAGTACAGTAACAAAGAATAGTTACTCAGCGGTGAGTCTACAACAAGTACTACGGACCTCCTTCCCTAAAAGTGAGATCATGGAAAGGAGTCCAGCATCATCTCTGTCACCAAGTGTTAGTGACATTACTTCCAGCTGCACAAAGCACTCACTACCTTGAACAGCTTTCTACTTCCACTGCCATCAACCGAGGCATTACACATCAATGAGGGTGGGACATCAGCAGCAATGACTGTTCCCATGGCAACAACTTTGTCCCCTGTAGTGTCATCTGCCAGTTTACCAACGTGGTCAAAATCTTCTAAGGCCACCCATTTGCCTGCAGTATCCACCCAAAGAGTGCAATTCTCTCAAACATCGCCACCTCTTTTCTTTTCCAGACCATCTACTGCAAGCCTTGACAAGACAACACATAGACCACATACATCTAACAATGCAAACAAAGATTTGGGTGAAGTGACTGCTACTTTGTCTCCCAAGACCTCAATTACTTCACTCTATTCTACCACCAAAATACCTGATCAAACTTTCAGAGTCACTCACTTACCCTCATCTTCCACTATGGGTGCAGAGTTGACATTGGAATATGACTCAATTGAGGCACATATTCCTGATCCATCAACAATTCCACCTGATTTAAGTGTTACCAGAGTTACCAGTGGCCATCAACAGACACACATGGCAAGAAGTGAAGCAATCTTGCCAACAAAGTTGCTTGTTGAACCCACCACACCTACTACCCCTCAGCAATACACTGCAATGGAGACAGCTTCCAGCATGACTAGCACAACAGCTGCAGATCTCATTCAAACAAATCAGTCTAATGGTAAGAAAGAATTCTGCCACCTACTTGACAAGTGCAGCAAATAATCATTGCAAATAACATTGCAACATCTTCATAGCACATCATATCATCTGGCAAGTATGCAACTCTAGCCCTAGCATCAATTCAAGTCTGTTTATTTTCTTATTTATTTTTCACTTGCAGCTTTATCATTCAGTTTGTTCATGTTCGTAGGGAGTGTCGTGTGGATTGAGTGGTAAAAAAGAAGACATTTTGATACCGTGGAATATCTTTGAAGACTACTACATAGCAGTGTCTAAGTGCATAAAACAGATTATTACAATATGACAAAAATCTAAGCAAAACAAAGCATTATTCTCTTCTTGAATTTGATTTGAAACTTACGTGTAAATGCATGCATTCATGTTTAGATTTTGAGACATCATATTGTATCAAATCAGAAAGTTTGAAATTTATAAACATCTACCAGTCTGAAACAGTTTGTGTCTCTTTTCCCCAGCAAATTCAGTTTGTTCAACTCATGTAGTGGAATGCAATATTTTACTAGCAGCATTGACAAACAAACTCTTGCTTTCTTTTGGACAAATAATATTTTTGTTTCTAACTTACCTGCATAATTAACCCACTGATGATCTAGAGCAGAATGCTACAGCAACATATACTACTATCAGGGATTCTTAGAATCACCCAGCTGTTTAACCCTAATCCCACCAGGTTTTTTGAGAGACTTGAAACCACCGGGGGGGGGGGGGGGGGGGGGGGGGGGGCTTTTTGGCCCCCCTTCAGATCTCGATTGTGCGATCCTCGCGAAAATTTGCACTAAGGTAGAGGCTAATGTAATCTACCAGACTGTATAGTTTGATTTTTCAAATTTTAATATATGTATTTTATATTAATTAATTTATGCTAATTTATGCAAAAATATATATATATTTTTGCATATAAATCAACAAATAAAGTTCCAAGACTTCTAATTTTTGGTGAACATGTTCTTTTCAATATCCTTAACAATAATATTGATGCAGAAATTCGGCTTCATAATTATTTCTTTATGTATCTTATTGTTTATTGAATTTCTTATGTATTTCTTTTTTTACTTTTTGTTTTTGTTTTTTTTCATCAAAATTTGTCGCAGAAGCTTTTTAAAGCATAATCAGGCTAAAATAAATCATTATCAGCCATTGAAAGTAAAGATATTTATTTTCATATTAATTAATTGCAAAAACACTATTTACATTGGGTTTGTACACAAAATCATGTTTTTGAGCAATTTATGGGTCGACAAATTTTTTTCGAAGGGGCGTGGCTTCAAAACAGTATGCCTGGGAGAGACAAATTTGGTCTCAAAAGTTGCGCGATACTTGAAAGACAAAAGTCATAAAAATGTCGCGGTGAGAGCATCATGCATTGCGGAATAATCACGCGAAACGTTGAGGGGGAATAGGGTGGGAATAGGGCTAATCGCCACAATTGATTTGTTGGTAATTGGGAAGTAACAGATATCAGCTGCTTGCTTGTGGTTCGTGAAGGAAACCCTAACATGCAGTATCATCTGCAGTCTGAGCAGTATGTTTTTTTTCCCCGTCATCTTGGAAAAGAAAGAGGATGTAAAATGAAATATCATTTGTCATGATTTGTATGCACCATGGCCCTATTCATAAGGAACATAAACCAAAAGACATTTCTTGTCTTCGGAATATGTTTTGTTTTGTTTCGTTCACATTTTTGTGTTTTTTTTTCAAAGGTTGGCATCCCTGTCAAACTCTTGAAGGTGTTTTATTTGTAAAATCTCAACTACAAGTTGTTGGTCTCTTAGTTATCAATCGATTAATCAAATATTCTATCAGCAGGGTAGCCCTTTCAGTCTATCAACTGCTTTTCAAAGGGACCCTGCATGTATGAATGAAAGTCACAAAGTATGATATATTGCAAAAATGAATTCGAAATTGCAAAAAACTAGAAAATATAACATAAAAACAATAAAGTAGTAATTCTACAAACAACAAAATTTATTAGAATATTAGCAGGACACATTGAATACATAAAATGAAAATGCATCAATTTGTCAATTTTCAGACTTATTAGTTTAAAAGTTTTTTCTAAACACATCAAAGCTTTGTAAGAATTGATTATTCATTGATTATTGTTTCTAAAGATGCCTGTATGTGAAATGATCTGTTGTAGTATTTTGTTGTAGGTGTCTCAAAATAGAAAGGATTGTTATTTCTTTTGACAAAGATTTTATCTCTGGTGAATTGATATATTGTAAATATGATGGTGCTAGGTTATTCAAGATATTAGACAAAAAGTCTCCTTTCTAACTGACTGCCAATCTGGCTGACATAAAAAATTTTCTTTGGTGTACAGATATCAACTTGGAGGGTTATTCTTGTAAACTGATTCTGTAATATGTGTCATTTGTTCATTTTGCACTCAGCACAAATCCCAGATTGTGCAGCTATAATCGAAGTAGGACAATATCAGGCTATTACATGCGTAAGTGCACGCGCGCACGAACGCACACACACACACTCACGCACACACACACACACAAAGGTCAGGATTCTTTTTGGTAAGAATTTTCTGACGCATGCAATAAACTATTTTATACCAAATCGGTATGCCCAGTCCATTAATTCATGGTGTTGACCAAGATGTTTAGGTTCATTGAACTTAAAGGGGAAATCCAGTCCAAATATAAGTTAGTGTGATAAGAAAGAGTGAAATATTACAAGTTCAACTGTAAAAGTTTGATCAAAATCGGGTGAAAAATAAGGAAGTTATGACATTTTGAAGATTTCCTAATTTTTCAGGAAACAGTTCTTGAACAGTCAATATGAATATGCAAATGGCAAAGTGAGCATGTCATACCTTCACAACTTGCCATATAATTTGTACATAAAATTGTGAAATTTCCAGTTTTTCATTCAAGTGCAATAATACCCAAAGCTCAAATCCTGGTATATCCAACTGTTCACTATTCCGAGTTATTCAATCAGGAATGACATCATGTTTCAGATTTCAACTACAGAAACATTGAATTTTCATCATTTTTTTTACAGGATCAATGGAAAATTGTGAGGTTGTGACATGGTTAGCTCACTCATTTGCATATTCATATCCACTATACAAAAACTGTTTTGCAGAAATTAGAAACGTTTAAAAGTGTCATAACTTCCTTATTTTTCATCGATTTCAGTCAAATTTTTACCATTGAACTCGTAAGATTTTACTATTTTTACCAGACTAACTTATATTTGGACTGGATTCCCCTTTAAAACACATATGCCATCCATTATTAGGCTTAAAGGGACTGTACAGTACTGGTTGAGGTAGGGATTCATGTTTTAAACATTCCTAAGTGAGATAATGAAAAGCCTCTTACGAAATATGAAAGAGCATGTAATTTTAAGAAGGATTCAACGTTTATTTGATGAAAATTGGTTTTCAAATGGATGAGATATCCAAAATAGTGCTAATAATAAAAGGCGACATGCCACAACTTTATTAGGATCTCTTTGTTTCACCTTGTTTTTGGATATCTTAGCCATTTCAAAACCAATTTTCATCGAATAAACTTTTGATACCCCTTAGAACTGCATGCTCTTTGACATCTCATAGAGTGGTTTCTGAATATCTCGCAAAATGTTAAAAGCTAAATCTTCACCTCGACCAGAACTGTACACACCCTATAAGCTGTCATTCTTCACTTCACTTAATTCCAATTACCAGGACTTTTGTTTTCTGTACAGTGAGTAAATGGTCTTTATCATGTGATCAGATGTTGATTTCCTGTATCTACCTCTCATATACAAATAACTAGGTTTTGATGAAGGATTATTTTTCAACGAATTCAACTTAGTCTTCTTTGTATTATGCATAAGACCACCATATACTTGTTATGTCTTAAGATAACTCAATGTTTTCTCAAGAAATATGTTGACATTTCATAAGAAGTGTGACAGTTGGATTGTCATATTATTCCTCACACTTGTCATTTTCCCTTGTATTTTGACTTGCAGTCAAGTGATGGTTATCTTTTTAGAAATTAAGACCATTTTCAATGCACAGAGTGAACATTATTACAAAATGCTCTTTACAGTTAATACATGTCTGATACATGCATGTGATGTCAATCTCAGTTTGACTGTGATGTCTTGGTTCAGGTAAACAAGCTTTAATTCATTTTAATCTCTGTAAGACTCTGGTGGGTCATACAGTGGTTTGATGGTGGCTTGTCATGATGATTGAAGGAAATGTGGAAGAAAAGGCAGGAATGTAGTAGGATCATCGGTTCCATGTACTGTATTCATGTCATGGCTACTTGAAAGCTATAAGTAAGATATTCTATGAAATATGAGAAACAGTTGCGCCATGTATAGTATCACTGCATATTTCACACTCTATTCCATGACAATTTTCTACCATCTGTATTATGAGACAGTTTATTTTGAATCACAGCTTTATACATAATTTGATTTGATATAATTGCAATTCAGTAATTTCACCTGCTTCATAACAGACCATAGTTTTATGAACAGTAGTAGTGTAGCTTTGTCTCATACAATACTTCCATTACTAATCAAACAAACTAACACCTTGGCATGCTGCTGAGGTACATAGCAGTGAAGTAGTTCTTTTGTTTTCAAATATTTAATGTTTTGTAGAATTCATATGTCTTTATGATTTGGAATGCTGCAGTGTCTTTGTATTTACATTGTGGTGGTGTCATTCAGCAAGGAGGGGGGGGGGGGGAACTATGACTAAATTGCTTTCGATTGGTGAACTATACCAAGAAGTGACCATTATCTATCAATTTGACTTCTCAAGAATGTTTCTTCCTCAACTACAGCTGACTTGCTGGTAATGACACTAAAATATCGTACAAAACTTCATTTGTGTCAATGTAGTATTTATCATTCAGAATAATTGAAGATTTTGTACCTTCAATGGTCCATGATCACACTCCCTTTTGATTGTTGTAAGAATGAAGATAAAAACAAATATTGTGTCATAATATAGAAACAAATATAGTGAAACATTTATATATTCAACCAGTTGTAATGGTAGGCAACTAAAGATTTGTGTGACTATCACAAACCCTTTCAAAGGATACTGTGTAAAAGTGATATCAGAGTATGCTATGAATCCTACTGAAATGCCGTGTTTTTGGAAGTGTTTGTAGCATAATGTAACATTGGATAAGGGTTGAGCTAATGGAATCTAACTTAAAAGAGTTCAATTATTATTGAATCACTTCAGATGGACATATAAATCCTGTAGAGCCTCTGCTTATAACTATGCCAAAATGTGTATTGAATCTTTGTTTTTGACAGCATTCTAATGATTCTGTTTTACCTTTGGATCCCTCTTCTGTTTGTTTCTTATTCTATGTATCCCTGGAAACACTGATTGTGATTATATTAGTGATACTGCAAGATACATCCAATGGAGTAGGTTGTGAGGAGAGTGAGTTTGGATGTTGTCCTGATGGAGTTACTACTGCAGGAGGTCCATTCCAGCAGGGTTGTAGGTGAGTTGAGTGGAACCATCCAGTGAGGTGCCCACTATACTTCTCTCCTCTCAACTCTGCTATCATTATAATGTCAGTATATACTCTACAAATATGTACCATCACACCTGAATTATGTTACATCTTTGCCATTTTTCCTGTTTAACTTTAGAACTTCATATTTGTTCATTTTCATGTGTCAATGTGTGAACACATTGCTAAGACTTAATTCTACCACATATTCTCAGTCATCACACGTGGCTTTTGCATAACAGTATATTTGTGGCCTGAACAGAGGATATTCTCAGCTTCTTTAATTCTACAATAAAGTTCCATGACTAATAAAAGTGCATTCTCTAACAGTAGTGTAGAAGTGCTGCTGCAATAAATTCTTTCTCTTCCATATCATGTGTCTCACATGTGCTTTTTGTTGAGCCCAGCGGAGGTGCAGGGAGACTGAGGGATCGCCTGCGGCATCTGTCCGTCCGTAATGCTACAAAAACTTAAATAAATCTCTACTGAGGACTTCAATTTCAATCAAACTTGGAGGGAAGAGTGGTTATGCAAAGTTACACATTTCACTAGACATGAAATACACCTCAAGGTGAAAGGTCACAGGCAGGGGTCAATGAACTTTTATGGCCCAATGTTAAAGGACAAGTTCACCTTCATAAACATAAGGATTGAGAGAATGTAACAATATTAGTAGACCACATCATTGAAAGTTTGAGGAAAATCGGACAATCCGTTCAAAAGTTATGAATTTTTGAAGTTTTTGTGCAGTAACCGCTGGATGAGAAGACTACTGCAGTCTGTGAATAACTTAGATGTCACATGCGTACAACAATATAAAGAAAATATAAAGAGAGTTTCACAAAATGTCATGTTTTGAAAAAAGTACACATTCCCCCGACTCGTTACCGACAAATGTTATGGGTAATATTATTCCCCCTGCCTTTAGAAAGAGGCAAGTCAAGTGCTCTTTTATTATGCGAAAAAGGTGAAAATATGTTGAATTTTCTTTACATTTTCTTTATACTGTTGTACGCATATGACTCACAAGCTGTAGTAGTCTCCTCATCCAGCGGTTCCAACACAAAAATTTTTAAAATTCATAACTTTTGCATCGATTGTCCAATTTTCCTCAAACTTTCACTGGTGTGTTCTACTAATATTGTTGCATTCGCTCAATCCTTATGTTTATGAAGGTGAACTTGTCCTTTAAGTTTTTGCGGCGCATTTCAATTATGGCTCATAACTTTTGATGTATATGTCTGTTTGTGACCAAACTTGGATGGTTCATGTCCCTTGGGGAGTTGAAGGTCACCATAAGGTCAAAGGTCACTGGCAGGGGTCAATGAACTTTTAGGGCCCCATGTTAAATTTTTACGGCACGTTCGATTATGGCTCATAACTTTTGATGTATATGTCTGTTTGTGACCAAACTTGGATGGTTGATGCAGCTGTCCCTTGGGGAGTTGAAGGTCACCATGAGGTCAAAGGTCACAGACAGGGGTCAACGAACTTTTAGGGCCCAATGTTAAGTTTTTACAGCGCATTTCGATTATGGTTCATAACTTTTGATCCCTATGTCCGTTTGTGACCACACTCGGATGGTAGATGTCCCTTGGAGAGTTGAAGGTCCTCACATGGTCAAAGGTCACAGACATGGGTCAACAATATTTTAGGACCAAAAGTTAAATTTTTTAGGCGAGTTTGATTATGGCTCATAACTTTTGATCCCCATGTCTGTTTGAGACCAAACTTAGCTGGTAAATATCCTTCGGGAGTTGAAGGTCACCACAAGGTCAAAGGTCATAGGCGGGGTCAATGAACTTCCGGAAGTTAAAAAACATTAATTTCTTCTACGCAAATGGGCAAGACACATTTAGGCACTTGCCTTGTTTTACATGGCTATATTGCTTCTTCTCTGTGTGATTGTGCTTTGCCTATCTCTACCATGAAGTGTCTCCAGAGACATTATATTTTGGGTTGTTTGTCTGTCTGTCCTTCAGTCTGACCTTAGTCAATTTTGTGGACAGTGTATACCTTAGGCACCACTGAAGGTAATATGAATGAAACTTGGTGTATATGTACGTATGAGTGGATGAAGCTGTGCCTATCAAAGGTCATAGGTAAGGTCAAAGCTAAAATTTTGCTATTTCCTCCACTATATCACTGAAATGTATGAGGGTATTTTCACGAAACTTACTGTTTATATGTATTACTTGGTAAAGATTCTCTAGAGAAAGATTTAGGCCGTGGAATCAAAGGACAAAAGTCAAGTGAAAATGTAAAAATCTTACGTTTTTCTCCTATTTCAGATACAGCCTGAGATATCTTCATGAAAATTTAGAACATATACATAGATCTACTGCCTGACAATGATTCTCATGGGTAGTTTGGGGTCATGAGGTCATACGGTCAAGGTCAAATGTGGGTTAAATTGCTATGATTGCACTGCTTAGTGGTGAAATTGCACTTTATTTCCTTACAGAGAGGTATACCTTGGAAATGACTTAATGTATACACTTTATAAGCCTGTTCATGTATATACTACACACAGTGATTCTGTGGGGAAAGATTTGGCCAAGGGGTTTAAAGTCAAGAGATAAAAGACTAAACTTTCACTATTTTTGTCCATACGTAAAGTATTGTCATGAAAATTGGCATAAAAAGAAAGCGATTATTTGACGATCATTTTATGAGACCATGATTGTCTCACATCATTAAGATGTTCTGTGAATGTATTTGGAGAAAAAGTACAAAAAAGCTGAGGCAGTCGTCATGGTGACATTTCTTTTTTTTTATGTGTGATTAGTATAAGATGATATTATTCAAATTCATGAAATTCTTCCATCGAGGTGTCTTCATTGCAACTGATTGAGAAATTGCCCTAAATACATCGACGTAAATAAGCACCGAATTGATCAGTGTTTAAGTAGTAGCCATGATAAAACCGTCGATGTAGGGCAGTTTGTCAATCAGTTGCAATGAAAACACCTCGACGGAAGAATCTAATGAATTTGAATAATTACGCAGTACCCGCTGCATGCTATAAGGATTAGAACCAACACTTGCTGTCGGGCGAAAGCTCGGTGGTCTAGTGGAGATGACGCCTGTCCGGTGATCAGGAGGTCGTAGGTTCGAATCCTGCTCGAGTATGTACGCCCATGATTTTTTATAATGGCTACTACTAAAACACTGATCAATTCAGTGCTTACCTACGTTGATGTAGGGCAATTTGTCAATCAGTTGCAATAAAATATTGTTTTTAATTTTCATACATTCCCATCATTTCATATGTATGTGTGTATGCATCACTGTGGGTATGTATGTGTGGTTGTGTATGCATAGGCCTACATTTTTCTCTATGCTTTTGCAATTGCTTTCATTGCTTCTTGCTGGTTAATACATTATCATTCCTTTTCCAATCCTATATATGCTAATACTACTACTTCTCCTGTACACATACAAGGTACATGCATTTCATACTCATAAACAATGAGTGTATGTGTGTCTGCGTGTATGAATGTGTACATTTATCCATGCTTTGCTAATTGCGCCCGTGTCTTTCATGCCATATTCATCAAATCACACTCAAATATCAAACTAACGACTTCCATTTATCTCCTGTATGTTTGAAATCTCCCGAACTTTCAGCAATGTAAGTTGATATTCCTTTTTCTGTCATTTCTTCATTTACACATTGAATTTTCTCAATTTGTTTATATCTATGGCTACAAATATTAGAGTTGTATCACATCTTAACTTCATTACCATAAAGCCTTGAATGGTCAGTTTGTGGTTGTCTTGCATGGAGGCTTTCATATTCCATAAAACTTCCAGAATTTTTGTGCAAATTGTCCACAAGGTGTGGAACGGGTTCTAAAATGTGCACCTCCTTAGACCAAGTCTAGGCATGATTAAACTATCTACAGCTCTAGAAATTTATATTTCCAACTTGTATATGACTACACTTTTATTGAGCCTTTGCATTAATATAACATGTTAGTTGTGATCATTGTAAACATGTTTTTTATGCCTCCGCCACGTAGTGGTGCCGGAGGCATTATGTTTTCGGGTTGTCCGTCCGTCCGTCCGTCCGTCCGTACGTACGTCCGTACGTACGTCCGTCCGCTTTCGTTTACGCGATAACTTGAGTAATATTTACTGGAATTTTACCAAACTTGGTCCAAGTATGAAGTATGATGGGGCAATGATTTGATTAGATTTTAGGTGAAATCGGCTGAAGGTCAAAGGTCAAAGGTCAAGGTCAAATCATGAAATTTATCCGTTTACGCGATAACTCAAGACTGTATGGAGCAAATTTCACCAAACTTGGTCCAAGGATGATGTATGATGGGACAATTAGTTGAGTAGATATTAGTGACATTGACAAGAGGTCAAAGGTCAAAAGGTCAAGGTCAAATGCTAAAAATGTTGCTATTTCCCCCATATCTATGCAATGCCCGCAGTTATTTTCTTGAAACTTAGTGTAGACATGTACTACTGCATAAAGATTCTCCAGAGAGAGTTTCATGTCATAAGGTCAAAGGTCAAAAGGTCAAAGGTTAGGTGAAAATGTTGCAATATCACTTTTCTCATAAATGGTTCAATGTATCTTCATGGAACTTGGTACATATGCTTGTACTGACTGGCAGGGATTATCTAGGGAATTTAGGGGTCATGGGTCAATAGTCAGGGGGTCAAAGGTCAAGGTCAACTCCTCAAAATGTTACTATTTCCCTCATATACTAGTATATGCAGTGATTGCATTATTAGTTTTAAAATTTAATATATGTACATGTATTACTTAATGGAGATTCTCTTGGAAATTTCCAGCCAGAAGGTCAAAGGTCAAAGGTTAAGGGTCAAAGGTTAGGTTTAAATGAAAAAAAAAAGATATATTTTGTACTGTAATTACACTCTTTCTTCATACCTTGAAAATTATACTCAATGCATAAACTTATAATAAGGTCGGTCAGAAGTTAAGTAAAAATTTTCAATTCCCCAAATATATGTACCTGCACTCTTTAATAGACAATTATAGCAAACCCAGTTCGTGGAAAGTGAACATTCAAGATATTTCTGATAAACCTGTTATTTCGATATTTTGCCAGTTATGTGAAACTGTCATCACACATTGTGAAGACATTGTACTATACACCTATTGGGAGAATCATGCATTATGGCGGAGGCATCAGTCGCCGTAGCGACATTTCTAGTTTTTAATGTTTTAATGTTGTCTATTAGGGGTACCAGAGTCAAACTGATAGAAATTGTGCTATTGATGTAAATTGTATACTGTATCATTTCTCCCTCTAGTTAATTCACATTACATAACTATCTATTTCTGAGCTTTTCCAGTTGCTGAGGACATGTAAGGGATCGTATAGTATTGGTTGAAATGAGGATTCAGCTTTTGACTTTTTGCACAATACTTAAAAAAAAACTCTTTAGAAATGTTAAAGAGTAGACAATTCTAAGAGGAATTCTTAGTGTTTTTGATGAAAATTGGTTTGGAAATGGCTGAGATGTTCAAACCAAAGTTAAAGAAAGTGATCCTAATAAAAGGTAGGTCCCACCTTTTGATAGGATTGCTTTGTTTTGGATATCTCAGTCATTTCAAACTCAATTTTCATCAAATACACTTTGAATTCCTCTTAGAGTTATATGCTCTTTCATATTTCATAAGATGTTCCTTATTATCTCACAAAAATGTTGGAAAACTGAAGCCCCATCTCAACAAAAACTGTACCATCTCTTTTACAGTATACCTGTACTTCAGACTCTGATCAATGTCACTGATACTGTTGTCCTACCAAGATACAATTACTGAGAGTTAATAGATATAAAATGATATAAACGTTGAGTTACTTGTACATTTTTGCAATTATTTTTTTTTCTTCATAGGTATCAATGATACGGGCTGTAGTAACTAATTCAGTGACATGTGGCTTCTTACGCATATGTTTGTAGTACGTAGATGGAGAATAGACTCCCTGTATTGTGTATTCTCCATGATGTAATTGCACTCAGATGTATGACCTCACATGTGAAATGAATGGCTTTCCTTGACTCCCCAGTGACTGTGAAGAGACAATCTTTAAGTGCTGCCCAGATGGCATCACTCCAGCCAAGGGAGAGAATTTTGAGGGATGCAGAGATATTTCCAACCAGGAGCTGACTGCAGAGGAAACCCAGACTGTTGGCTGTGACTTGTCTGAATTTGGGTGCTGTCCAAACCAGGAAGAGGCAGCCACAGGACCCAATAATGAAGGCTGCCCCCAAGAGGACTCACAAGGTACAGTGTAGAATCCAACATTAGATGACTAGTCCAGAGAAAGATTTGGTTATTTGCCAAAAGATATCTGCCTGGGGATCAAAACCAGACATTGTAAAAGAAAGATGCTGTCACTTCATATTCATAATGGGCACTTTGCTACTTATAATAGCAGCCATCATCACGTATTGTGTCACCATGATGTACAAAATTCTTTTTGAATGAAGGTATGTTGTTACCAGTATTACTGTGGGCTTGTTGATTACTTACTTAATCAAGTCTGGCTGAATTAGGCCTACTGAGTGCTTGTGAAAAGCTTAGCAAATTGAGATGTAAAGTGCCAGGACTTTGCATATGTACTGTGTGGGCATGATATCCTGATAAAGTCACAAAGTCAGGAGGTATGTAACAATATCATGTCTGAAGCTAAATATCTAACTTTATTTTGAAGCTAAAAACTGCCATTCTTTTGAAGTGTGACTTTAAACGTCATAAGACTTTAACCCTAATCAGGCCGGGCTTTTTTGGCTAGATGCTAAAACCGGATGGGGCGGATCCCCCCCCCCCCCCCCCCCCCCCCCCCGAGATCTTGGCCATCGATGGTGCGATCGCGACAAAATTTGTCATGCGTGACTCCAACGTCATAATCTACAAGATTGTGTCATACGATTTTTTGAAACAATCAATTTCTAATTTTAATTAATTATGCAAATTAAGCTCAAGATCATATTTTAGCCTTATTAAAAGCATTGAGAGTCTACTGTTTGGTCTGTAAATCTGTTTTAGCATATTCAACAATTTTACATCACAAAAACTTCCAAAACTCATTTCAATTCTTGTGTATTCTATTGTTTTCAGAATTTCTAATGTATTTCTTTGTTTTTCAACTTTTGTGTTTTCTTTGTTTTTTTATTGGAAATTGTCACTGACTACTTTTCTACCATAATCAGCATAAAATTAATCAATGAAAATGATTAATTGTAAAAATAATCAGGTTTTTATGACTTTCAAGACAGCTAGAGCACTGTTTTCCATAGGAAATGTACACAAAATCACAAAATTGTGCCCGTTTTGGGGCGACATGCTGTTACAAAAATGGGCGTGGCTTCAAAAAAGTATGCGCGGACGTTGCAAATTTGGTCTCAAAAGTTGCGCGAGACTTGAATGAAGAAAGTCAAGAAGCCTCGCGAAAAGGCCTCTTCGCGTTACAGAATTATAGCGCGAAACGTTGAGGGGGGGGGGGGCAGGTTCTGCCCCCCCGGCCCTGTTAGGGTTTCCAGTAGGAATCATGAAAGTCATATGTAACTTTGTTTTCAACCACAGAAGTCAAGTTGTTTGATTCTCCAGAGCTACCAAGTCTCATGCATTCTGCATGAGACTCACGCATTTAGGGTCCATCTCACGATCTCCCGCATGACACCCACTTTTCCCACACATAGCTCAAAGGATTAAAGTGATAGTTGCAATTAAAGGTATATTTCCCTTTTGCCTTTCAAAATAAGTAAAAAATATTCACTTATGTATGCACCAGATAGCACCATTAGGAGGCAAAAATTGAAAAAGCACCCTCCCCCTACTCAGTCGATTTGCTCCCTCGTTCGCACGCATGCGCGCGCGCCGAGACGCCAAGTCATGAAAATCTCACTCGAAAATATTATTGAACTTGGCATCTCTGGATTCTCCTGTATTTTGTTGATTTCAAATATACAATCATACGGATAACTGAGACTGTATGTACACAAATAAATGACTATCTTCAAATTGTCAAACTTACATGTAATCATCATGTGCATCATTATTATGATAAAACTTAATGTATTGACATTTTGTGTGATATTCATCATTTGTAGGCATTTGGAACATGCCATGTTCTGATTCCAATTGTCCATTTCTTTCAATTTAAAAAAAAGTGATTTACACTATTTGAATGTGTTTCCCTCCCTCCCCCTCCCCCCATGCAGATATATGTTCCCTTCCTCGAAACCCAGGAATCTGCCGTGCTTGGGTTGTCAAGTATTTCTTTGATACCAACTATGGGCAGTGTATCCAGTTCTGGTATGGTGGTTGTGGAGGAAATGCAAATCTCTTTGACACTTTAGAGGACTGTAAGAATGAATGTGTTGGAGAACATACTCAACTCCCACAGGAAGGTGAGGTTGAAACAACAATCTGATTCTTTTTAATCATCTATAAAAAGTGTTACCTATGTGATTTCATATGTATCCTGCCCAATTTCCCCAAAATATTTAATCAAGGTAATAAAGGAGAGATCAGAGCACTCATTATTAAATGCATTTTTAATGCCTCTGCCACGAAGTGTCGCCGGAGGCATTATGTTTTCGGGGTGTCCGTCCGTCCGTCCGTCCTTTCGTCCGTAATCAATTTTGTGGACAGCGTATCGAAAAAGCTGTTAGAGGTATCCTAATGAAACTTGGCATGTATATGTATGAGTGGGCGAAGTTGTGCCTATCAACTTTAGGGCGCACATGCACAAGGTCAAGGTCAAATGCTCAAAATTTCACTATTTCCCCTATATCTATGCAATGCCTGAAGGTATTTTCTTGAAACTTGGTGTATACATGAACTGCCAAATAAAGATACCCCAGAGAGAGCTTTGGGTCATGACGTCAAAGGTCAAGGATCAAAGGTCAAGTGAAAATGTTAAAATTTCGCTTTTTTTTCTCCATATCTCACAAATATTTCAAGGTATCTTCATGGAACTTAGTATATATGCATGTACTGACTGGCAGTGATCACGTAGGGAATTTAGGGGTCATGGGTTCAAGGTCAGGGGTCAAAGGTCAAGGTCAATTCATCAAAATGTCATTATTTCTCTTTTATCCATGCAATGCCAGCAGGATTTTTTCTTGAAACTTCGTGTATGCATGTATTATCCAATACAGATTCTCTTGGAAGTTTCTTGCCAAAAGGTCAAAGGTCAAGTGAAAGTGCTAAATTTCACTTCTTCTTTAAACTTATAAAAGGGTCAAAAGTTGGGAACAATTCCTCAAATCCCCAAATACCTGCACTCTTAGACAGTATAGCCATTCATCCAAATAAACCTAGTTCAAGGAAAGTGAACACTCAATGCATTTGTGACAAACCTGTCATTTTAGTGTTTTGCCAGTTATGTGAAACTGTCATCACACATTGTCAAGACATTGTGCTATAGACCTATTCGGAGAACCATGCATTATGGCGGAGGCATACCAGTCGCCATAGCGACATTTCTAGTCACGGTATACAGATACCTTTGCAGATACCTTGAGAAGTACAGTTTTTTAATCTTATTTATTCACATATTTATTTATTATTTTTTTTGCTTGCTATCCCAGTTTTGTTCACATTTAGCTAATGAGGGAGACCCACAGAAAAATGAAACATTTTGATCACTTCAAAATTACGATAAGATTTGAACAGGACAAGAACCATTAAAAGTAGACAGATTTGAATACATTGTAAAAGCTAATGCAAATGTAGCTTATATAGCAGGAGACTTTTTCAAAGAAAAATACTTGTAACAAAGCTTTGTTCAAAGACTGGTACTCTTGATAAACATTATGAATTAGATATGTAACTCATTGCCGCACTTTGTCTTATTTGAACAAAACAGAAATGTGTATTCTGCCAGCCAGCAGTGGACCTTGTAAAGGAAAGTTTGAGAGCTTCTTCTACAATCAGAAATCAGGCAGCTGTGAGACATTTGTATATGGTGGTTGCCGTGGCAACCAGAATCGCTTTAGGACACATACAGACTGTGAGATTGCCTGTGGAACCTTTACTGCTGGTGAGAATAGCTTGATATTATGATGTATGGCTATTTTCATGGTTGCTTTTCCAGTTCTTTCTGAATGGGAAAAACAAGGAAGCATGTTTGTAAACAACACAGTTATAAATTAGGTATGATAATACATGTAATGATAATATGAATCTTCCGAATCAGATTTACCTATCCAACTAAGATAAGTGGTAGAGAGTTGAAACTCTGGTAACGTTCATCTGGAGGAAAGGAACTGTGAAGTTCAAGTTTGTTGAAATGCACTCACCCACTCTTTATTCTGTGCACACAAAAAGTGATTTGCACATTCCATAGCAACCACTTTGAAGGAATAATCAAACTATCTCTAAACATAGTACACTCATCAGGTGTATACCTGTCTTGATTATATCAAAGTATCAGTACTATTAGTGACTGGTTTGAAAAATTATTGTTGGGTATTCTAGTATACTTAATGTGCAAATGCTTAATGAGGTGTTAATTTCTACCTTTCATAGATCCCTGTGGTCTGCAGCCTGATTACGGTGGTTGCCGTGACTCCCAAGTCAGGTGGTTCTTTAACCCAAACTCTCGGATGTGTGAGGACTTTGAGTATTCTGGTTGTCTTGGTAACCAGAATCGCTTTCTTGACAAACGATCATGCGAGGAGCGATGTAATGTCAATGTGATTGGCTCTTTACCACTCATATCCAAGTATGGTGAGTGACTTAGGATGATTGTCACATTGGGTGATTACATTTTAAGAGGCAGTGATACACGTACTCCTACAGTTGATATCGGGTGATGTTAGCATATTGACCTGAAAATCATGACTTTGTTCAAGTAGTTTGTGTCAGGACTAGTTAAGAATGTTGTGCATGCCACAATTTATCTTGGCTATTTGTGTGCTTTTTCCCCATTGGCTATGCACATGGAGCCCTTATATCAAATTTGTCATTTCAAGTTTGGTGTTGGTACAAATGAGACCCACATTGCGATTGAGTTCTTGGATACACGTCATTCCACCCAAGTTATAGTTACATGCATAGCATGTGCAGGTATTAGCTCATGAAACATAAACAAGCATACTAAATGTGGCCATGTAAACCTATGCATGGTAGTAAAGTCAAGATACAACTGTAATTGTACTGAGGAAGGTTAAAAGCTTTGTTGCATTTTAATCCTTCTTCCTCCAAACAGAACAATTATGGTAGTTGTACTGGTATGTTGTGCTTTTCAAATGAACCAAATCTAAAAACTTTTATTCCCCTGATGCTGCAGACTTTGCTGCTATTAACACTAGGTGTTGGGATTAATAGTTATGATTGGTATCACCTCCATACACGTGGTCATATATGTTGGACCACCAATTAAGGCAGATGTTCAAAAGCTTAACCCATCATCAGCACCAGCACCAAACATGAAATCACCCAGTGCATTATTCAAGAAGTTTATGTCATTGTCGGGCTCTACTGTGAGTTTTGCAATACTGTAAAAGTGGTTTCTTTCGCGTACAGATACTTTCGCGGTTTTCATCAGTGTGGACTTTTTCGCGTGTGTTTAAATTCGCGGTCGGCAAAATCTGTGAATTCACAGTCGGCAAAAACTGTTTTATTTTGCACATGAAAACCCAAACTGTGATCCAATTATTCTTTTATTAATTGAATAGAAATTGAAAATAAATGTAGGCTTATACCTGAAATCCTGTCTCTCGAGTACTTTATAGCATGCTTGTACCTTTTTTGCGCGGTATCAGTGTGTGTTGACCATCAATACACTCAATGCGCGAAATCTTCGTGTGTGCATGTGCGCAATAGCATTGTAACAAGCGGCGAGTTCAAAACATTATCGCGTGATGTTAAATTCACGATTCAACCTCAAAGCGCGATAATGAAACCACCGCGAAAGAAACCACTTTTACAGTATCAGTTACTCATGTCAAATGACAAAACAGGTACATTATTGTATCAAGGTAATCCTTTCTTCTTAAAGTTTCATGTCTTTGTAACTTTTATACACAGTCGTCTTGATGTATGTTCCTGGAGTTTTTATTAGATGTATCCAACCACATCACAAGAAATATTTTCCCCATAATTTTGAAAGATGGCACATGAGCATGGCTGTCAATAGAAGTATGATTAGGCAGACCATCCTGCTAATAGGCACACCTTCTACATGACATTCTGATTGGATAAACATGTATGTGAGAAAATGCATGGATGGTTCATATGAAACACATATTCTTTTTCCCTCTGGAAAGATAGCGAGACATACAGCATGTGAGAAAGAAACTTGTAGTTAGTTCACATTTGGACAGGATCAGTGCTGCGATAGAAACTTGTAGTATATTCACATTTTGAATATGGTGGGATGGAACTTGTGGTATGTTCTCATATTGAATATCGGATGGAATTTGTAGTTTGCTGGAAAAGGAATTTGTAGTGAACTCACATTTTGACAGTGCTGGGATGGAACTTGTTTACTTACATTTAAACCAATTATGCTGGAAATGAAACATAAATCATAATCACATTTTAACAACATTACTGGGCTGGAAACTCTCATATTCACAGTTTGACATAGTTTGGGGAAAAAATTGTAGTGTACTCGCATTATGACAATGCTGGCATGGAACTTGTATGTAGTATATACATATTTTAACAATGTCGAGATAAAAAACTTGTCTTATATAATTATCTTTACAATACTGGCATATGTAGAATATGATGCTGGGATAGAAACTTGTAGTATTCTATCAATGTATATGCATATTCATATTGATGGAATGCCAAATGAATGATGATGATATTGATAATGAAATAGTAATCCTTCAAAAATGCTACTACTATACCTTATAATGATCACAGGGATGGTAAAATAAACATTCATAAATTAGAAAAGCCCTCTGAGAGCACAGACCTCCGCCAAGCAGCTACTTTCCACCGATGATCTTGCTCTTCCCAAAGAGATTTTTCTCCTGTCCATCACTGGGGAAAAGGTCTTTGGCTCTTCCATAGAGATCAGTGACTTCCACCCATAGGTGTACATACATGTAGCCTTTGTTACGTCATAAACCCTCAGCTGCGCGGCTCGCCTTGCCCTAGCAGAAACTAGGGCACGCACTTTAGTGCGCGTATGAAAACCTCAAAAATGTGCAACTTGAACTCCCAAGTTCATTGACCCTACCTGCCAAAATACCGAAAATCCTTCATAAAATCCATAAAAATTTCCGGATCTCTACCCAAATTTAATCATCTGTTTCTTGTGTCATTTTCAACCTTCCCTGCAAGTTTCATCCAAATCTGTTTACAACTTTTTGAGTTATTTTGCACACGGACAAACAACAAACTAACTAACTAGTACTAGTAATTAACTACGTGTAACTAACAAACAAACCAACAGTAATGAAAACATAACCTCCTCCCTTGGCGGAGGTAATAATTAAAATGATAGTTGTACTGATATTACAATTACTAATTGTCATGAAAAGATATGTAACATGAAAAAGTAGAAAGTCACTTATCTCTGAAGCATATATTCTTTGATAGTATATGCAGCATATATGTCAGACACTTGATTGAAAGGAAAATAGAACAACATGTAAATGTTCTTCTAAACTTCTGACTAAACCTTTAAACATCTCTCTTCCCAATCTAGATCAGTGTACCATTTCTGCAGACTTGGGTCCTTGTCAAGACTCTTTCCCTATGTGGTACTATGATGTCAGGGAAGGCAAATGTAAGAATTTTGTCTATGGTGGCTGTGAAGGTAATCAGAACCGATTTGAGACTGAGTTGGACTGTCAGAATGCCTGCTATGTGGAAGGTAAGGGGAGGTAGTTTTCATGCGAAAAAAGAGGTATTATTCTGACTGATGTGTAAAGTGTGGGATATTTGTCAATGTATACTGTGAGTAAAGTATATATATATATATGTATATATATATAAATAATTAAAAAAAAAACTGTGATGAATTAGTAAGGAAGACTCACATGTGCAGTTTAATCAGTTCTAAATAAAAACCATATGATGTCTTTTATAACTGTAATGCAGTGCTAACATGTAGATGTTGCAATTTACAGGCAAAACTCTTTGTGAGCGAATGAGGGCACTCTTTGAGGCATCTGGTGTGGAGGATCAACCTCAGTGCAAGCTTGATGGATCCTTTGAGCCTCTTCAATGTCCACCACGTACTGGGGATTGCTGGTGTGTGACTGACTTTGGGGAAGAGATAGAGGGCAGCAGAATAACCAGAAAGCTGCACACTCAGAGTCCCGACTGTTCAGGTCAGTTTGTGGTAGAACAGACTGTGAGAAATAGATAGATAGATAGATAGATAGATAGATAGATAGAGATAGAGAGATAGGGGGGGGGGGGGGGGGGGGAGGGAGGAGAAAGTAGATCTCCCCCCCCCCCTCTCTGTCTATCTTTATACGTATCAATGATATACACCATATGCTTTAGAAGCACAATATTTTGCAATTTATGCCCCAGTCACATATAAACACGGATGTTCAAGGATCTATATGGTGATCAGGGAGATCCGTGGACATCCGGGGAGATCCGGGGAGATCCGGGATTTTGGTATGACTGTACACATGGTATCAACACGGCAGCTACACGGACAAGGCCGGAAGAGCACGGCGTCTACACGGACAAACACGGCATCTACACACAGATCAACACGGCAGCTACACGGATCAACATGGCAGCTACACGGCAGCCACACGGACCACCCCGGATTGCTCTGCCAACACGGCAATCCCCGGATGACGCCGGATGTTTTTGACCTCCAAAAGTTGCCTTGTTGGCCTCCCGGCGTCAACATCGATCTCTCCCCGGATCAGATCCGGGGTTGTCCGGGGTGGTCCGGGATGTCTATGTGACTGGGGCATTAGGACTTGTAAGACAGTTTAATGAGTGGTTGAATTAGCACACAAGAATCACAGCAATGCAGTGAGAACTTGGTTCTATCCCCTTTTAAGAATTGAAGTTAGTGATTTCCTACCATGGAGACACAGTGCATTGTGTTATGAAAGCCATTACTCTGGTGTTACCAGTACTTGTGGATTGCATCACATATACTTATATTCCTTCTTTCAGGTCTAAAATGCTGGTTTGTTGATATGACACTGTCCAAACACAATAGGGCATAATTATGCATAATGTTTTAAGTAAATTAGAATGTACTTGTGAAAAGCTTGCTTGATGTTTACAAGCTGGTGTGAAATCATTGTGTGCCCGGAAGAATGTGATCAATAATGGCATTATTCAATATGCAAAATTGTGCTATTTTACGAAACACTTCAACTCATTTATGTATAAGTACTCGTAAATACTTAAACATGTAAGTACGTATTATAGGGTCCTACATATGATAACACATATACATCTATGTGATATATTTACAAATGTCAGAAAACCCATCTGTAGTGGCCACATGTCTATAAAGGCAAATGTTTTTGTCTCCCTTGGGTGGTTACTGTAGACTGGTTTGAATATCATTCTAGGATGAACAGCAGATCCTTGCGTCCCCTTTTAACATAATACATGATATCATGTACCATTATTTTCATTTCAAAAAATATATTTGCTAAAGAAAATGGATATGATTTAAAAGACCATTTAAATTTTTTCCTTGTGTACTAAATTCTGAATTTTACCAACCTGTCATTTGCAGTCTATGAGAACAGTGCTGGTAATGTGAGGGAGTTGGAGCCTACCACCACCACCCAACACCCTAGTGAAATGACTCTCTGCCAGCAACATAGGCGCTCTGCACAAGGCAGCTATGTTCCTCAGTGCACTGAGAGTGGAGAGTATGAGATCATGCAGTGTTACGGCAGCAATAATGACTACTGCTGGTGTGTCAATGAAAACGGGGAGGAGATTGACTTCACCAGGACACTTCCAGGAGAAGATCGACCAAACTGTGATGGTAATGTCAGACATCTGCCTTACTTTCTGCTTTCCATAATATTTCTCATGTTATGATTGCCACAGAAATCTATTGATTAGAAAGATATCCCAATCATTATTCAGTATCTTGTATAGAATATGTTGCAAAATCTTGCAAACATACATGTGATCACAGCAGTTATCTTAAAGGCATAATTTACCATTTGCAGACGAAACAAAAACTCAGCATTAGTGCTTTAAAATAGTGTTCTAAAATGTGATTTAGGAATAGAAACAACCATTGTAAACATTGAATTGGTAAAATCGATGTTAAGTATTGTTAAATATACAAAATGTGAACAATAGTTATGATGAAAATGTTGCCAGACTAAACCGTCTACAGTTACGGTTTATTGAGAAAAATACAGATATCTCCTTATATTTTAGGCTTTATCCTGAAAACATTATATAATAGGATGTTTTGTGGTACAACAGACCTACACATATGCATTAAATCATTGTTCCCAAAGGTAAACAGGACCTTTAATGTGTGCTGCAAATTGAGTAAAAAAAGAATACAAAGAAACCCAGTTATACCAATCTTGCTCACAATGAGGTACCATTTCTAATGAGGTGAAATTCCCTTTTTTATATTATTTCCAATACCAGTATTTAGCTGGTTTCTTTTGTTGTTGTTGTTGTTGATATGATTACAGCAAAGTGTCGGCATTAGCAAGGTAAAATTGGTGGTGCTACCGACTGCATTATGATTGGCTTTATCTGTATTTTGAAGTTATGGATTTTTTTTTTTTTGGACATGCAGGTATTATGGACAGTGTGTGCTTTGTTGCCCACCGGGAAGTGATGGCAAGAATCAGGGACTGGGAATACATGCCTCAGTGTACTGCTCAAGGCTTGTTTGCCAAACTGCAATGTCACACAGAGAGAGGATGTCTGTGTGTGGAGCAAACCAGTGGACAGGTCTTGTTTGTTGTTGATGTTGACCCTCAAGAGGCTACGCCTAGGATGTGTGATGGTGTAGCAACCAGAGGTTAGCAATACTTAAATAAGAGTTAAATATCTACTAAATTTCGAAAAAAATACCTTAAAGTTAATCTCTAATTATGATGTCAACACCTGATCTGAACCTCATTCTTTTTGCAAGTTGCCCTGAAATGATTGGGCAATTTATGTGTTCATGAAAATGCAGCCTCAATACAATCTATGTTATTTTTTTTATTTAATACAAAGCTGAATCAAAAATGATGTCTGGCAGAAGATAATATTATGTACCTCTATCAGTCAAAAGCATAACTATCACTTTAATCTGATTTCAAATGCTTATAAATGTAGCTATTATATTTGGAAGTTAATGATGCGCATTTGAGAACCTTTCTCATTTCATGGACATCCACTGTTAAGCACAATTGTCATTATATAACATTACAAATACATTATCTTCTTAGAATAAAGGCCTAACTATGACCAAGGCCATGACTGAAGAGTATATTGAAACAGCCTTTAAATGTATGACCTGCGTTCTATTCAAATCTGGTTTTCTTTCATGAGTCACTGTGGCAAATTACAGACAGGCTTATATGTCCAAGCTTTCTCTTCTGGCTTGTCAAGGCTCCATCACTGACATTAGCAAGTTAAGACACTGACTTGTTGAGCAGGGACATAAATTAAGTGATTAAAACATTGTCTCTAGAAAAAAAGATCAGAGAAAATAAACAATGACAAGCTTATTATACTCCCTTGTTATTTGGTCAATTAAGAACTTGTTATGACATCATATTAGTGCAAAGATATATGTATAATGTTGCTGCCAGGGTGAAAAGACCTTGTGTGTATCTCAAATTTTGGTGAAAATTACTTTTTTGGATTAATTGTCAGATAATCAGTCAAGTGATTTCCTGCCCAAATCCTAGCTGTCTCACCTCAAAATGAAGTCACCATGTCAAAGGAAAGGCTATCCCATTTGTTATAGTGCTTGGCTGTCATGTTTTTTCGCTCTTCTGAACATTTGAAATTTGGGGGTTAACAGATTTTATCGTCCCAACAATAGTAACAAGTGTCATGTCCTACAAATGTAAGATTGTTGAATGATGAGTGGAAACAAAATTATTCAAGGACAATTATTTGTTACTTTCAGTCTTAACAACTTGCCAGATGCATAAGATGGAAGCTACAGAAGCAGCCAGAGAATCCCCACAAGCCAACCTGTATATCCCACAATGTGACAGTGATGGTTCCTACTCCGAGGTCCAATGCTACCAAGGTCAGGCTAGGTACTGTTGGTGTGTCAATGAGGCTGGGGAAGAGCTACCAGGTACCAGACAAAGGAACAGTGAGCCAACATGTTCTCCAGGTAATTTTCTTAGAAAATTATATGAGAGTCCATTAGAAGGGTGCATGGTTTCTACTCGCACGTAGTTAGTTTTTATGGAGTAATTGCATAGCACACTGCACATCACTCTTAAGTATGATGATACACCTCATTGGTGGACTGTACTGGAAAGGAAGAAGAATTAAAAAAGAAGAGTCAAATTAATGCTTCTTCTTTTTTTGCAGAGATTTCTTTGCAGTATCAGCATTTGTTGATTAATTCTCTGCTACTATATGATCAGTAGCATGTTTACAGTGGTACAGTGTATTAGTGTTTGTGAGTAACATTGAATATTTTTTTGTCACTGTGTATCTCACCTTATGTTCATTTGCAGATACACCTAAAACTACATCTGTGAATAGAGAGACTGACCCTGTGTACACCACTAGAGGGCTTCCAGAGGTTGTTACTACCAGACCGGTTGTTACTACCAGACCGTCAACTCCTACTACATCACAGAGTGTGGATCATCATTCAACGACAGATGTATCGCTCACCACTCCAGTTCTCGGCCGTAGAGAGGCAACCACCACCATCACTGCCACTCAGGCTTCCATTCTAGACAATGATGTTATCGTCATTGATGAGGGGGAGGAGGAAGAAGAGGAAGAGGAGGAGGAAGAGGTGGTGGTGGATGCTGGAGGCCAAGATGAAGAGGACTGTGTGGACAGTTCAAACTGTCAGGGTGGGTCATGACAGCTTGGCAATGTGTCACTAAGCAATTACACAGTGCTGTATTTGTGGGTAAACTTGGCCAGACCAGACGGGTAAACTCAGCCCCTATACGACGCCAATACAAAGGGCAGAGTTCACCTGTTAAGCTGAGTTTACCTGCAAATATGGTACATTCTTTTTATTTTGCAATCTGTTCTCCAACTACATTTCACATGAAAGGTTACATTTTAATCACTTATCATTCAAAAAAGTGATTTGCACAACACTTCAAAATAAGAAAAAGGTTATTTAACAATTCATTTACTTCTCCTTTCTTCCTTTTCATTTTTAGCTCACCTGAGCCACATGCTCAAGTGAGCTATTGCAATCATTTACAGTCCAGCATCCGATGTGCGTCGTCCTTTGTGCAGAAACTTTTTTACATTTTCATCTTTTTCTTGAAAACCTCTTGATGAATTTTCACCGAACTTGGCAGGTAGCATTCCCAGGGGGATGAGATCAAACTTGGTTCAAATAGGCACAGTGCTACCCTTGGGAACCTCAGGGGAGAGAGAACCATAAGTGACAGAGATAAGTTAGTGTTATGAGTGAGTACGGGTACATTGCTGAATGTAGTTTCAAGTTTCTTCATGGCAGATCTGGGAGTGTCCCCCTTAGGGCCATGGGGGGGGGGGGGAGGGATTAGGACCCACTTTTCATATTTTCATTTTCTTCTTGAAAACACATGGTAAGATATTCACCAAACTTGGCAAGTAGTATAGTTAACAAACAAACAAATCACCAAACAAACAATGACAAACAATTCTATTACACAAAAAATACTTTGAGCAAATGAATTAGTGAATGTTCTTTCAAGGTTATTTATGATGTCTTGAGGGGTTGCCTCATGGTGCCAGGACCGAATTGGGAACCAGTACTTCCACTTTGACCTCTTGAAAATGCATGGTCAGACTTTCTACATGCTTGGCAGGTATCTTTGCCAGTATGATAGAACGGACTCCATGGCCCCATGGAGGCCCTCAAAGCTTCCCTACCCTGAAAGTTTGCCGTGTTCTTAGGTACCGGTAATAGTCTGCAAGAATGTGTGGAAGGTAAACTTGTGATACTTGAATGAGTGCAAGACCCCCGGATCTCTTGTTTTGTAAAGTACATATTTCTAATTTGAAACAGTTATTTTACCTTGGTTCTGGAAAGGCAATGTAGCATGCAAATACACCAGTGTTTTCAAATGTGAAAGGGACAAGAAGATTGTGATATTGTGGTTCCAAGGGGTATCTGTGCATGGCATGTTCAAATTTATTAAGTATTCAGGACACCTTCATTCATATTCCTGATTGTTAGATTTAAATACCACTTAAACTTTGGGAAAGAATTAATGAACATACTTACTAGAGTAAGTAAAACATATCCTTAACACTTGGGCCTTATTGCATAAATGAGTTATGATTGATATCAGCTTAGATTAAATGAAACCTTGCACAACATCTTTGGTCATCTACAATGTTTCATTTGATTGATCCAACAAGTTATGTTTTGTTTTAAAGCTAAATTGTCTGTAGAATGTGTTGGCAATCAAATGGAATTTATTTTGCTGTAGGGGACTTGTAATATTTGGAGGCGCAAATCATTGTTAAATTGTGTGCTACATGTGTATTAGGTCCTGGTGATTTTCTATCTCCTCCACCCAAATCAGGTCTGTCCTCAGCTAGCATCAGCCAAAATCCATCTAGAATCAAAGCCAAGACTGGTAGTGTGGTGGTGCTGACATGTGAAGCGTCTGGAGTACCAACCCCAACCATCACGTGGCAGCGGTATGGACAAGATATAGCTACCATGGGTGATTCTAGGCTTACTACCGGTCCTGGTGGCACACTCACCATCCTTCAAGCTGTGGTCAGTGATTCAGGACCCTATCACTGCATGGCAGACAATGGCGTAGGAGAACCCGACACTGCACTTTTTGAAATTGTGGTGACAGGTAAAATCATACACTGCAGCAAAGATAAATAATACCAATATGTGCAGAGGACATCTCAACTGAATGATATAATAAGAAAGACACTTACAGAGACAACAGCTTTTCTCCCTTCAACTTGTCAGATACACATGCTTACATATTCATGTGAACCAGGATTTGTTAAAGTGGCTGCTCAATTCAGGAAACAAGTAACACTTCCCAGAAAACAATGGAACCGACAGCTGTATCTCCCCTCTGGAACCTAGAAAATGAAGATTGTGCCTTGGGGTACAACTGCTGCAGCCAGGGAGCTCAAATTGGGGGTTATGTGATCGATAGCCCTTTGTCTTATCCATTGTACCACATCTCCTCCATTGGGTGTAATTCATTCAGTTTGTTGGTGAAGAGTTTACTCAGTGCTGGTACAAATACTACTCAAAACATGAAATACCGGTAATTGAAGTATTGCTGAAAATGCTAATATATTGCAAATCTTTTCTAGCCTTTTATATCACACTCTTCATTGCTAGAAATAGATTCTTCTTCTTCTTGTTTCCAGAGCGTTCGCGTCCATCCCGACGTCGACACCGTCAGTCTCGTCTGAAGGTTAGAGAAGGGAAGGGTGTGACAATGCACTGCCGTGCCAGGGCCAACCCTACTCCTACTATCACCTGGGATTTCCAGGGTCTTGAGCTGTCAGACATTGAGCCCAGGATCACTAAGCTGCCTGGTGGATCTCTCAGAATCAGTAAGGTGGGATTGTCTGATGTTGGCACCTACACCTGTACAGCCCGAAACATGTATGGCATTGTTCAGATGAGGACATTCACTCTTATTGTGGAAGGTGAGTTACGAGTGTCGCAATACGGTTATAAAAAATCATTATTCATTTTACTCAACGAAAAAATGTTAGATCATGAGCAACCAGGAAACTGCCATTTAGAACCAATATTTGTGGCTCTTAACCCATTGAGGATGGGCTGATTTTGCTACAACATGCATTTCCCATAGACACTTGCCGGAATATACTTGGGACTCGTCCTCAACAGGTAAAGGTTAGGTTATATGGATTGTATGATGAACTGAAGAGAGAGTATTGAATTGAAAGAGACATTCTTTAAAGTGGTTGTCCCACTAGATTAACCAATATTCACCTTTTAAAAACAAAATAAAAATGTCCATTACCAACAGCCATACGTGTTCTATCATTGATTAATTGTTATGTCATTGCCTGTTTTGAACACTTGCAGCTGATGTGCAAATAGTCAACCCACCTGACAACCAGAAAGTGAGTGAAGGTGATACCGTCAGAATGACATGCGGTACCACAGGCTCTCCTAAACCCACTGTAAGGTGGAGTCTTAATAGCAATCCTCTACCTGCAACCAAACGCTTCACTATTGCTGACAATGATGAGCTTATCATACAAGGTAAGTTTAAGTGTACAAATTCCACATTTAAAAATCTTTTCAATGGTGACCATTAACAATCTTTCTTCTTACGTTTATGTCCATCAATTGTCATTAATGAGAACCAGTGTTGTGTGCATGTGTGTCCTCGGCACACTATCAGAGGTCAAGGACTGCTGTTCATACATGCATGCATCACTGCTAGGAAGCTTGATACCCTTGGCGATAAGAAAATCAACATCCTTGTGCATTTCAAATCACGGCTTATGACTTATCTTTTTGTTAAAAGGGATGGTATAGTTTTGGTTGAGACAGGGCTTCACATTTCCCTCTTTTTGTGAGATAATGAGAAACCTCATATGAAATATGAAAGAGCATGCAATTCTAAAAGGAATTCAAAGTTTATTTGATGAAAGTTGGGTTTGAATAAATGACTTAAATATCCAGAAACAAAGAGGTCCTGACAAAAGGTCAGACCCACCTTTTATTAGGACCACTTTGTTTTACTTTCTTTTTGGATATCTCAGCAATTTCAAAACCGATTTTCATCAAATAAAAATTGATGAATACCTCGTAGAATTGTATGCTCTTTAATATTTCATGTTTCATATCATAAGTAGTTTGTAATTATCTAGCAAAAATTTACAAATCTGAATCCTCCATCCCATCCGAAACTAGACCATCCCTTTAACTGACAATTGTCAAGCATATCAGGATATTTTGTCGCTCATTAGAATATAAATGTATAGTATTTGCACTTTTTAAGCACTTTTTTTGGTGCCACACCCATTCCATTTAAATGAATTGTCACTGCATGTAAATTTTCATCGTAATACTGTATACGCTGAATATTTCGTGAGGTTTTTATATTTGCGAATTTCGCGAGTCAGGTGCTATTTGCAAAATTAAAGACATGCAAAAATACTCTGATCACGCTATGAATGTGATGTACGCATACACATTTCTCTGTTTGGTACAGGACTCCATGATCGCAAATTTAACCACTCGCGAAATTGTCGGGAAGTTCCGATTCGCTAAAATTTAGACTCGCTAAATATATGGTGTATACAGTAATTTGGTATTGCAGGAAACTAATGCTACTTTGAATTTGAAGGAATTCAGTATTATGGTTGTGGATCACAACTTGATTTTTTTTTTCTCACTATGTCAATGTAGATGTCAAGCAGAGTGATGCTGGCGAGTACTCCTGTACAGCAGCCAATGGAATTAGTTTCATGAGCTCGACAGCTGTTCTGTCTGTCATAGGTATGTTTTCATAGCCTTAGTCTTTTCAATTATCTGTGCAACAACCACTAATTTTCTCTTTTCATGCCTCCACCATGAAGTGTTGCTGGAGGCATCTTTTTTTCAGGTACTGTAGTCTGTCTGTCCGTCCTTCCTTCCGTTCATAACCAATTTTGTGGGCCGCGTAACTAAAAAAAATTAAGGTATCCTAATAAAACTTTGCATGTATACATATGAGTGGACGAAGTTGTGCCTATCAACTCTTGGGTGTATGTGCTCAAGGTCGAAGGTCAATGTCAAATGCACAAAATTTCACTATTTCCCCCCACATCTATGCAATGCCGGAAGGTATTTTCTTGAAACTTAGTGTATCCATGTACATGTATTACCTGATAAAGATTCTTTGGAGAAAGTTGTTGGCCATGAGGTCAAAAGTCAAGTAAAGATGGTAAAATGAGCCTTCAGCTCAGGTGAGCTACTAATATTGCAATCGCTCTCCGTCCAGTGTCCATCGTGCGTCGTGCGTAAACTTTTAATATTTTCATCTTCTTCCATCTGCTGCCAGGGGGCTCAACCCCCAATTAAGGAATCTTTAAAAATCTTCCCTAGAAGCAGAAGTGATAGAGCTAAGTTGATACAATGAGATACTAGGTGTTTCAAAAAACATTTCCCACTTTTGATTCTTAATAATTCAAAAACTATATATCAGATAACACTGTCATTGATATGAGTGATAGCTGAATAGTGTACAATTTGGTTGAAGGTGGTTTAAATATGAAAGCATGAATAAGTTTCATGAAATCCATGATTAATTTCACAGTAAGGTTCCAGACTTTGCTCTATTTTCAACCCTCTGTACAAAATTTCACTTTGCACAGGGGTCAATGGGTGTGTATGGGAGTGTGTGGTTAACACCCTGACAATGGTCCTGAACAATGGCCAGGGTTTGAATGCTTCATTATTCATTCATGAGAAATTCCACTATCACAGCTAGTTTTTATTCAGCCTCTGGCAGTATCTGTATAAAGTCAAACGCCTGTCAATACTGTCGTTGAGTCGCGTCAGTGCTCTCCCTACTTCTGAAAAACAATTACAATGAATATTTTCTGTTCTATCGTAAACGTGGTGACAGGAAGTAAAGAAAATCAATCAGAGTAGGTCTATAATACTCTTGTGTATATGGAGCCTTAAATAAATCTACTCTTAGTGAAACAAATCGCCCCAATGATAAATGCTGCTGAACTCTTTACCAAAAATGATGTCTTTTTATCGAAAAAGCGAAAAATTTGTCAGACTATCTAATTAGTAGACAGTTGTATGAAAATGAGGAACTTTATATCATTCATGCTTATTTATATCCCAAATTTAGTGATATGTCAGAAGCAAAATTTGAAAATGATTGCCATCTGGAATGAAATGTGGTGATTGCAAGCACTTTACCGTGCATGAATTCAGACTAGCAGTGCCCAGGGCAATCCACATGAATTATTGATTAAGCATTCATGTGCAAGGGAGCGCCAGACTGACGCCTAGTCAACAGGTGGTACAGGCATGTCCATTGTTCAGGGCCATTGTCAGCACACACTCACATACACATCATTGGTTCCTGTGCGAAGTTCAATTTTTGTACAGAGGGTTAAAATTTGACCAAAATCTGAAAACTTACTTCAAAATCAATCTTAGATTTCATGAAACTGAGTTATGCTTTCACATGCAAATTACCTTTAACCAAATTGTACACTATCCAGCCATTATTCATATCAATGACAGTTTTATCGAATGAACAGTTTTTGAAATATTTATGATCAAAAGTGGGAAATGTTTTTTGAAACACCTAGTAGTACTTTGATGACTGTTGTTTGCAGGTTGTTCATGGCAGAATCAGGTGTGTCCCCCCCCCCCCCTTGTCAAAATGGGGACTTGAATTGTACAGAGCACCGAGGTCATGTTCATGTTGTTCTTGAAAACCCCTTGATTGATTTTCACCAAACTTGGCAGGTAGCATGCCTAGGGGTTTAGGATCTCAATTTGTTCAACTGGGCACCATGCTCAGGGGGCCCAAACTCCTCAAATTAAGGAATATTTACAAATCTTCTCTAGAATCAGAAGGGATAAAGCAAAGAGGGTTCCAAATGCTGGCCTATATTGTACATTTTCATCTTCATGGGTCAAAGGTCAAGGTCAACTCCTCAAAACTTCAGTATTTCCCTCATTTCTATGCGATGCCTGAAGGTTTCTTGAAACTTAGTGTGCACATGTATTACCCAATACAGATTTTCTGGGAATGTTTTTGGCCAAAAGGTCAAAGGCTAAGTGAAAATGCTAAATTTCACTACTTCATTCATATCTCCGAAGTGGCTCAAGGTATCACCATGAAATGTAATTAGTACATACAATGTATTCATGCATGCTGATTGACAGTGATTCTCTTTGGAATTTTAGGGTCATGGGGTCAAAGGTCTAAGGGTCAAAGGCCAGTTTAAATGCTGAAATTTCACTATTTTATGTTGAAATTACACTTTTCCTTCGTACCTTGCAGTCTACTCAGTGCATAAACTTATGGAATGGTCAAAGGTCAAGTAAAAACCCTAAAATCACCAAATACCTGCTCTCTTAAACAA
Organism: Diadema antillarum; assembly: GCF_040938485.1. Lineage (NCBI taxonomy): Eukaryota > Metazoa > Echinodermata > Echinoidea > Diadematoida > Diadematidae > Diadema > Diadema antillarum. Next base: position 244,910 of record NW_027270976.1, on the reverse strand, counting down.
TGTAGCCATTCATCCAATTGTAGTGCAAGGAAAATGAACACTTATTTTATGACAAACATGTCATTTTAGTTTTTTGGCATACCAGTTGCCATAGTGACATTTCTACTTTTTGTTTTCATTTTGACTGTCACCATTGTTTTAAAGTCTTCATCTCTTTCATTTCTATCTACATTCACATATGAATTTAATGTGATTTTTTTTTTCCACAAAGTACTTACGTGAAAAAACTTCTCACTTTTGTGGCACATTTGAACTTTGTCAATCTGTTGTACAGTTTCCAGTGATCAGTCTTTTAAAGGATCAAAGGTCGTTTTATGGTGGGTGTCTTGCCGTGCGCTGTACAGGTGGCATTTGTGACAGATATTGATTAAATGGTTGTATGATTGTTAAATGTTGACTACCATTGTTTTTGGTGATGCTGCCCTCAGTGTTGTGTATTTTACAAGGTCAAAGGTCGTATTTAGGTCACTAGCTTGCATGTATATACTCTACGATGACCAGATTTTTCGACTGTTGCTTTTTTTTTTCTTCTTCTTCTTTCTTTCTTATATGATATGTCATGGTACAGTGGAAACTCAATATAACGAGATGGTCGGGACCGAGTCATTTTCCTCGTTATAGCCGATATCTCGTTATATCAGTAGGCATAAAAGAAGGCATAAAATAAAGACATTAATTTGCACATGTGGGACTACCCATCATATTTCAATCAGTACTGATAACTTGATATTGTGTGTGAGGGAATTACTCACCTTTATGGGTAAGAAGATGTTTTTCGCCAAGGAAATCCGGCATTCCAATATCAAGAATGTGTTTCTCATTAATTGTAGATGTTTGAATTTGTAAATTCATATAGCTTGCGATTGTATCAAGATCGTCTGTGGATTGGTATGTGGTTATCGTATGGGTGTGTGTTGTGTGGAAAGCTTGAATATGGTCTGCACAATGCTGTGTGTGTATGTGACACATTCTGTATGTACATTATGACTGCGTGTGTGTGTGAAGACGGGGAATTCCCTAAGTAGAAGGCCAATCACGGCATCAGATTGCCTCACACCTGCTAAACGTCATTCGATGATGTCATGTATACACATGGCCGTCCCACCACATTTTCTGCATACAGTGTGCATGCACACACACACTTCACACGTACAACATGCAGTGCTAGCTGGAGTGCACGGAAGAAAATGATTATGTGTGTACAAGACAGTTTTTGGCGCATCAAGCTTTACAATCTCGGAAGATGATAGCACAGGCGAAGTAAAGCTTTACCGAAGGCATTTTGCTTTACCTCGCTATAGCAGGTTTGATTTACTATGTTTTTCTTTGTTTGGAAGTCACAAAATCTATCTCGTTATAGCAGTTATTTCGTTATAGCCGATCTCGCTATAAGAGTAGCATTTTACATAGACTTGTGTGGAAGGAAATTTGGGACCGAGAAAATTTCCTCGTTATAACCGATATCTCGTTATAGCAGTGTTCGTTATACCGAGTTTCCCCTGTATACTGTAGACCCCTATATAGTTAAATGACCCAGGAAATACACTTTTGCTGTATGGCAATGATACTCTTTTTCAAAATTTCCCTCTTTTTATTGCATTTCCCTCTTAGCATCACAATGCTTACAGAGTGATTAATTTGTGGTCTCTTCACATTCACTCTCTGCTTTTGACAGGTGCTGAAATTGACCCAAGCTGCCAGGATCAGCCTCAGTATGCTACCTGTCAACTCATTGTCCTGGCAAACCTCTGCACTGTGGATCCTTATCCAGAGTTCTGCTGTAGGACATGTAGGGATAATGGCATGCTGCCCACACCTTAATTTGCACTACCGGCAGAGTTGGTAGCCATGCAAAGCGGAGTACTACTTTCATGGTAGTCAGCTGGAAGAATGAATGTATGAGGTATCTAAATTAATGTTTACACTCAACTGTCAAGCACTGATTGTATACAGTGTAGCATAGATCAAATCATATCAGATCAAATCTAACTATCCTAACTTATCTGTTTGTGGTATCCTAACTTATCTGTTTGTGGCAACCTAAATGTTATAATTATGTTTGACATACACAAGAATACACAATGTATCCATGACAATATTCTATACAATATGTATGGATTATGCTCTCTCTCACTTGTGATTATGATCATAAAAATGATGCTTCCATATTGCCAGGATACTGGTACACTAAACATATAAGTATGAAAGTAATAACATATCAGATATTTGAGTGGCTGGAATGGGTCAGGTGTGCAAAACTGAGGTTACACTTTTTTCTTATTTCCGAAAAAAAAGTATTTCTGTGTACGGATGCTTGCTTTTGACAAGAATGTAATAATATTCTGAAATCCTTTTCAATATATCACAAGACAAAACTGGAGTTTAGTGAGAGAACCCAAAAATCTACACTGGAAAAAAAATGAACTAGAGGAGGAGAAACTCAAACTCTAGCAGGAGAGTGGGAGATTTCGAGAAAATATCCTGAAAGTGAGAGAGTTTTTGAAAGATTGTCATAGATTATTGATGCATTTTCTTGTCTCAAGTACTGACACATGATGTCATGACAGTATTGTTACCATGCCAGTTTTTGCATACATCCAGTTCCCCTTACCCGCTATCATTGTCTGTCTTGCATATGATGAATATCACGACTTGGAAGGAAAGCAATCTGTGAATAACGTCAATTTAGCATATCATCATCAGATTGATTAAGTAGCTAGATTGTCTGCCAATGGTCTTTTGGCTAATGCAATTCCAATGTAATGCAGAAACAGTGTGTCTTGAAGGACAGTGAACCTGACATACATTGACATGCAAGGGACCAGAGAAAATCTGTTGACTTATGTGGAAGTCAACTAAATAACAAAAAGAAAAAAAAAATATTTGACTTTTGAATTGCATTGACTTAATGTGATTTGTTGACTCGTGTAAGGTTTACAGTAACACCTTGACTCATCAGGCCTTTAGGTTTGTACAGAAAAAGCTACGATGGCAAAGATACATGTTGGTAGTGTCTCCAAACACGATCTGGATAGTAAACACTTCCAGCATCCGCTCTTAACTCATTGAATACCAGTCTCGAGTATACACGGGTAGGTGTCTATTAGAAAATGCGAGAAAATTTATGAAATCTGGAATAACTTTTGGTTGTCCTGTACATATATAGGGTCCATGCATACTTATGTTCTGACATTTATGATGAAGTTTGATATTAACACCTTCCCATCAGGAATTTACTCTTTCGACAAATTAAAGGCTTGTTCATGAAAGCCTGTATTTTGGTCTGCTATTTTGGTGCTCATGGGAAGTTTGGTAATTATTTAGACAAATACGTTCATTGAAAATTATTGGTAGTTGAATATTTTACAATGCTGTATTTCCAAGACAGTATGAAGATAGTGTTGTGCATTGATTTGTTAATCATGTTGAACTCTCCTCTAAATTTACATACTCATTAACATTTCACAACCAGTATGTACTGTCGGAATCAAAAGGTGACCAAACTAATTCTGAAAATTTTCTCTGTATACTTCTTACTCTTAACTCTCACCTTTAAGTGAGAAAAGAAACAGGATATTTATTAGATGTGACAATTCTTGTGCGTATGGTGAGAGGCATTCTTGTACTGATGTTATGTATGTTTTGTGTATTAAAGGTAAAGGTGAAAACCTGGCAGTCTGGTAGCACCAGTAACAATCCAATCTCATGTATGATACTGTATCAGCTGTTATTTTCACTAATTTTGGGAATCACAGTCGGATCACAAATTTAACATCAGGGGAAAATGTCGCGTTGCGCTAACGGTAATACTGCATTTATGATACCGTTGATGTCAATTCGCGAAAACAACGTCTCGCGAAAATGTTTCTGACCTCCTCATTCACGTTAATATTTGTACGCAAAAATAACAGCTTATACAGTACTTCTGATTACCTAAAAATGTATCGTGAACTGATATTACAGCAGCAGCGTTTTTCGTATGTCTGCAGCCATAACAGCTTCTATACATCATTCTTATGGACAGTATCATTTTTATTTATCTATTTTTTTTTTCAGCTTTTATTGTGTCTGATACAGTGGCATTTACATAATACCAAAAGATGTGAGATAATTCACTGTCTATAAATGATTGAAAATTGTAAAGGTATGGAGCAAATGTGGTACATTGTCTTTCATCTCCTTGCTTTTTTAGACCTTCCTTATGGAGAGTTTTAGTATTTTAATTTGCCATTATATTAAATCTACGAGAAAAATTTGGACCGTCAATGTGAGACTATAGTACATTCTCCCCTATTTCTCCAGGCAGGAGTGATCATTAATGCAAGGAGTTTAGTGTGATGTTGATCACAAACAATGTGATGTAATATTTGTGCTTATGTGATAAAGAACAGTTGTCCTCATTTCAAAGCTCCACATAGTCCTCAGAGGCGGTGAAATTAACTTTAATCATTCATGTAAAAAGAATTCAGTGATATTTTTTTTTTCTCTAAAACTGGAGATATGGTTTCAGGATGCTACTACTTTTTTCAAGTATTGTGGGAATGTTATTTACAAATATATCCAGTCTTCTGTTTGTACGAATATTTACAATTGTGTATATGTACATATATATATAGAAATATACTGTTTTCAATGGGTGCTTTTGTAATGTTTTAAACTTATACAGTATGTGAGAATTGTTGTGTAGATATTTGTTTTATGATCTCCATGTTTTTTTTTTCCATGAAACAAAATTTACAGGTTTATATAACTTGAGTCAAAATTACAATAGGCCCTATCCCAGCATTATTTCACAAGCTTGATAGTCACTGTTACCTGGTGTAGAAATGATTTGTGCTCTTTCTCCTTTTTCTGTATTACATACCATTGGTGCTATATGTCTTGCTGCATTTTTGTATAATGGAACTTCAACCTATATATATTTGAACTACACAGCATGTCTGTCAGTGAATATGATCTGATATTTGATGCTGCTATAAGCCAGTCTGTGTAGAAGCAGCTTGTAGCTTTCTTCAGATTGAGGCTCTATAGGAGCACCATGCTGCAAACATTCACCTGCTTACTGTTACTCTTGTTTGTTGAAGCCTTGCAATTAATTCACTTTGTGGGTGTTATTACTCTAAGATGCATTTGCAATACTTGTTTTTCAATGGGTATCAGTATGCGTTGATATCAATGGATTTTGTTTTGTCATTATTTTTCAAGGTTGAAGACTTTTCCATGAAGATCATGGTGAATACAAACAGCTGCATCACAACTTCAGTTAATTTGTGATGTATAACAGTTTATTTCATGCACTGCCATGCAAAATCCATGTTAGATTACAAGACTGATTATGAAGGATTAAACTGTTAAAGACACTGATTATCAAAAAGACATTTAGAAAAGAAGCATTCACTCTATCAGAGTCTCCTTGTTTGAAGATAACTTCTGTTCATTACCTCCTTGTGGTAATCTGGAGGTCCTAAAATAATGTCTTGTTAGAAGACTTTGGATTTCTGTATCACCTTCAACCTATTGTTACTTTCAAACCAATGGAAACTTGCTCAAATTTTGGTTGCCATGTTGGTCTCATTAAAATTTTGATCTCATTTATTTATTAAAGGCAATTTTGTCTTTCATGGCAATTTAGCAAGTACTATATAGGAGACTAATATGCCCGGTATTACATAGTCTTAAATCTTGTTATCATCAAAATATGCGTCAGACTAACTGCAATATCTAACTCATCAGTAAAGAGATTTCTTTTTGTCACTCTACACAACCATGAAATGATTGCTGTTGATTTTCATACGCGGATGAGGCCAGCAGTATTCTGATGAGTGCGTATCAGGCTGAAGAGCAGTTCTCCTTTGTAGCTGGTTCTCTCAGTGTCTAATATTAAAATCTTCACTTATCAAATATAATGGATTCTAGAATGAAGCTTGGGCTCTGGCAACATTTCAATTACCCAGTATGATTAACACACTCAAACAAGTCAAATTTGGTGTGAGAGCTTGCTTTGACTGATACAGATATTTGACCCTGCAATGCTGACTTTACTAGATATTCAAGACAGCTTTCAAAAAAGATGTGATGTATTCCCGACACATGGTAAGTGTCATGGAATAAGGGCCAATCTAAAAACTGAATCACTGTTTCCTCTCGATATGTATGTTACAATGGAGTGTAGCAATAAAGAACTCATGCATTTCTGTGCAGGTAAAAATAATTTCATTGCACCACATGCTATTATCAGGTGTGTGTGTGTGTGTGTGTGTGTGAGCGTGTGTGTATTTGCATATATACTGTGTGTGTATGTATATATATATATATATATATATATATATATTTATACATTTATGTTTATAAATTATAAATATCATATATTCAGATATAGATACATACTGCCAACAAAACCTGCACGAGAGACATGGCCGCTGTGATGTTGAGTTGCAGCCCCTTAATTGAGCTTTCGGGACGATTGCCATTTATCAGAATCTATGACAGTGTATAACAAAAGTCAAAGAAAATTAACCACAGTGTAAATTTATACTGAACTCAATTAGCCTTCAATATATCAATTCTATAAATTCAAAAAATAAGACATAACAAGAACTACAAAAAACATATACAATAAAAAAACATGTTTTTAACAAACACAAAATAAGAAAGATAGTATTACTAAATACAATTACAGTAACGGAACTTACTCTGTTACTGACGGTTGAATATGTTGTCTATGTAAGGATTATAATCAGGTGTATGTGTGTGTATGTGGGGGGGGGGGTGTTCTGTGATGGGGCTCATTCCCATTTAATCTATTATAAACTACACATACTCATTTTTTAAAACATCCAACAATGTATGAAAAAAAAAAAACTTCCAAAATTTTATGAACAATTTCTACACATTAACACACTTTTTGTTCCCATACACATCTGTGTACATAGATAAATCATACACATGATAATTTAACAGTCCTTGGACCGCCCCGCCATGTTATGGTGAAGTCCATTGCTATCACTATACATATCATATCAACATATACAATTGAGATAATGTAGACAGTAGATCCCACTATACATATACATATACATATGTATTCTTATATATACAATATATATATTTATCACAAATACACTCAGCAAAAAAAGAAAAAGAAAGTAAACACTTTTTCAGGTTTATCTTTCTCATGGACTATCTGACTAAAAATGGTATATATTTTATATACCATATTAAAGGCAATTTAATTAGCTATCAACCTAGTAGGTCAATGAGAATGTTTCCGCATGTGTGAACACATTCATTTTTCTCTTCCAAGGCACAAAAGTAAAAATTGCAAAATGGACAAGTTGTTATTCAAGCGTAATTGCTCTTCCATATAATAATGAACACAAAAGACAAATTCAACACAATAGAAATGCAAATTAATTTGCAAAAATCAACCTATGATCTCAATAATGTCTCAGTAACCCTCCAAAGATAAAGAAAGGCAAAAAAAAAAAATAGAAGAAAATGATGAATCTTCTGTCAAATCCAGAGTCAAAAGACATAAGAGAAAAATTATGGTAACAAAGAAAGTTAAATTTGAAATAATATTTGGTTCTTGAATTTGTCTTGTGCATTCTTAAATTCCTTAACTAAAAGGTAAAATGAAGAAATTCCGTCAATTTTATCACCTTTACGGCTTACTCCCTATGTCATTTAAAGTTTGAATTGATGGAAAATGCTTATGTTCCACCTTCAGTTTCCCCGCTATATTTTTGTTTTCAATATAAAGGGAAACAAGGGAATGGAAACTTATTTCTGCTGTTTCATTCATGCCTCTCATCGCGTTAAATTGGTCTTTCGTTATCATTGCTATCTTGGAGGGCATTTGCAAATGAATTTAGCTTTCTGCCTTGGAAAACAAAAATGAATGTGTTCACTCATGCATAAAATTTCTTATTGTATAAACCTACCAGGCTGATAGCCAATTAAATAATCTTTGATATGGTATATGATACATTGATTTTCATCAAAATCTTCTATGAAAAATATTAACTGGAAAAAGCGTTTACTTTCTCTCTTTTTTTGCTGAGTGTATATTACGTTGTATATATATATTACGTTGTATATATAATCATGCATGCATGTCGGCATTAGCAGGGGGTGGTGGCCAATAAAAATTGATGTTGGGCACCAAAATCCCAAGACATTTATCCTGCGACACTATCTGGCAGCTAAGATTCAAAATGGACTACTCTGTTTGCTTTTATTTCAGGCCACTTACATTTCTTTTTTGGCCATTAAAGAAAAAAGCTTTATCTTTCGTATCAAACCACACAATATTACAGAATGAGAACAGCATGGCAGGGGTTGGAAAAGATTACTAGTTAAAGGGGAAATCCAGTCCAAATATAAGTTAGTCTGATAAGAAAGAGTAAAATATTATAAATTCACTGGTATAATTTTGATTGAAATCGGATGAAAAATAAGGAAGTTGTGACATTTTAAAGTTTTGCTATTATTGGGGGGAAACAGTTCTTGAACAGTCAATATGATTAAAATGCAATTGGCAAAGTGAGCAGGCCATTGCCTCATAACTTACCATATAGTTTGTACATAAAATTGTGAAATTTCCAGTTTTTCATTCAAACACAATTATGCCCAGGGCTCAAATCCTTGTATATCTAACTGATCACTATTCTGAAGTTATTCAACCCGGAATAACATCATGTTTCAGACTTTATCGACAGAAACATTGAATTTTCCTCATTTTTTGTACACGATCAAAGGAAAATTGTGAGGGTATGATCTGGTTATCTCACTCATTTGCATATTCATATCCACTGTACACGAACTGTTTTGCAGAAATTAGCAAAACTTCAAAATGTCATAACTTCCTTATTTTTTATCCGATTTCAGTCAAATTTTTACCATTGAACTCGTAAGATTTTACTCTTTTTTATCAGACTATCTAATATTTGGACTGGATTTCCCCTTTAAGACTCGAGAATGGGATATCATGACCTATGGATGTTACAATGTCCACAAGTTTTGGGTATTACAATTCAATACCTTGCCATAGTATGAATGACTTTATTTCACACCATGTTTGGGTCTGTGTTTGATGACAGTGAATGGTTCAAGTCCGATGGCTAATTCTTCATATGAGAGGGCAGATCTGCGCGTTTATTATGGTTGTGCACTCATAGAAACTTGGCGTTACCTCTAGAGTCCCACAAATTGTGGACGAAATATCCAATAAGAAAAATAAAGTGCTCATAAAGAACTAAAAGTTGATGCTCTGTGCTACCTCTCTGTAAAGGTGCAATAAAGTTAAGGTTACAAATGCACAATTACTCTACTTAAGTACCGGTAACTAAAATATGACATACATATATATGTGATGAAGTGATTTGTTTCAACAAAACCGATGATGGTTGCCATGGCAATAATTGACTCCCGAAAAAGTTCAGATTCATTATGTCCATTATGATGGGTCATGCAGGCGCATAGGAGAGGAGTCTGCCACCTACGTGTCCTGCAGTCCCAAGTGCTTGAGCTTGCCTTTCAAAAGCTGCCCCAGGACTTGGGGGACAGTTGGGTGCTGGAGCGGGTCGAGCTTCGCCCGCAGGCCCTGCCCCGTGGGGTGTGGCACTGCTGTTCGGTCAGCGGTCTGCCCGGAAGGGTGAGGCGGCAGCCACTGGTGGAGGGGGGGGGGGGGGAGCAGTCGGGCAGAGCTGGGCATTGTAAGATATCGTCCCTTAGTGTATGACGTCATCCGGACCGAGACAATAAATCGCACATGAAACGACACACACGTGAGTCATACTAAGTCTGATATGTGACATGGTGTCAGGAGTTTCGACCTAAACGCTCCGAAATGATACCAGAGTCCAAATTGTTTGTGTGATCGGTAACTTTACCATGAAAGCTACGGAATTTTAGTTGAAATCCCGCCGAGGATCTGTTCCAAAAGGGAATTTTGGACGCCGAGATTGTGACTGCCTCCACACATCACGCAGTGAGCGCTATAGTACAGCCCCACATGTAGACATTTGCGTGCGTTTGTGAAATGCCAAAATGTCTTCGCGTGACAAACCGTCAATGAACTGGCAGGCTAAAGACTTGCATTATGAATGGAAGTGCTTCAAGCAGCACTGCGAATTTACCTTTGGAGGACCACTTGCTGGTAAGTCACAGTAGGAAAAGGTAAGCTACCTCATGACATACATTGGAGACAAAGGAAGAGAGATTTACCTAACTTTCGAGTGGAACACCATCACACAAGCTGATGGCACTGAAGTATCAGAAAGGGACACATTGGCAGGTGTCTACCAAAAATATGAAACCTATGTCAAGCCAAAGAAAAACCAGATAAGAGCTACAGTAAATTTTCATTGCCGTAAGCAACAAGAGAGGGAACGGTTTCATGATTTTGTAACAGACCTGAAGTTGCTTGTCAAAGACTGTGGGTATCACGACAATGACCGCATGTTGAGAGATGCTATCGTGTTGAATGCACACAATGTCGAGGTCAGACAAAAGTGCTTAGAAAAAGGCGATGAACTCACCCTTGATATGGCCATCAATATTGGACAGACATTTGAAACCGCTCGTGAAAGCATCCAAGCAATTGACAAAGAGGTTGATAAAGTACATGCTCTGCATGCCAGCCACAAACATGGGAAAGGGCACAGCAAGAAAAATGCACCTTTTGGCAACACACAGAGAGGAAAAGGCAGAGGCCAGAGCTCATATAGGTCCAACTTCAAACCGAAACCAAATCAAGCCCCAGAAAAATGCAAACGGTGTGGGTACGCAACAAGTCATCCTAAATGTCCGGCCTTGGGACAAACTTGCTCTGTGTGCAAGAAGCCCAATCATTTTGCAGCAGTGTGCAGGTCAAGGCGTACACAGGTTCATATGTTTGATCGAGAAGGCGCTGATTCAGCTACATATGAAGGTCATTACAATGATGGAGCACCTGATGACAATAGTGACCAGGAATATGCACACATGTACGCAGTCAGTGACGATGTGCACACAGCAAGTGACTGGTATGAAACAGTCACAATAGATGGACAGCAACAAAAGGTGCAGATTGACACAGGAAGTTCCTGCTCAATTATGCCAATGCACATCTTCAGAAACCTGAAGATGCAGCCTAGTCTGCACCCTGTCAAGAAGAGGTTTGTTTCATACTCAAACCATACTCTCCAATTGGAAGGCAGTGTAAAGCTAGCTACAAAATACAAAGACCGCTCAGTAGAGGTGCAGTTTCATGTAGTCAGAGCAGATGAGAAGTCAATACTCCTCTCAGGCTCAGATAGTGCCAGACTCGATCTGATTCAGCGGCTACACAACATTGAGGACTATCCTGAGCTGAAACTAAACACAGGAACACTGCCAGGAACATACTCTCTGAAAATTGACCCACGATACAGCCAGTTGTTCATGCTCCAAGACGGCAACCACAAGCCCTAGCATCAAAAATCAAAGACAAGCTGAAAGAAATGGAGGAAAATGGGCACATAACTAAAGTCAACGAACCAACAGACTGGGTCAACTCAATGGTCACAGTCGTAAAAAATGGCAAAGTACGCATCTGCATTGATCTGAAAGACCTCAACAAGGCAATCCGCCGCGAACATTACCCCATACCCATAGTGGAGGAAGTGATTGCATCCATGCCAGATGCAAAAATATTCTCGGTGATTGATGCCAAGAGTTGGTTCCTGCAGATCAAACTAGACTATGAATCGATTCTGCTGACAACATTTAACATACCACAAGGGAGATACCAATGGCTGAGACTCCCCTTTGGCATCAAGAGTGCCCCAGAAATATTCCAGCGAGTCATGGATGAAATGTTGGAAGGAATGCCAGGGGCCTGTGCAGTCATGGACGACATTCTGATTGCAGGGAAAGACATGAAGCACCATGATGAGATCTTGAAGAAAGTTGCACAGAAAGCAAAAGAGTACAATCTGAAGCAGAATTCGGAGAAGTGCAAAATCAGGCAACCAGAGGTCAAGTACGTTGGACATCTTATCTCCTCAGCAGGGCTGAAACCCGATCCCAAGAAGGTCTGAGCTGTAAAAGAGATGCCAGCACCCGCATCTAAGCAGGCTGTCCAGCAGTTTCTTGGACTTGTACAATACCTGTCCAAGTTCATTCCAGACCTGAGCACCATAGATAAGCCACTCAGAGCTTTGACCACCAAAGATGCACAGTTCCAGTGGGGTCCAGCCCAGCAGAAGAGTTTCGACAAACTCAGAGACTTGTGCACAACAGCACCAGTACTAGCCTTCTACGATGACAAGAAAGATGTGGTTATGGGCAAGTCCAAGATAACACGCGCGTTACGTATGGGACATTCAGAGACTTTTATGACCTGAAAAATAGTGTTAATGGCTTTTGATCATATTAAACTTTATCATGGTGATTGATATCTAGGAGAAGTATAATCATGCAAAAAATGGAGAAAAATGACCTTCACAATTATATTCTAGAAGAGAAAATATGTGCCGTTACGTATGGGACCAGAAAAATTTTGTTTTTTTGAACATTTTTTTCAACCTCAAAACTCTCTGAAAGTATTTCATTCTACAACTTGTAACTCACTGTGATGAAAGTCACAACACTCAAGATTATCACAGGTAAGTTTCGTGTCATTAGGCAAAAAGCTCTAATTACAGGTTCTAATTAAAGACAGACATGACGTGTTACGTATGAGACAGTTACGTATGGGACAGTTTGTCCCCCATTCATTTAGTGTGTGAAGAACCATGTTTATGGGTATTTTGCATAATTATTGAAGTAAAATCAGTTGAAACTACTCAAATACTGATCCAGATTGTCAAGGAAACAATATTCCCCAAATATTCACCATCCTAATCATATTCAATCATATTTTTATATTTTTATGACCAACCTGAGTATGTATGCCCTTTGTCCCCCATTCGTTTAGTGTGTGGAGAGACATGTTTATGCTTTCTGGGTATTTTGCAAAGTAATTTTGCAAAATAACCATAAACAAATTTTTGCATAATTATTGAAATTGAATCAGTTGAAACTACTCAAATACTGATCCAGATTGACAAGGGAACAATATTCCCCAAATATTTACCATCATAATCATATTTAATCATATTCTATATTTTTATGACCAACCTGAGTATGTATGCCCTATTTTTATCAGGATAGTTACTACTGCAAAATTGAATAGTTTAAAGTGTTTAATTCCATTGACGAAGGGCAGTTTGCCATTTCGTTTCAATAAAAAACAACTTGACACAAGAAATATTAATTTTTATAAATAAGCAATACCTGCTGCGTGGAACCCCAGTGATCGAGTAGATATATGATGTCTGTCTAGCAGTCAGGTCATTGATTCTGGTCACACCTCAGTATGTATACCCATGAATTTTGTTGTGGCTATTATTGAAACCTGAATAAGGACAATTTGTGTATCACTTGCAATAAAAAGAAATCGTTTTACTTTATATTCTTTTTAAATATTTATATCACAACCATTTCAAATTGGATCTCCATCACTAAACTTTGAATTCCTCTAGTCTTAGGATTGTATGCTCTTTAGTAATTCATATAATTGGTTTCCAATCATCTCATAAAATGTTGAAAACTGAATCCCCATTTCTGCAAAGAACTATACCATCCCTTTAATGCTGATTTTTCATTGTGTATTTTGCCATTTTCCCCTCCCCCTTTCTGAAAATTGTTCAGTCAAGTACATGTATTGTTTAAAGTGTCTATAACTCAAAAAGTAGCTACAATGTTGGGATGCTTTCTTCAGGATGATTGACCATTTGTGTACTGAGAGACCTTCCCAGCTAGCTACATGCATTCACATGCATTATGTATGAGGATGTCCCATACGTAACGCATTTGTCCCATACGTAACATTATTTCAATGCCTAATAAAAAATATTCCTTTTACTGTTTTTTCTTTTTTCTATGGTATTTAATTTCTCTTAACAATAAATTAGAACTTTCCAAAAGGGCATTAATATAACCTTAGCAATTTCAGAAAAAACCTAAAAAAATGACCTCAATTTGTTACGTATGGGACATCTCATGATAGGACACGAGCTAATTTGCATAATCATTTGCATAATCCCTAAATTTTCATACCAAGTTAAACTATTTGATGAACTTCTTATGTCCACATATTAATCAAATATCATTTGCTTTCCTTTGAATTAATATGAATATTTATAAATGTCCCATACGTAACGCTGTGTTTCACATTTATGCAAATGAAGCCCTTGAAATTTGCATAAAGTTACGTAATATAATTTTTTCCTCTATGGAAATCAAAACTTCAACTCATAAGCTTCAAAATGATACCAAACATGTCAATATTGAGCAAAGATGAAATTTTGCCTTCTGAGGGGACCTTATCTTGGACTTGCCCTTATACAGTGTGACGCAAGCAGATATGCTCTAGGAGGTGTACTACTACAAGAAGGACGTCCAATAGCCTTCACATCACGGGCTCTTACAGAGACGGAAATGCGCTACGCACAAATCGAGAAAGAGATGTTGGCCATTGTACACTCCTGCCGAAAATTCCACCACTACGTCTTTGGAAAGACGGTGCATGTAGAATCCGACCACAAGCCGCTCCAGGCAATCTTCCGCAAATCATTGCTGTCGGCCCTGATGCGTCTGCAGAGTATGCTTCTCAGACTCCAACCGTATGACCTGAATGTGATGTACAAACCCGGCAAGGAAATACCCATTGGGGATGCCCTCAGCAGAGCCAACCTACCTGACAGCGATCCTGACATGGAGCCGGTGGTTGTAAACATGCTTGACCACATTGTAGTGTCCCAGGAGAGATACGTGCAATTCCAGACACGCACGGCCATGGAGCTCAATGAGCTGCACAGCATGATCAAAAGCGGGTGGCCAGACACAAAACAGGAAGTGCCACACTCCATACGCGAGTATTGGACAATACGTGATGAACTTTCAGTGCTAGATGGCGTGGTCTACAAGGGTATGCGCATTGTCATACCCCCATCCATGAGACGAGAACTACTGGAGACCATACATGCCTCACATCTCGGCATTGTCAAGTCGAAACAAAGGGCCAGAGAAGCATTATACTGGCCAGCGATGAATCAACACATCGAAGAGATGATAGGAGACTGGTCACACTGCAACACTCATCAGAAAGCACAACACACTGAACTGATGCACCCAACTCCTCACCCTGACTTACCCTGGCAAGAAGTGGCATCGGATCTGTTTGAGTGGCAAAGATAGCACTATGTGCTTACTATCGACTACTATTCAAAGTATATCGAGGTGAACGAACTCACTACAACAACAAGTAATGCAGTCATCCAAGCACTCACAGAGCAGTTCAGTCGACACGGCATACCACAAATCCTTCGAACGGATAATGGACCACAATATGTCTCCTCAGAATTTGAGGCATTCTGCAAAGAGTGGGGAATAGCGCATCGGACCTCCTCCCCACATCACCCCCAGTCAAATGGTGAGGCTGAGTGAGGTGTGCAGACAGTCAAGCTACTGTGGAAGAAGTGCAAGGACAACAATCTGGAATTGCTGGATTATCGCACGACACCCATGGCAAGCTGCAACCTCTCACCTGCCCAGCTATCCATGGGGCGAAGGCCCCAGAACAAACTTCCAGCAACAAGGCAACTGCTGAGTCCAAAGCTCTACCAGCCTGAGGAAGTCAAACAATGACTCAATGCAGAAAAGTCAAGGCAGGTCTACTATCACAACAAAAAGGCAGGCCAAAACCTCCCTGCATTGAAGCCTGGTGATGCAGTCCGGATGGCACCGCTCCCAGGAACCAAGAGATGAAATCTTGGAAACCACAGACATGTTGAAGTTCTAGAAAAATGAAGAGGAAAAATCATTGTCCACAGACTACTCACATGACAATCCATTTTTCAGAGCATGAAGATCAAAAAGGGCACTGCATTTCACATCAGCTTTGGATACCACCTCAAAGCAACAAACACGGAAGAAACTGCATGGCCAAGTTTCTGCTATCCCTTTAATACCATTGCATTTAACAGAAGATGCCAGGGAGAGATGTTGAGAATGACACTAGGTGACAATCATCACCTGCACAGGGAAGATTCAAATGTCTTCAATACTGAGATGCTGAGCAGGTTTGAAGGGGAACTTAGCTGTCACACTTGTGGAGATCTAAAATACAGGATAAACGTGGCAGAACTGTCCCAGTCCTTCTTGCCAAAGAGATGAAAGTAACCATGGATGTTCTGGTTACAGAGAGACATGCTGCTGGAGTACATTCTGACAATCAGTTTGTTTTTTGCTATCACTGATTGCACCTCGGAAAGTCGCCTCAGATGCTGTGATACTTTGAGAGAGCATGCCGAAGAATGTGGAGCAAAGCAATCAGCACTGCTACGTTGAACAGGTCTTCGAAAGCACATTACAAAGATGACACAAGTCATGAACATGACAGACTAAGAGCTTGACGCACTGTTCAACTTCATGGGCCACGATGTCCGTATACACAGAGAGTTCTACAGACTGCCAGGTGAGTTATGGTTTAAATGCATTTACAAATTCATTTCAAAAACTTAAAAAAAACCCCAAATTGGTAACAAATTTGAACAAAGAAGCCCCAGTCAAATTTCTTTCTGTTACATGTACATGGTGGGTCTGTGCATGTCCGCGCTATTGCACTGGGTAATTCCACGTATGTAAAGTCTGTATGACATTTGTATTGCATGAGGAATATCCCCGTAGGGCTGTAGTGCAGCACAAAGATCTGACACTTTGTCAGCACAATGTGCAATGTTCATATCTAACTTTGATTCAGTATATCCGCAAAATTTGAAGTCCAAGATTGCATCCAAGTTTTCTCTCAGTAATCAGGCCTACACCATGAAACTGAAACTGGGGCAATATCAGACGTATGTTGATATAGATGAAGATGACATGGACGATGTGAAGTTGATGCAAGATGGCGGTACCATTAGTATAAAGCCAATTCCATCATTGCAGAACCCACAAAGATCACCAGGTGCCACTATTACACCATCATCCCCTGCAAGATGGCCAAGTCCTTCATATCCAGCTCTCTACAGATGTGTCAACTTCTCCATCTGCCAACGATGCTAAGCTGCCAGCACAGTCACCCTTACTGAAAGTGAAGATAATACTACTTGAATTCACCCTCGTGGAGCTCTATTATCAAGGAGGAATACTCAACAAACCAGGCAATTACAACAGAAACTCTGCATTAACAACTATTGTGGCAGCTGTGACGGTGAAAATCTATTCATAGCAAGTAATGAAATGGCTGGAACTTTTGAAAAATAACAAATGCGTATAAATTATGCATGCAATCCTTAAAAGAATTGCAATGCTCTAAGGATTAGGATAGAAAGAGATAGTGCTGTATAAGATTAGATTATATAAATGGCATAATAGTGCAATTATATTTCATGATTACCACATTCTTGTTCTCATCTGTATATCATCACACATCAAATATCAACACAATAAGAAATATAAAATTGGAACATGTGTACGTGCAGGTATATTGTGACGCTGTAAACGTCATGCAATGCCTACAGGATCCTGTCAGCAGTAGACCTGCATGTAAGGGCCCAAAAGTCAACTTTTCGTGACCACTGATAAGCAGCTACATCAAATTCTCACATATAGTATTATAAATAAATATTATTAATATCTCCTGACAAACTCGTCAAGCGTAATACCTGCACATTATGTAGAAAAATGAAAAAACGTGAACAAAAATTATACAATTTTCAGAGTAAGCGTAATCCAATCAAATCATTCATATCATACGCGCTCGGCTGACATTTTCTTTCTTGACCAATCATATCGCTCCATGCATTATGTACGTCAGACAACGACATGGCGGCGTACATGTCTTCGTCTTTGTCGTCCGAAGCGGACGATTCGGAGAGTAAATCGTCGGCATTTTGCCTCATGCATACTACCAATTCGCATGGGAAAGTTCTTCCATTTACAGAAAAAAGTTTGAATAAATTTCAGGAATGTGCTACGCTGTGGAAAGAGCTAAAAAACAGGCCGGAACACGACATCACCGTTTGAGCAATCGCCCTGCCCCTGGAGCTGAACGTGACCGATGACAGGTGAGTAGGAGGAGATCTGCTATGAGTATGACTATGTACAGCAAATCTACACTCCGCTGATCCTAGCCGAAGCGCCGGAATAAGTGAAGCGTGACGTGCGTAAGACTAGCTACTATTTTGCAATGCGCACGCTGTTGCCAATTTAAATGTGGATGAATTTAACGATCTTGATTAATACAGTGTTGCAAAATTTTGATTTGCCTTCCAAATTGTACATTTATATGGTAGATAATCAAAACATGGTGGCTAAACAGGGTTTTGCTACTCATCAAGCCGCAAAAGCCGCAAAATGGCTTAGATCTGAAGAAGAAATGAAGAGGACGAGTGATTTGGAGGTGGAAAGATCACCTTGTTATGAATTCTAGTGTACATCAATGTCAATGCATCGTGAAGTTTATTATTTTATTAATGATTTTTATTTATTTATTCATTTATTTCATTTATCTATTTATTTATTTATTCATTATTCACCTATTCATTTGTTTGTTTATTTATCTATTTATTTATTTATCATTTATTTATTTATTCTATATTTTTATTCATTTCTCATTTATTAATGTATTTCTTAATGAATAAATAATTTATTTGTCTTTATTTGATTACATATATATTTATTTTCTTTCATATGGGTTCATCTATTAATTTGTTTAGACCTATCTATTTATATTTTATTCGTGTAAATGTTCTCTCATAGCAATAGATTATGAAAGACACAATTTAAAATGTGGTGGACTGATTAAAAAAAAATCTACAACTAGGCTGCCTGACCTGTATGATTATGTTCAGATGGGTGAAACAACTTCAAAGAAAGCAGAAATAATGAAGATCACGCATGAATTATTAAGATATCTATCAATTAGCTTATTTGGTGGTAAACCAAATTAGCTAACACTTAGTCTATCATTGAGGTGACGTTTTAATTTTTCATATTTCTGAAGCACCAATTTCCACCAAATGATAACCATGAAGCATTTCTCCACAGGTTCATTTTACACCCCAACAAATATCCTGTTACGTAGAACCATGCAGCTCTGATTTTGTTTTCTTGAAAATGTTAAATTATGCCTTTGATTTAGTGTATTTTGTAATTTAGATTTTTTCATTAAATAATTCATCCATTTAAACATTATATAAATATATCTATGAATTTATATTGTCGTGTACAACACAAAATAATTTCCCCATGCATAAGAGCTCCTAAAGGGGAATTTACATGCAGACATTCGAATTTTATTTTCACATCTTCACACGTTGTTCCACGTGTTCAAGAAGCACCTCTCTTCTGTACCAGTATATTTATGATGGGGTATTTGAAAAGGGACTCCTAAATACGAAACAAGTACCTCATATAGTGAGTTCTTGAGAGGAAGTAGACAGTAATTTATAGTCCCCCAAAAATGAAGTTACCTCATATGACCTCTTGATGGCAAGTAGCTATGAAGTTCTTCTAACAAACAAAACAAGAAATTTGGGGGAAAAAGTGGTTTTGATAGTCAGCCGGACGGGTTTTATTGATCACTCATTTTCACAATTTTCACATTTTGTGCGCATTTATTCACAGGGCACGAGCCTCCCAGAGATGGCGCACTGTGTTTGACAAGGTATTACCTAATGTTAAATTTGAGTACTTTAATGCGAAATTACCTCATATGACCTCTTGATGGGAAGTAGCTATGGATTTCTTCTAACAAACCAACCAAGAAATTTTGGGGAAAAAGTGGCTTTGATAGTCAGCCGGACCGGTTTATTGATCACTCATTCTCACAATTTTTACATTTTGTGCGCATTTATACACAGCGCACGGGTCTGCCGGAGAAGGCGCACTGTGTATGACATGGTATTCCATATTGTTAAATTTGAGTACTTTAATGCGAAATTACCTCATATAATTTTCACAATGTCAACATTTTGTGCGCATTTATTCACAGCGTACGAACCTCCCAGAGATGGCACACGGTGTATGACAACGTATTAAATTTGAGTACTTTAATGTGAAATTACCTCATACGACCTCTTGATGTGAAGTAGCTATGGAGTTCTTCTAACAAACCAACCAAGAAATTTTGGGGAAAAAGTGGCTTTGATAGTCAGCCAGACCGGTTTTATTGATCACTCATTTTCACAATTCTCACACTTTGTGCGCATTTATACACAGTGGACGGGTCTGCTGGAGAAGGTGCACCCTTGCTCAGATAGGTAATAACCCCAAATATGTTTAGTACCAAATAACCCCAAATATGTATAATATGTATAATATGTATAATATAATATGTATGTATAACCCCAAATATGTTTAGTTTTGTTCGAATATGTTTAGTTGTCGACACATGGTTATCAAGGTCTGTTATTCCTCAATGAGCAACTTTAATGTCACATCTACATATTCGACAAAATGCAAATAGTTCTCCCCTTGTAGATGATGTCATACAAGGATACTTCTCTTTGTAAGTATCACGAAACTTCTGACTGTGCCCCTTTGGCTTTGGCATTGTGGATCACAGCTTGCCTTTCAAAGCTAAGTTTCAGTTTCACACAATACTCTATAAGAAACAGAACATTGTTTGCGAGAATCTACGACACTGAACTTGGAGGAATTAGGTGCGTAAGATCCAAAGCACAAGCAGAATTTAGCACAGAGTCTTTAGTCTATGGCATTTATGCCAAACTTTAAGATTTCCTAAACTGAATCCTATTAAGCAAATCTAGAAAGACTTTGTATGGCGTATCCCCCCTATGCTGCCTTGAGTCTTGCGAATCCAAACTGGCAAACATAAGGCATCATCAGTTTACAGACGGTTATCACACTCACAGCACAGTCGCCAAGTCACAGCAGCTTTAAGCCTTCAGAAGTGCAGACAGAGTGTCAGTTCGCTTCGATGACATAATTTAACAATCCATGATAATAAAATAAAAAACAGCATGGCAAATTCCAGTCTCCAGCAAAAAAATCACATTCGCGTACTTAGTCCATCATGCGTCCGAGCAAGTATGAAGTAACAGCGCCGTCGGTACATACGAAAAGTTCCGTACTGCATGGCCGTAATGATGTTCGGAAGAGATCCTAGAGACACGGAAATTTACGACATGTGTTTAAAAAAAGAAAGAGTAAAATAAGGGAAATCGGAGTTCTCCGTTTATTGGCCGTTTTAAAATCTTAAAAACGGAGAAACTCTGGGAAAAACAGAGAAGTTGGCAGGCCTGCATTTGCCAGACTCAATACGACTCTAAAGTCCAATACATGCAGTGCATGGCATGCGAAAGTTGGTACCATTACTCATGCCTTGGGATTCCAAAATCATTAAAACGGGGTAATAAAGTTGAATTCATTTGTGGGGTTGATGGATGTAATATTGGAAATAAAGTGTTAAAACTACCAAAAAATCACGAAAATCTCTGTTCGACAGCAGAAAGAAACACCGTGGGAAATAGTTCTGACAAAGGTGGCAACATGTCCCAGTGATAAGGATGGACATGATCAACAAGAATTGGATAATGATAGTGATGTCTTGATGGATAGTAGTACTAGTGATCAAGAAAATGAACCATCACCCAGAAGTAATGACTATGAATTATCACCTAGGAGTAATTTAGAAGATAATGCAAAACATTGTAATAGGATGGGTGGTTTGAAAAGTAATATTTCCAGTATCAATGATACAGATTCTATTAGTGATAGCGATGAGGATACGTCACAACTTTTACAAAGTACAAAATGCAAATTGGACGAGATACTAGCATCATATGGGAATAAGGGTGATAAGACAGGCATATTCAGCAATAAGCAAGTGGATGCTTCTGAATGTAAAGTAAATAGGGAGGGAGAAGGATTAGGTGACATTTATTCCCATGAGGTTAAGCTGGGGGTTGGGGATGGGGATGGGAATAGAAATGAGTCTGGGTATGATCTGAGCAGAAGAAATGTTTCGGGAGATGATAATGTTCAAGGTAGTATCTCAGGCAGAGATAGGGGGACTGGTAGCTTGAATGGATATGGGGCGAGTAGTAACTCTTATGAAGATGGAGGGACTAGTAACTTGGACAAAGATGATGGCAATTTCAACAAAGATATGAGAAGTATTAACTTTGACAAAAATGGGGGCAGGGATGCCTTGGAAAAGGATGAGTGGAAAATTAACATAGACAAGGATGGGGTGAACAGTCATTTAGACATTGGTGGAGAGAGCAGTAGCATCGACAAAAATGGTGGGATAAATAACTTGGACAAAGATGGGGGGAGTATGAACATGGGCAAGGGTAGGAGGAAGTGGAAATTAAGCAAGGATGAAGGGATATGGAACTCAGACAAGAATAGTGGAAATCGAAACTTAAACAGGGCTGAGGGTAATAGAAACTTAAACAAGGATGGAGGGACTATGAACTTGGAAAAAAATGGAGGTAATAGGAATTCAGACAAGGATGGGGGGAATAGGAACTCAGGCGAGGATGGGGGGGGGGGAGGGGGGGAGTAGGAAGCCAGACAAAGATAGGGGGAATAGGATCCCAAACAAGGATGGGGGAATGGGAACCCAAACAAGGATGGGGATAATAGGAACCCAGACAAGAATGGGGGGAGTAGGAAGCCAGACAAAGATAGGGGGAATAGGATCCCAAACAAGGATGGGGGGAATGGGAACCCAAACAAGGATGGGGATAATAGGAACCCAAACATGAATTGGGGGGGGGGGGGGGGGGGGGGGAGTAGGAAGCCAGACAAAGATAGGGGGAATGGGAACCCAAACAAGGATGGGGGGAATGGGAACCCAAACAAGGATGGGGATAATAGGAACCCAGACAAGAATGGGGGGAGTAGGAAGCCAGACAAAGATAGGGGGAATAGGATCCCAAACAAGGATGGGGGGAATGGGAACCCAAACAAGGATGGGGATAATAGGAACCCAGACAAGAATGGGGGGAGTAGGGAGCCAGACAAAGATAGGGGGAATAGGATCCCAAACAAGGATGGGGGAATGGGACCCAAACAAGGATGGGGATAATAGGAACCCAGACATGAATGGGGGGAGTAGGAAGCTAGACAAAGATAGGGGGAATAGGATCCCAAACAAGGATGGGGGGAATGGGAACCCAAACAAGGATGGGGATAATAGGAACCCAGACAAGAATGGGGAGAGTAGGAAGCCAGACAAAGATAGGGGGAATAGGATCCCAAACAAGGATGGGGGGAATGGGAACCCAAACAAGGATGGGGATAATAGGAACCCAGACAAGAATGGGGGGAGTAGGGAGCCAGACAAAGATAGGGGGAATAGGATCCCAAACAAGGATGGGGGAATGGGAACCCAAACAAGGATGGGGATAATAGGAACCCAGACAGAAATGGGACCCAAACAAGGATGGGGATGATAGGAACCCAGACATGAATGGGGGGAGTAGGAAGCTAGACAAAGATAGGGGGAATAGGATCCCAAACAAGGATGGGGGAATGGGAACCCAAACAAGGATGGGGATAAGAGGACCCAGACATGAATGGGGGGAGTAGGAAGCCAGACAAAGATAGGGGGAATAGCATCCCAAACAAGGATGGAGGGAATGGGAACCCAGACAAGGATAGGGGGAATAAGATCCCAAACAAGGATGGGGGGGGGGGGGGGGGGGGAGTTCAATCGAGGATGGTGGGAATAAAAACTTAGACAAGAATGGGGGGAATAGGCATTTTGGTAATGATAGAATGTGTGATGAAGAGAGAAATCTCAATGATACACCTTATTCAGATAGCACACAGTTGGAGAATGACACTCTGGATGCATTAGTAGGAAGTCCTGTCTCAAAATACCTTTCTGGCAACTATTTCATGTATGATTTGCCAAAAAAAGTCACCTTTTCATTTGATTTGAAGATGTGGGATGAATTGAAAGCAACCCAAAAAGAACAGAAATTCACTAATAAGAAATGGCGAGATTATGCTGCTGATAAGATCATGGAAAGGAACAATATTTGTGTCATAAAATTCAAAGATCATTTGTTTTTAAGGGAAAGACGGGCTTCTCGTGTAGTGGAAAATGCACTTTTACGGATTGTTTATTTTCCTTTTCTGTTAAAATGCTTCCAACTTTTGTGTGTGTTGTAGAGTGTTGTGGAGAAATAACACATGATATACAGGAAAGAAAGGCAAGAAAAATAACAGGACAAAAGCGGGATCAAATCAGGGAAGAATTCACTTTTGGAATAAAACCAAGTAAGAAGTTTTGCAGTGGGTTAGGAAGTCAACACCCAAAAACTTTTATGGCAGGTAATAGGTCAGGCATAGGAGCAACACGCAGTGTACTCCAGAAAATATCTAGTGAGGCATATAATCCTTTACGTAGGCATGCTAAGGAATTAGACAGCTGGGCAGCAATGTGTGGGATGGAGGGATACTGTGTGGCTCCCAAAGATGATTTTGGAAGCCAATTCATAAGACATTTTTCCATGAAGCCTTTATATGCCATCTTATAGGATTCTCTGTGGGTGGGGTCAAATCTTTCCATTCTCTGAGTCCAAAACAGACAGTGCACATAGATGCATATGGGGCATTCATGACGTCATCATTGACTTCTAAAAGAATACTTTATTATGAACTAACAATAGGAAACCCTACTCCTGGCTGTTCACCTCTTCCAGTAGCTATGATGATCTCAAGTGATCACAGTTTACCAACAATCATCAACTTTCTCAATATCTTGCGCTTTCATGAAGGGAAATTATGCGGGGGAAATAACAATCTGTGTGTCCCTAAGCAATTCAATTCTGATAGGGCATGGGTGTTTGTTCTAGCAGCCATCATTGTTTTCAATAGGGAAAGCTACAAAGAATATCATAGATGCTACAAAATTGTAACAGGGGGACGCTGCCAAAGAGATCTTGATAAGACAGTAATACATCACTGCACAGCACACATAATGAAAGATGTCAAGAAGCTGTGCAAAGAATTTTATACAAGGAGAATACAGAAAGGGATGTTCATGTTTAGCATGCTTTTGAATGCACAGTCCTGGGCTGAGTTCACATCAGTTTTGAGAGATATTATCATTGTCACTATGTCCGAGAAAAAAACATCCCTTGTTCACAAAGCGATTGCAGATCTTGATCGGAAAATTACCACTCTAAACAAGGAAGAAGTATATGTTGATGTTGAAGAAACAGAATTCTCCTCAACTGAGACCACAGAAGAAAAAGATGAAATTACTATGTTAAACGAAGAGGAAAATTTGGCTAAAACAAAGTCTTCTTTCATGACCTTCTTTGAACCTTTCATTAAGGATATGCTGAAAGAAATACAAAACTCTTCATCAGTTGAAAAAAATGACTTGTATGGCCCTGAATTTTGGCAGAAAATCAAAAGTCTCTACCTTTCATCAACTCCCCTTTGGTCAATGTTGATGTTAGGAGATTTGACACGCCACAAGTCATCTGTTCAATCTTTAAGTATAATTTCATACCAAGACAAAACAAATGGCATTTCAGAACATAGGATGTTTGTATTGAGAAATATCCAACTTCATAGGTGGAAAAAAACCGAGGACAGATGAATCTTTTAATGCATTTATGAGTGACATACCTGGTATTGAACGCCAATTTGTGAACTATTTCAAGAAGGATGTTTTTACAGCTACCAAACCTGTAGCAGAGAAATGGGACAAGAAAAGAAAACCCAAGCACACAAAACTGTCCTATCAAGAGGCTCCTACGAAGCCATTCTCATTTGGGGGGAAAAGATCACTGGAGCAAAGCTTCTCATCAGATCATACCAGAATTCTTCCAATGGACAATTTTGATAACAATTGTTGGTTTCATTCAGTGAACCAGCTGATTGTTACACTCCCACCTCTACAATCAATCTTTAGCAAAAACACCAGTACCAGTCAGTATGTGATTTTTGATAGGGATGAAGATAGAAACTTTGTAGACACTATCCACAAGCTTTTTTCACTTATTCATTCAAACAAGACCATTACTCATCTTCAAAGACAAAATATCATTCAATCTCTCACCGCAGCACAGAAAGCTATGGGGGTGTCGTCGCGTCAGTGTGCAGATGCACATGAATATCTAACAAAAGTAGTACAAACGTACCTTTACACTAACATGATAGATTTACAAATCACGATGGCGTGTAAACAAACTTGCACAGAATGTCTGGAATCAAAAACAGAAAATGAAAAGCACAATTTCCTTACATTGACAGTCTCACATAATGGAAATAAGGTCAGCTTGTCTGAACTTATCTTGGAGTATATGGAACCAAAGACAAAGGATGGGTGTTGTAGGAAAGTCTGCAATAACAGTGAACACAAAACAATTGAAGAACACAGGGATATTGTTTCATTTCCCAGACTCTTACTGCTCCATATTGGAAGTCTGCAGCCAAATTAATCAGCAAAGCGTGAAAATAATGACTCCCATTGACATACCTCAGGCCATTACCATTCCGTCTGTAAAATATAACCTGCATGGTATTGTACACCACCATGGTCATGATACTGACAGGGGACACTACACAGCAACAATCTTTACATCTAGTGGCATGATCTTTGCAGATGATAGACACATAATTAAACGTCCAATTGGGGACACTAGTGGGGAATCATACATTGTTGCATATGTCAGATTGACACAGGCTGATGTTATTTTGAACAGAGAACAATTCTGTACATTAATGTCACTGATCAAATCAACAAAAGGGGGTAAGAAAGTCATGTCCAAAAAGTACCACCAATCAACAAGTAACATATGGAGGGATGATGATTGTCGTACACACATTTTATTCAAGTTCTGGAAAACCCTTCTTATGATATTGCAAAAGTAGTTGAAAAAATTGTGAAATCTGGTGTGGGACACTTATTTAGCATAGGTTTGGCTACATTCTTTATATGTAATGAATGTTCAGGGATACCTCAATGGAAAATTTTTAGTGAAATTACAAGTGAAGCAATTAACTTCACAACACTTGCTTTGACTCAGTCTCTGGGGTTACATTCAGAGGGGACATGTGAGAGATGCAGATGTTCTCTGAAACAGTCAGACCCGTCTTACCCTGTTCAGTTTCCACCAACTATGATCTTACATGGTGGAAATCCAGAGCTAGAGGAAGTAATAACAGTGAAACAAAATGAAATCCTTGGGAAATATAAACAAGTAAGCTATAGGTTACATACA
Organism: Diadema antillarum; assembly: GCF_040938485.1. Taxonomy (NCBI): domain Eukaryota; kingdom Metazoa; phylum Echinodermata; class Echinoidea; order Diadematoida; family Diadematidae; genus Diadema; species Diadema antillarum. The sequence continues at coordinate 217,623 of NW_027270976.1, read as the reverse complement.
TTGATAGCACAGTGGGAAAATTCAGTTCAGTTCTATAGGTGCAATAACAGTGGTACATGGGATAAAGTGATAGGCAAAACAGAGACTATCAAAGAAGCTTTCTCAGTCATACAAGAAGTGTGTAAAAAATGTCAACATGCAATTGGTCTGTATGATAGAATAGAAGATCCAACGTATCTCAGCACAATAGAAAAGCAGTATCTTGAAATAGAAAATGTGGACAAAGCATACCCTGGAAATAAAGATTTTCTGACACTTACATATGAAACTACACAGACAATGATAGACATTTTGGAAAGTCACAAAGGTGATGTAATGATTGGAAGTGAAAAGCTATCAACAGGAGTCTTTGGGAAGGATGAGGTCATAAATTCATATCTCACACTACTGTCCCTTGACAAGAAAGGATTTACATTCTTAAATTCCTTTACAATAAGAAATGTAGACCAGGAAGTTGAAAGTCTAGTTAGGGAAACCTTACGGAAGAAGAAACAGAGGGAGCAGATATCAAAAAGCCAAACAGTGATCATGCCAATTAATGATTTTGAAGGGAAACACTGAGTTCTTCTTGTTGCTCTCCTTAAGGACCACCATATTCTTTTCTTTGATTCATTAGGCCAGTCTCTTGACAGGTATGATGGCATAATAAAAAAGCTGTTGGTTATTTGTCAATCCAGCTGGCTGCAATAGACACATCTGAATCATTTGATGGTTTCTTTTGGACTATTTCCTCCCCAACTTCTCAAGCTGAGTTTCCTAGGCAGAAAGATCGTTTCAATTGTGGGGTTTTTGTTGCTCTGTACTCTAAATGCATTCTGTTACAGTGCAAATTCAAATTTCCAAATACACTTGGTTTCCTACAGGACTTCCGCAAGTGCATGGCTTATGAATCAATAACAAAATCAATTCTTGGTTTTCATGACAACCTCTCAGACCATAATGACCACAGTGACGACCCTGATGACTACTTTGACCACGGGCCTGATGACACAAACAGTGAGATTGTCCACAGACCCAGTGACCACAACAACAGCAGCTGTAGGCCATATGGCCGCTCTTACCTTAGGTCTGATGATCACTCAGTAAACGATGATAATAACTTTAGGTTGGCTCACATTGAGACAGTTAGGTGTGATCATGATTATTGCAGCATTCAGGCTTCTGAAAAATCTGTGCTTAACTCATGCCAGCTGCAACATAAGCAGTCAGGCTTGATTTCAAACCAGGAACATGCAGAGTTCAGATATGGCAATGAGTTTATTGCAAATTATTCAGATTTTAATGTGGCAGCTATTGAAGAAGTTATTGAATACAGTCAAAATCTCTCTTTTGGTGTACATGTAAGTGATCACGAGGACTGTTCATCTAATGATGATGATCATGATGATACATATACATGTGTTCTCCCACCAGAGATGTGTGATATAATCATTAAATATGTGTTAGATATAGATCATTCAGCATTGGGACAAATAGTCAGAGTTGATTCAGTTTTTAGAGATTTAGCATCTTCGTACTATAAGGAAATTCACATGAATGAAGCTCGGGCTTATAACTTGTTGGACAGAGGTAGGGTAAGTGTTCAGAAAATTGCTAATTCACCTGCAAGAAGGATTTATTTGCCCAAATCCCAGGCAAAACAGTGTAAATTGCAAACATCTGTTTTTCAAGATCTAGAAGTAGAACGGTCAAGCTGTACTGTATGTAGATACCTTCATAAGTGAAGAACAAATGTTGTTCATGATAGATCCTTCAAAGGTCCCCTTGGGCCCCTGTGGGAGGTGACCAATTGGGGGTGGAGCACCCTTGTGAGGGTCCCAAATCGGCAAAACTCTAATTTCAAACACCTCATTCTCCAGATTCAGAAGTAGAACAGCCAAGATATATTGTATGTAGATAACTTCAAGTTTAAAGGTGAATATAAGTTGTTCATAACAGTAGGTGGGGATGGTCCCCTTGGGTTCCTGTGGGGGAGGAGATAACAAATAGGGCCTGTGTAAAATTAGATCCATTAGGATTTCACATTTCTAATCAAGGACTTTGTTTTAGAACTTAGAAAATCATAGAGAGCTTGCAGTATAGATGTTAATTTATCCTTCAGCTCAGGTGAGTGTTAAAGTGGAAAGAAACTCGGACATTGATGTGCTTTCAGTAAATAAAGTGGAACAAGAAAGACAAAACGGTGAACGTTTGGGCTGAATCGGATAAGCGGTTCAAAATTTACTATTTTTTTAAGTTAAAGTAACTCCTTATAATGGAGATCCTTGAGTTGGCAGCACAGAGAGCATCTGTGATGTCATTGAAGAAAACTCTCCATTGGTTTTGTACACAAAATTTCACATTTTGTTCAATTTTTATGCTTTATATGTGTACCTCAGTTTTGCAAATAATTGCTTGATTTGAAACTTTGTGTATAGCATACTGTAGAATATAATTTGTTATTATTCCTTGTACACCCTAAAGGAAAGCAACCAACACAAACACTGGAATTATATATTTTAGGCTGTTTTTTTTTTAATATGAATTGCGAGGTTTTTATCTTTTAAAATTAGTTTCAATAAATCCTTTAGTCATGTGATGATTTTCTTTAAATTGAACAATTATACCAATATTCAGTATTATAACAAAAGCTTTCTTTTTATAGATCATATAAGATGGCGGATACTGCTAGGCTGTAGGGTTTACACCCGCTGCAAATTTTGCCTGTGCCTTCGCAGTCGCCCAATCTATCGCACCATTATTACCTGTTTGATATTGTGTATGTATCTGTCACCACGTATGAGTCTGTTTCATGCCCTGAGGGACTGCATCTATAAAGGATATCCAGTGACATTTTTCCTGATCACTGCTTGCTCTGTCATGGATTCATGTGCTCAGTCCCACCAACTGCATGCTATATTCGTATAATGCTGAACCATGCTTTAGCGGAATCAGGCGCCTGTGTTGTCTATATTTCAAAGGAAATGATCCATCAATCATCATGGTCCAAAGTCTTTTATCGCTGATCGTGAGTGTCTTCATGTTTTGTGGGGATTGCATCTAAGGAATATCAAGTGATAAATTTTGTTTTAAAATTTTTGTACTGTATTGGATCCATTTGCCTAGTCCCACTCGTAAGACTTACATTCCCTTTTGCTGTATATTCACATACTGCCGAACACTGCCGACGGAACCCTGTGTATGGGAAAGTCTCATCCTTCTATCCAAAGAAGTGTTCTATTCATCATGGCCCAGATTCCCTTAATCCTGATTGTAAGTGCCCTTCTCACACTTGGCGTTAAATCTGGTCACTGTCGCTCAAAGTTCAACATTCCGAACTTAGATGCTGATGAATGGAAGCGATTAGACTCCGATTTAAAAGCACGAATAGCCCCTATTCATCATGAGCTAGCCATTGACGCTATCAGTTCGAAAGAAGCTTGTAAACACTTTGTTGACATTTTGACTGAGATTTTGCTAAACCATCCCGATTGTACTTTTGACGAGACGAGTGTGTACAACAAATTTTACTTCAAACTTTCATCAAAAACACTGCAAGATGTTACTAAGCCAAAAAAAATAAACTTAGAAAAAAGGCGTACGGAAAAAATGCGACTGAAGAAGATAGGAAACTCTTCAGACAAGCAGTCAAGGCCCATAGTCATCTGAAGAGAATTGAGAGGGATAAGAGGAACAAGTCTAAAGCCAGACGTCAAGAAAAATTGTATGTGAGAGATTTTTGGAACTTTGCCAAGAAATGTTCATCAGGATGCCTCGAGAAACCCTCCACTAAACCGTCTTTCACAAGAGAAACTGCGGATCGTTATTTTGTGAACGCATACTCTACAGGCAATCCCATGGACAAAGCAAAATTATCATGGTTCCCATACATTGATGTGGACACCAGATCTTTTGATCTCAGTCCAATTAAACCCAAAGATATTAAGTGTATTCTGAAGAGAAAAAAACCTACGTCGGCCCCAGGTAATGACGGGATAATGTATGGGATGCTGCGAAAACTACCTAGCTCGCACCACTATCTGGCAAAGCTGTTCACGAAACTTCTGCGGACCGCGGATCCTCCCCTTGACTGGTCGAGCTCCATTGTGTCCCTTATTCACAAGTCCGGTTCGACTGACGACCCCAAGAACTTTAGGATGATAGCTCTTACGTCGTGCGTTGGCAAGCTACACCACCAAATACTTGCGGAGAGGGTCGAAAACTTTGCTATTCAAAACGGTCTTATCAACCCTACCATGCAGAAGGCTTTCTTGAGAGGTATCAGCAGTTGTATCGAGAATAACCAAGTCCTCCATGAACTCCTCAGTCATGCAAAGGCTAAGAACAAAACTCTTCATATAACATTCTTCGATCTTCAGGATGCGTTCGGGTCAATAGAGCATGATCTCATTCATTATGTTCTCGAATACTACTCTTTCCCTATTGAACTCAGGACCTATGTTAAAAACCTGTACTCTAGACTTGACGGGGAGGTACGGGGACCCCAGTGGTCGACCTCTAAGTTTGAGTTTCACAGAGGTGTGTTCCAAGGTGATCCTCTGTCCCCCATCATATTCCTGCTAGTATTTAATCCCATTCTAAATTATCTTCAGTCAGTAGAAGATAAGTTTGGTTACAACATGAACGGAACACGGTATATCAGTGTGCCATTCGCAGATAAAACCTGGTAGTATGAATTTAACTCTCAAGCAATCCAAATGCCGTTGTTTTTCGATCTGTCGTGGATCGCCATGCAATGTCGAGTTTTTGATTAATGGTACTCCAATTCATAACGTGAAAGAAAAACCTGAAAAGTACTTGGGCTCATTGTTAACATTTTGGATGAAGACTAGTGACGCTTTCATGTTTATCAAAGAGAAACTGTCACATATCTTGAACAATGTTGATGAAAGTCATGTCCGAAATGAATACAAAGTAGCCGTGCTGACCAGATACTCTTTGCCTTCTTTGCGTTATGTCCTTACTGTACATGATATGACAAACACTCAGTTATCTATCCTTAACGGAATGGTAAGTAAGCAACTAAAACTATGGCTGAAGATACCAACACACGGCACTACCCCGGCTATTCTCCACAGCCGAGACGGTCTCCAATTCAAAACCATATCTGAGATGTACAAAGAGTGTCATGTACTAGCACATGCAACCTCCCGTTTAGGAGCTGACACTAAGGTTCAAAATGCTCTGGATAACAAAGTATCACGGGAGTCAGAATGGTCAAAGAAAATGTCATTATGTAATGCTGCAGTCTGTGAAAGTTATGTACATCAAACACAAGATGTAACTATTGGAAAGACGAAGACTAAGATCAGGGGGACACTCAAAGAAGAACAGACAGATTATTGGAGATCTAAAGTCGCTCCTTTGGTCTTTCAAGGTGACTTTCTGAGGTTGGTGGAGTTAGAAAAGGGTGACCTTACATGGCGATCACTCATATTTAACCTCCCTAAGGGCGTGTTGAGCTTTATAACTCGTGCGGCTATCAACGCCCTCCCAACGGCAGACAACCTCAGCAGATGGGGCAAAAGGCTAAACACCCGCTGCACATTATGCGGAAATCACGAAACCCTGTTGCACATTCTGAATAATTGCAAAAGTGCACTGGAACAGGGTAGATACAATTATCGACATGATAGCATCTTGCAGTACTTGGTCTCTTTCATAGGCAAAGTGAAGCCAGACAAAGTTATCTGTCATGCAGACCTCCCGGGGCATGACATCAATGGAGGTACGGCCCCGTCTGATCTCACACCCACCTCAGAAAGACCAGACATAGTCTTAGTCAATCAAAGTAACAAATCAGTAGTAATTGGCGAGCTCACCGTCCCTTTTGAATCAAATATTGACTCCGCTCACAACAGAAAATCAGAAAAATATGCCTCATTGGTGCTTGACATTGAGAACCAAGGATACTCATGTGAGTTAATCTGTTTCGAGGTAGGATCCAGGGGACTGGTGACCAAGGAAAACAAACGTCAACTCACTAAGCTGTTCAAGTTTGTTAGTGACACCCGGAGAATTCGGGAACACATAAGAACCATATCGAAGATTGCTATTCTTACCTCGTTTGCCATTTATAATGCCCGCAAAGAACCCTCTGGACAAAACCGGCATATCTCCAGCCTGCAACGGAAGATTCTTGGTGTTTCTAACTAGTTCTATGTACACACACATACATAAATACCCATAAAGTAATACACACACCCACACTCACACACAAACACACACACATCCACACACACATGCACATACACCACGCACACTCATCTTTCACACTCACACATGATTATGAACACACAAAACGCATACACATACACACACGAACGGGCTCATATGCGGACCTATATATGCAGGCCTTTATATTCATGTTTCTTTTTGGCGAGTATTGTAGATTGATCATTATAGGTCAATGATATTGATTATCATCGATAATATGTACCCCTCATCTGTGTTGCACATTCTGCGCTCCATATCAGTATATTATTCTGTCATGAATGTGTTTTATATCTGTAATGAATAACGAATGGATTTTGTTTTGTATAGGTAGTGTGAAAAGATCTTAAATTCTGATGAACTGTTTTAGGCATAAATTGTCAGAAATAATTAATTAGTTAAGTGTTGTTTTGTTTTATGTATTGTATTTGGAGAAGTTTTCAGAACTGGATCTTTTTTTTCTGATTTTTGGTACTTTGTATTAAGAATTTACAGGGTTTTTTTAGGCACTTTTACAGTACATGACCCAGCTCCTCCAGAAGGCTCAAAGAATTGTTTCTACATATATTTTAGTAACAAGTAGAAGGAAGGCGCATTTTTTCTGTAAAACTGAACATATTTATTTATAATGATATTCCCCTGTTAAATATGCCAAATAGAAATAACAAAACAGAGGCAAAAGTTTAAGAGGGTTGAAATGAGATTGCCAAGGTTAAGAATTGATGAACTGCTATGGCATCTTAGACTTATCATTCTCTTCCTTATCGCCACTATAATTATCATCAACATCATCGTCACCATCATAATCATCATCACCATCATCTTCATCAATATTGTCGTCATCATCATAATCATCATTATTATCATCACCATCATCATCGCCATCATTATGAATTATACCAGTGAGGTGGGAGGAATATGATTATGTATATCATATGTTTATATACAGTCATTATTTACACTACAGGCCGGTTTTGTCCATTTTGATTTCCCCCTTTGTATTGTTGAATATGTATATTTATAGGATTTATATCTTTGCATATGTATTTATCATTATGTATATTTTCTCGTTTTTTCTGTAACAATGGATGTGAAATAATTATTTCATTTTATTGGGTGGATTTAATGTAATTTATTGGTAATGAATTTCGCGAATGAGTTATTTTTGTGTGTTTCTTAGGTTAAATATATGCTGATATAAGTTCATTTTTTGCGAGTTTTTTTTTTCCTCTTGAAACAGCTGTTCATGTATCATGTTTGTGTGTAAATGTACTTGTATACATGTATATATTTGTGTAACTGTCAATAACCATTATTGCGGTGTGATGGACTGGGTCCACTGTATTTTTTTTTTCCTTGTACGTACCTGCCTGTGGGCAGGTAGTATCCTAGGATTATTATTTATCACATGCTTTAATTTGCAATGGAAATAAAGTATGCTATACACTTTTGTTTTACCAATGTAGAGCTTTTGGGACAACAAGAAGGAGAGGAGCTACAGGAAGTAACACCAGCAAAGCGGCTCCTTTGCTCAGAGATGACTACTCGCTCCTGCCCAAGTGAACCGCATGTTCTCCCTGTAGAGTGTCTAATATGTAGAGGTAACAAGTATGTTACAGAGGGTTTCTCCAGGAAAAGAAAGTTAGAAAGATTGGTCAAGTGTGAAACACTTTCAAGGGGGCAACTTATTAAAGCTGCCGAGATGCGCAAAGATGAGCGTTTGCTTCTCAAAATTAGGGGAAAAGATCTTGTTGCAATTGAAGCTAGGTATCACCGTACATGCCATTTATCTTACTGTAGAGTTGTAAGACAAAATGTAGATCGTGGTGATGTGGAGTGGCGGTCGCTGTATGTCCCCTCTTATGTTGCATTTTGTGAGATGGTCATAGAAAAGAGGATAATACAGGGCCAGGAAATTCTCCGTCTGACAAAGCTCTTAAGAATTTTTGTCAAAACTGTGCAAGAAGTTGAAGGAGTCGATGCTTCTAGCTACAAAAGTGCAAACCTCAAGAGAAGACTGAAGCAGTCCTAACCAGGTTTATGTTTTGCGAGACCGTCACGCCAAACTGAGAGTGAAATTGTGTTCATAGAGAGCCTGGATGTAGAGGATGTTGTGGAATCAGCGGTGAAGGAGGTCTCTAGTGAGGGAAGCCACAGTGAGAGTGATGAGAACATCAATGACACAGTGCAAACCCAGGAAAACACCCTGAGAACATTATATGCTGCAGCACAGATCATTAAGAATTCTCTGGAGGATATAGACTTGAAGACTACCTGGCCTCCAACAGCTGATGACTTGAACATGGAACAAAGCAAGCTGCTTGTTCCTCGTCCACTGTTTAATTTCATTTCATGGGTGACAGGGCTCAGTGAAGATCGACCAAAGAATTGGTCTCCATTTCAATCGATGATGAAAGGAAGGTTCTTTCAATAGCGCAGGATCTTATTTATCTCTACACCAAAGGGAGATGTGTTCTGCCCAAGCACAACTCACTTGGAATGGCAGTTAGGCACCTGACAGGTTCTGGGAAACTGATTGGCATACTCAACGGGCTTGGGCACAGCGTATCGAAATCTGTTGTCCTTGAGCATGACACTGCTCTCGCCAAGCGTCAATTCGCCCTTGGTAATGACTTGCTTCCTGCTGGTGTAGTACAGCACATCTTCACCATGCTTGTGTATGACAACAACGACTTTGGAGAGGAAACAGTCAGCAGGAAAGGGACAACACATAACACAAATGGCATCATTGTGCAACATCCAACCAGTCAGCCAGAGTTTGAATCAACCAAGATTGCCATTCCAAAGGCGAGACAAATTTCATTGGATGTTCCTCCTGGGAAGTTGGAACTCAAGACATTTTATGGACGAAAGAAGGTAGGACCTCAACAATTTACCGGACTTGACCTATCATTTGAAGAACGCCAACCTGTACAACAACTTGCACGAGATGTTGATGTAGCCTGCAGGCTGATGACGACAGTAGAAGTTGGCGAGAAAGTATTCCCAGGATGGACAGGTATGAATGTGATGCTCAGTAAACCTGTTCCGCAGCAGTCTACTATCCGCTACCTGCCAATTATTGATGCCAGTCCTACGGAATTTGACACTGTTAACACCATCCTTTCTACTACCTTGTCAATTGCCGATGCTCTCCAGCAGGAATCAGTTGTGCTTGTGTTTGACCAGGCCATTTATTCAAAGGCACAGCAGATTCGTTGGACCAACCAAGTCTATCGCAATCGGATTGTCATTCGTTTAGGTGCATTTCACACTGCTTTATCCATGCTAGCATGCATCGGGAAGCGATTTGGAGATGCGGGCTTGGAAAACCTGCTGATAGAGTCGAACATCGTAGCACTAGGTTCAATCAACGGAGTTCTCAGTGGACACCACTACAATTGCAGCATTCGATCTCATAAATGTGTCATGGAAGCCATGGAACGTCTGCGCTGGCAAGCCTTCATGAATACCCTCACAGATGTGGAGTATGCATCGGCGTACGAGACCCTTGTTAAACTTCAAGACTGCTTCCCTACTTTCACAGAGATTGTGCAGGGGGAAGAATTCCAGGCTCTGACATCTTCCTATCGTTCTTTCGTGGAACAACAATCGGCGAAAGACCCAACATTTGCTTTGTGGTCAAGTTACATTGAGATGGTGGAAGTCATCCTCTTGTTTCTGTGTGCTACAAGGCAAGGAGACTGGAAACTGCACCTCTCGTCCATCCGCAGCTTCCTCCCGTGGTTCTTCGCGTATGACCGGCTCAACTATGCCAGGTATCTCCCTGTTTACTGGCATGAGATGAGTCAACTTCCATCTACACATCCAGAGATCCATGAAGCTTTCAAGACAGGAAAGTTTGCTGTGTACCGGCAGACTGACTTCGGGTTCTCCGGCATTGCATGTGACCAAACCATAGAACAGACATGCAACAGAGATACCAAGACCAAAGGCGGCATGGTCGGGTTTACACGCAATAAGGGAGCCGTCGCTCGCTGGATACTCTCCCAGCATGAACGCAGTGCCATCAGTAAGCAATGTGAGGATATGGCTGGGAAATATGCAGGATCACGAACAAAGAAAGATCTGAACCAGGCAAATATGCAGAGGGTTGAAGCAGATGTCTGTGCTGTAGTTGACACGATAGAGGCAATGATGAATCCATTCCAGGAGAGCACTGAAGACCTTATTCATAGCCTCTGGAGTAATTGCCACTGACGCCATCCGTAGTGACTACACTTCTGCCTACAAAAGTGGAGATGATGCTTTCCAGTCATTCTGTGAAGAACATCTACATGGGGATGGAGATCTGTTTAAAGTCATAAGAAAGCAGAAAAGGAAAACATTCACCCATCTAAACAAAGCTTCCACAACAAGAGTGAAGGGGAAAGAAGTAACAATGAAAGCTGATAGAAACCTTTTCCAGCGTCTCGTTGTTATTGCCGGAGTAAGGAAACTTGACCTGCAAAACATGATGAATCCATTGTTGAGCCTGCTCCTGTTGTAGAAGGAATGCCACTGAACAGTGTCTGGATAATAGATGGGATGGCAATGCTCCAGGAAATCCCACAGAAGGCAGTGCCTGATACATTTGGTGTACTGGCAGCATATGTAGCCAAGCAGCTGATTCATCTTGCTCATGTCTCCCATAGTGACACTGTTCACTTTGTCGTCGACACCTATAGAGCTATGAGCATTAAGTCAGCAGAGCGAGGAAGACGAGCAGCAAGTGGGAGCCAGCTGACCAAGATTTATGGAATGGATCAAAAAGTTCCCAACCAGTGGAAGAAGTTTCTTTCATGTAGCAAGAACAAAGAAGCTTTGATTCGCTTCCTGTTTAAGGCATGGCAAGAGAACCCAACTACCCTACAAGATGTCAAGATCACCATTTGCTCCAAAATGAAGATGGTACAGCCAAAGTAGAAGTTGTTACAGAACTTCAATGTAATCATGAAGAAGCAGACACCAGACTCTTTTTGCATTGCCAGTATGCAGCTGCATCTCTCCCATCTTCTTCAAGCAGTATGCCAGCTGTAATCATCAAGAGTCCAGACACAGACGCGTTTATCATTGGCATAGCCAAGGCTCACCAAATTCAGGCTCAGCTGCTCTTCCATACTGGCAGAGGCAAAAATAAACGTACGATCAACCTAACTGCTATCCGAACTCACCTTGGTGACAGTGTTGCAGATTCTCTGATTGGCCTCCATTGCTTCACTGGTTGTGATTCTACAAGCTCATTCTATGGCAGGTCCAAGAAGAAAGCCCTAAAACTCTTGACCGAGACGAAGAGTTCCAACAGGTCTTCCAGCAGGTTGGTCATGAATTCTCTGTTGCTGACAGCCTCATAGAGAGAGTCAAGAAATTTGTGTGTCGGCTCTACGACCAAGATTGTGACAGCGTTAATAGTGCACGATATAACAAGTTTTTAATGGGAACCAAATCAGAGATGAACATGCCCCCTACGCATGATGCAATGGCTAAGCATCTGATGAGGGCAAATTACCAAGCTGCGGTACATAGCAGATGTCTTGAGAAGTTTCCTGACATTCCCAGCCCACATAACCATGGTTGGACTGTGAAAGATACACAGATAGAGGTAGTTTGGGGAGACCTTCCACCTGCTCCTAGTACATTACTTGAGCTTACTAATTGTAGTTGCAAGAAGACCAATTGTGAGGAACCCAAAGGTGAAGGGAAGGGTCGATGCTCTTGTAGACATAACGTACCCTGCACAGAGCTATGTAAGTGTACAAATTGCCTAAATTCTTCACAAATCACACATGGCTTGGATGATGAAGATACTGACAATGAAGAAGAGTAAGGTCAGGTAGAGTACTAGGAGCAGGTAATAGCCTGCATGTTTGAGAGGAAATTCTTCATTAAAGGCATTCATCAACAATGCCAAATCATCTCAAAACATGTTTAAATGTGTGTGCTCCTCTTTATTTTATATATTTGTAACTTGCAATATCTAGAAGCATGAGATACATGTAATTAAACAGAAATTCACTTATGATCCCCAAAGGGCGAAAATGGCACAGCGCTCAGAAAGCTCATGAATTTGGGTTACCAAAGCAAGCAAGATTTTTATTCATTTATCTTTTTTTTGCTTAAGCTCCTGGTACCTTGCTTGCAATATTCAATTGGTTGTACATGTATCTTGAAATATACAGAACCAATGGTTGATGTTTTAGCCAAGATTTGGCGTTATGAGTATAGCACTACATTGTAGTTGAAGCAGCAAAAAACAAAAAAAACCTCCCCCCAAAAAACCCCCCAAAAAAACAAAAACAAAAAAAAAACATAACAAAACAATACAAAACTATCGGCTATGTTATCATTGCTTTTAATTTAGAATACTAAAGCCACATTCAAACGGGATGAGACTTTTGATGTCTCAATAATCTATAGTTACTCAAGTAAGGGTATCTTATAATGAGATTCCGCTGTATTCATGATGTAAATGTGACTGATTCACAAGAGAAAGGCAGAGATCAGGTCTTATTCACATTTTATTGTCATTATGGATGTATAGTGCTTGCGTCTAAATATATGAGTACATTTTTTTTCCTGTGAAATAAACAAAACAATTTCTATTATGAAATTCAATGTAACTTCCCATTTAGGAGAACATCTGCTAAAGTTTAATAAAGCATTGCTTTTTCTGCTGATCACTGTCAACAGGACAATCTGCTACATGTTCAAAGTGAAAACACAGTTCTCTTTTGGCTACAGAACTGTTAATTTTTGCTCTAAAATATACACAAATGCATATCAAAAGAGTAAAATAATGCTATACGACAATATCTCTTGGGTAATGATGTAAATGTGAAATATTAGCCTATTAACAAATGAAAAGTTGTACTTTCAAGAGGTGATATTACATTATTGTAATTCACTCTCTTTATTGTACTAAATACATATAAAATTACATTGGCTGGCATCTCTGTATACTGTACAGTTGTAGATGAATTTATTGATCTCAATCTTTTATTTAGAGGATTGACCTTCAATCCATTGCCTTCACATGAGAAAAAAATATTTCTCAATTTATTTCTATTTATATCCTTTTTACCAATTATCATGTTACCTTAGTATTTTGTAACTAAGTTACAGTTTGAAACCTACATTTAGTCAAAGTTCACAGACTTTTTACTTATAATTTACAAAGATTTTGCCCAAATTCTAATCATCTACAACTCATAATGCTCATTTGTGTACATCCATCCATGGGTTTTTCATAAAATGCGAGCATGAGAATATGGAAGCACAGAAGGATGAATAGTGATTGTCAACCGCCAATCATAGTGCCTTCTGTACCCTTCAGGGGCAGAGACATTGAAACACAAGTGAAACAAACTGCTCTTTGTAAATGTATCATCACTGAATGACTCAATGTAGAAAACAAAAAAATACAGTCTTAACTATTGAAGACTGGTTAACAAAACGAGAGAATCTACTGATTCCGTATAATGAGGTGTATACATGCACTCTTCTTTGGTTGCTTTTTAATGCCCTGTGGTATGTCACATCATTTGTAAGTCTTGGATCTTCATGTCAGGTCTGTTAGTAAGCTGTATCACCTGTGGTCCTTTCCCTCCATTCTCTCTCGCTTCTCTCTTAGCTGCTTAGTAAGTTCTATTTGTCTTTTCAGTTCCTCTCGGTTCTGTCTTTTCCTCTCTTGGCGCTCCAGATCTTTGTATATTCCTTCCCGTAATTTCTGCAAAGTGAAGATTGAGAAAAAGAAGAAACAAAGTAAACAGATGATTTTTGATGCTTTGTGTTCACGTTGTTGATTTTGATGGCCACAAACATGAAGTTCTTCATTGTGGAAGTAGTCCAGGAATGGACTGTGAGGAGGATGGAGAATAACATGAACAGTTTTTACGCCTCCACCACCAATGCAGGGCTTATTAACCCATTTTACCTACTGGTCAGAAAGAGTACCCAGTTTTTCCATATTTTACTGGTCCATTCCTGAAAAAATTACAGGTCAAACAGTAAGTTTTACTGGTCCTTGACCATCAGATCAGTACCTGAAGGTGAAAGTTGTGCTTGTATTGTTTTAAGCCTGTGTGAGAGTATCAATGACAAACAGTGAAAAACTACGCAAACTTGTTACACGGTCATGTAATGTTTTCTTTGCATGTTCACGGCACTGTATACACACATGCTGATCTAACACAGTGCTCGATTGCCGACCCTTGCTGGCTTGATGTGCTAGTCGCATTGTGCCCCGAGGATGCTGGGTGAGCATGGTGGGCGATCACTTTACTGCTTGCGTAGCCGTGCGGTAGCACTTCTGCAGTAATGTTCATGTACAGCAGAACTTTGCATGAGCGATGCATGTCAATCATGAATTAGGTACAACTTTACAAGGAACATGCACAGACCACATTAGGGGATAGAAATGTGAACTAATAAAAGTAATGTGCAGTTTAATGCCCCATCACTGTACAGGCATGCTAACTTGGAAACATTAAACTGCACATTACTTTAATGAGATCATTCTGAAGCAAATAATTTTCACAGAATAATATATAATGTACTCTTAAATGAATCCCACAAGGATAAGAACAATCATCCCCCATCATTCCCATTTGTACTGATTCCCACTGATCAGTTACTAGCCATCCCCTTTAATTCACAGCAATCTTTTATCTTCAGTAAATTAAATTGCCTTAGAGTGTACCATGCTTACAATTAACTTTACCCAGACAGTCTCTATTTATAGTTGATTTTGGATTAATGATAATCCCGGGGCGCTCCTTCACACAATTATACTATGGGAACGCTTCGCGTTCGGGCTGGTCACAGTTAGATCAATGATTGAGTTATAATTGTAGGATTTTGCAAAGTTATTATTATAGTTAGTAATTGGGAGGAAGTTTTGACTGATTTCAATTTGGTGTAAGGGTCTGTAGTAAAACAGGTTGAACTCGGTACGTGGGCTCCATCGAAAACCCCGGGGATAAAACACTGACAACAGGGAGGATGAAGAGGATGTGGTCCACCTTGCCGGGGGAGTGATGAACTTCTGCGACCCGCAGAAGTTCGCCGAGGCCGGATTTGAGGGCAATATCCACCAAGCCCTCAAATACAAAGTGGCGGTGGGATCCACCCAAAGAAGGCGACAAAGTTCACCGCCAAGCAGCAGGATGCCTTTGTTCGCCACCTGCAACACGCTCGGGTTGTTGCAGTGAGCGAACTGAGCTTTGATCTTTCAATGCCCAGGAACCAGGTGGGGCACCAAGAGGACCTCTTTAAGATAAGAGGATCCTCTCCCTAGGATCCTCGGATACGTGCTTGTCATACAGCTCCAGAGAAGTGCCCCACCGGCTGGGCTCTCTGCCTGTTAAGGCAGAGATGCCAAAGGATACATCTCCACTGTTTCGATGGGAACATCGTACTTGTTCGGGACTGGTACAGGACATTCCCAAATGTTTATTTTGGGATTACCGGTCTGGCCCGGACCTTCAGGAAAGTCCAGCAGGAGGCCGTGCGGGCCATCCCCAGCAACCGATTGTTGCTGGAGACAGACTCTCCCCACCTGAAGCTCCATCCCGACATGTGGTATAACACCCCACTCTTTGTCGGCGATGTGGGCAAGGTGGTGGCAGACATCCTTGGGGTGGCCCTGCCGACCCTAGCAGGCAGAGACCCTCACCAACGGGCACCACCTTCATGGCCAGTAATGCCATTTATCTGGCCATTGTAAATATGTAATATACATGTAGTATGTAGTTTTAAGTTGTATGTACATGTCCGTATATGTTATCTTTAATTTCTGTACGTGAAGCTTTCAGAGTTTAGTTTGAAAAGGCACATATGATTATACATATGTAGGGTATATGCGCAGTTATCAGAAAGTCTGTGGTGTCTGTCACCACGCACCCTGGAAATGTCCCTCTGTCTCCCTCAACTTCATTGCCCTCCGGTTAATTCTTCTTCTTATGGTTAAGTCTGCCTTCTTCAGTAAGCTGAAGATTCTTGCAGACTAACTTGATTGTGTTTATTTAAAGGAAAACGTTATTTTGCTGGAATCACCGCTAACCGGCATTCCGCCAGAATTGCCGTTAATCGGCATTCCGGCAAACTGAAGTTCCACAGGTAGATAATTGTGAAGAAAATTATTATTAGAATTATTACTGACGACAATCTGTAGGACCGGGGGGAGTGCAGTGAAACATGTTAAACTCCGTGCTCGGCGCTCGTTTTGGTTGTATGGATGGTGATTATATCTGCCACCAGGAGTATATATAAGGTTGCCGATAATATATCTGCCACCAGGATTCTATATTATAAACGGTTGGCAATGATATATCTGCCACTGGGAATATACAAGCCAATACCAGTGCAGCGGTATATAATAGGTTCACCAGTGTGTAGCACCGTCCGTCGCCACGCATACACTATTATATAGCATTGGGCTTTGCCATACAGCCACGTACCCTCCGGTAAGAGACATATGTGCCAGCACAGGCTGACGGACAGCACAACCCCCCAACAAACATGGGCGCATGCACCAGTCGCACGCAAGGAAAGTTCACATGGAGGGCAAATTAGAGACAGAGAGACAAACGGACATGAGGTCGCTGTGCAGCTAGTGACTACCAATATATTTTCTCCCAGTTGACAGATTGTTTTGCTTCTAAAATTCTTCTTTTATGCAACTCTGTTGGACCTACCAAGTGAAAAGTCTTTGATTTTGATAATTGGAGAATCAAATGTGCCATGGATTGACACAGGATGGCTTTGACTTATGCTTGATTCAGACAGATGATTGCTAAAGAAAATCTTCATTGTTTGTGCCTCACAGTTTGCTCAAGCCCCACTCAATCATTTTCTTGTAAGTACTTTTGCAACAATATGGCCGATGACTATAGGCTGATTATTTTCTGATTATCTACTCACTGTATTCAGCATGTAACATTGAATCAGTGTTAAAGTGAAGTATCAGGAGATTTGGACCTAAGTCAAGCATTATTTTTTTTTTTCATCAGTTGTGTGCCATCTGGTTCTGCTTACTCCTAGGAGCTGATTCACAAAGCTTGTTTCTAATGAACACAAACAAGTGTATATCTGGAGTATCGTTCCATGCTCGCAGCATCCGACGAAAATTTGCTGATCTAGAGGCATACATTGATTGTAAACAACCACATATCATCAGCATGACTCCACGTGTGAGAGCTCTGAACTTTCCAAACCGAATGATTATGTTATTTTCCGACAGGATCGTGAGCAACCTGGCAATGGTCAGCGTATGAGAAATGTTGGTGGTGGTGTACTCCTGTGCCTCAAGTCATCCTTGTGCCCTCGACAGTTACCCAATCTGCAGCACCCCGAGTTGGAAAATGTTGCAGCTGAGATACAATGTATGTATCAATGGCTCCAAATGGATTGTTGCGACCCTATATCGGCCTCCAAACAATCTTGCAGATTTCTGGGACCGCCTTCAGGACAACATTGACCAGATTCAGTCTGTATCGTTGAGCTACACAGGGGAAACTTACTCACAGGGGACTTCAACATTGATGTCTCCGAATGTAATGTTGATGCTACCAGATTGCTATCTATGCTGGAAGCGGTGGATTTATCGCAGCTAGTGTCTTCGTTCACATGGCTGTCAACTTGTGACACTACAAGAGGTTCAATTATTGACCATCTCTACTCAAATCGTCCAGATTTACTGGCGTCTGTTTCTACTGAGCCAACTCCTGTGTGTAGTGACCACTTTGCTGTTGTCTTCAAACTGAGATCTCTGAAACCTTACACATGCAAGAATAACCTGCGGGAATTTCTCTTGTATAAGGCAGCTGACTTTGACCACTTCAACTGTCTCCTTGAGCTAGCTCCTTGGCATGTCTTTTTTGATGACAGTGACATCAATGCCAGTTGGGAAGGTTTCCTTGACATTTTTCATGCTGCATCACGTGACGTGATTCCCCGTAAACTTAGTAAATCAAAGTCCAAACCCTGGATAACAAAGGAAATAAAGAAGCTGATCACAAAAAAGCACAATTTATTCAAGTGTGCAAAGTTTTCAAATGATTCACAAGATTGGGAAAAGTTCAAGGTTGTCTGCAATGACACAAAGAATGCGATCAACGCGAGCTACCGGCTGTATGTAAATACTCTTTTTGCCCTTCCAGACGACAGGAAGCGTTCCTTCGCATACGTCAGATCTAGGAAGAAAAGTGCATCTCCTCCAATTCTACTTGTAGATGGGGAAGTCATCAATAAGCCTAGTGACATAGCTAACAGCTTTGGAGTATTTTTTGAGTCAATCTACCCTCCTCCATGTGTGTTGCCAGAAGGTCCGAGTGCATGTAATCATCCACTACCTCAACTTTGCTCCATTTCAAATTCATCTCAGGAAGTTTACAGGGGCATCATGCAGTTGCAGGATAAGAAAAGCCCTAGCCCTGATTTAATCACTCCTACCCTTCTCAAAAAATCAGTGGGTGTGATATCTCCTGTCCTGCAACGTCTGTTCAGTATGTCTCTTTGTCAACACTCTGTACCAGAAGGCTGGAAATCGGCAAACATTGTCCCAGTGTTCAAAGCTGGTGATAGGTCAGTTGTTTCAAATTATCGTCCAGTCGCATTAACTTCTATTGTCGTCAAGCTGATGGAGTATTTGATTTCAAATGCAATCTCTGACCACATGGAATCACATTGTCTCCTTACTCCATTCCAGCATGGTTTCGTTCATCAAAAGTCATGTGTTACCCAGCTGATGACTCTGACCCACTCCTGGCTCCAGGATCTTGACAAGCGGAGACCTCCTTCCATCATCGCGATATTTTTCGATTTCGCGAAGGCGTTTGATCTTATACCTCATGATGTCCTCCTGCAGAAGCTATCGCTGTATAACATCTCTGGTGATATTTGGTTCTGGATCCGTTCATTTCTGTCCGGCAGATTACAACGTGTCCAATATAAAGGACATATTACTCAGAGTGGTCGACGCCTACCTCAGGTATACCGCAAGGGAGCGTCCTGTGGCCTTGCCTGTTTAACTTATTCATCAATGACCTACCCGAGGCTGTTACGTCGAGATGTGCGCTATTTGCAGATGACACTGTTATTTCTCGACCAATCTATGACCTCACAGATCAACAGGCTCTCCAAGATGATGTCAATGCTCTTGCAGGCTGGTGTGACAGAAACAAAATGAGTCTGAATACCTCCAAAACTAAAGTCATGAGAATATCCTGGAAAAGACATTTGGGCCATACACAGTACTACCTCAATGATACGCAACTGGAGGAGGTATCCGAAATGAAGTATTTGGGTGTCATCATGAACAATCGTATGTCCTGGGATAACCAGGATTTAGTATTTCTTGATTTAAGTAAGGCGTTCGACACGCTTGATCATAGTATATTGGTACGTAAATTATATGCATATGGAATTAGAGGATTACCATTACAATTACTTAAGAGTTATTTGTGTGAACGTAAACAACATGTGGAGTGCCCCAGGGCTCTATTTTGGGACCTTTACTATTTTTGTTATACGTGTATATCAATGATATTTTTAATGTTTCTGAAATTTTAAAGCTTATTCTTTTTGCCGATGATACGAGCATATTTTTTTCACACAAGAATATTTTTGAGTTACAAATTATTTTGAACCAAGAACTTACTCTGATGACAAAGTGGTTTTATTCAAATAAACTTACAATTAATGTTCAAAAAACTAATTATATGTTATTTACCAAGAGAAAATGTAATATTGATAATTTTTCTGTCAATATCTGTGCCTCTCGGGTAAAACGTGTGTCGGCTTTGAAGTTTTTAGGATTAATACTTGATGAAAATGTTACCTGGAATGCTCATGTAAATAACCTTTGTAATGTGTTGGCAAAGAATATTGGTGTTATGTATAAATTAAAGTCAATGCCTAAAGTGTTTTTAAAAATGATTTATAATTCAATTGTTTTATCACATTTGTCATACGGAATCATAATTTGGGGTAATGCATCAAAAACCCAGTTGAACAGAGTTTGTGTCTTACAAAAACGTGCAATACGTATTGTACACCATGCTTCATATCTTGCCCATTCAAAACCAATCTTTCATTTGTATAAGATGCTGCAATTTTATGATATTTATCTTTTACAGTTGGGTATTTTTATGTATTTATGTTACAAAAAGTTCCTTCCAGAATCCCTTTTAGATTATTTTTCGCTGAACAGCACTATCCATAATTACGAAACAAGAAATTCTGCAAACTATCATCTATATCACATGCGCACCTCATTTTTCAAAAATTCAGTTATATATCAGGGCCCTCATATATGGTATTCTATCCCTAGAGAAATTAAAGCATCAAAATCCATAAATAATTTCAAAATTAGATATAAACACTTTTTATTGGAAGATTACAAACATAGTTAATTCAAGGCGTATTTTTGTTGTTGCTGTTTTCTGTGTTGTTATCGTCCATACCTCCGTAGTTTTCTTTTGTAATGATTGCATTGGTTTGACTTGTTCTGTTTTGTCAACTTAACTGACATTTTTTTTCTTAAATATGTCAAAGGTATGTATGTTACAGTAAAATGGGTCAGCTACTCACAAGGGCTTTTCCTTTCTTGCTGCTTCCCCCACCAATGGCATTGTCTCTGTATGTAGTCATACCGCCACATTATTTTTACTTTTATGTCGTATGTCCTATGAATTTTTCTCTTTTTGTATCTCATTTTGTACACTCATGTTTTATTGTATGCTCTGTATATTTTTAATGCTTGGTGCAAAATAAACTAAACTGAAACTGAAACTGAAACTGAAACCATGTTGGGTACGTGATCTCTAGAGCGAATCGTTTACTTGGTTTGATAACCAGCCTAGCCTCAGGTCTTTCATCAGTGGCTGTGTTCACCTTGTATTAAGAGTTTGGTCCTCCCAATTCTTGAATTGTCTATCAACAGACTTGAGTCGATACAGCGTAGAGCAACGCATCTTGCCTTGAAGCAAAGGCGAGGTCAAATGCCATACGAGCAACGCCTTCAAGGCTGAACTGGAAATCTCTCAAGTCTAGAAGGATTTACTTTACCCTCGTTTTCATTGCTATGTGTGTCTGTTCAAACATATTCAATGTCCTGTTGTGAACCAACTTGTGGTGGTGAACCCACCCCATTTGGATGACCTGAGGTTCAGGCACCTCCTTGCATGTAAAGATGGTCTGCATTTCTGTGCAACACACGAGTTCCCTAGGCTATGGGATACTCTACCTTCTGACCTCAGAAACTCAGTCCTTACTGTGTCTCTTTCAACATGGTGCATTCACTTAAATTTCCATCTTGCCGAGGCACCTTAAGTGTCGGATTTGGTATTTCACTGATTTCATGTGGAGTACATGTAGTTTTATAGCGACATTTATGTGTATCTTATCGTTTGTTTGTTTGTTTGTGTTTTTTTTTAAATCTTATGTATGAATTTCATTTACCGGTAACTGTATTCATGTATATGTATAATAACGATGTATTCATGTCCACGTGTAAAGGTAGTTTGCATTTCTGTGCAATACAGGAGTTCCCCAATCTGTGGGATACTCTACCTTTTGACCTCAGAAACTTAGTCCTTATTATGCTGTGTCTTTTCTAACATGGTGCAGTCACTTAAATTCCCACCTTGCCGAGGCACCTTAAGTGTCGGATTTGGTCTGTCACTGATTTCATGTGGAGTACATGTAGTTTTATAGCGATATTATTTGTGTATTTTATCGGTTTTTATGCCTCCGCCACGAAGTGGTGCCGGAGGCATTACGTTTTCGGGTTGTCTGTCCGTCTGTCCGTCCGTCCGTCCGTTCTTCCATCCATCCGTCCCTCCGTAATGAATTTTGTGGACAGCATAATAGCAGCCTGCTATTGATATCATAAACATGCCAAATGTACCGTTATTATCGAAAGATTATTTTGACAAACGCATTTACGAGATGTCTTGCGAAGAACGATGAAAATTTACTGTCATTGCTCCGTCGAAACGACTACCGAGCGCTCCACACAGGGTAGCCATGAAAAAAGTGACTGCAGCACATGATAAACGAGACGCTCTCTTTGCTAAATTTGCGTAATCATGAGCGGAAAATTACGCTCACAGAGCGCGCATATTTCAGTAACATTTGCATCTGACGTAACGTATCTGATCGCACGTTTTTTCAAAGCGCAATAACTGTTGAACATTTGCAAAGAATGGCTAATTATTTTTTGTGATGATGCACAATCTCAAAAGGTCTTAATCAATGTACAATTAAACAATATTACATCAAACACTTTTGTAGGAGGTCGTGATTTATAGGTAACGTATCTGTTGCGAAAAAAATGTGGAAAATGAGTTTTCGGAGATAATGGTCTGATTTTGAAAACCAAAATTTAGAAACAGAAAATCAAACTTAACTGTATTTGATAAAGTATATCCTTCTGATATTAAACATGTAATGTCGTATCTCACGTCTGCTATTTTCACTAATTTATCAATTAAAATATTTTGGTAAGGTATCTGACATGAATTTTGGCGACACACCTTCAGTGAGCTCCGGAGGGAAATGACGTGGAAGAATTCAAATTTTTTCTTGTCTATGCATAAATATATCAGACGTTAATTATATTTGCCAACATCATGTTGGGTTCAAGCTCATTTTATATAATTTTTTAGCATAATACAAAAAGTACATGATTGCGGCGACATCGGGTTTTGGGATACTTCTCAAACTTTACCAGTGGATATTTTAAAATTTACGCAAGCGACAACAATATTTTTTTTTTTACTTTTCTCCTCAAACCCTCAAGTGTTACATAGACAATTCTGGCAATTCAAACCAGACCTTTAGCAATGGAAATAATCGTGGGAACGTTGGCGACACATATTTTCAGTTTTTGAACGCTTTAGCAGAGAATGGCCCAAATGATGACAGTGTAAGAGAAAGGTACATTAATGTACAGTAGGGCCTACATGAGCTTAGTCTTCTGATATGGTGTTATGAACTTATGGAAAAATTACAACGGGTGTATGGTAACTTTCGGGGGGGGGGGGGAGGGAGGGTTGTCCAGTGGGTAAGTATCAGGAGGGGGCGGCGGTTCGGGGTATGGTTATGGGGGGTATCTCGGGGTGGTAATCCGGGTGGTAGTTATCCTGGGGGTAGTTATCCGGGTGGTAGTTATCCTGGGGGTAGTTATCCTGGGGGTAGTTATCGGGGGGGGGGGGGGGGGTAGTTATCCAGGGGGTAGTTATCCGGGTGGTAGTTATCTGGGGGGTAGTTATCGGGGGGGGGGGGGGGGGGGTAATTACCCAGGGGGTACTTATCCGGGGGCTAGATGTCCTAGGGGTAATTGCCCTTGGGGGTAGTTGCCCTAGGAGGGTAGATGACCGGGTGGTAGTTGTCCTAGGGGGTAATGGCCCTGGAGGGTGATTGCCCTAGGAGGGTAGTTGTCCGGGGGGGGGGGGGGGGGGGGTAGTTCCCCTAGGGGGAATAGACCTGGGGGGTAATTATCCGGGTGGTAGTTATTCGGAGGGTAGTTGCCCAGGGGGTAAGTGCCCGGATACGGCCACACCCAGGTGACTGCCAGATGAAAGAATGCGCGCACTGGAATAAACAGTGTGTAAATATCCTGGAAATATCGATGGAAGAACCAGCTCATTAGTTGAATTAAAGGAATCATTGCAAAGATACAATGTATCGTGATTCTATAGCCTTTCTTTTGGCGTATAGTAGGAAATATCAAACAGTCGAATATAGTGTACTTAATCAAATATCTTATGTTCCCTGAAAAATAAAAAAGGATCGATTAATCAGTCAATTAAAAAGGCAATCACAGAAATACTTAAAAGGTCTCGTATGCAGAGACAAATTCACTAAGAGTAGGTCCAATGAGATGCAGTCATCACCTGGTTAGACAGCAAAATCATGACAATTAATTTCAGTTCATGCTCATCATAACTGCTTATTACTTTTCAAAGTTTTGGCTATCAACATTCGTTCGTAGGTGTTGTTTGTTTGTTTGTTTTGTATGTTTTTCCTTGTGAAAGACGTAATGACTTCTTCGTATCGAATGTAAACTGCATGTTCACTGTAAACAAACTGTAAACAAGCCATTCAGCTCAGCTATGGCGCATTCGATTCATCGAACTTGCAGTAACCTCTTAGGCAGGAGCACATGGCGCGTTCCTTTAAACTTGAAAGTGAAACCACATGTTTGAACATTGGCGCAACCACACACAGCGCGGCATTTTGCGATCATCGTTATACATAGCAGACTTTCCGATTCCAGTCAGGGTAAAAGAAATTGGAATACCGGTACTTCGGAACATACTGATGTTTAAAATCCAGTAAAATGAAAAAGCCTGAAAACAACGCATGATTATGTTTTATAGTAAACAATAGTTGGAAACACTGAACAGAGTTTTGCATTTGCTCACACAGAAGCTTTCTTGAAAAGATGAAAGCATTCCCCCTCCCCTGCTTTAGTGCTAGATAGTGGAAGCTTCCATAACCAGCCCAGCAAGTTTCTGGAGGTACATACATGCGCTTGTACACATGAATTGCTAGAAAACAATCAATCAACGCTGAACATTGCATAGTTTGGATTCTTTATCATGCTGGTGACCAGCTCGATACTTCGGCATGTGTCGTAATGTTATGTTTAGAGCCTGTACATGTAGGCCTTATAAGTTGACGAGTTTAATTCAAAATAGCAAAAAGAAGGAGATGGAAAAAAATACGAATTCTGGTGAAAAAATACGGATTTTTGAGCTGCTGAGTACGGATTTGTGCTTCCAAAGCTTGGCAGCTCTGCTGATCAATCAACATGTGGCGTTACATGAATGTTTCTAACCCAGACCTTGCAGCTAAAAAAAGAAGAACCGAGAAAGAAAGACAATATGAACAGACCAGGGTAAGAAATTACAGAAGGGAATGGGAGAGGGACCACACAAAACACCTAGGCCTACACACACTCCCACACACGCAGGTGCATGGCAGGCACAGGCACACACACACACACACGCGCACGCACGCTCACACACACTGCGACTGTGCTAAAACCCGTTAGAGACTAAAGGCATCTCAGGCTTGTGTCTGTGGAGAAATGCAAGTTATATCTACATGAAATCTTCTCCACCTGGTTAATACATGTAATACTAAGTAGACCTCTACTGCTGATTGTGACTGAGGGAAAGGTGGCTCCCTAAAACTCAATTTGGCTCCCTAAAAAGGTCTCTGAGGAGCCCGGCTGGCTTCCTAGAAAATGAATCATCTCTTCTATAAAAAAATTTATAAGAAGAAAATCGGCGAACTTGAAATAACATCCCACTTCTCCCCGCTCTCCCCTATATGGAACTCTTCCCAATTTGTATATTTAAAACAAACAGGTGTCTAACTGTTACACCTGATTTTATAACACCAGAAGTGTTACAGTTAACCATAATTGATAAATGAAGATGGGAGAAGGAAAAGATGGGAGATGGGAATCCCCTTCCCTGCTTTGATTAAAAAACATACCATTTGATCAGTCTTTTTCTTGTGATGAACGCCTGCTATTATGGCAGCAGCAGTTACTACAGAAAGTCCAAGAGTAACTTTCGAAGCTGTCGACATGATGCTCTGGATTGCTGTCTCACATGCATGCACATCCACGAATCGAATCGGATCGAATTACAGGCTCCGAATTACACCAACCATATGTACATCTGTGTGTAGCGAGAGAATAAAAATGTCTGGTGCGTCGCGGCGGTGACCGGTTGCTGTTGCGTACGTGCCTGGACGCCTCGGCCTCCACTCGGCGGCGGAGCACCTGAGCTGTACGTTAAGTCAGATGCCACCCTGGCACTGCACTGGTCCAGAGATGCCAAGTTGCATCGGGAGACGACCGGGAGGACGACACGTGTGACACAGCTCAGGTAGATTTCTACACAGTTCTGATCGAATACGAAATCTTCGCGGTCCAAATCCTGAAGTCACACTGATTATACAACCTCATTGAGGAAACTTGCAGCGTGTTTGCTCATCAATCAATGTTAGCAGCAGCAAAGTACGACTGGTACTTATACGGACTACGGAGGGGTCGCGGCCGTGGGATCGGAGGTGTGGGTATGGGGGGACGAAAATTTTGACGAAAAGTGAAACACTGGCGAGGAGTGCGCCAACTAGCGTTCAGCGGGGATAGTTTTCAGCGGGTGAAGTTTCCAGGTAGGTGAGCTGCACTTTCGCGATACAAGTGGTAAAAGGGAAATTTAAATTGCCCTTCTCTTGTGGCAAATTATCCATGATGTCAAAAAGTGGATGAGCTCTCATTCATTGAAGTTAAATCAGGAAAAGTCAGAGTTGTTATTTATTGGCTCCGAAGTTTTACAAGACAAGGTCAGTCTTAACGGTTGACAATGATGTGGTTATTGCTCCATCTAAATCGTGTGGAAATCTTGGAAATGATTCTACAATGTCCATGTTTGTCAGATCTCTGCTGTCTGTAAATCCTTGAGGTATCAGTTACGCAATTTGGGCATAATTCGCAAGTACTTAACTCATCAGCCACAGAGAAAATAGTTCATGCTCTTATATCGTCCCGACTTGACTTTGGTGATGCACTCTTATTTCAGCTACCAGCTACCACAATCTCAACTTTCAAGGTTACAAAAGTTGCAAAATTCAGCAGCTCGCATTGCTACCCTTACCAGGAGAAATGCATTACCCCTGTTTTGTCCTCATCGCATTGGTTACCTGTTGAATCTCGCATTGTATTTAAATAATTACTACAAATGTATTTGTTTTTCATTGCATACACGCATATGCCCCAGAGTACAATGTTAATTTGCTGACATTTTATATTAGTCCTCCCAGATGTTTAAGGTCATCCGATTATAGATTGCTTGTTGTTCAAAAGACAATAAAAAAAATCATGGGGAACATACCTGTGGAATCAGTTTCCTCAAGCTATCCGTTACATTTTGAACATTGACTCCTTTAAAGTTGCTCTCAAGACTCATTTGTTTGTAATCGTTTTCCAGTAGAATTGTATATTATGATTTTTTTTTCATCATCATTATTGTGTCATTCATTTTCATATGCATGTATGTGTAAGGATTTTTGTATTTCATAACTCACTTCTTCTACTGCAAAAGTACCCTGTATTATTATTATTATTATCATTATTATCATAGTAACCTTGAGAGAGTTCAAAGGTAGGGCCATGTAGAGTGTGGATTGCTCTACCCATGTGCCAGATATGTCAGTGATATAAGCCATAATATTATGAAATAGCCTAACGGAGAAATTTTTATGGGGAGTGGGGCACAATGTGTCTCCTCCCCTTAGGCCTGAGAAAGGTCAAGTAAGCTTGGGCTTAAATAGGGTTCAGAGACTTACTGTGTGTTTGTCAGACAAGAATTTTGCTATGCTTCATATCCTGTTAGCAAGGCATGCTTAAAAACAAAAACAAAAACAAAGATCACAGACAACAGAAGAGGTTGTAAAACCATGAGCTACAATGGTTAGGGCCTACTGCTTCCCGCCTGGTCAATGTACAAAGTGACAGTCGATGAAGAAAGATCAAAAAAGAGAAATAACAGAAATCATGAAAATATAATGAAATAGTATCTTAAAGAAAAACAATGAATAAACCAGAGAGAATAGTTTTTGGCAAATATCAATCTGTAAACGATGAGCAAATAACAAATATAAGCAAGATTAAAATTGGTTACTGATTGTGTAGATTTCTGACAAAAAAAAGATAAACTGAAAGAAATTATAATATATAGCTGTGAGAACAAACTAATAAAAGTGAGGTGTCCCTCCATGATCAGACTCAGTATAAACTTGAAAAATACAGCTGAAGTCTTATTGAAATAGGTCACCTATATCATATAAAGAGTTTGTTCACAAAAACTGATAAGTCCATATTTGAAAATTTTGAAGAATGGTCTCTGTCATAAAGCTCGGTACAAAATAATACCTTTTAAATGATATATTGGTCACTACATACATATAAAGGTACATTTTTGAAGTTATGGTCAAAAGAACCAAAATGTTCTTATTATTCTCTTTATTTTTCTTGACCTTTAATCGCAAATATCTCCATTTGGCAAATATGGACTTATCGGTTTTTGCGAACAAACTCTTCATATGTTGATTTAGTTGTGGATATTATACATTTTTTTTTGAATTTTTCATGAATGTGTAAAACAGGAAACTGTTATATAATACATCCTGCATGACAATATCTAGAGTTGAAATGTTATTCCACCCATGCTTATCTTTTTTTCTGCTATTCATTTTACAAGAGAGCTGCCTCCCGTTTATTTGTGCTTGTGTGTGTGTGTGTGTGTGTGCACGTGTGTGTCTCATTTACGATTTCTTTTTGTCCTTCTTTCTTTTTTTCCCCCCTCTGGCAATTTGCCTAGGTAAGTTTTGCTAGCTCAGCATTCTTTTTTTAAATAAGGAAACTGCAAACTATATTCCTGCCTGCTTTTTGGCAGCCCCCTCCATTTCAAACAACTCTATTACTTGCTATTAATACTTAGTTGACAGTATTTTCCTTCACTGATTATATTGTTACACTGATTTTGTGTCGCTATGAAGTATTCAAATATCCCATTGCAATTGCAATTTTGTTTGAAATGAAATTATTTACAAGTGACGACTTTGTAAGGAGGGGGAGAGGGAGGGTTTAACATTCAGCTTGTCCTTTAAAAGTCATAGGTTCATTTTTTGTTTCTGTTTCAGTTCTGTCTGAATATCCAGAATTAATTGTAATCAACCAACATGGATATGTTTGTTGGAATAGGACCTATATTCTTTTATCTTTCGTAGGAAGGATAAAGATTACCGGTAGTGAAAGTCTGTGTCTAGACCGAGGGGAGATCAATAGTCTCTAATTTCATCACATAGGTAGCCAATATACCATCTGGTATCTACTTGCTTGAAAGGGACCAACACTTCAGCAACCCTGTAGTGTTTTGTTTGTATCTCTCATGTTTTACATTTTGATGCAGCTTAAATAGCCACTTGGAAGCAATTAAAAACTAAATGTTTAGAAGAAAGCAACCAAAGGACCTCATTTTCTTTGGTTGATATCAGACAAAAACTAGCTATTTAAGTGCATCCCGTGGTAATAGTATCAGGTGTCAATGGGGGCGGGGGACAGGAACGACAAAATCCACACCGGGTTAGTACACTGTACACCTGTACAAGTAGAGAGCGGGGAGAAGGCGTCAGGCGTCCCCTGCAGCTGGGGAAACCGACGCCTTGCCATTCTTTGAAGAGGTGGAAGCAGGACTGATTGTAAAACTCTTGAGACCAGCAAATAGATTACTCAGAGTTTAGAAATACTGTATATGTTTTTTGTTATTCACCTAAATAAATATTGAAATAGTTTTTGTCGGAAAATGTTGTCCATAATGTGAAATCCTAAGATCTAATGATCTATCTGTAAATACTTTCCCCCTTTAAAATAGTGGTTCAGTCGAATCATGTTCAAATTACTGAGTACTATAATCCTACGCGAGCTAGCTAGCACATACATACACCGTACGCAGAATGAACCTGTCCTGCTCGCGTCCTGCTCTGTGCAGAATGTCAACACTACGATCTTTACTATACACAACATACATACCGATCTTTGGTACAACTCACCATGCACTGATCTGAGAGGAGCATTCGGCCGACTCCATCTCTACTCTGCAGCTGTAAGTTAGGAATCTAGGAGCAGTTTCCTTGTCCAAAGTTCCATTCCCGTCCGTAATTTTAACCTCCGGTAACGCTTGGACAGCAGTTCCAGGCTAGGGCCCTTCCCCTGCCCTGCCCTGGGTGCCGGTCGCACGCCCTGTCGTTAAGAAGCTGTGCTCCGCACGTTGCGGCGTCTGGTCGGGCTAGGACTCGCTTGTATTAAGATCTGGGAGTGCCACTGATTATAGTGATCGATGGAAAATGTTGTGTTTGTTTATCCCATAATGTAGAAATTAGATTCTAGATCTATATTTGATCATTGATTGATTGATATTGAATTTGTACCTTCTTTGAATGTGCAACGCAGCGCCATAACAATGTTACATAACTTAATTAAGCACGTGGACGTAGACTTGGGGGGTGTTTCATCAACGTTTGTCAGCGCTGACATGACAGTCACCATAGTAACAGGGTAACAGTTAGTGACCAGAGCATCTCATCCAATCAAAACCAAGGATTTTGCTGAAATTGTCAGTCAGCGCTGACAAACGTTGATGAAACGCCCCCTGGTTCTACAGACTACACAGTTGCACATGTGCACCACTACATTGTAGCGTCAATTATCGTATGGTCGCCACTTGTGTGTAATTTTTATGCACGTCTGGGCTGGCGAACTAATATCGGCACTGAATTAGTTCGCCGCCCATAGCCTGCCACATATTAGCATGTGTACTTATACATACACTTCAATGAAGGAGGCATTGTCGGTCACCGCGTTTGAAAATCTCCCTTAATCTGCCACCTGAAATCCATTCTAAATCAAAAACATCCTCGCATTAAAAATGGTTTTATCACCTGTTACATATGGTAAAATATATTTTGATTACAATTATTTGTGTTTTTACGGAGGAAAAAGTGAATTACGAATGAATTTTGAGAGTGATGAAAATCCGTCGCCCAACCTGATCTCCGATCGCGGCGCGCGTTACATGCGATGTGAATGTCTGGCGACCTTACCGCAGTGGCGACCATACCGTAATTGACGTTTAGGTTATGTTTAACGTTAAATTTAATTGTTGGGGTACATCAAGAAAGATCTGTCTCGTCCATCTGGATGGAAGAATCTTTTTTTTTTTTTTATGTTATCGCTCTCCTACGTATAGGACGTAGGAGGGGATTCCGTGAAGCCAGACGCAGTCTCTGCGAAACAGTTCCACGGAGATCTCATGATCTGGTCGTCAAGGATACTCCGAACTATTTCTGACGACCAGATCATGAGATACAGACCGATCTTTTGGTCAAATCAAGCTGCAATCCATGTTCAAGTGGCTTAATAATATTCTAACGTTAGATAAAATGTGTGAAGGAGCGTTCAGGCAGGGGTTTCTATAGACAAAGGCAGTTAGCAGATCCAGGAATTCTGTAAAGGGGAGAGGCACCTTTTTCTTTACTAAATTAAAGGGGGCGCACGCGATCCCCCCAATTTTTCTTTTTATTTCTTTTGTTTTAACCAAAAATATGATAAGGATGAGATTTTGGTAGGATAGGAAGCCCATGCATCAAGACTCTGGCCATTGGACTCCATTCTAACATTAGTTTCTACTCTACTGCTGCTGCACTGGCTTGCTACACACATGTACAATTTAAAGATTTAGTACATTGTATATTCAACTGACTTCACAACTAAAGCTGGAGCCCTATATTTCCATTCTTATTAAAGTATTAGATTTTCACCTGTTTATGTTCTCATTTTTAAAAATTAATTTCACCCTCCTGCAATAATCTTCAGGACGAACTATAGGCAGAATAGAAGAAGAAGCACAAAAGGGAATGGAACCTCAGTTATTGCCTTTCATCTCCTGCTGACGGAAGGCAGCAGCAGCTGATTTTGAAGCAGAACTTTTTTTTCCAGTTGCACTGTGTAAATTATTGGCACATGCGCCTTATCTTGACCCCGTCGCGGGCGCTGTTACTAACTACGTGTTGGGGTTGGTATTTTTTGGTTACTTACTCCTATGACACACACTGTCATCAAGTGCTACAAGAATCTTCAAGGCTGAAAGGAGCAGACTACTGACAAGAAAAAGAGGAAGAAGAAGAAGAAGTAGTTCGAAGAACCCAAATAGATTATGTGGATTGAGAGAATGCAGCAATTACAAGTATGGCCAACCAGGGTTTACTTTACACGGCAGTCCATATCTATAGACACTGTGTGACTTCTGTACAGTGATGTGTCATGGTGTATACTGTATATACCAAATATTTCGTAAGGTTTTTATTTTCATGAATTTTGCCAGTTGGGTGCTATTCGCGAATTTAAAAACAAAATATTATGACATTCATCCACCATAATATCATAGTGATAACGTGCAGGCATACATTTCTTAGGTCAATACTGGTACTTCACGATCTAGAATTTAACCATTCGCAAAAATGTTAGAAAGTTCCAATTCACAAAAATTTGGACTCGCTAAATATATGGTGTATACAGAAGTTTAACCTCACCAGCAACCCCAACACGTACTGGTTACACTCACAGCCCCCCGGGGTTATGTAAACATGTATTGCAGTTATACTTTCACAAGGGCCATTTGCGCAGTAAATATTCAACATATGATGCATCACGCGTTACCTCGGGGTACCGTACATGTAGTACCCCAGGGTACCACGTTGTGAAGCGCCACCTCACATCTACCCGAGGACAGCTGCAGAGAAATGCATGCACTGTGTGTACGTCTACGGTCATTCCCATGCCCATGCCACTGCATGTGATACTATGCATACATGGTATACTGTGCTAGCAATACAGCGTGTCCCAGAAAAAATGAAACCGAGTTTCATTGCAATTCTTTGCGATCATAATCATAGTATTATTTGCTCTATGAGATGTACATGAATTGAAAGATACAATTCTCTTCTTTCATTTGATGCACAACACGTTCATAATTCATACATGACTGAGTTAGAACAATAGACAGTGGTGCTGCTAAATTTTCATTTGCACGAGCAAATGGCGACTTTAAATAAATTTTCAGACTTTTTCAGCAATCTTTTGCAAAAAATAAAATCATAGCTTTAATATCCATTCTTTTTCCTTTCATTTGATATCCTATGCGTAAAAAATGATCAACGCCTGCTCAAAAAAATTTGATTTGAAAATATCCTTACATTTTACCCAGATAGATAGATAGTAAAAAAGGAACAGTTAACTTTCCCGACGCCTGCCGACTTGGCAGATAACAATGGCCTTCATGCTTCAATGAATTTACACAAACATGAAGGGAGGGGGTAAAAGGGAATGTTATAGATGGTTCGGTTGTGAAGAGGGTCGTAAATTAGCATGTGATCATGAGCTTGCCTGACCATGCAGCTAACTACAGAGCAAAGGGTGTTCATCAGGGGAATGTTTGGGAAGGTGGGATGGGAGTAACAGACCGAAAAAAAAACCTTCCGAGCCCCCCCCCCCCCCCAAAAAAAAAAGACGACTTTCTGCCCTGCACTTGCACCTTTGAAATGTTAGAAGCGCAAGTTCAGTAATAGATAAAGTGATGTACCCTCTCTTTCTGCTTCGCCTCCCCCTTCAAAAACTTCAAAATCCTGTCAGTGATGAAGGACTAACCACGCGTGAGGGAAATGTAGAGAGGAATAAAAACAGTGAAATAAGTTTGAGGTATAAAATCATCAAAATGTGTATCATTGTTGTAATGTTGATTTCCCGTAGCCATTGGACTGCGTGCAGCCTGAGAATACTCATGATATTAGTCTTCAATTATTGGTCATGTCTCATACAGCTGTAGCTTATTCTAAATAGATAACAACAAAGGGCTGTCCGTCTCATACAGCATTCTCTATAAATACCCTCCTGAACAACATTCACTCAGGGAGGTGGAATATCCACCTCCCTGATTCACTGTAGCACTGCGGTTGTTTTGTGTGAATTCAATGGTGCAAATGAGCCCATTGTCTAATGCTAAGTCAGGAGAGCTGAATGCTTGTTTTCTTCGACTATCTGTAGAATTGGTAGAAATGAAGCATGCTTTCATACAAACTTTTCTCAAGCATGCATTATTTATATTTGACATGTAAGGTCTCATATATGAAAGAAGAAAATATTTGGGTTATGAACTTTGTTTTTCGAAAACGTAACATTAAAAGTTTGAAAAATTAACTTAAAATCACCATTTGCGCGTGCAAATGAAAATTTGGTAGCACCACTTTTCATTGTTCTAACTCAGTCATGCAAGAACAATGAACATTAAAGGGACTGTACAGTACTGGTTGAGGAGGGGGTTCATGTTTTGAACATTCCTAAGTGAGATAATGAGAAATCTCTTACGAAATATGAAAGAGCATGTAATTTTAAGAAGGATTCAACGTTTATTTGATGAAAATTGGTTTTCAAATGGCTGAGATATCCAAAAAGAGCCATTCTAATAAAGTGTGGGACCCACACTTTATTACGATCGCTTTGTTTTACTTTGTTTTTGGATGTTTCAGTCATTCCAAACCCGATTTTCATCAAATAAACTTTGAATTCCTCTTAAAATAGTATGCTCTGTTCTATATCATAAGTGTTTTCTTGGTATCTCTCAAAAAGTTAAAAGCCCAATTCTCATCTCAACCAATACTGTACTATCCCTTTAAGTTGTACATCAAATGAAAGAAGAAAAGTTTATTTTTCCATTGATGTATATCTCATTATAAAGAAAATGTATGATTTCGATAGTAGAAAGTTGCATGGAAATCTGGTTTCGTTTTTTCTGGGACACGCTGTATACTGTAAAAGTGGTTTCTTTCGCGGTGGTTTTATTTTTGTGCTTTTCGCACTTTGAGGTTGAACCGCAAATTTAACATCATGTGAAAATGTTTTGAACTTGTCGCTTGTACAATGCTATCATTACCGACCGCGAATTTAAACCAACGCGAAAAAATGCGCACCGATGGAAACCGCGAAAGTTTTTGTACGCGAAAGAAACCACTTTTACAGTACCCGGTAGCGTGTGCTCAGTGCAGTGCAGTGCAGTGCAGTGCAGGGCAGTGCAGGGCAGTGCAGTGGCTAGCATGCGCTAGCTCCACCACCAAAATAATTTCCTACTTTGTGGCACCCGGGGTACAACCTTAAAAAAAAAAAAATGATTTAATTCAACAAAATGGCTGATTTTTATTTGGTACCCCGGGATACCATTTATGTCATCATATTGTCACTGTTTTAGCATAATATAATGAAAGAACACTTGACTTGGCTCTTTCAGATTCAGAAAGCAGGGGGGATGATATAATTGCTCCTAGCGTATGTTGGCCTGCAGGTGTCAGTAACAAGTGTTGATAGAATGCATATTTTCATGAAAAATTAGATATTGTTGCATTCCTATATTTTCCTTATTGTTACAACAAATTGATGTTATTTTATGTGCTGTAGTGGTCTTCTTACTCCATCAAGAACGATACTGAGAGTTTCAATATTTTCCTAAACTCACTGATACGTTTTACTTCCTATTAAGTGGCTGTCAATGCATCTATTTCAACAAAAGATGATGCCTCATCCACATTATCTCACTTCCTGACAGTTTCCAAATCCTCTACTAACTAGTGCCAACAGCATTTGTTGTTTTTTTATTCTTATTGGTACTTTGTTATCTAATTTTTGGTACTTTTTGATTCAATTTGTCTACTTTATTTTGATTTTGTCGCAAAGTGTGTCGAAGCATTGCATGTTTTCTTAGTTAAAGGCCAGGTTTCACACCTCTTTTTCAATGTTTGTACGCAATTATCAGAGTACAATGCTGCTTTGTTTGTGAGCTTCAGGCTAACTGTTTTCTCTTCCAAATTATGTAGAGCTCCTCTATCTTGGCAGAATATGTGATGAAATGACAACATGAATAGTTCGTCTGCCCCTGAAAAGTTGTGAAATACGTGTTCACTTGTATCTCATGACATATGGCAGCTTTAATTATTGCGGCTTATTGTACACTTGTACAACTGTATCAGTTGCTTTCATTATAAAGGGAGAACATTAATGTGGAAGCTTGCGTAATTCGAATGTAATATTCATCGATGAATTGTGATGCAAACATTCTACATATTTCTGATTTGTTTTTTATTGTTTGTAATTGATTACTGGCCTGATTGTTTTGTCTCTTGTTTGTTATATCCAGATTTATTGCTTCACTGCAACGATTGTCTCATCTGCCCCACTGCCATCTTGAACATCAGTCATCAATATGGCTGCTGGTGCTGTAGTTGTCCCGTCTATCATTCCACTTCGACTCCCTGTCCAGGGCAAAAATAAGAATGATATTGACACAAATACTTTTGTGGAGCTCAAAACAGGTAAAAATTTAAAGGACAAGTCCACCTTCATCATATTCATGTACATGTGGATTGAGTGAATGCAGCAAGAATGCATCAGTGAGAGTTTGAGGAAAATCAGAGTTTCTGCTCAGTCACTGCTGGTGATGTCACATGTGTAGAATGATATAAAGAAAATGCAAAGAAAGTAAACATATTTTTACTTTTCTCACATAATAATAGAACACTTGACTTGCTTCTTTCAGAAGGGATTTGAATGATGTTACCCTTAACACAGGGCTGCACACTGGCGCCGGTCCGACGGTCAAAGACCGGTAAAAGTCACTGTCGGACCGGTAACTTTTCAGGAAATCCACAAGTTACCGGTCCGACATGACCAGTAAAAAAAAAAAAAAAAGCATTGGTGGGGTCAGTAGAAAGGAAAAGAGCAGCCCCGATCAGGGAGAAACAGAATGCAAGATATCGCACTGTTCAACAAGTTTTACGCAAGTTTTCGTTTATGTCTACCGGTGCAATTTGTACGGTAAACATAGTTTTTAGCACTAGCAGTGGACCAGTTACATTCGCGCTCGCTTGCGCATTTGGCGCTGCTCACGCACTGCCATGCAATGCAATACATGCAAAGCACACGATGCAAAGCATGTACAGTGTAACTGCTTCTCGTTTGCTTGCGATCAGCGGTCATGCCCGACAAGAAGCATTGAAAGAAGCGCACACATTTCTAGGTCATTTTACTCATGATTTTTTAACGCAAGATCGATCCGATCCCGGCTTCGCAGCAGCGTGGCAGTTATGTTAGAACTAATTTACTTGTGTCGATTTTTAGAAAAAGTTCGATTTTCGATATTCAGCGATACAGTAAATGGATCTGATTGCGTTTATTTTCATTTTGCACAGTAATTTCACAAATTGATACTTTCATTCGCTCAGAATGTTCTCATAACGAAGATAGGCGCAAAAAGGATCACGAAATCGGCCCTTCCGTGTACTTTTTAAGAACGCATGCACAAAATGTGAAGAGATGATACTAGGGAGAAAAAAAAAATCATGAAATCATGGCAGTCCCGCTTACATATTTCAGGTAGAAATCGTCCCAAAAAGGATCATGAATTCGACCGGCCGCGTCGTATCTTCCAAAAGATTATGTACGAAATGCGAAGAGATTATAGAGGAGAAAAAGAAAAAAAATAAAGGACACATTTTGGTGAGTGCATCATAAACGATTACAGCCGAATAACAATTCATGAAATCAACGCAATCCCGTTGAAATTTGAGGAAATAATAGGCGCAAAAAAAGGATCTTGAATTCAGTCCTGCATGCCGTCTTGGTTATCAAAAACGCATACACAAATTCGACGAGATTATCGGGAGAAAAATAAAAAAGACATTTTTACCCTTCTGGTGCGTGTATTACAAAAGATTACATCCGAAGTAATTCATGAAATCGCCACAATCCCGCTGATATTTGAGGTAGAAATAGGCGCAAAAAGGATCTTGAATTCGGCCGTGTCGTATACCTTGTAGATAAGAACGCATGTACGAAATGGGAAAAGATTAGCGGGAGAAAAATAAAGGACACATTTTCACCCCTTTTGGCGCTTGCATCATATAAATTACAGCCGAATAGTAATTCATGAAAATTTCGCAATCCCGTTGGAATTTGAGTAAACAATAATAGGCGCAAAAAGAATGTCGAATTCGGCCCTGCATGCAATGTATAATTTTGAAAACGCCAAATACGAAGAAATTATCAGGAGAAAAATAAAGAACGCATTTTCAACTCTTCTGGTGAATGTATCACAAAAGATTACAGCCGAAATAATTAATGACATATCGCAATCCCGCTGATATTTGATGTAGAAATAGGCGCTAAAAGGACCGTGAATTCGGCCGTGACGTACAGGCATGTACGCAATGCGAAGTGATTATTGGGTGAAAAATGCAGCACACATTTTCAACCCCTTTTGGCCCGTGCATCATAAAGATTATAGAGCCGAGTGATAATTCATAAAATCATCGCAATCCCGTTGAAGTTTGAGGAAATGATAGGCGCAAAAGAATCTTGATTTTTGGCCGTGTCGTGTATCTTTTAAGAACGCATTTACAAAATGCGAAGAGTTTATCGGGGAAAAATAAAGGACACATTTTCAACCCCTTTTGGTGCGTGTATCATAAAAGATTGCATCCGAAGTCATACATGAACTCATCGCAATCCCGCTGATATTTGAGGTAGAAATAGGCGCCATGTCGTATACCTTTCAAGAACGCATGTACGGAATGCGAAGAGATTATGGGGAGAAAAATAAAGAACGCATTTTCAACCATTCTAGCTGGTGCGTGCATCACAAAAGATTACATCTGAAGTAATTCATGAAATTGCCACAATTCGTCTGATATTTAATGTAGAAATAGGCGATAAAAGGATCGTGAATTCGGCCGTGTCGTATACGCATGTACGAAATGCGAAGAGATTATTTGGAGAAAAATACAGGACACATTTTCAACCCCTTTTGGCGCGTGCATCATAAAGATTACGGCCGAATAATAATTCATGAAATCATCGCAATCCCGTTGAAGTTTGAGGAAA
Source organism: Diadema antillarum (assembly GCF_040938485.1). Lineage (NCBI taxonomy): Eukaryota > Metazoa > Echinodermata > Echinoidea > Diadematoida > Diadematidae > Diadema > Diadema antillarum. The sequence goes on along the minus strand of NW_027270976.1, from coordinate 178,847 downwards.
CAATAGGCGCAAAAAGAATCATGATTTTTGGCCGTGTCGTATATCTGTTTAGAACGCATTACGAAATGCAAAGAGTTTATCCGGGAAAAATAAAGGACACATTTTCAACCCATTTTGGCGCGTTTATCATGAAAAGATTACTGCCGAAGTTATTCATGAAATCATCGCAATCCCGCTGATATTTGAGGTAGAAATAGGCGCAAAAATGATCGTGAATTCGGCCGTGTCGTAGAACGCATGTACGGAATGCGAAGAGATTATGGGGGGAAAAATAAAGAACGCATTTTCAACCATTCTTGCCGGTGCGTGCATCACAAAAAGTTACATCCGAAGTAATATGTGAAATCGCCACAATTCCGCTGATATTTGAGGTAGAAATAGGCGCAAAAAGTATCATGAATTCGGCTGTGTGGAACATCTGTAAGAACGCACTTATGAAATTCGAAGAGTTTATCGGGAAAAAATAAAGGACACATTTTCAGTCCCTTTTGGCGCGTGCATCATAAAAGATTACAGCCAAAGTAATTTATGAAATCGTCACAATCCCGCTAATATTTGAGGTAGAAATAGGCGAAAAAAGTATCATGAATTCGGCCCTGCATGTCGTGTACCTTTCAAGAACGCATGCACAAATGCGAATAGATTATCGGGAGAAAAATAAAGAACCCCTTGTAGCGCGTGCATCAGAAAATATCACAGCTAAAATAATTCATTAAATCGTCGCAATCCAACTGACTATCATGAATTCGGCTGTGTGGAACATCTGTAAGAACGCACTTACGAAATTTGAAGAGTTTGTCGGGAAAAAATAAAGGACACATTTTCAACCTCTTTTGGTGCTTGCATCAGAAAATATTACAGCCGAAGTAATTTATGAAATCGTCACAATCCCGCTAATATTTGAGGTGGAAATGGGCGCAAAAAGGATCGCGAATTCGGCCCTGCATGTCGTGTACCTTTCAAGAACGCATGCACAAATGCGAATAGATTATCGGGAGAAAAATAAAGAACCCCTTGTAGCGCGTGCATCAGAAAATATCACAGCTAAAATAATTCATTAAATCGTCGCAATCCAACTGACCACCAAGAGCAGGTTACGCAGCAAGTTCGTGTGCCGATGTTTAGAAAAAGTCACAAACGCATTTTGATACAATCTGATTTTGTACATCATCATTTTACACTGTAATTCACAAACAAACATTCTATTTTTTCCTATCTTTGTTTTTATTTTTTTGTGTGCAATAAACAATGCAAGTTTAAAAAAAATATTAATCTGTAAAATGTACATGGGTGGGGGGGGGGGGGGGGGGGGAGGGGTTTGTCCTTAAAAAAAAACAAGAAAATACGTTTGCAAGTCATTTAATGTTTTTTTAGGTTGTTGTTGTTGACCGGTAAATTTTCTGTTCGGACCGGCAAAAAATGGTAAAACGGGGCATTTACCGGTCCGACAGAGACAGGTTGGACCAGCAGAAAAAATGGGTTAGTGTGCAGCCCTGCTTAACATATATCAGTGACAAAGTTGAGGAAATATGTACACTTTCTTTAAAAAATAAAAAATTTGTGACATTTTCTCTATCTTTTCCGTAACGTTATAAGCATGTGACATCTTCCACTGTAGTAATCTTCTCATCCAGCAGTGACTGCACAGATACTTCAGAAATTCATAACTTTTGAACAGATTATCAGATTTTCCAAAACTTTCGCTGATTTGTTCTACTTATATTGCTGCATTCACTCTATCCACGTATGAAGGTGAACTTGTCCTTTAAGAATGTTTGTTCCATGAATTATAATGAAATGTATCGAGATAACCTATGCAATGCACGTGGATGATCACATTTCAGGTGTTGATTTATTGTACCCTGATCATCACTTACATGGCCTAAAGAATGTCTAGATGCAATGTATGCCATATATTTAGGTGATATGCTATGTGTGTATTACCTACCAGGTATTGTATCTGACTGTACGGAATCATCGTCTTTTATTATTCCCATTTATTTCTGATGAATTTTGTGAACGCAGTATCTCAACATTGACATGACCAGCTAGAGATGTACTCTGAGAGCACAGACCTCCACCAAGCAGCTCATTTTCACCTCTGATCTTGTTCTTCCATAGAGATCAGTGATTTCCACCTGTACGTATGGATGCCGAAAATCGCCCAATTTCCCAATAAAAGGCTTTTGCTACGTCATCAACTTCCAGCTGTGTGACCTACTTGTAGCAGAAACTAGAGCATGCACTTTAATAGTGCATGTATGAAAACGTCAAAAATGTGCAGTTTGAACTCCCACGTTCATTGACCCTACCTATCAAGATATTGTAAATCCTTCATAAAATCCATAAAAATTCCCAGATCACTACCAACATTTAAAATCATATAGGTACTACATGTATTCCTTATGTCATTCTCAGCCTTTACTGTACATGTAAGTTTCATTCAAATCTGTTCACAACTTTTTGAGTTATTTTGCACACGGAAAAAGCCAAACTTTAATTTTTGTCTTGGCTGTTTCACTGGCGCTGTGAGTGATTTATATTGTTGGGGCAGTATATACAAAGATGTCAAGTTCAAAAAAATTTTATGAGTGAGATTTTCATGAGTCGGCATTTTGGCGCGCGCGCATGTGCATGAGCGAGGGGAGGGTGTGGGAGGGGGATGTCCACCCTCCCATGGTTAGGAGCTTTTTCAACTTTTAGCTCTTGATGGTACAAGTTGGTGCATATTTAAGTGACTATTTTTTACTTATTTTGAATGACAAAAGGGAAATATGCCTTCAATTGCAACTCTTACTTTAATCCTTTAAGCTATGCTCCCAATGCGTGAGAAAAATGGGTGTCCTGTGTGAGATCGTGAGACAGACCCTAAATGCTTGAGTCTCACTCACAATGCGTGAGACTTGGTAGCTCTGTATATAGAACAGAGTATTATGCAGAAGTCACCCTGAGTAACATGGTAAAAAGCATTCACTTTGGTATCTTTCTTCTTGTAAGTCAATAACTGGTGATTGAATGATACAATATGTTGAGACACATTGCACTGGTACCTAGCTTATAAAGGGAAGTTGATGCAAGATGCAATTGCTGGTGTACATAATGAATGCTGCCATTGATTTCAGAGGCAAAGTTGAAGTACTATCCTTATGCTATGCAAGGGTGTGATTACCTTTGAATTTATGAGACCATACTTCTGTACGTCGATTTCTAACTGTCCTTTTGAAGATGTGTCTGTAACGGGCGACCGATATCTGATGACCCCCCCCCCCCCCCAAAGTATCTCCTAACTCGTCTTAATGTGACAAAGTTTCATATCTCGTCTATAATGATATTATAAATCATGCCATTCTTATTTGAACAGATTATTGGATACGCCCACAAAAACCTTCCAGACCAAGGTTCTATGGATGACATTATGTGTCAATCACTGCTAAAAGTACTAAGTATGATTAACAAGAGAAATTGGAATACCTCTTCCCCCCAGGCTGAGGATAACTTACATGCATGTTTCCATACATCTTTTGTTAAAGCATATTAATGTATATGATGAATTAATGATGTGTGCGCTTCTGATGTTTCCCTTAGACTTTTACACAAAGACCTCATAGTGATTGGAATTTCACGCAATAGGCAAATCTACTTTTGACCCATTCAAGATTTTGCTGATGTTTTTGCAGCAACTCCAGATACAAATATCTACTACACCATCAATGGAAAGAAACCTGATCCATACCAGCAGCTTGGAGAGAGAACTACTTTCCTCTACCAACGACCCTTCCGACTTACAGAGGGAAAGAGGACAGTCAAAGCTGTAGCTGTTGCAAAGTAGGATTATTCACCCTTGTGGTATAATTATCAAGATATTGAGAAATGCCTCCATCTCTCCCTCTCCCTCTCTCTCTCTCTTACCTTTCCTGTCTTATATGTGACCGTGCATCACAAAATGAACAAAAAATGGCACACACTGATTTTGCGTGAGGGCTGAAAATACGTGAAATGGGTCAACCTAGCCAATATTGACTTTTTCATATTTTCTAAAAGAGCAAGTCTTCTTTTACATTGTGCTAAAATTTGGGGTCATAAAACGGGCGGGAAAGTGTGTTTTTTAGCAGTTTATCTCGAACATTTTTTGTAGAATAGTGTGATTTGGTGTGTCTTTGTAGTCCCTTTTTCATTTCTGAAAAACCTTGTACACACTCTTCACTTTCAACTCTAATAACTTTTGAAAAGATAGTGCTACTGCTTTGAAAGTTGGCATTAATTATGGACAGAATGTGTAAATGAGGCATGCTTAATTTCAGTTTAATCTGATCATCTCTTCATTGTTATTACTCGGGTGGTTTACTTCCTTTTTATGCCTCCGCCAACGAAGTGGCCGGAGGCATTATGTTTTCGGGTCGTCCGTCCGTCCGTCTGTCCTAGCGTCCGTACGTCCGTCCCGTTTTGTTTTTGTCGATATCTCAAGAACTGTGTGGTGGTTTTACATCAAACTTGGTATGAGGGTATATCCTGGGGGATAATACTTTGTTTGGATTTTAGGGTCATGGGGTCAAAGGTCAAAGGTCACAGGTTATTTTGTGAAAAAAAGGTTGAAAATTCATGTTTTTCTCCATATCTCGCAAATGGTTCAAGGTATCTTCATGGAACTTAGTATATGCTTGTTCCAATGGGCAGTGATCATCTAGGGAAGTTGGGGGTCATGGTTCAAAGGTCAGGGGGTCAAAGGTCAAGGTCAACTCCTCAAAATATCACTACTTTCCTCATATTTATGCAATGCCTGAAGGCTTTTTTTTTTTAACTTGATGTATACATGTATTACCCAATATATATTCTATGGGAAGTTTCTTGCCAAAAGGTCAAAGGTCAAGTGAAAGTGCTGAATTGCACTTTTTCCTCCATATCTCAAAAGTAACTCAAGGTATCATCATGAAACTTACATATTTATGCATGTTCAACCTAACAGTGATTCTCTTTGGAACTGTGCAGAGGTCAAAGGTCAAAGGCCAGGTTTAGATTATGCTATTTTCCCATTTGATACTGAAATTATGCTTTTTCTCAAGACCTTGAAAATTAGTCAATGCATAAACTTATAAAAGGGTCAAAAGTCAAGTAAAAATCATCAGTTCCCCAAATACCTGCACTCTGACATTTTAATCATTCATTCAATTGAACCTAGTTCTAGGAAAGTGAACATTCAGCACATTTGTGTCAAACCTGTCATTTTGATATTTTGCCAATTGTGTGAAACTGTCATCACACATTGTCAAGACATTGTACTATAGATCTATTAGGAGAACCATGCATTATGGCGGAGGCATATCAGTCACTGTAGCGATATATCCAGTTTTTGTCTCATTCATCGCACAGCCAGCACGGCTTGGTAAAGATTAAGCGCTTGAATAGACACTGTACTTCAGCAACCCTCTTTTCTTAGTTCACACTTTTCCTGAGTTTGTGCATTCTTTCCAATATTTAGATAGGTTAGGAGAGTCCATTTGATTTGAATAATATATCATTTTAAAGCTTAAGGTCTGCTCTTTCAGAATATAGTCTTTACTGAAAATTCATGTCTGGCGACTTTTTGTTTGCTTTGTGGTGCAGGGTGACATATTTAGTTTAGTTGCATTTCATTTACCCATTTTCTTGATAAAGGGGACAAGATAAGTGCATTTGACTGTAAAATCTTGTGGGGCTCAAGTCAAACAGAGCTGACTGAACATGGGCAGTTTACCTTAAATGAGGGACAGTATAATAGGGGCTTTATAACATGCTTACTTGTCATTCATTTTCTCAAGCATGGACCAGTAATTCGAACCACTGATCTGTTCAGTCTAAAGCTTAGAGATGTTTACTGTTGTACGCCATATATTTGGCGAGTCTAAATTTTCGCAAATCGGGAATTCCCGATGATTTCGTGAGTGGTTAAATTCGCGATCAAGTCCTGTGCTGAACAGAGAAGAGTACATGCGTATGTCAAATTCACATTGGGGATCAGAGTCTATATTTTCGCATGTCTTTATTTTCACAAATAGCACTTGACTCGCAAAATTCGCGAAATATTTTGTGTATACAGTATATTTTTCTTTATATAATTCATTGCAGGGATCAGAGCAGGGAAAGCTTTGTGGTCAGTAAGACATTCTTTGTGGAGTGGACTCCGCAGGAGGTCGATGAGACAGATGAAGAGAGTTTACTTGAGGCTGAAGCAAGGAACCAAAGCCCTGGACTGAAGGTATATAGCTCTAGAACCAATATCATCATTGCTGGGTTATTCAAACTTAATCAGGCCGGGCTTTTTTGGCTGTATGCTAATTCCCCCCCCCCCCCCCCCCCCCCCCAGATCTCGGCCATCAGAGGTGCAATCGTGACAAAATTTGGCATGCGTGACACCAACGTCATAATCTACAAGATTGCGCCATAATATTTTTTGAAACAATCGATTTTTAATTTTAATTAATTAATTATGCAAATAAGCTCAAGATCATATTTTAGCCTAATTAAAAGCATTGAGAGCCTACTTTTTGGTCTGTAAATCTGTTTTGGCATATTCAACAATTGTACATCACAAAAACTTCCAAAAGTCATTTCAATTCTTATGTATTTAATTGTTTCAGAATTTCTTATGTATTTCTATGTTTTCAACTTTTGTTTTCCCTTTGTTTTTTTATCGGAAATTGTCACTGACCACTTTTCTACTGTAATTAGCATAAAATTAATCAATGAAAGTGATCAATTGTAAAAATAATCAGGTTTTTATGACTTTCATGACGGAGCACTGTTTTCCATAGGAAATGTACACAAAATCACAAAATTGTGCCCGTTTTTGGGCGACATGCCGTTACAAAAATGGGCGTGGCTTCGTAAAAATATGCGCGGACGTTGCAAATTTGGTCTCAAAAGTTGCACGAGACTTGAACAAAAAAAATTCAAGAAGCCTCGCGACGAGATTTTTTAAAATTGGACAATCGATGCAAAAGTTATGAATTTTTTGAAATTTTTGTGTTGGAACCGCTGGATGAGGAGACTACGACAGCTTGTGAGTCATATGCGTACAACAGTATAAAGAAAATGTAAAAGAAAATTCAACATATTTCCACTTTTTTCTCATAATAAAAGAGCACTGGACTTGCCTCTTTCTACAGGCAGGGGGATAATATTACCCATAACATGTGTCGATAAGGAGTCAGGGGAATGTGTACTTTTTTCAAAAGATGGAATTTTGTGAAATTCTCTTTATATTTTCCTTATATTGTTGTACGCATGTGACATCTAAGTTATTCATACACAGCAGTAGTCTTCTCATCCAGCGGGTACTGCACAAAAACTTCAAAAATTTATAACTTTTGAACGGATTGTCTGATTTTCCTCAAACTTTCAATGATGTGTTCTACTAATATTGCTACATTCTCTCAATCCTTATGTTTATGAAGGTGAACTTGTCCTTTAATTTTGTTATTGAAATAGAAAATTACTTTAAGTAAAGTCTGAAGATATGTGTGTAAGTTGATGGAAGAGATGTGATATGACTAACTTATAAATGACCTCATCTAATCTGTATTTATGATTCTAAGCACTGTTTAATACTGTTTTGTGAAAAAAAAACCTTTGATATGATATATGTTTTTCAATATTAACTGTGTGTTGCATTTCAGTGAAATCTCTACTATTCTGCAAATATCTGTATTTCACTTTGTGTGTTGAAGTCAATTTGAATGTAGAATAGCATTTCACTCTAAGAATTAGGATAGTATTTTTCCAGAGAGTGAATTAGCAGTCTCCTTTCTATGAATCGGCAACCCCACCACATATTGCTTTAATACTTACCAAGAATTACCATGATACATAGTGCAGTTGTTACAATAAGCATCAATTATAGAACTTTACATCCATTTTTAGTTTGAAATGATGTTTGAAAGTACACACCTCATCAAGCTCAGTCATTTGTATGCACAGTGGCATGGAGCCATTACAATAAGCCAGTTCGGAGATAGCTCATGTGCACATGGGTACAAATGACCTTTCATTTTTCTCAGTTGGTTAGGCACTTCACTCAAGTCAAAGCGAGATAATGCAGCAGCTTGCCTAACGTAGCAATTTACGGAATTCGTATTCTAACAAAGCGTGTAGATGAAATGACCAGAATGGTTCGTCAATCAACACTTTGGGAAGCATTTATTTCATTGTGCTGTTTTGAATACATTAACAAACTTTTTCTGTTTTGTTAACATTGCCAAATACCAGGCTTGCTGTCAGGTGGATGTTTATCCTGGCAGGCACCATTTGTAAGGATCCATGAATAATCATAGCATTACAGATGCTTATCTCAGTGAAATTAAAAACCAACCTGTCTCTCGGTACAAATGACCTTTTTCTGCTCATGCTCAAACTGGAACCCCGAACTGGCTTATTTGCGTATACGAAGGATCACGGTACATGATGTGTGCTAAATGTTAACATGATGCAATGTAGGGTCTACCATACATTGTAGAAATGCAGTCAAAACTGTTTTTCTTGTTTTAGCAATGGAGAGATTGGAATCTGAAATTTCCACTCATTTTTGTCCTACCTGAAATTAGCTGACAACAACTAAAACAACAGCAGCACTTTTGAAGAAGGTGGTAGAAGCAGAGACAAGGAGACCTGGCTCAGTGCAGGGTTCAGAATATAGAAAGCCTACCACTGGGACGAGGTTTATGGAGAATCGCATGGGATCCAAGAAACCCAGTGTGTCACGTGGTCACAAGATCACAACAGGAAAGGTGAGATAGGATTGGATTTCATTGTGACCATTCAAGGACACTGACTTCATAATATTTTCATTTAATTGTATTTTGTCCTGTCTGCCCTTTAAGGAGGGAGGACTCACAATCATTAAAATCAGTGTATAATCTCTAAAATATGTCTGTACTTGTAAAAGAAAGAGGAAACTGATTTGAAGATACATTGTACTTCTTGCTTCATTGAAAAGTTTGCGTGAAGACTTACATTTGTATTGTCGAGCTATGTAATAAGCCAAACATTCGATTGCACTTCTAGAACGCGTCTGCAATGTTGTGCTGTCATGGTATTGCAAAGATACTGTAATTGTCTTAAAAATAAGTACAGTATGCGTTATAATAATTTCTTTGAAAGTTCTGGCATGTAAGATGAATCTTAGATCATAGAATTAAAGTGTCATATATTAGAACTAAGAATGAAAGTGTATCTGTACCCTAAATTTTAGATAAATTCTGACATTGTAGTTTATTGTGTTGGTAATGTCCTTGAGAATTCTGAAAGTGTGAGGTTGCTCTCACGCAGAGATATCAAATTAACAAGGTCAGTCTGAAATGCCTAAAATTGCCAGCGCCTTAATCTCAAACTAAGCGTAAAGTGATATTGATTGCATTCTATTGTTTGTAGTTTGATAACTTTCTGTGCAAACTGTGATGTTTGGTATTGCTTTTTGAACTTGCAGACACACACACACATATATGTGTACATGTTACGCAGCAGCAGCTAGGCCAGTGCTGCCGAATGCCAGGCCACAGTCCCACATTCTCATATCAGCGACATGTGCAATGTACACAGTTCTGTATTGTGTATACACATGTACGTATATTATGTTTGCATGTTGCTGGATTGTGTGGTCTGGCGAGAAATCGCTCTGCCTAATTTTGTGATCAATCCCCCCTGATTACATACAATGTGAATACTCGCAAGGCAGACTAAATGTTGCAGAAACGAAGGTGTACAATTTCATACCAGAAAACAAAATATCAAAATACTAAAATAGACCTCCTAATGAAATTTTGATGTCACTAAAGAAAAATTCTGGATAAATATGATGAAACCTTGTAAAGCATAGCACCCATCGAACTGTGAGAAAGGACTTAGAAGGAGGCCAAACTATTAAAGTTAACCACACCGGTGACCCGAAAATGTTTGTGTCGACAGCACACCGCTCCACCAGGGGTTAAACTAGCTAGTAGTAGTACTACAACCTACTGGTGCTATGGACTGCAAATTATAGAATTCTTGCGTAGACATAGCATCGGAATGGTGCACATACAGCCTGTACATGTAGGCATACTATGTAGAGAGTATGTAAAGCGATACCAGTAGAAAGTATTTGATGTAGACAGAGGCAAGGAAAGGAAATGTGCACACCACATGCGGCTACTGTTTTGCGATGTGGCTACTGATGCGGCAGCATGGTCGTTTGCGGATGATGAAAATTAATATTTCTCAGTTATGGGAGCTTTTTGTGATGAATAATAACTAAACTTTGCCTAGGTTACTAAGGACATGTCCTAACACCTCTCAAATTTAAATTTTTGGGTGCTAATGTACTTTAAAATTTTCACAAAAGTAATTATCCTTGATGCATGATAGTAACATTTGATACATTATGTACATGTATCCATAATCCCGTCATATTTTTTTCAAACCAGAGTTACAGATTTCATGACATTGTATGATTATATATTTTTCAGAATTATTCTGTTGTATTCATTTTCTTTAAAGGACAAGTTCACCTTCATGTACATGTGGATTGAGTGAATGCAACAATATTAGTAGAACACATCAGTGAAAGTTTGAGGAAAATCCGACAATCCGTTCAAAAGTTATGAATGTTTTAAGTATCTGCGCAATTACTGTTGGATGAGAAGACTACTACAGTGTGTGATGTCACATGCGTACAGCAATATAATGAAAATAAAAAGAGAATTTCACAAAATTTTACTTTTTGAATAAAGTGCACATTTCTTGGACTTGTTACTGATGTATGTTAAGGATAATATTCCCCATGCCTTCTGAAAGAGAGAAGTCAAGTGTTCTTTTGTTATGCGAGAAAAGTGAAAATGAGTTGAATTTTCTTTATACTTTCTTTATACCGTTGTACTCATGTGACATCACAAGCTACAGTTGTCTTCTCATCCAGCCATGACTGAACTGAAACTTTAAAAATTCATAACTTTTGAACGGATTGTCGGATTTTCCGAAAACTTTCACTGATGTGTACTAATATTGCTGCATTCACTCAACCCACATGTCTATGAAGGTGAACTTGTCCTTTAAATCTAGTATACACTTTGGTACAGCATGTAAACCCCAAGGTTCTTGTTGTGCATACAGCATGTCCTTCATCTTGTAAAAGTGTATGTCAAGAATTTCTAAATATGTACATTCATAGAACATTTCCTGAAGGTGTAAAGTTGTGATGACAACTGAATTCACATTGTCATGCTGTGTAGGACGGATTTTCACTTTTTGATTCACAGACAAGTGATTCTGGTAATGGACACAGCAAAGAGAAAGTGAAGAAGATTCCTGAAAATTTCACTCAAGCCAACAGACTGCAGAGAGAGACAGACTTCCTGAAGTGAGTTTTCATTCCTCTGCCACGAAGAGTTGCCGGAGGCATGTTCACGGGTTGTTTGTCCGCCTGTCCATACTTCTGACTGGCCGTACTTCCCACCGTTCATCCGTAAACAATTTTGTGGACAGCGTAACATAAGAACCGTTAGAGGTATCCAAATGAAACTTGGCGTATGTATGTATGAGGAGACGAAGTTGTGCCTATCAACTTTATTTTGCACATGCTGAAGGTCAAAGGTCAAGGTCAAATTCTGAGAATTTCACTATTTCACCCATATCTTTGTAATGCCTGAAGGTTTTTCTTGAAACTTAGTGTATACATGCATTACCAGATAAAGATTGTGTAGGGCAAGTTTTGGGCCATGGGGTCAAAGGTCAGAGGCCAAGTGAAACTACTAAAAATTTCACGCTTTTTCTCCATATCTCAGAAATGGCTCAAGATATCGTCATGAAAGTTGGCATATGTATGTACATTGTATGAGTGGATGAAGTTGTGCTTGTCAACTTTTGGTTGCAATGTTCAGGGTCAAAGGTAAAGGCAAAATTCTTTAGATTTTACTATTTCACCCATGTCTATTCAGCGGTGCACATTTTTTTTATTAAGATGTAATTTGTATTACCAGATAAAGATTATCTAGGGAAAGTTGTGGGCTGTGGGGTCGTAGGTCAAAGGTCAAATGAAGTACAGTAAGACCTTGATTATCTGGCCATCGATTATCCAGATTCTCTTTTAGCCAGCTTTAGGGCAAAGCCCAAATGTCCATGAATAGGGAGGTGCTGCTTGATTAATCTGCAGTAATCCATGAATCCAAAGTCCAAAGTAAAAACCTTTTTCCTGTGGTTGATAAGGTGAAGTGCACTGCTCAGGTGAGCACTGGACCCATGGGTCTTATGTTTAATGATAATATCATTTTCCTGTGTTGAGAAAATGTCTTAATATTTACCAGCAGAATGATGAAAAGAATTTATATCATGCATATCAAGAAATTATCCAAATGTTTGATGGCATTACATACACTTTGTATGCACACACCATGATTCACTGTCAGATTGATAACTTACACTTAATACCAGAAACATCTTTGTAATTTTATAATTTGCATCCTCATATATCTGTTTGATTTTGTTTCTTGACTATCATTGAAGACACTCTAAATGGTCTATTCTCTATGAAGAACAAGTAATATCTAGAATCAATTCAGGTGACTGATTTTAATGTAAATTTGTGTTAACGGTATTATGACTTTTTTCCACTCCCGGCAGGTGTATATTTTGTTTTGCTGACCGTCCTGCAGACCCATTTGCAAGGTTTTGCATCTGTTGTGGCTCACCGGTCCCACCTCTCCCTAACGTCAGACTTCCTCCTCCAGAACCTGCTCAGGTTGGAATATAAGCTTATATTAGACTGTTTTCATGGACAAGTAGATATCTGACAAGCTTGATCTTGTAGACAATCTTTGCCTTATTTATCTGTTGATTCAGTGTTCCAAAGCACTTCTATGTTTATTATTAACTTTTTTTACCCCTGCTTTGGACAATTTAACAGAGACTTAGGGTGAACATGGGTGACTTTGTTATTGCATGTCAGATGCGATTTGAAGCTTAAAGTGAAAATTTTATTGCAGACCTGTCTTGTAAATCAAATATTTTACATTAGTGATATAGTGACCATGCAGCGCATAGTGCAGTTATGTGTATTTGAGGTCATTCCACTTCTATTCATGCAGGGCAACATCAGTTTCTTGATATACCCGGTAGTCTGCAGCAAGATGCTACTGTTACAAGATGCTTGCCATTACTTCAAATTTTCTTCCATAATCTACTGTTCACTACTCTACACATGAAAATTGGTGTGATGGATACATTAAATTAATCTTTTGCTCCTTGAAAAAAGGGGCACACACACACACTCACACACACACACACTCACACACAAAAATCACCTCTTGAGCTATTTTGTACACAACTGCAGGATAACCTGTGTAGAAATTTTGCTGAATTTAACGGGTTCAAACTTTTATATTTATATATCAAGATTTGAATTTATCTCTCATGCAAAACATTACACTGCTGTGAATAGTTCAATGTATGTACACTGATTTGGCCAAAAGGTGGCGTGCTGAGTTTGCTCAAATTACATTCTAATGCTTCAGTGTTCTGCCCCATTCCATAAATACCCAGAGCAGGATTGTACGTGTAGTAGGTATTGTGTGAATGATATCATTAATTGGCCATTCATTATGCCTCCGCCACGAAGTGGTGCCGGAGGCATTATGTTTTCGGGTTGTCCGTCCGTCCGTCCGTACATCCGTATGTACGTCTGTCCGCTTTCGTTTACGCGATAACTTGAGTAATATTGAGTGGAATTTTACCAAACTTGGTTCAAGTATAAAGTATGATGAGGCAATTACTTGATTAGTTATTGGGTGAAATTGGCCAAAGGGCAAAGGTCAAGGTCAAATCATTAAATTGTATCTGTTTACGCGATAACTCAAGACGGGATTCAGCAAATTTCACCAAACCTTGTCTGAGAATGATGTTTGATGGGACAATTACTTGAATAGTTTTTGAGTGAAATTGGACAGAGGTCAAAGGTCAAAGATCAAGGTCAAATCCTAACATTTATATGTTATGTGATAACTCAAAACTGGATGAAGCAGCTTTCACCAAACTTGGTCCAAGGATGAAGTATGATGGGGCAATTAGTTGAGTAGATTTTAGTGACATTGGCAAGAGGTCAAAGGTAAAAAGGTCAAGGTCAAATGCAATAAACGTTGCTATTTCCCCCATATCCATGCAATGCCCAGAAGGTATTTTCCTGAAACTTAGTGTAGACATGTACTAGTACTGCATAAAGATTCTCCAGAGAGAGTTTCATGTCATAAGGTCAAAGGTTAGGTGAATATGTCACAATTTCACTTTTCTTGCAAATGGTTCAATGTATCTTCATGGAACTTGGTACATACGCATGTACTGACTGGCAGGGATTTTCATGGGAATGTAGGAGTCATGGGTCACTAGTCAGGGGGTCAAAGGTCAAGGTCAACTCCTCAAAATTTTACTATTTCCCTCATATACTATTATATGCAATGCTTACATTAATGTTTTTAAAACTAAAAATTGATATATACATGTATTCCCTAATGGAGATTCTCTGAGAAATTTCCAGCCAGAAGGTCAAAGGTTAAGGGTCAAAGGCCAGGTTTGAATGCGAAAAACATATATATTTTATACTGTAATGACACTCTTTCTTCATACCATGAAAATAACTCAATGCATAAACTTATAAAAGGGTCTGTCAGAAGTCAAGTAAAAATTCTCAATTCCCCAAATACGGGTACCTGCACTCTTAGACAATTAAAGCAAACCTAGTTCGAGGAAAGTGAACATTCAAGATATTTCTGACAAACCTGTCATTTCAATATTTTGTCAGTTTTGTGAAACTGTCATAACACATTGTGAAGACATTGTACCATACACCTATTGGGAGAATCATGCATTATGGCGGAGGCATCAGTCTCCATAGCGACATTTCTAGTTTTAACATTTAATTCATTATGTTTATATTCCTGCAGCTTGGTATGTGTGTTGGATGTCATTCAATGATACCACTCAATGTCTCAAAGTGTTTGGTGTGTGAGACAGATATACCTCCACAACTTGTTCCACAGGCCTCCATCAAACTCAGGGTAAGTTTTAAGAAAGACTTTCTCATGAAGGGTACCAGGGTGAGTCATGTGAAGAGATGTCCTCCCACACTCCCATGGCTCTTCATATGACTCTATCAAATACTGGATCACTGAATACAACATAAAAATCTCTTATTGATAATGCTACTCTGATGTTTCTTTTGTAAAATGCCAAATGATTTTTGAATATTCTTGTGACTAGATAGTACTCAGTAAATTGTGAGACCAACATTCTTCTACTGCACACAGTGTACGTCTTTACCTCATACATCAAGAGTTTACCAAGATATATGCACTTTACATATCAGACTGTGCATAATCTTGGTTTGGTGATGCTGCCTCCGATGTTCTGGTTTTTACAGGGTCAAATGGAGTAAACATGTTACATTTCTGGATTAATTTTCTTGAAAACTCATTAACCCGTGGAGGATGGTTTGATTTTGCTACAACATGCATTTCCCATAGACACCTGCCCGAGTATACTCGGGACTCGTCCTCAACGGGTTAAGAGATGCAGTATTGTGGAAATTACACCCAATATTGCTTTTGGTAATGCTGCTCTCAGTGTTCTGCCTTATATAGGCTCAGAGGTCATATTGTAGCTGGTGTCTTGTTGAGGTATTTCAGTCAACTTCTTATAATTTTTGGTGTAGCACTGTTACAAATTGTACTTGTTTATTTAAAAAAATTGGTTGAATATTTGAGGGTTGACTTGTCTTCACTCTACTGGCCACATTTCTTGATGGACTGAGTTTATGTTTTGTACAGTTATAACAGTCAAATCTTGTCCTGTACTAGTTTTCATTTTGCTGCCCCCATGTTTTGCCTTGTACTGAATCAAAGACCACCACCATGGTACCTTTCTTGTGTGTCCGCTTCCATCCATATTTCTTTACATTTTTTCTTCAAAATTCATATGTACTTGCATCATGATGAAATTGAATAGACCCCTTGTCCTCAGTGTTGTGCCTTTCATAGGGGCACAGATCTTACTTTGGTTGGTTTCTTGTGTGCGCCACACAGGTAGTGTTGAAATTTTGTACTCGGGTGTATTATGGTTGAATCTAGACTCCTGTTGTTTTGAGTGATGCTGCCTTCAGCATTCCATCTTTTATAAAGCCTATGGTCATATTTAGGTTGCTGACTGTATACACTACTGGACACACTTTTTGCCTGTTTTTTTGTTTGTTTAATTTTCCACTAGCATGCAGAGCTATCATGGTAAACATGTAACCCCTATACTAGAAGTAGAATGTACTTCTGTTGCATGGCAGTGGATATTTCTCGTTAGTTTAATGACTATCATTATAACTATTACTATAACTATTACTATTATTGAAATCAATGTCATTATCATCATTATCATGCCATTTATAGGACAAGCTGGTGTGTGATGAATGTGGTACAGGGAATCCTGCCAACATGGAGTACTGTGTGACTTGTGAGTACCCCTTGACAGGGGCCAGCAGGCATCTCAAGGTAGGCACTATTCAGCTGCATGCCATGGTAATCATCAATCGACAACAATGCTAATACCAGGTAGTCATATGCTCCAGGCAGATTATTTAATTCCAAAATTAAAAACAAACAAACAAACAAACAAACAATTATTTTATGTAAAATATATGTCATTCCTTAAATTTGATCCTTAGTGTTTATATATATTTTGAAGACTTATACCAAACTTGAAAGGATTTATTGTTAGTAGAAGGACATACAAGTTCAAGTGAAAGGGGTAGCCCCATGGGGGCCCAATTGTACAGGGTAGAGGCCTCCAAAGGCCTAATCTATGTGACTTTTAAACATTTTTGTCAGAGCCAGGAGTAGCACAGCTGGTATTGAAATGATCATTGTGATTGTGAGTCCCACACTCTTCAAAGCTGATTAAAGCCATGCCAGGCAGAGAATCATGCATGATATAAGGGTCATTCAGTCTTTCTTCATTAAAATCTGTTTTTCTGGAATCGTACAACTGTATCCTTGCTTGAAATGGAATCTAACATGGAATTGACATGTGTATTAAACAGTGAGGATTCTCATGTGAAACTTCACAATGATCTACATGAACTACTTGATCAGATTTTAGTAGAATATGGCACAAATCATCCTAGAGGCAATTGGATTTGGTCAGTCAAATTAGAAACACATTCTATGTAACTTTATTACTAGTACCTCTGATTTCTATAAACAATGATTTAAGATGCAAGAATCAACTTAGACACAAATAGACAGTGAACCTATTTATAAAGCTTAATTTAAAGATTTAATGTCAATATTTAGAGCATTTCAGGGACTGGGCAAGTTTTAATAAAACTTACAGGATTCTTATGTGTGCTGTAATATGGCACTGCAGATGGAGCGTGATAAACAGAGCTGCGAGGTCAAAATTTTCTACTTCGTAAGAAACTGATTAATAGAAATCCTAAAACTTGAAAATACTACAATGCCTTGCAAGTGTATTTGAATGAAAACATATTAAAGCAACATATGCTTGTCTCTTCTGCTGACAGCCAACCTACAGTCAGTATGCTGCTCCTCCAGAACCAGGGCAAAAGGGTCGGCTTTTGTGCTGCAGTAAATGTGGACGTGTCAACAACAGTGATGCCAGATACTGTGATTGGTGTGGAGCTAAGGTGAGTATCTTTGCTGTATTTACCCATTCTAAAACTGTGAGTTTGTAATCACATTGTAGCATGCCTCATTTCATTCAAAGTACTGACATGCAATGCTCTCAAGAAATATCATTTCACGTGGATTACTACAGCTGATTTTGTAATCTCATTTTGTTTTCACAGGAATATGAAACATTCCAAAAAAAAAAATCTGTTCTGTGTTGTTATTGTCAATGTTGATGACAGATATTGAAGTTATCTCAGATTGACATTGCAGTAAGAGGCTAAAAAGCAAAAATTACAAGGTGTCATGGAATGCCATTCATGTTATTACAGTAACGCTTGAAGAGATAGAACATATCCAAAATTTTTTTTCAAACCATCTTTGATGATTTAGAGTGAAACATAAGTAGATCTGGGGGGCGTTTCATCAACGAGTTCGTCGGAGGTTTTCACTGACAAATTTGCTATCAGCCAATCAGACGCAAGGATTTCGGTAGCTTTTAACAGTTGTCAGTGTAAATCACTGACAAAAAGTTTCATGAAACGGTCCCCAGATATGTCATATAAGAAATGTAAAATGCAACGTTGATATTTGTGTCCTAATCTGATGTGTTAATATGAAGTCTTATCTACATTGTATGTTGACTACCCACAGCCAGCACCAACCACATCTCTCTTGACATGCTCCCGATGCAAGGCTGCTAATCAGGCCTATTCCTCCTTCTGTCATTCCTGTGGTGTCCTCATTGAGCCTCCTCTTAGAGCTGATCCCAGAAATAGTAATATAACGGTTGGAGGAAAAGCCCCGTATCAGGTATGCACATGTGCCTTTATATCACTCAAAATCTGGAGAAAACTTTATATACTCTAGGTCAATATCATTCCATTTCCATGTACATACAACCCTTTGGTAATACAGGGGAAACTTGATATAACGAACACTGCTATAGTGAGATATCTGCTGTTATGAGGAAACTTTCGCAGTCCGAAATGTCCTTCCACACAAGTCTATGTCAAACGATACTCGTATAGCGAGATTGGCTGTTACGAGATACAATTGTAATTGCTATAATGAGATAAATTTGTGATTTTCAAAATAAAGAAAAGCATAGCTGCTAATCCTGTTATAGTGAGGTAAAGCAAAATCTTTTTGGGTAAAGCTTTACTTTGCCTGTAAGATCATGTTCGAAGATTCTATACCTACAGCATGATGCGACACAAACTATGTCTTGGTCATGTATTTTCTGCAGTGCACTGCATGTTGTACACCTACATGTGTGTGTGTGTGCGCACACATGTTTGTATACTAAATTATATGCACTGACTGTACCAGAGTATGTATGGCTCTATGCATCCATCTATCATCATGATGTAGCAGGTGTGAGGCAATCTGATGTTATGATTGGCTCTCTGCAAGGGAATTCCCAATCTTCACACACGTGTGCATAATGAAACTAGAAAAGCACTCTGAGAGCGCAGACCTCCGCCAAGCATGCAGCTCATTTCCACCACTGATCTTATTCTTCCATAGAGATATCAGTGATTTCCACCCATACGTATAGCATTGTGTGCTGAAAGTCGCCGGATTTCCCAATATAGAAGCCTTTGTTACGTCTTAAACCCTCAGCTGCACGGCGCGCCTTGCCCTAGCAGAAACTAGAGCACGCACTTTAGTGCGCGCAGCACATGCAAACCTCAAATGCAGCCTGAACTCCCAAGTTCATTGACCCTACCTGCCAAAATACCAAAAATCCTTCATAAATTCCCCCAAAATTCTCGGATCACTATCAAAAGTTAATCGTTTGATACTTGTATCATTCTTAACCTTTCCTGCAAGTTTCATCCCAATCCGTTAACTACTTTTTGAGTTATTTTGCACACGGACAAACTAACAAACAAACAAACGGTAAATGAAAACATAACCTCCCCCTTGGCGGAGGTAATGAATGCAAAATGTGTCTCACACGCAGAGCTGGCAAGCATTAGCTTGTTCAAGTCTTCACACACAACACATGCTTGCCAGAACCGCATACCAATGAATTCACAAACGATCATGACATGATCGCACACAATCTGTAGATTTACAAATTCAAATATTCATTAAGAAAAAATTTTTTTTTACACATAAAGGAGAGTAATTCTGTCACACACATTGCCAGGTTATGAGTATCAGTTGAAACATGATCTGTAGTCCCATATGTACAAATTCATGTTTTTATGGTATGTTAATTATGCCTACTAATATAACAAGATATCAGCTGTAACGAGGAAAAGTGGACAGTCCCGACCTTCTCGAGTGTCCCCTGTATACATACATGCATGCAAACATTCCTAGAGTGATCAGTATAAATACTTGTGTATGTACATATATGTTTATGATGATGGTACAGTATACAACAGAAGTGAGTACACACCATGTGAACATTTAAAAATTTGAATATAATTCTTTAAATTGTTTGTTTTATCTCACAAGTCTCACAGAGATTGTAAAAATGACATTGAATGATATGACTTGAGACAGAAAACTAGTATTTATAACCTTAATTTTGAAATATTATGCATACTTGAGAAAATAATGGCAACAAAAGTGAGTACACCCTGTGTAATATTTGCATGGAAACATGGTTGAATCTGGAGTTTTATGGTCGACAGCACTGTTCATAATTTTCCTTAGCACAAAAAACATGTTGATATGACATAGCACTGCCTTATAATGCCCCTCTGCATTCTTTTATCTGTGTTTCACTCCTGTTTGATGACTTCTTGGAGTGGTCAGGGTTTGACTCACTTTAATTCTTGTATTCCTCTGTGCATTACTACTGGTGTGACTAGTGTGGTCAGGAGAAATCATCGAACATGCAACTGATCCCCTTGCTAACTTTTCAGAAAAGCAGTTGGTTGTGTACATGCATGGAACACAAACTCTAGGTCACTACCATGTAATATCAACATGTTTTTCATGCTAAGGAAAGTTATGGCAAATGCAGGGACCATAAAACTCCAGATTTGATCATATTTCAATGCAAATACTACACATGGTGTACTCACTTTTGTTGCCACTATTTTCATGAGATATGCATAATATTTCATAATTGAGATTACGAATACTAGTTTTTGCGCCAATTCCTATCACGCCAGGTCCATTTTACAATCTCTGTGAGACTTGTTATTTAAAATCAGCAACTTGAAGAATTACATTCAAATTTTTAAATGCTCATGTGGGGTGCACTCACTTCTGTTGGATACTGTACGTATTCATTTACATCATCTACAGTAATAAATGTATTCACCCAGCAGCTCATTTGATATTGCCCCTCAATCACCTCTTCAAATTAAGTGAATATGACCATCATAGATTCATTACCCAAAAATTAGAAAATTTATTAATAGATTGTTGAATAGGAACAAGACCCCTTACGCTTCATTTACAAAGTGTTTTTCCAACTTTCCAACACCAGTGGTGTTATGACAAATAAGCAGTTGTGTCATTGGTGTTGCTTTAGGAAAACAAAAATGTACCACAAAGTATACAAGGATACCATAATATTTTGTCAGAAATGGTATGCAGTATGCTTTAACATGTTCAGTATATTTCTGTATATTTTTGTCTGACTCAAGATTTTATCCCTTTTTTTTTCTGGCAACACCAAATTTGCCATAATTTCTTTATTTTAAGGATCTCATGACTCCCTTTGTACAAGTTTACATATTGCACCCTGTAAAGTGGGCTAATGTACCATAACTTTAGAAAAAGGAATTATACTTGAACAGAACATAAATGGGGGTGATGCTTCCACTGTCAAATTATGTTCAACAACTAATAAAGTTGTCATGGTTGTAATGAAGGCACTGTTTAACATTGTAGTGGCTCACTTTTGGAAACAAACTTTGCAGACATATGAAGATATTCAAGTGTATGAAAAGAACATAATTATTCAAACATTTTGAGAATGATGCTGTCACTATCAAGAGATATGTGAACAAATATCACCAAACAATTGACTTAGGGGTTACTTTTGTGGGGAAATGCTGAATATAAGTCCAGCCAATCACAGATATTCACTTCCTTTAAGCAGTTAGCATACAATGTAAATTTATATTTGACCCAGTAGCTTCATATTTACACCAAAGACTGGGAGTGTTTTGGACCATCCGGCTCAGATTTTTCAAATGGGGACATTGTCAAACAGTGTCTATAAGCTATGTATGTAGTTAAGTTTTCATCCTCATGTTTGTCCTGTTTGTGTGTCCTTCATATTTAGGTTGTGGACAAGAATGAAGAGCCATCATGGGTTCCAATGACCACACCCAAGAAAGAGCCCCCCAAAGCCTCAGCTTCCACTCAGACAGCAGGCATCTTCTACCCCTCCATGCAAGAGATGCACAAAAGGGAGGCAGAGCAGCAGGAGGCCAAGAACAAAATGGACTCAATGAGTGACCGTAAACTGACCCTGACAGCAGTTAGTCCAGGCAAAGGTGATCTTTCACACTAGTGTCTAGGGTTTTAATCCAGTAAATTGACACCTACATCCTCTGAAAGCAAGTGGCATTTTGATGTTCCATGTGTATGCAGTAGACTGGAAACTAGTACTTCCTCCATTCCTTTTACTACTGCTACAATGAATCTTGCTACTTCTCTTTTCATGGAAGGTGTGCGTCAACTACCTGTACACTTGAGGAAAACCTAGTACAAAAACAACAACCCCCCTAAAAAAATTATGTATATTTGTGAAATGTGTGTGTGTGTGTGTGTGTGTATGTATGTATGTGTGTGTGTGTGTGTGTGTGTGTGTGTGTGTGTGTGTGTATGTGTGTGTGTGTTGTTTTGTTTGTTTTGTTTTTTCCACCTCCACCATTTTCTTTTTGCCAATGTATGGGCTGGTTCACAGCTTGTTGATGAAAGTTCCAGGTTTGTGTTAACAGGACTCTTCACACTGAGCCAGTGTTTCTTCTGTGTATGAATGTGAAAGGGCCTTTCTGTGTTGATGTCATTGTTTGCAAGATTGAATGTCAAGGTAAGAAAAAAATCATAACTTATCAACTCTTTACATATACATGGCGTTTCACATAATAGATGCAGATGCCAATAAGATTGACTGCTATGATATTACATATTGCTGAACAATAACATACATGTGAGTAACTGACATAGCATTACAGATATGCCTTACTGTGCCACACAAGCTTCTAGTGCCACTGCAGATTTCAAGCAGAAGTTGATATTGCATTTTTCTGCTCAATTTTCAAGTTGCTTTTAATGTAACAGTGTTAAGTCAAACAGAATGGTTAAATGGCTTTGTTTTTATCAAAATTTGTTGTAGAAAATGACTTATGGAATATAAAGTTTCACATGTTGTCATGAAATAGTGATTATTATTGAAACCAGATTTAAAGACATCAAACATGCTACCAGTTCAATGAGTGGGACAACAACAACATGAATAACACATTGACTTGGACAATAACCAGAACATAACAACATGAATAACACATTGACTGGGACAATAACCAGAACATTACAGCATGAACAACACATTGACTGGGACAACAACCAGAACATTACAGCATGAACAACACATTGACTGGGACAACAATCAGAACATTACAACATGAACAACACATTGACTGGGACAACAATCAGAACATTACAACATGAACAACACATTGACTGGGACAACAATCAGAACATTACAACATGAACAACACATTGACTGGGACAACAATCAGAACATTACAACATGAATAACACATTGACTGGGACAATAACCAGAACATAACAACATGAATAACACATTGACTGGGACAATAACCAGAACATAACAACATGAATAACACATTGACTGGGACAATAGCCAGAACATAACAACATGAACAACACATTGACTGGGACAACAACCAGAACATTACAGCATGAACAACACATTGACTGGGACAACAATCAGAACATTACAACGTGAACAACACATTGACTGGGACACCAACCAGAACATTACAACGTGAACAACACATTGACTGGGACATCAACCAGAACATTACAGCGTGAACAACACATTGACTGGGACATCAACCAGAACATTACAACGTGAACAACACATTGACTGGGACATCAACCAGAACATTACAACGTGAACAACACATTGACTGGGACAACAACCAGAACATTACAACATGAACAACACATTGACTGGGACAACAACCAGAACATTACAACGTGAACAACACATTGACTGGGACAACAATCAGAACATTACAACGTGAACAACACATTGACTGGGACAACAACCAGAACATTACAACGTGAACAACACATTGACTGGGACATCAACCAGAACATTACAACAAGCAAAGACTGGAACACCTGATTGCAACAGAGAGACCCCCACATTGATGCAAATGATAGAGTACCACTGGACACAGGCTTTTACATTAACAACAACAAACATTAGTACATTCACTAAAGACGCTCAACTGAAAAGACAGGAAAGTGTGCGCTAATCCTGTATGAAACAAATGGACAGCGCGCGGTCCTCGAGCGTATTACGTACATCACCTGAGACCACTCAAAAACGCTTGATAAACAACAACAACAACAGTGTGCTCAGGTGATGGGCGTCTTCGCCTGAGACGCGTTGTCTTTGAAGTTGTTTTTGTTGTTTATCAATCGTCTTTGATTGTGAGATCATGTTGTCAAATTTTTACCTCCTTGAAATAATCCTTATTACTGTAAAATTTCGTTCTTCAAAATAATCCCCTTAATCGAAAAAAAGCTATGACTATAATTTTTCAATCTTTTTAAGATGATAAAAATACCACTACCTTTGGAAATAGATGATGTTTCTAGGTGTACTGAGTTTGTACTTAGCTCTCTTTTGTATCGTCATGTAGGGTAGCCATTTTGTGTCCATTTCTATCGTGCGCCTTCTTATCTTGTTATTTACTATCTTTGACACTCACTCTACCCCACATCGCACTGACTATTAACTTCAACATGCCAGATCCACACAACAACAACAACAACCTGATGATCATCTTTAGAAGCATAGCCAAATGCTCCAGTAGCTTACTAACACACCAGCAGAGGGCACTGACCGCTCACGGTGAGCAGGCTCCTCAAGGTCTGCACAAAATGCTCAAATCCCCCAATCTACTTTGAAGTGTTTATCTCGTGATCTGCTGCTTAGTTTGTAGAACTCTGGTGAAGTTTGATCAGCTCTTGTTAAAGTAACCTCAGGACTATCACATTCTAACACTGCAAAGTCTTTTCACATTCACAAACTGCTTCTGTTGAAGATGATTTGTGAGCAAAGGTTCATGTTTTTGTCCTTGTGCTTTATTTTACTAGACATCTCTAGTAGCAAGAGCATGGATGGACAGTAGTCATGGAGGAAGGAAATACCATTGAATTACAGGTTAATGGATTCCACACATCATGAGCTCGGTAAACTTCATCATCAACTTTGGTCATACAGTTGCCAGTACAGAAATTAGAAGCAAACCCTATTAAAACAAGAATCTAGTCTTGACTAAAAGATTTCCTTGAAAACACAAAATCTTATGAAAACAGTCAAAGTGAATTGGAGGAATAATCACGGTCAAAGTGGGGAACCAGTAGCCGATTCTGGCACTGGTAAATTAATTATGGTCATGTGCATTTGCTCTTTGTGTGTGTGCTTGTGTCAATAATCCAAGCAAAAAAAAAAAAGAAGCTTTACATACTATACCAAGATAGTATAAATATGTCATGACCCTGTGTGTCTCCCATTTCGTAGGGTACTGGAGGCAGCAAATGGACCACATATGTGGGCACCTGAAGGCACATGCCCAGAACAACCAAGATTTCAGAAACATGATTGGGGAACCTCGGATGGGCAAGGTACTTATAACGACTTTATGTCCAACTTGTCAGAGTATTGCCACATTAATTTTATGATGTGGATCTTATAGACTAAAGGGATTCCTTGGATATTTGTAGTGTTATAGGCAGGCCCACTTCTGCTTATACCAGAAGTATGAAATGTACTTTAGTATTAAAGGAGACATCTGTATGATTTTCAGGCTTTTGCATTTGGACATCTATAGAGTACACTGGATATAGTGTTACAGAATTTATATTGATTTCAATAGGAATAAGAATGTTTTCAAATTTCATAGCAAATCACAATGAACAAGGATGATGACATAACAGCTCCACTTTAAAATGCCTGATTGGGTGCTCATGGAAGCAGAACAAAAGAAGAAAGCATGCATGAATTCTATACAGGGGAACTTATTTAAAAGCAAGTGGTATTGCAATGGAATTGAATTGCTACACTTTTCGAATATGTGAGCCTCCTCTGTCATCATCCTCGTTCTATGTTATAAGTTTTGGGTTTTTAGAATATTGGTTTGTCTGCTCAAGGACAAATAAATTCCACAAATCTATACATGGCACTATCAATTTATATACTACATAATGTAAAATTATATAATCATCTGGAATGTCCCTGTAATTGAGATATGAAAATCAGCTACCCGATGAAACCCATATTATTGGTGATATAATGTAATCTATGTAGGTGTTCCTGTTTGAGAATAGTCTGTCTGGCTTTTTGGAGAGCATACCCTGCATATATACACTATGCAAAAAAAGTAAGTTCCCCCCTAACATTTTTGGATATATCTCAAAAAGTATTTTACGGATTTTCATAATTCAAACGGGAATGGATAGGGAATTTCATTACCCATGGTACTCATAACATGAATGGCATATCACTGCCACCAGATATCATTATTGGTGTAAAAAAAGAAACATTTTATGTCAAAATGCATGGGAAAAAAAGTTGCACTTCAGGCTATATGAAGCATATTGTATACATTTCCTATGTAAGTTGGCAAATGACCTTTTTACATTGTGTAATTCTCAGGAATTTCTTCAAATACAATGTGCTTCCCTACTAAACAGATGTTATGCATACTTTTTAAACAATAGGCCTTTTCAATATGAAAATGTTGGTACAAGCCATGTGATTTGTAATTCCAATTTGGGTTGATCACATTACTGTGCCTATAGCCATTTTGCATCATGCGCTCAAGTTGTAGATCAGTTTGTTGAAGGAAATGGCATCGAACGTATGGAGTGGTCTGCAAGATCCCCTGACTGTAATCCAGTAGAGATTCTTTGGGATATCATTAAGTGGAAAGCGAGCAAGAAGGTGAAAGATGACACTTCACTGCAAGAAATTCAACGCATCTGGCAGAGAGCATGGGGCCAACATTGAGCAGCGCCAAGTACAAACTTTGGTTAACAGTATGAGGAAGAGATGCCGGCTGGTCATTGAAGCGAATGGTGGACATATCAGTTATTAACTACTTCACTGTATGCTCATGAAAAAAAAGAGATAGGGAATAAACCATGCTTAAAAGTTCAAAATCATGAGTGATTGTTTGATTATTTGTGTAAAAGTCATTGCAAATCACTAAAGTGCAACTTTTGTTTCCATGCATTTTTGACATAAAATGCATTTTTTCACACCAATGATTATATCTGGTGGCAATGATTTGCCACTCATGTTATGAGTAATAAAATTCCTTATCCATTCCCGTTTGAATTATGAAAATCCGTAAAATACATTTTGAGATAAATCCAAATATGCTATGGGGGAACTTACTTTTTTTGTTGAGTGTATATACATTTCTACATAAATGACTTTTGAGTATTAATGAATTCTACAAAATATGTAAATGTGCAATTCACAAGTTGCACATTGTTACAAATTCTAAGAGAATGGTTTTATAGTGGAGTAGCTAAAAAAATAGCAGTTTTATCAGTGCTGATAAAATCAACGCTTTAAAAAAAAAAACAATTTAGGACTTGTCCATGTAACGTGAAATGCTGAGATGTTACAGTCTGTGTCTAAGACATGTAATTGTCCATTTGAGTAATGTATGCATATTTGTGGAGATGTTTCCTCTCAGAACATTACTTACAAACTATTCCATGCTCTTGTAGACACTGAAAGCATTTCAATGCGTGAAATCCAGTTTGCATGTATGAATTACTACTGTGTATTGCAAGGCTTTTGTGCAGTATTTGATTGCTAGGAACAAACTAACTTTGTTATCAGGGTATGCATAGAATATGAATATGTTAGTAAACTTGTGTATTAATCCACTGTTCTCAATTTCTAGTTGGTAACAGCAGCTGTCCATGAAGATGGTTATGAACTAAGTCTGACAGTATGTTTCAACCTACGAGGATCAAAGGATGCTATGACTGGCAAGCCACTGGGCATCATGAAAGGAACTCTATTGAGTGATGTTACAGAGGGGAGGAGAGACAGTACTCCAAGTCCAGGTGAAGACCGATCCTTCACTCTTCACCATGTGTTGTGCTTTCTTCGTATTCTGTGTCTTGTCTGATTTTTTTCTCTGCTGTGTGTTCTTTTCTATGCTAAACTCTGTGTCTGCTGTACCCTCTTTCCCGTGTAATTATTACTGGTATTCTTATTATTACCCATGCCGATGAAAATCAGCAGGGGGTTATGTAAAGGGTTCCGTATGTTTGTTTGTTTGTTTGTTTGTGTACAAGATAACAAGAGAACGGGTGAACGGATTTGCACCAAATGTTCAGGGAATGTTTGGATAGTGACAGGAAAGAATCGATTAGATTTTGGTGATAATCAGTTGACCCCTGCAAATTCTGTGTGACCTTGTACTTTTGACCCCATGGGGTGACCACTCCGAACATTTTCCCGTTTCTTACTGTGCGATTTTCCGCTACCATACGAAAACAGAACTCCCAGACGACGGACTTCACTGCTCAAATGTTCGTAAGAATTCTGAAATTTATGTTTATTTTAGGGACTAGTCCTTCTGAATTTGTGAAAATTTTGTGAAAGTTCGCTTTCCGTCGTCACAAAATGGCCCGTATTTGGTGATTTTTCATATTATTATTGATTCTTTTTTTTCGTTGGAGGAACATTTCACAATCACGGAAAAATTTTGCTCGGTCCCAGTCACACTGCAGTGCATATGCTTCCATTTCGTAGTGCACTAACTATACACGGCTCTGTTGCTGTACACAAGTGTCGTGCTGGCACACTGGGCGAAATTTGGACACAGCACCATATATTAAATAGGTTAGTCAAATACCGGTTAGTGATTGGCTAAACACAGTCACGAGGTGGAGGCACATTCGTTATGATC
Source organism: Diadema antillarum (assembly GCF_040938485.1). Classification (NCBI taxonomy): domain Eukaryota; kingdom Metazoa; phylum Echinodermata; class Echinoidea; order Diadematoida; family Diadematidae; genus Diadema; species Diadema antillarum. The sequence continues at coordinate 149,998 of NW_027270976.1, read as the reverse complement.
GCCCATGGACAGAACATTTTTGTAATGTTCTCTCATGGGAAAACATTTTCACGTAACAAATGACAGAAGGCCTAGGACCGCGCACAGTGAATTTGGCTCTGCGTGAGCAATCGAGTGCGTTGTGCTGGTGGTTGACGTTGACGTATTTGACGTATTTGACTAACCCATATGATATAACAGATGATGACTTTTGTTGTCGGGAACATGTACCAAACGTTCCACCCTCAGGGTTTGAAATGCTATTTCAGGAGGCTATAAGTCCCGAGACGAAGTCGAGGGACTTATAACCTCCCTCAATAGCATTTCAAACCCCTTCGGGTGGAACATTCGATTTGTTCCCTCCCCCACCAGTCATCACCTAGTATATAATATGTCAAAATCACCGCTTCGCACTCTTTTTCATTGTAGAGTGTTTTGGTGGAAGTGAATGTTTGGATAGTGACAGGGAAGAATCGATTAGATTTTGGTGATGATCATTTGATCCCTGCAAATTCAATGTGACCTTGTAGTTTTGACCCCATAGTACATGTATAGTATTGCGACTACTCTGTAGCGCTGCTAAGGCATGGGTCTGCTGCCTTTGACGGCCGCTCTCGTTACTATTATTATCATTATCATGATTATTATCATGATTATTATTATTGTTATTATTATTATTATTATTATTTTTTTAGTAATCATATTCCACTATTTTACCCCTGCTAGATACAGTGAACTTCACATGAAGTTTTCTTGACTGGAGAAAGTGCTCAATTTTACTATAATCGAGCCCTTTAGAGAATAAATTTTTACTTTCATTCTTTTTTTAAACCCAAAATGTATTTGATTTTAAGCTCACCCGAGCCAATGCCTAAGTGAGCTCTTGCAATCATTCACCGTCTGGCATGCATTGTGTATTGGTCATTGTGCCTAAACTTTTTATGCCTCCGCCACAAAGTGGTGCCGGAGGCATTATGTTTTCGGGTTGTCCGTCCGTCCTTCCGTCCGTCCGTAATGAATTTTGTGGACAGCGTAACTAAAAAACCTTCTGAGGTATCTTAATGAAACTTGGCATGTATGTGTATTAGGGGGTGAAGTTGTGTCTATCAACTTTTGGGTGCACATGCTCAAGGTCAAAGGTCAAAAGGTCAAGGTCAAATACGTAAAATTTCACTATTTCCCCCATATCTCTGCAATGCCTGAAAATATTTTCTTGAAACTTAGTGTATACATGTATTACCCAATTAAGATTCTGTGGTGAAATTTTGGGGTCATGAGGTCAAAGGTCAAAAGGTCAAGTAAAAATGTTAAAATTTTACTTTTTTTCTCCGTATCGGGGAAATTGTTCAAGGTATCTTTATGGAACATAGTATATATGTACATTGTATGTACTGACTGGCAGTGATTATCTAGGGACTTTGGGGTTCATGGGGTCAAAGGTCAGGGGTCAGAGGTCAAGGGCAACACTTCAAAATTTTACTATTTCCCTCATATTTATGCAATGCCAGCAGGATTATTATTTTTTAAAAACTTGGTGTATGCATGTATAACCCAATATTAGATTCTCTGGGAAGTTTTTTTTTCTTCCAAAAAGGTCAAAGGTGAAAAGGTCAAAGATCTAGTGAGAATTCTGAACTTACTTCTTCCTCCATATCTTGGAAGTGGTTCAAGCTATCTTGAAACTTAGTACATATTTATGCATGTTCTGCCTGACAGTGAGTCTCTTATGAATTTTAGGGTCAAGGGCCATATGAAAATGGTTAACAATTTACTGTTCAATATAGAAATTGCACTTTTTCTCCATACCTTGAAAATTACTCAATGCATAAACTTACGAGAGGGTCAAAGTCAAGTTAGAGTCCTTAAATCCCCAAATACATGCTCTCCTATTCATCCAATTAAACCTAGGTCAAGGAAGGTGAACATTCAACACATTTGTGACAAACATGTCATTTTAATATTTTGCAAATTTTGTGAAACTGTAATCACACATTGTCCACATGTACTTTAGACCTATTAGGAGAATCATGCATTATGGCAGAGGCATACCAGTCGCCATAACAACATTTCTAGTTTACATTTTCAGTTTCTTCCTCCAAAACCCCATGGTGGATTTCAAAGACCCCAAATTAGGGAATCTTACAAATCTTATTCTCTAGAACCATAAGTGATAGAGCTACATGAGAGTTATTAGTATGAGTAAGTAGACTGGTGACCATAATTTCAAGTTTTTTCATGGCCTATCCAGGGATTCCCCGCCTGGGGGCCTTGTAAGGGGGGAGGGGAGGGGACAAATTAGGGCCCAATTTCATAATTTGGTAATCTGCTTGATAATGCATGGTACAATTTTCACCAAAACTTGGCAGGTAGCATCCCTGACCTGAGGGTAAGAGGATCTCAATTTGTTAGAATGGGTAACATGCCTCCAAATTCAGGAGTCTTTACAAGTCTTCTGTATAATTGTACATTTCATCTTCTTCTTGAGAATGCATGGTCAAATTTCACCAGACTTGGCAGGTATTATCGCTTGGATGATAGGATATCTTTAAATATGTACAAATGGGCAAGATTGGAGACTTGAGCACAATGCTCAAAGGGGGGAGGGGGAGACAGACAAAACTCCCAAATTAAGGAATCTTTTCAAATCTTCTTTTCTCAAATTGTAAGCGATAGTCTTCGGTAGTGCTACAATGGATGTGTAATTTCCTCCGTCAAGGGAGGAGGGTATGTTTTCACAAAGATCCTACTCTCCATAAGATGATCAACTCTCCCCATTTTACATGGCTGCTGGTGAAACGGAAGTGGCTGCCGCCCGCTAGCATTGAGCGGGTATAGATCAAACAACCGTTAGCCTTTTGCAAAGGCAGCTCCCAATAATTTGTGGATGTGCGCAGTTACAGCGAGTGTAGCAACCTGTGAGTGGAGCTGAGTGAGCTGTGTGCGAGTCTACCTCTCGCTGTGACCATGGAGGTGAGACATAAACTCGCTGTGCATGCGGTCTCTTGGAAATCGAAATAATGATAAACCTGCTGATGGTTTGTTGTTACGGTAGCTATTGATGCAGTTTAATGCACTGCACAAATTCTTAGGTTTACTCATGATTCTTCACAGAAAATACCAGCTTCTTTCTTGTCTTAGCCTGTCTTGGTCCTCCACAAACATATCAGGAAAGTACAGCACACCTGGACACTATCGCTGCTCAATGCTAGTGACGCACTCCTTAAAAATCCCACAATTCAAATCGGCAGCATTTCACTTTTCTACTGAGAGTTGACCATCTTATTATGTAGGATCTTTGGTTTTCATTACCATTGGTTTGTTTGTTTGTCCGTGTGCAAAATAACTCAAAAAGTTGAGAATGGATTTGAATGAAACTTGCAGGAAAGGATGAGAATGACACAAGGAGCAGATGATTAAACTTTGGTAGTGATTCAGAATTTTTATACCCCCGCCAAACGAAGTTTGAAGGGGGTATATAGGAATCAGCGGACGGTCGGTCGGGCGGTCGGTCGGGCGGTCGGGCGGGCGGTCGGGCGGTCGGGCGGTCTGGCGGTCGGTCGGGCGGTCGGTCGGGCGGTCGGTCCGTTGCAAATCTTGCGTCGCGAACTACTTCCTCAGTTTTCAACCGATTCCCATAAAACTTGGCACAGATGTGTGCCTTGGGTTGTAGATGTGCAAGACGTATTTTTTGACAGTACCCAAAAGTACGTTGCCATGGTAACGGCATATTATGGGCAAAAATGGGTACAAATCTTGCGTCGCGAACTACTTCCTCAGTTTTCAACCGATTCCCATAAAACTTGGCACAGATGTGTGCCTTGGGTTGTAGATGTGCAAGACGTATTTTTTGACGGTACCCAAAAGTACGTTGCCATGGTAACGGCATATTATGGGCAAAAATGGGTACAAATCTTGCATCGCGAACTCCTTGGTACAGACGTGTGCCTTTGGTTGTAGATGTGCAAGACGCATTTTTCGACAGTACCTGAAAGTACGTTGCCATGGTAACGGCATATTAATGGCAGAAGATCAAGGAAAGATCTTGCGGATTTAACTACTTCCTCAGTTTTTTGACCAAAGCTTATCAAATGTTGTTTTGACCAAAGCTTATGAAATGTTGTTTGACGGGGGTATAACCAGTCGCTGTAGCGACATTTCTAGTTATGCCTCCGCCATGAAGTGTCGCCGGAGGCGTTATGTTTTCGGGTTGTCCGTCCGTCCGTCCTTCCATCCGTAATCAATTTGGATGCCGTCCGTAATCAATTTGGACAGCGTATCTAAAAAACCATTATAGGTATCCTAATGAAACTTGCATGTACTGTAAACGCCAATATTTTCGCGTACAGATATTTTCGCGAATCACGGTATCAGTGGCGTTTTGGCATGTTGTTAAATTAGCGATTGATACTAGGTCTAGTAGTAGTAGGGTCTACTGCCAAGCCCGAGAAACACGTTCAAACACTTGCCAACGTACTCGTAACGTTTTTCCATTTGCACTGTGACTTCCCAAACATGACAATAGAAAAGACACGTTAGAAGATTTATAAAATGAAACAATAATTACGGGAACTTGCAGTGAGACACTCACACACGGCATTCACAAGTACCTACCAAATGTTGCAATAAATAGATGTTTAGACTACAAAGTTTCAGAGCTGGGCTAGTGCTAGCGAAAGTTTTACATGCATCCCTAGGCCTCACCCAACCATGTTGAGCCGGTGTTTATGAATGTCATGATTTTCCCTCAGAAACTCATCTGACGAACACACACACACCCTCACCGCGCCCATGGGATTTGCACACATCTTGCAGTCTCAATGATCAATTCCCTGGCTATCAGAGTAGACACACACAATGTTAATCACGTGTATGGAAGAGCCACACAATCGGGCACGCCCATCAAACTGCAGGCCTCGAATTAACCGACGGCCACCGACGGCCATGGCCGTCGGTGCCCCTTTCGTTGGCCGCAATGCCTTTTTTTCCTTGATCAAAGTTACGGCCAAAAAAAAATGTGCCCTTTTTCTTGTGGCCGTGGTGCCCTTTTAGAATGAAAGTTATTATTCATTTACGTATAATATGCCCTTTCTCAAATTCTACACTTTAATAAGCTTGAACAACTTTCCTGATCTCAAATATCATACCTTCAGTTCACTCGCGTCCCAATATATCTGATTCAAACTCAAAGTATCTTTCCGAGATACGAGACGACGTGTACGTACATGTACGCCCGACCGGCTTTTACCGTCCCGACTGCCTCCGCAGCGCAGCGGCCATAGAGTTTATAGGCAGTGGCGGGCCGGAGCAAGTGGTTGTAAACCATGTTAAAAAATGCCAGGGGGGTGTTTCATAAAGCTATTCGTTAAGTTACGAGCAACTTACGAGCAACTGGTGATCATTTGTTGTGCTGAATTATGGAAATTCTGATAAGTATAGCACATCAGAACTGATCACCAGTGGCTTGTGAGTTGTTCGTAACTTTACGAACAGCTTTATGAAACAGGGCCCAGGCCTGTCGGACGGCTGCGAGCATTGCCATCTCTCTCGCTCTGCATTCATGCCCGCATGCTCAAAGCAAAATGGCGCCGGAAGTGCTCCAAAGCGAGCGCGGCGTATGTGTTGAGAACATACTGTATTACAGAACCTACATCGTATTGCATATGGCCTACTGCCTAACATCGTCTGCTGCGGAGAGATCTTATGCATGCGTGCGCTGCTGGAGTGTAGCAGCACGGTCGATAGCATATAGCTGTATGGGGCATTCACATCACGTATAAACACCCAACATGCCCTTTCCAATGTGGCCTTGGTGCCCCTCTGACTGACCTAAGTGCCCTTTAATGGCTAGCCTCTTGGAAAAAGTGCCCTTTTCTAAATGGCCTTGCCCCTCCAAAATCCTATTTCAAGGCCTGAAACTGAAATGGGTATATACCTTAACCCTATTCTAACTGAGGAGGGTCAAATTGACCCCCCCCCCCTCTACATTTCGCGCCATGATTCCGCTACGCACAAAGATTTTGCCGCGTCATTTCATGACTTTTTTCATTGAAGTTTTTTTCATTGAAGTTTTTTTCATTTTTCATCTCCCGCATATTTTGAGACCAATTTGCGACATCCGGGTACACCATTCTGAAGTTATGCAATGTTTTGCACATGCATGTCAACCCGAAAACAGCTCAAATTCATGATTTCGTTTGCAAATCCAATGCAAATTGTGTTTTTTTGTTTAATTGATATAAATTAGATTATTTCAACTTTTGAACATTAAGATTAATCAATCATAATGTAGATAAGCTTGAAATAGTGCCTGCAACAAATTTTGGCCAAAAAACAATAGAAAACAGAAGGTCGAAAAAACAATAAAATGCGTAAGAAATTAAAACAATAAAAAACAAAAGAAACTGATTTTGATTGCCTATTTTTTTACAAGAAAATTGTTTGATGTGTCTTTAGGAACTCTGACACAAAAATTTAGCAACCCTTTGTTCTTTTTGATGGAGTTATAGGTGAAAATATGATTTCATGCGTAAATTTGCATAATTAATTTATTAAAAAATATGAAATCAACATTTTTTACTGTATGACCATGTAATCTTGTAGTTGACATCCGGCTCTATGTTCAGGCAAAATGCGGCGATCGCGCGATCGGCGGCAGAGATCTGAAGGGGGGTCAAATTGACCCCCCCCCCCCAGTAAAAACTTGGTCTCAAATAGCCTAGTTAAATAAAATAGGGTTAAATAGGCACTGGCGATAACATTGTATTTACTGTAATTATTACGAGTCCCTCTGAACATGATGGGAGTTTTTTCACCTGCTGAACAAAAAAGGAATTAACCGCGCTAGCGTGACATGTAGGGCGAGTCCATGATAAGACAGGGAAGCACACTTCAATCGCAGTGAGCGTATACCGCATTTGTAAAACTGGAGCCCTGTACTTGTACAGTAGTTCTAGTAGGCTTACTTTGAAGTGAAGTGTTTATCTCTCGGAAGAGGCCAATTTCCTCACTGGCTTACTGTAAACGTGGAAATTTTCGCGGTACATTAATTTTCGCGGATTTCACGCTACGTTCGGCTAGCGCGAATTCAAAAACGCGCGAATATATCTTCACAATTTTCTATGCACATTTTGAACGGGATGAATTGTGTGCGCTTCATCGATGATACTGCTACGTAGTACAATGTACAGGCATATGCGCATGTTTACGCTACTAGTACTGTGCGAAGAGACGATAGATTGCTGTGTACTGTAGCATGCAGTGTGCACCGCGCGCACCGATGCTACATTCCCCCGTGACTACGGTACTACAGTCACAGCTGTACTACGTATTTGAGTGCTTGTACTCGCAGTCGAGCCGCTCGCTACGTCGCTTGTCGTACGCTGGCATAGCAAGCTATGTAGCAGAGGCTTTGGATGTAAGCAGTGAATGTGTACTACAGTAAAGTAACCTGCTGTGGAGCGCGAATTTAAGAACCCGCGAATACGTTTTCGAGCCGCTCAGCGCGAAAAATTAATCGCGCGAAAATATTGACGTTTACAGTAATGGAATTGCCCAAAAGCTGACGAAAAGCACGTACAGTACACAAATTACCAAGGCATGATTACAGTGCAGTACTTAATAGTATGTGGAAGTACTGGCCGGTGTAACAGCCGCGTTCTGGTCTGACCAGTGCTGGATGCATTTTGTCATCAATTTGTACATACATTGTAAGGTATGATGGGGTAATACTTTCGTGTGTCTTTATTTTCGCGATCAGCCCATAGCTCGCGAAATTCGTGAAAATAAAACCCTCCCGAAAATAACAGTGTATACAATATATGTATGAGTGGGCAAAGTTGTGCCTATCAACTTTTGGGTGCACATGCTCAAGGTCAAAGGTCAAAAGGTCAATGTCAAATACTCAAAATTTCACTATTTCCCCCATATCTATGCAATGCATAGAGGTATTTTCTTGAAACTTAGTGTATACATGAACTACCAAATGAAGATTCTCTAGAGAGAATATCAGGTCTTGAGGTCAAAGGTCAAGTGAAAATGTTAAAATTTCACTTTTTTCTCCATATCTCACAAATGGTTCAAGGTATCTTCATGGAGCTTTGTACATATGCATGCACTGACTGGCAGTGATTATCCAGGGAATTCAGGGATCATGGGTCAAAGGTCAGGGGGTCAAAGGTTAGCATCAAGTCTTCAAAATGTCAGTATTTCCCTCTTATCTATGCAATGCCTGCAGGATTTTTCGTGAAACTTAGTGTGTGCATGTATTACCCAATAGAGATTCTCTTGGAAGTTTCTGGCCAAAAGGTCAAAGGTCCAAAGTTCAAGTGAAAGTGCTAAATTTCACTTCTTCCTTAAACTTATAAAAGGGTCAAAAGTTAAGTAAAAATCCTCAAATCCCTGAATACCTTCACTCTTAGACAATATAGCCATTCATCCAATTCAGCCTAGTTCAAGGAAAGTGAACGTGCAACACATTTGTGACAAACCTGTCATTTTAATATTTTGTTGATTATGTGAAACTGTCATTACACATTGTCAAGACATCGTACTATAGACCTATTAGGAGAACCATGCATTTTAAATGGCGGAGGCATACCACTCGCATAGCGACATTTATAGTTTTTTTTAAAAAATTTTTATGAAGGATTTTCGATATTTTGGCAGGTGGGGTCAATGAACTTTGGAGTTCAAGCTGCGCATTTTTTAGGTTTTCATATGGGCACTAAAGTGCGTGCTTTTGTCCTTTTGAAGCATTCTAAAAGATGGTGAAGTTGAGTTTTACCAACTTCTATTGTGTTGACATCATAATCCAAGTGATTTTGTAGTTAATGAAGACATCTGTTGTAAATCACTTGGCAACAAGAATATTGTTTTGTGCATTTCAGCTGCCTTTGACAGGACTGCAAGTGTAACGAGAGATGGTACAAGGAAAGAACCTGCAAAGAAGAAAACCATCAAGAAAAACCAAGGGAATCAAAAGCTGACTGTGAGTATATCCTAATCCTAACCCTAACCCTTCACTCAGGCAAATATTCAGTTTATGAGTTACATGTACATATACTGTATATCTGAAGTACAATATTGTATTCTCATTCACCTCTAAGAACCAAGGTCTAAAAATTGATAAGAATCTACAATCATTTACCATTGCAGTAGTTCAACAAATATGAAAGACAAATTTACCTCAAATCTACATTTGGATTCAGTAAAATCAGAATAAGTAGTAATATTTGAGTAATATCAGATGATCCCTTCAATGGTTGTGAATTTTGAAAGTACTGGTGAAAGCTATTGATTGCTGGATTAGAAGACTGCAACAATTAATGAAAACAAGTCTCGATTAACAACAGGCAATGAATGTTGTACCACCCTCAAGGCCAGTATATTGTTCTAGCCCTCATTGTTTCCATGGGTATGTTTACTGGAAGCTCCCTTGGACTCAGCAGTGTTGTGCTGCTGCCTCTGCATCCACATGTCACACTTGTATGCATAATACTGGTCCCATTTGATGATGTAGTTTATTCACATTTGATACGGGAATGTATCATGTAAAAATCCAGGTGCCTATAACTTGGTGATAGTGCCTGTGCTTATTCTGTCTTTATACACAAACACAAAAAGGTTGATTTTTTGAGGGTCTGATTGTGTATGCTCCATTAACCACATTTCAAGACAGATTTTGTTCAATTTTGTGCAAATGTTTATCATTGTCAGATCTGAAGCTCTATAATGCTTGGCTATGCTGTTCTCAGTATTTAGCCTTTTACAGGGTCAAAAGTCACCACCATGTTCATATATTTTTGAGTGTGCCCTACCATCCACATTTCTTGATGAGTTTTCTTCGAAATTTGTTTGGAGATGATCATGGTAAAATTGTTGACTACTCATTTGTTTTTGGTCATGCTGTCCCCAATGTTCTTCTTTTGATAGGGTCAAAGACCATATTTTGGTTAATGTCTTTGTGTGTGAGTAATTGGCTGTGTTTCCTGATTTTATTCAAATTTAGTGTGAAAGTGTATTATTCATAAATCTAGCTGCTTGAAACCTGTGGTAGTACCCTCTTTATTCAGTCTTTATACACAAAATTGTTGATTTTTTAGGGTCTCCTTGCAGGGTGCTATCTGACTTTTTTTGTAAATTTTATTTTACCATTTGCGTTGCCAGGCAAGCAGATTTTCATATTGTTGCACAACACTTGCCTGAACGTGAATTTTACTTGCCCTTCAAGAAAGTACAAAAATATAAGAAAATGATAGTGAGTGCACTTTTAAGGTCATTTATAGTAGATCTAGGGATTGAGTTGGGATCATTAAGTCTTAAATTTTTTTCCTTGAACTGCATACCGTAAAAACTCGTGTATAAGGCGCACTTTTTTTCGTCTAAAAAAATGTCAAAAGTTGGGGGTGCGCCGTATACACGAATGCAAGAAAGTTTAGATCGTGGTCTGCCGTACAGAACACGTAGAAACCCTGCTGCAGGGGAGCCAATGCACTGTTTGTATAGTACACTGTACCAATGCTGCCTACGTGTGACCGAATGAAAAACATGTCTCTGAAATGTGAACGATATTGATTTGAAATTTCCGTTACAGACCTATAATTCATTAAAATATGTTAAAATTATTTAATTGCTGTCATTATCAAGGAGTATTTGCACACAGAGAAGAGCTCCCAGTCTCCAACTCACAGATTTGGAGCCAAGAAATCCAACGTCGCTAGACTCACCGGGCCACTGGTGTGCATGCTTGCTATTGCGTGTTTGCTATCGCGTGTGTTGTGCATTGTGTGGATCATCATCGATAGGATCACTTTATAAAATGGGTTCAAGAATGTAGCCAATAGGAAGCGCTGAAATGAGTCACGTGTGCTTTGGTTATTTTAGTCCCATTGCACTACGTGTTAAATCCTATTGCCGATCGTCTGTGCGCGCGGTGGTTCCTTTGAATTGCATGCATACGCGCTGTCAATCCTGTAAACAACTTCTAGTTCGGGCTGCCGGCCGGCCAGCCGGCCGGCCTTTCTTCCCTTGTGCATGCATAACATGTGTGCCGTACGTAACTCTTATACGTACAGTAGACCAAGCGTTGTGGGACCGGACGCGTACATGGAGTCACTTTGAAGGGAAATCCAACGATTTAGCAGGTTAATTCTCACGCCGTTTTCAGAGTATGTTGTCTAGTAGGCCTATATGAGGAGTCTATATCAAGTTTTTAAGGTAAAGGGTGCATATTCTATGTAAAATAAGTAAGTTTTCATGCGGGAACTTACGTGTCCGGAAACCCAACCCCCCATCATACTTATATGTGCGGGATTTCCGAGTGCGACGTGCGTAAATGTTTGGGACGAACATTTTCGGACATCTTGACCCACAAATGTACGTGAAAAATGCTGTTAGTTTTCGAATTTTCGACCCATTTTATAAAACAAATGATGCACAGGATTATTTCGTGGCTTTAGTGGAGATGCAGCTCACTCTCGGGTATTTACAATGTAGTGCAACATGCACTCGGCAATTGTAAATACCCTCGAGTGCGCTTCATCGCCGCTAACGCACTCTATCCTGTGCATCATTTGTATAACAGCAGTAACACCAAAGATGATAGAGCGCCGCACTGGCAGCAAGGCGCTGTATTATCTATAGAATACCAAACAAAGCAAGTCTGGTACGCCGTAATGGCGCGGCGCTCTATCATCTTTAGAAATACCGAACAAGGCAAGTCTGGTATGCTGTAAGCTGTAATACAATAGCTGAGCTGTGGTAGCTCACGCACACTCCCAATGGGCACTTAACTCGCCTATTATATACGTGTACCTCCGTGTTGCATCGTGTCACTGTAAAATTTATTTTAGCGAGGTTTAGATTTCGCAAATTTCGTGGCGCAGTTTAGTATCACGAACGTGGGGGGGATTGCGAAAAGACCTCTTCGCAAAAATAACAGCCTTTTTTTTCCCCTCGCGACGGCGAAAGTGGGGGTGCGCCGTATACATGAGTGTGCCGTATACGCGAGTTTTTACGGTAGTCAAATTTTGTAAAGGCCGTGTCACACCTTTCCGGGCAAGTCTTGCGTGTGACTTGCAAAGAACAATTTTTACGACCCGGAGGTCCCCGTAGATGAGCCGCACATGACAGTACCTAGCATGTATCTCACCTGTAGACGCCCGAAGGTGTGTACGCAAATCTTTTTACCCGCAATCATGTTTAGGCCCTGGCACACCTTTTTGGGCAAGCTACACAGGTTTGTTGCTTGTAGGGATTTTCCAGCGTACCGGACAATTTCTGAGGGCTGGCAAGGATTTGGGCAAGTCAGTGTATGTGTCTTACTTGCTGGAAGCGTTCTACTTAAATTTTACTTGCGGGTATACTGTGTGACCTGTATACCAGTCGCGTGAGGGCTGACAACTACAGTGAAGGAATTCCTCTGAAGGAATGGCAAAGTCCCATGGAATGTCATTATCTTGGCTGCATATGGGGACTGTGAAGTACCTGCATGGGAGTTGCCTGCAAAGTGCTGCTGCTAAGGGCCTCCTACTGGCGTTCCGCTCCGGGCATCCCCGCGACTCACCCGGAAAAAGTTTTGGTCATGCTCAAAACTTGGCTGCGGTTAAATCAGACTTGCGTGCGCACCTCTGGGTAACTACCGGCGAGATACGCGCTAGGTACTGTCAGGTGCGAATCAACTGCGGAGAGCTACGAGTAGCAAGTTTGTTTCCCCGCAAGTCAAACCGCAAAACTTCCCCAGATCCTGTATGACAAGGCCTTGAGCATGCTCAAAACTTGTTCCGAGTGAGTCGTGGGGGGTTCACTCACAGAGGTACGCGCAGAACACCAGTAAGAGACCCTTACCGGCAGCACCTCTCAGGCAACTCCAGCACAGGTACTTCTCAGTACCCATAAGTCGCTCGTAACAGAAAACGGAGCGGTTTCAAAGCTCTCACGCAGGTCACACGGAATGCACGCAAGTAGAAGCTACATGTAAGTAGCATGCGTCTAGTACTGAAAAAGTGGTTTCTTTCGCGTACAGAAACTTTCGCGGTGTCCATCGGTGCAGACTTTTTCGCGTGTGTTTAAATTCGCGGTCGGTAGTGATAGCATTGTACAAGCTACGAGTTCAAAACATTTTTGCGTGATGTTAAATTCGCGGTTCAACCTCAAAGCGCGAAAAGCGCGAAAATAAAACCTCCGCGAAAAGAAACCACTTTTACAGTAGGTAAGAAACAAGTGCGAAACTAATACAAACATTCTTGTTCGCCCGCGGAAAATCTCCTACGTACTGGAAAATACCTCCGCGCCACAAGCCCGCGTAGCTTGCCGGGAAAGGTGTGACACGTCCTTTAATAAAAATGTACTTGGCAGGTATTTCTACCTGTGTGATGGAATGTGGCCCTATACAAACTATGTAGAAGCCGTCAAAGCTGCCTGGCCATCCTCCAAGTTTGCAATGTTCTTAGTTAGTAGTTTGCAAGAATGCACGGAAGATGAACTTTTTATAATTAGGTGAATGTGAGGTCCCCCGGTCTCTTGTTTTCTTAAAATTCAGAGTATTCTGAGGATGAACTTGACTAAAGCTGCGTTCACACCATGTTCCTGGTGGCCACGGCAGCTCCATTTGCCTGAAACGTAGTGCGCCGTGGGTAGATGAGACATTTTCCTGTTTCCCCCCCTTCGCATTCTAGTCTTGTTCGTTCCAGTCCTTGCCCCGGTCAGACGCTGTTCTCATGGCATCTGGTCAGGCTAGATTATCAATATTTTCAGTCGCGTCCCGCTATGGACAGCCCCCAAGTTTTGTTACGGCCTGTTACATGCCGCCTCATTATGTTGTTTTCACTCTGTTTTATCACTGCATACAAGATTCCTCATTAGCACCGCGACTGCCGTGGTAAAATTTTTTGACAGTCTAAAAGTCTGATGCAGCATTTACGGCAATCACGGCCAGTCGCGTTTGCCTATCCAGTCTCACCTTGTTGTTTCGAGTCCGTCCCGTTTTGTCCACTGTGGCCTGAAATGGGGCTGCCGTGGTTGCCGGGAACATGATGTGAACACAGCTTAACAGCCAAGCATCCCTATGATGAAACTTTTTGGATGACTCATAAAGCAATTATCTAAAGTCAAATGATCGGGACACAAATGGTGACACATTGGAACAAAAATTGAGTAACATGTGAGTTTGTGACTAGATGGTCACAGTCCTTTCTCAAAGACATGAGGCAGCTGACATTGCTTTTGTCTTGGAATTGCTGCAGCCTTCTGACAAAGACCTCCTGAGGGAAGTTGGGCCAAAAGGAAATGGTGATGAAGATGAAGTGGAGAGGTTATTAGAAGAGGTGAGTTGTGTTTTGTTTTTGTTTTTAAACCTTAGATACAAATGCATGGCTTCTAACTGTGTGATGTAAAACGATCTTTTTTCTTTTATTTTTAGGACAGAAGAAACTTCTTATCATGAACACACTTACACAATGCTCATATACACACACAGACATAGCACATAAAATACTAATTTTTCATACTTGTTACATTTAGGATTGGCAGTTATGTGGCTGTAGTTATGCAGCTGGAATTCATGAAAAGTATTCTTCTTTCATTAAATGAATAAATCTTGAATAAATTTTGATGCAGTATGCATATATAAATGTATATGTGTGTGTGTGTGTGTGTGTGTGCAATTTCCATTCTGGAAAACATAGCTTTAAGGCCCGGTCACACTGCCCAAAAGTCGTGTAAATGCATGAATCACGCAAGAAATTTGGTTGTGCGTGCTTGTCCGTCGAGAATTTTCGCTGATTTACGTGATGAAAATCACTGATGAATTGCGCAAGAATTACGGAAAGATCACGCAAAAATCTCTAACAAACCACGCACTTTCAGCGCATAGGCACGCAAAGGCCCCAAATAGGGCAAATTCGTGGTTGTGCGCAACGACTGAGGTCCACGGAAAACCACGCATAATCTGCACATTATTACTAATGAATTGCGTATGAATCGCACATGATTCGCGCATGAACGCGATAGTGCAACACTTTCGGGAACGATCACTGAACTTCCACGCATATTTTGTGCATTGTTCGCGTAAGAACTATGCAAACTACGCAAAAATTACATAAAACAGCGCAATACTGCGTAAACTTTTACGCGAAGCCAAGTTTTGAGCTGCTCAAAACCTGGAATCGTGTAAAGTGCTGATCCGGCCCACATCGGCGGACAACTACCAAGGTTCCACGTCAGACAAACTCATGAAATGCGCAAATCGCGCATGTATCATGTAAGGCTTGAATTTCTTACGTGATTCGTGCGTTTAGGCGACTTTTGGGTAGTGTGACCGGGCCTTTAGGGTGTTCAATTCATTCCTTCTGCACAAATGTTGTGATGTATTTTATTTCTTCAGATACACTTCTCTGTAAATCATAAATTCTTCAGTTTCTTAAATGAAAGGGATTTATTATTTTTTTTGTCTTGTTTCTTTACAACTTTTGAGTTTGTATGGTTTTATGATATGAAACTATTTTGTTTTTCAAAGTAGCATAAGTTCAGATCATGGAATGTAGGATATGGATGAAAATAAGAAAGAAAAATAAAGTCAAAAATTTACAAGACAACGTTGGTGCCTGTCATGCAACTTGGTTCACACCCTTCAGTGAATATGCTTCTCATGCAATTATTTTGCAGTATTTCAAAACTATTTGAAACAAAAACTTTTTGACAGTAATTTTTCAATAATGTTTTCTGCAGAAAGTTTATGGTGAACCAATGTTATTTTCGCAGATGTACTCTTATAATCCGATGCTACACACTAACCCATTTTTCTACTGGTCTGACCTGTCTGTCAGACCAGTAGGTACCCTGTTTTTCCATTTTGTACTGATCCTTTCCTTAAAAAGTCACTGGTCCCACAGGGATTTTTACTGGTCCTGAGCCATTAGACCAGTGCCAGTTTGAAGCATTGTATAATCCCCCCCCCCCCAAATCAAATCATATGCCCCATGTACAGTACTATTTTCATATTGTCAATATGTTATCATGGTGTCCAGTATTATCTACACTGTGAGATTTTTTTTTTTTTTTACCAGTATATAAAAGAACTTTAAGATATTTACACTTAGAGTCTTGTTTTCTGATGTCGAGAAAAGTATTTGTAACTCAACACATTCTGTTTAAATCTACAAGGCAGCAAGTGCAGTTGATGCTCATTGCTATACTCTTGGCATTTTCCTGGACCTTTTCAAGTCCTTTGACATCATAGATTATGATATTTTTCCTCACAAATTGTTGATGGTTAAAACAATGCAGACATTGTGTGAATATGTATAGGTCTGAACCATTCAGAACAAAATTTGGCATTTTCTATGGTGCACCGCTGTATTGAAAGCAGCGACACAATGTTCGCTCCTGCGACAATTGCTCCTGTATCATTTTCTCCAAGGACTTGAAGTTAGGGTTGTGATAGGGTGTTAGGTTTAATTTGATGTGAGGATTATAAATAGGGTAAGGGTTACATTTGTGGGTCAAGTTTGGCTTAGCATGCAGATATTCCGTGGGATGAATTATCACAGGAGCAAATGTCACAGAACCATTGAATGCATAGATTCAGTTTTAGTACTTCACTTTTTGCTATTATGTATGCTGTTGTGGTTGTTGCTTTACCATAAATATGGTATTGGATTGTGCTATTGAGTTTCCCAAAATTTGCATAAATTACATTTCTATTTTTTGTTTTAAATCTTGCTGAATGGAAGTCTGTGACATCATAAAAGACACTAATGATTGTGGCTAAGTTGCCCATAGGATACCATGTTCAACAACTTATTTTGTTGTGCTTGTGAGCTCCTCACATTGTTAAGCTGACTGATTTTTCATTTTCTTTTCCATGTGATTTTGATAATTTTTGATGTGATTTTGCTGTAGTTTTTTTTCTGTTGTTCTGTTCAGCATTTTTATGCCTCCACCACGAAATGGTGCCGGAGGCATTATGTTTTCGGGTTGTCCGTCCGTCCGTCCGTCCGTCCTTCGTACTTCCGTCCGTCCTTCCGTCCGTCCTTCCGTCCGTCCATCCGTAATGAATTTTGTGGCAAGCGTAACTAAAAAACCTTTTGAGGTATCCTAATGAAACTTGGCATGTATGTGTATTAGGGGGTGAAGTTGTGCTTATCAACTTTTGGGTGCACATGCGCAAGGTCAAAGGTCAAAAGGTCAAGGTCAAATACGTAAAATTTCACTATATCCTCCATATCTATGCATTGCCTGAAGATATTTTCTTGAAACTTAGTATATGCATGTATTGCCCAATTAAGATTCTATGGTGAAAGTTTGGGGTCATGAGATCAAAGTTCAAAGGTCAAAAGGTCAAGTAGAAATATTAAAATTTTACTTTTTTCTCTGTACCTTGGAAATTGTTCAAGGTATCTTCAGGGAACATAACATGTACTAACTGGCAGTGATTATTTAGAGAATTTAGGGTTGATGGGGTCAAAGGTCAGGGGTCAAAGGTCAAGGGCAACACTTCAAAATTTTACTATTTCTCTCATATTTATGCAATGCCAGCAGGATTATTTTCTTTTTTACTCTTGGTGTATGCATGTACAACCCAATAGAGATTCTCTGTTGAGAATGTGCTGAACTAACTGTTTCTTTTCTCTGTTGAGAATGTGCTGAACTAACTGTTTCTTCCTTATCTAGGAAATGGTTCAAGTTATTTTGAAACTTACTACATATTTTTGCATGTTCTGCCTGACGGTGATTATCTTAATATGATTTCTAGGGTCAAAGGCCAGATGAAAATGGCAACAATTTACTATTCAATACAGACATTACACTTTTTCTCCATACCTTGAAAATTACTCAGTGCATAAACTTATGAGTGGATCAAAGTCAAGGTAAAGTTCTTAAATCTCCAAATACATGCTCTCCTATCCATCAATTAAACCTAGGTCAAGGAAGGTGAACATTCAACACATTTGTGACAAAATTGTCATTTTGATATTTTGCCAATTTTGTGAAAATGTAATCACACTTTGTCCACATGTACTATAGACCTATTAAGAGAACCATGCATTATGGCGGAGGCATACCAGTCGCCATTTAGTACGGTAGCGACATTTCTAGTTCTTTTTGTGTTCAATCTGTTTTTTCTTGTGCAATATGTAGGATGTATTTTACACTATTCTGTAATGTTTTGCATTGACTTAAAGTTTGTGCATCCTTTTGCAACCCTGAAAATGGGATTCCTTTCAAAAGCTTGTATATGTATAATTATGGTAGACATGGCTTGATATAAGAAGTGGTCCGGGGGCCCCAGGGTCACTAAAAATTTATGTTGGGCCACCAATTTTTAAAAAGGCTATCTTTTGATGGCCTGATTAGTCAGCTAAAATTCCAAATGAATTTTTAGATCTCCTCCTATTTCAGGCCACCAAAATTTCAAATTCAGAGATTTTAGTGGCCCAAACTGATCACCAGAGAACAAAGTTTGTGTCAAGCCCCGTTAGAGTTAGTAGTCAAGGCGCTAATTCCTGTAAGGGGCTTAAATATGGAGTTCGTTTAACCTTCAACCTTCCCCTCAGAAAAGGTTTAACTGCATGGGGTGGTCGGTTGGACCCTCTTGAACACCCCTAGGTAGTATGTGGTTCCAAATTGTGGTATCAATAAAATTTTACAGGCTACTTTAGTTGTGACAAGACCTTGTTGGTCGTAAAAGAGTCTGCGCGTGCCAAGACTACTACACGCGTCACTAGTGATCCCCGAGGTCACTCTAAAATGAGTGAAAATAAAAATTTTCACTCAAAATTCACTCCCAAGTTTTCTCTAAATTCACTCTTTTCTGTTATTCACCCCTTGAAGAGTGAAAATTTTCACTCGATTTTTTGGAGAGTTGAATATCACTGGTTTTACTCTCTGTATATATGGTAAAGATGTTAATTTCTACATGGGTTTTATAAACATTTTTTAATTTCTTTTTTAACTTTTTAAAGAAATATTGTGCATACTGAAAAATGTCTCCATAAAAACATAAGACTGTTTAAACATCGTTCAGAATATATAAAAATAAGTAAATAGACAGCAAAATAGACAAAATTGTATCAAAATCGAAATAATACACTTTGGCGCATTACACTACTGTATACGCTATAATTTTCGCGTACATTAATTTTCGCGAATTGCCGCTGTTACACATTTTCGCGAGTGGTTAAATTCGCGTTTGGGGGACCAGAGAAAATATGAAGTTACAAAGAAAGTGTGAATTTTCAACTTACTAGCAAATAAGAATGATACTATACACTGCATGAAAAAAAAACTTACCAAACTCTGCGAACTAGTAAGTTAGAATTCAACATTTTTGAAGTGGTTAAGTCCATCGCAATAGATTTCTGACGAGTGGTCCCCTTGCGATAATGGATTGGCTCTCTACAGTATTCGTAAGTAGACGTGGACGTGCGTAAACAAGCTTAGCCAGTATGGTTTGTTCGGTAAGCCGTGACATGGTATTCTAGTACTGAAATGTTCGTATCATCAAGGCAAGGGATTCATTTTGGAAGGTAATATTTTCGCGTGTTGTTAATTTCGCGAATAGCTCCCGACTCGCGAAATTCGCGAAAATAAAACCCCCGCGAAATATATAGCATATACAGTATGTCGACTTTGATGGCCACCATCTTGAATTTTTTGAGTGGTTGATATAAATTTTGTCTTAAACTATCTATAACAAGGTTGGTGCCAAGTTTCAAGCTTCTATCTCTATTTGAAAAATATTTTTTGCTTCACCTTCGCTGCTTCAGAACAATCTACTTTAAAATAATAGCGACCAACGTTACCTACCACTTGGCATGAAAAGTTAGTTTGCAGGCACAAACCCTTGTTTGTCGAAGAAAAAGTCCAACGGTCATTCTCTGATTAAAAGCAAAGCATATTCTTGGATGATATTGGTAAGTATTGCATTGTTTTTATTAAACTCTGAGGTGTATATACTGTATAAGCTGTTATTTTCGCAAGGCTTTCATTTTTGCAAATTTCGCGAATCACTGTTGGATTGTGAATTTAACAACACACAAAAATGTCTTTATGCGTGTGGATGATAGTGCATTTCTGTTAGCATCTGCATCAATTTCGCAAAAACAACATCTCGCGAAAATGTGTATGACCTCCTCATTTGGGGAAACATCTGTTTATACACGAAAATAACAGTGTATTCAGTACCATCTAGATTTCATACATGGTATCGGGAGAGATTATTCTTCAAACATGAAAAATTTTGTGATGTTTGAAAAAGGGATAGATGACCTTTAAATCACAATTTTCATTTTGGTGAATATTTTCACAAAGTAACATCCCAAATGATAGCATTGATACCACCCAACTTATTTTGTTCTTCATCAGCCACTGCATGCTGGAGATGGTTGTTGGTAAATGGTTGAAAATTGGTGCTCTTTGAAGGCTGGGTCCAAAGTGAAGGTGTCCATCTGATTCCATTCATTAAAGTCCCTCTTAAGTTGGGGTTTCTCAGTCAGTTATCTCAATTTTGAGAAGGTCAGAATATAATAACTGAAGTTGTGACTGCCTTGTCATAGTTGTATTGATGACATAATGTTGCAATCCTCAGGTGAGTGTTTGATTTTATGTTAAAGCAATACAGATGACACTGTTCAATGTGTAGTCATTTGTGTGTTTGTGGACAAAGTGATTGTCTGAATTAGACAGAAATGATGACAAATTAGAGCAAGTGAAAAACCTTTCATGTAGTTTTCTTTGGCAAGGTAACCCACATCTGTATGAGTTCAGTAGTTACATAGGTACAAGCTTGAAGTACTGTCTCTGTCTGACACATGTGCAAGTCATCAAGCAGGGGTCAAGTGGGAGGTCATAGGTCAAGGTAGATATTTCCTGATAGAGGCTTATATAATGAAAAATATCCTGAGAGATAATGGCAGGGTATTGTGGGAGATTGAAGTGAGTCAGAGTGCAGAGGGAACTGTTATATCTTCTCTTTCAACAAAACTTGATACCTACAATATGTACAAAAGGGATTAAAAACAGCTGATCTGTGTGATAACTTTCTCAGTAAGTCTATGAACTTGTATGTTCTACCTTTAAAAATATAAGCTACTGTCACTTCATAATGTGAACATAATCATGCATGTTAGAGTGTGGTTAATACCAAAATTTGTTTCTGAGCTGTCCACCAGGTCAAAGAGAGTGATGTGTGATCACATTGTATTGGACAATTCCATGGTAACTGAGGTCACAAGGCAGAATTTTCGTGAAATTGTCAACATTGTAGTTTTGTGAGTGAAATACTTTGAGCTTGGAATTCATGTAGATATATGAATTAATGAGAGTGAAGAATAGGCCGAATTTTTGTACACAAACTGCATTTCTTATCACACATGAAGTGAAAATGATGTGTCTATTAATTGACATTATGAATGCAAAAAGGACATGGAAAATCATGGTGTAGATTCAAATTGAAATATCTCATGTCCCTGACTTGTAAAGTTCATGTTTCATTTGACGATTTACCTCTTAGGTTCTTTAATAGGAAGAGTTGTGTAAAATAATAAACAGTTTAGATATATGACTGTCCTTAGAGAGCTGTGACAACTTTCCTGAAGACATGACGGTAACTGACGTTACATAACTGACATTATGCTTACATTTGCCATAGGATTTACACAATTGATTGAGAATAGGTTCATAATATTTTATAATTCGGACTTTTTCAGAATGATTTGTCAGCTTACCTGAGCTGAAGGCTCAAGTGAGCTATTGCAATCACTCTTCATCCAGTGTGCATCATGTGTTAACTTTTATATTTTCATCTTGTTCTTGAAAGCCCCATGACTGATTTTCACCAAACTTGGCAGGTATTGTGCCTAGGAGTGTAGGATCCCTTTTTTTTTTTTTCAAATGGGCACCATGTCTCATCTTGGGGCCCCCAGGGGGCCCACCCCCCCCCAAAAAAGGAATCTTTAAAAATCTTCTTCTCTAGAACCAAAAGAGATAGAGCTAAGTTATTACTTTGAGTTAGTGCATTGATGAGTTTTTTTTTCAAGTTGTGTGTTTATGTAAATTGATATTGTACTCTTAGCATACACTGAAAATATGACAGATATGGTTGTTAACATGCAATTTGTTTGTGGTAATGGTTGCAATTTGTTTCTAATGTGCTATGGCAGTTGGTTACTCTGATTTCAATTTGATATTTAAGAGCTTTGTCAAAATTTGAAATGAAAGCAAAGTCAACAAATTTTGAGGCAGTTGCTATGTTTATAAATACATGTGTTAGCTGAAAAGTTCTGCTGCAGTGCAAAGTAATACCGTTGCTCGCAGGTCCTGAGTTAGTTCTTGTGCCTTCATTTGATTTAAAAAATGAGTGAAAAGGTAGCACATGGCACATACTGTTGAAGCTTTACATGTCTTCAGTGGTTGGCTGTTTATCACTCTTATTACTCTGAAATAAAATTCCACTAATGTCTACAGCTATTATCATCTCTGTTTCTTGTATCTCCCTCATACCATCCCTTTCTGAATCTGTATATTCCCTTCTGTCATGCTGTTTATCTTTTGTTACACTGCAAATCGCACACCATTGTATTTGTGAGGTAGTTTATGACCCATATTTCTAAACTGACAGATAGCGGAATGCTTTGAAGTCTTTGACAGCATTGTGTAAGTTTGGGCTGGTGATAACTTGTCAATTTGACAGAGAGTGACCTGTTCCCAGCCACAATAGATGCTCTTTCATTTTCTGCTTATCTCTTGATCACCCTATCAATAGCCCCACCAATGACCATTCAACTCCCCAGAAAAAAAAAAAAGTTATTCGCTTGGAGTTGGTAAATAATTTGATAAATGCACATTAAAGCTGCAAAGTTTATTGTCAAGGAACCAAGAGTTGATCAGTATTCTCTGACTGATTTTCATATGCTTTTGCCTTTTTGAATAACTCTGGAATGACTTTGATATCACAAAGAATCATAGTGCATTCATAACAGACATCTGATCAAAGCTTTTGACCTATAGATTTATACCCTAGTTAATTCTCTGATGTATTACTCTTGCAATTATAGCTATGTCGGCCATTGATATGTGACCAGCTACAACAATAGGATCCACAAGTTGAGCCAGGTCGATTTTCTGAAAATGACATGACATTATACTCTTACTCTTCCGCTTAATTTCATATTTAACACAACTCATAAAAGCACTCAGCTGCGGAGATATTGATGATTTTATTAGACCATGCCGAGTGGTCTAAGAACTTAGAATTTCGAGAAAACCACCTTCAAAGGTTTCTTTCTGATGCAACTGTGAGGTAAGAAAGTTTTCACCTGACGACATCAGAAGGTCTGCCCATGGGCAAGTCCAAGATAACACGCGCGTTACGTATGGGACATTCAGAGACTTTTATGACCTGAAAAATAGTGTTAATGGCCTTTGATCATATTGAACTTTATCATGGTGATTGATATTTAGGAGAAGTATAATCATGTAAAAATTGTGAAAAATGACCTTGACAGTTATATTCTAGAAGAGAAAATATGTGCCGTTACGTATGGGACCAGAAAAATTTTGTTTTTTTGAACATTTTTTTCAACCTCAAAACTCTCTGAAAGTATTTCATTCTACAACTTGTAACTCACTGTGATGAAAGTCACAACACTCAAGATTATCACAGGTAAGTTTCATGTCATTAGGCAAAAAGCTCTAATTACAGGTTCTAATTAAAGACAGACATGACGTGTTACGTATGGAACAGTTACGTATGGAACAGTTACGTATGGGACACTTTGTCCCCCATTCATTTAGTGTGTGGGGAACCATGTTTATGGGTATTTTGCATAATTATTGAAGTAAAATCAGTTGAAACTACTCAAATACTGATCCAGATTGTCAAGGAAACAATATTCCCCAAATATTCACCATCATAGTCATATTCAATCATATTTTTATATTTTTATGACCAACCTAAGTATGCATGCCCTTTGTCCCCCATTCGTTTAGTGTGTGGAGAACCATGTTTACTGTATGGGTATTTTGCAAAATAATTTTGCAAAATACCCATAAACAATTTTTTGCATAATTATTGAGGTGGAATCAGTTGAAATTACTCAAATACTGATCCAGATTGTCAGGGAACAATATCCCCCAAATATTTACCACTATAATCATATCCTATATTTTTATGACCAACCTGAGTATAATGCCCTATTTTTATCAGAATAGTTACTACTAAAAAATTGAATAGTTTAAAGTGTTTACTTCTATTGATGAAGGGCAGTTTGCCATTTAGTTTCAATAAAAACAACTTGACACAAGAAATATCAATTTTAATAGATAAGCAATACCTGCTGCGTGGAATTCCAGTAATCGAGTAGATGTATGATGTATGTCTAGCAATCAGGTCATTAATTTGAGTCACACCAGTATGTATACCCATGAATTTTGTTGTGGCTACTATTGAAAACTGAATAAGGACAATTTGTGTATCACTTGCAATAAGAAAAAAAATCATATTACTTTTTTTTTTTTTGATATCACAACCATTTCAAATTGGATCTCCATCAAATTGACTTTGAATTCCTCTGGTCTTAGAATTATATGCTCTTTAGTAATTCATATTGGTTTCCAGTCATCTCATAAAATTTTGAAAACTGAATCCCCATTTCTACAAAAACTATACCATCCCTTTAATGCTGATTTTCATTGCGTATTTTGCCATCTTCCCCTTCCCCTTTCTGGAAATTGTTCAGTCAAGTACATGTATTGTTTCAAGTGTCTATAACTCAAAAAGTACATGTAGCTACAAAGTTGGGATGCTTTCTTCAGGATGATTGACCATTTGTGTATTGAGAGACCTTCCCAGCTAGCTACTTGCATTCACATGCAATATATATGAGGATGTCTCATACGTAACGCATTTGTCCCATATGTAACATTATTTCAATGCCTAATAAAAAATATTTCTTTTACTGTTTTTTCTCTTTTCTATGGTATTTAATTTCTCTAAACAGTAAATTAGAACTTTCCAAAAGGGCATTCAAATAACCTTAGCAATTTCACAAAAAACCTAAAAAAAATGACCTCATGTTGTTACGTATGGGACATCTCATGATAGGACACGAGCTAATTTGCATAATCATTTGCATAATTCCTAAATTTTCATACCAAGTTTAACTATTTGATGAACTTCTTATGTCCACATATTAATCAAATATCATTTGCTTTCCTTTGAATAAATATGAATTTTTATAAATGTGCCATACGTAACGCTGTGTTTTACATTTATGCAAATGAAGCCCTTGAAATTTGCATAGATTTACATAATATCATTTTTTTTCCTCCATGGAAATCAAAACTTCAACTCATAAGCTTCAAAATGATACCCATATGTCAAAATTGAGCAAAGATGAAATTTTGCCTTCTTTGAGGACCTTATCGTGGACTTGCCCTCATAGCAACCTCCGCAATGTTCATTGAAGCTCAGTGCCAGTGGTCTACGCATGACCAATCAGTAATCAGATTGCCAAGCACTGACCAATGAGATCACTCCTTTGTTGCTAGGGGTGGAGTCTATCTGTGGCGCTAAATCCAAATCTTCGGACATGTCCCGGGATATGTTTCTGTTCCGTTTAAAGTTGAAAATCATGGCCCAGAAAAACACAAATTTCTTGCACTTTCTTGATCATTTAGCTTTTAAATTTCGGCAGATGATAGACAAAACATTACACTACAGCATTATTATTATAAAAAACAGAAATTTGATGGTTTTGACCGATTTTGATGACCTGACTTCAAACTCGATTTTCTCGGCTCAGCCGTCAGCAACTTTCGGATCCTTTTCTCGTGGCAGGTCACATCATATATGAACCATTTGTGCAGTCATGCGAAGATTTCACAGTAGTTGAGCACAAACTGTATCATTGAGGTCACATCATTATTATCAATGCAATCATGTGAATAACAATTCCTTTTATTCTCCCAGCAAACATAAGGCACTTTTATACTTCTTGGTTGTGATGCCATTTTGTCTTATTGTCTGACCTTGTGTGATGTAATCTTTTGATTAGTTATACTGTGTGATATCATTCACTATGTACAGCTCATTAAAACATTTTCTAAGTTTGTCACGCTATGAATATTATACATACTTGGATGGAACTGGAAAGACAGTGTTTTTGCCATGCCCAAAAAGTGACATTTTTGCTCATCTGTATAATGCTGCAGGTACTAAAATACGGAAGTGGTAAGTAGATACTGTACGTGTACATGTACACAGTAGCTCAATGGTAGTAGAAGAAAGTGTCTATTCTGTAATTCAGAATCTGGTGATGGCTCATGTTAAAGTAATGATTTATCTTGCAAGTATATGACATCAATGATGTCATGTCTTCAGCACATAAGTCATACAATGTACATGATTTTGCTGTACTGGGGTAAATAGTCCATGGGCCAGGCCAGATATTGGTACCACCTGAGGTGGCAAAACCTTTTTGGTGTCATTTTGTTTGTCGGGCATAGATATGCTTGTCAAGTTATGATAGCATAATTTCCAAATGATTAGCTTAGTCATAATAAATGAATTTTTAACCAATTTGGTCTCGTTGTTATATCCCTATACTTCTGAATTGAAACTAACCGCTATACAAAGAAGAGCACTGTTTTCTGTATGTTCCATAGAGCTGTAAAATGCAGCTCTATGGTATGTTCACAGGTGTTCTGTTGTAAACGCGGTGCGCTTAGTCTTTATTCAAGGCAGCAAAGGGAATATCCAAAGTTTATGATGTCCACAGTGCTTAGTCTTTATTCTAGACGGCGAAGGGAATATCCAAAGCTTATGATACAGTGTATATCCTTTTATCTAAAAACAACAACAACAACAAAAGCAATTCCTCGTGAATTTTACTGTATTTTTCAATTATTTATCATTTTCTGGCAAAAACGCTACGGTGAAAACGCTAACACCACGCCAATGTCGCTTTATTTTCATCCAACAATAAAAGATAATGCAAAAACAATGTACCGGTACACTACAATACATTATAATGAATAATGCTGTAAATAAACAGAGTGATATTTGTTTAAAACTGATGTATTTGTTTAGAGGGTAGTATAAAAACAGTATAGATAATCCCTTTTATGAGGAACTTTAGATATAACGGTACATTGGTCTAGATAAAGACTAAGCGCACCGCGTGACAGCTGTGGACATCATAACCCTTTGGATATTCCCTTCGCTGCCTTGAATAAAGACTAAGTGCATCACGTTTACAACAGAACACCTGTGGACATAACGGAAGACAGTGCTCTTCTTTGTATAGCGGTTAGTTTCGATTCAGAAGTATAGGGATATAAAAACAAGACCAAATTGGTTAAGAAATCATTTATTATGACTAAGCTACTCATTTGGAAATGCTATCATAGCTTGATAAGCATATCTATGCCCGACAAACAAACTGACTCCAAAAAGGTTTTGCCACCTCAGGTGGTACCAACAACCCATTTTTCGGGTCTTGGCCCATGGACTAAAACTGCTGTTTACTCTGTGCTGGCCATTTTCATGGAATGACTTACCAGACATTATGAAATGTATACCATTAGTCTTTTGTCCTTTTAAAGGAAGTATAACAGTTTCTCCTGAATCTGTAACTTTCTTTGATGCATGCATGAATGAGTTAAAGATATAATTTTGCCTAGTCACTTGTTTATTGTTTGTTATGTCATAAACTGTATTGTCCAGTGTATTCTGTATGTTTTATTGTACATAATTTTTGTTAATACTAGCAGGGATCAGCCTTTGAAAGGCCTGTTGATTCCTCCACTTTTGATATATTTATTGCATCTTGCATGATGCAAGTTGCAAATATTGTAATGTGTAATTTTCTTTGAACTAACTATGTGGAAATAAATGAATGGAATTGAAATAAATTAAACTACTGTCCACTATGTCTATACTGAAGGTCTGCTAGGCTTGTCAGCATTTAGCATCTAGAATAAATCCTGTATGCCTTGAATTTTTACTGCAACCTGAACCTGATCAAACATCTGTATTGGTAATGTACCTTTCGTTGCTGGGATGACAAGACCTTGTATCTGCAATTTTGGTGAAAATGACATTTTTTGATTAATTGTCAAATAATGGGTTAAGTGATATCTTGTCCAAATCCCAACTGTCTTACTCCCAAAATGAAGCCTCCACGGCATGTCAAAGGAAAGGCTATCCCATTCGCCACAGTGCTTTGGCCGCCATGTTTTTTGGCTCTCCTGAACATTTGACATTTTGTAGATACGAGGTCTTGTCGCCCCAGCGATGCTTTGTAATCTTTAGAGACACCTCCCAAAAGTTGTTTTAAAACTCTTTCAGCTTATAAAACTTTACTTTGATAGTAATCATTGTCATTTCAAGGCATAATGTATTTAACCTGATACTGATTGTGTAGATAAGGCCGCATGATGTACAAGATTTGCCAATAAGCAAGACATTATATTCTTAGAATGTGTTGTAGATCTACAGTGTACATATATGTTAACATGTAGGTCTTCAACCATACCTATACATTGGTCACAACTCGAGTCTTTGAATTGGTTTTCCTGTAGGTCTTAAAACAAGTTCCGACATCTGGAGGTCTTTGTACGATTCTCTACATGGTTCTCTTTTATGAAAATCACAATATATGATATATGAGGCCAGAAAGAGAGATAGCATTACTGAGGTCTATCCCACATATGATACACATGTTAAAGGTCCTGTTTACCTTTGGGAACAGTGATTAAAAAATGTCAAGATATGACATTTAAAGGGAGGGTATAGTTTTGGTTGAGCCTTAACTTCAGGTTTTTATCATTTTTTGGTGAGGTAGTGAGAAACCTCTTATGAAATATGAAAGGGCATGTAGTTCCAAGAAGAATTTAATGTTTATTTGATGAAAATTGGTTTTTAAATGGCCGAGATATCCAAAAAATAGCGATCCTGATAAAGTGTGGGACCCACATTTTATTATGATCGCTTTGTTTTACTTTGTTTTTGGATGTTTCAGCTATTCCAAACCCGATTTTTATCAAATAAACATTGAATTCCTCGTAAAATGGTATGCTCTGTACTATTTCATATGTGTTTTCTTTGTATCTCGCAAAAAAGTTAAAGCCCAATTTTCATCTCCACCAATACTGTAGGTCTGTTGTACCACAAGACATCCTTTCATATAAAATTTTCGCGATAGAGCATAAAATATAAGGAGAGATGTGTATTTTTCTCAATAAACCGTAACTGTAGACGGTTTAGTCTGGAAACATTTTTATTATAACTATTGTTCACATTTTGTAGATTTAATGATTTACTTAACAGTGATTTTACCGATTCAGATTTTTACAGTAGTTTTTACAATGGTAAATTATTTGCCCTCAAGTGCTGGTGGTGTCTTTGATAAAGCTCAGTCTATGAGTGCCCAAAATACTGGTTGGATTTAATACCAAATCAAGTTTTCAGATATTAGCATCCTCACTATTATGCTCACAGTGACAGAAGTGTGTGGTACCGAAAGAATCGATGATTTCATATACGAGATTCTGCGTCATAAACCCACAAACATTTGCAGTTTACTTCTGTCATTTAGCTTCCATTTAGCCAATGGTGGTACAAGAATATAGTGCACATGGTGTAAAACTGATCATCTAAACAGTTGAGGATGTTTGAAAAAAAAATGGTAGATGTAAGTCCCTTGTCTTGTACTGTATTACCAAGAAGCAGGATGCTTTGATACATGCAATTAGATTTTTTTTTTTAAGCCTCCACCACGAAGTGTCGCTGGAGGCATTTTGTTTTCAGGTTGTCCAGCCTTTCCATCCGTCCTTCCGTCCGTCTGTAATTAATTCCGTTGACAGCATAACTTAAGAATCATTTGACGTATCCCAATGAAACTTGGCATGTGTATGTATGAGTGGATGAAGTTGTACCCATGAACTTTTGAAGGCACATGCTCAAGATCAGAGGTCAAAAGGTCAAGATCAAATGCTCAGATATTCACTATTTCCCCCATATGAAATGTCTGAAGGTATTTTCTTGAAACGTAGTATTAGTTACCAAATAAAGATTCTCCAGAAAGAGTCTTGGGTGATGAGGTCAAAGGTCAAAGTTAAGGAGAAAATGTTAAAATTTCACTTTTTTTCTCCAAGATGATATCTTGCAAATGGCTCAAGGGAGTTATACAACAAATGGCTCAGGGATCAGGAAACTGTCTTTCTCCATTTTTGACTAGCCCACCAGAGGTGAGGGGAGACTAAAGGGATTGCCTGTCCGTCTGTCGTCTGTCCGTCTGTCGTCTGTCCGTCCGTCGTCCGTCGGTAACGCTACAAAAACTTGAATAACTCTCTAGGGTTAGGGTACTGCGTTTTGATTATGGCTCAACACTGTTGATCTATTTCTGCTTGTGACCAAACTTGGATGGTAGATGTCCCTTGGGGAGTTCAAGATCACCATAAGGTCAAAGCTCACAGACAGGGGTCAACGAACTTTAAGGGCCCAATGTTAAGTTTTTACAGCATGTTTCGATTATGGCTCATAACTTTTGATCCCTATGTCCATTTGTGACCAAACTTGGATGGTACAAATGTAAATGTCCCTTGGGGAGTTGAAGTTCATCACAAGGTCAAAGGTCACAGACAGGGGTAAACAAACTTTTAGGGCCCAATATTAAGTTTTTACAGCATGTTTCGATTATGGCTCATAACTTTTGATCCCTATGTTCGTTTGTGACCAAACTTGGATGTTAGATGTCCCTTGGGGAGTTGAAGTTCATCACAAGGTCGAAGGTCACAGACAGGGGTCAACAAACTTTTAGGGTCCAATGATAAGTTTTTACGGCGTGTTTCGATTATGGCTCATAACTTGTGATCCATATGTCCGTTTGTAACCAAACTTGGCTGGTAAATGTCCCTTAGGGAGTTGAAGGTCACCAGAAGGTCAAAGGTCATAGGCGGGGTCAATGAACTTCCTGGAGTTAGGAAAACATTAATTTCTTCTACGCGAATGGGCGCGCATTGTTGTTTACCAGTATGCCTCCACCCACACAGTGCAGCATTTAGTATCATATTTTAGGAATCACTCTGAGGTTGGAACATCAGGTGGTCAGTCAGGTGGCTTGTCGGCCAGTTGGTAAAATAATCTTGTTGATCGAAAATTTGGCATGTGTGACCGCTATCATTATGCACCTTGTATCGAGTAGTCCATTGCCATGGTGATGGCAATAAAAAAATCATGCAAAATGTTATGGATCAAATTGCTCTCTCAGTTTTAAAGCAGCGCAGTTGAAATCCTGCACATGTGATTAATGTAATGTGTACATGTAGGTGTGCTCAACATCTTTTTGGTGAGCTGTTGCCATGGCAACAGCTCAGTTTTTACACAAGTCATACAAAATTTTGTGGATAGATCTGATCTCTCGGTTTTTGAGCGTTTGACTTGAAATTTGACACTGTATGTGACTGAGCCCTGTAGTATACAGATGAGCAAACTTCATCTTTTATCATTGTCCAAAAATATGTTGCCATGGTAACAGCATTTTTTTAAAATGAAAATCTTATCAATTGCCAGTGGATTTAGCCAACTCCTTAATTTTGTGAGCATTTGAATTGAGATTTGGCACACGTGACCAAAATGTATTTTAGAAGTGCAAAGCTTTTCTTTCGTCAATGTTGAATAATGTGTTGCCTGGTAATAGCATTTTTTTTTAGCATACAAAAAAAAGTGGATTTAGTGTACTCTTTCATTTTTTGAGCATCTGGCTTGAAAATTGGCACTTATATGACCACTATAGTAGTATATGTAGATGTGCCAACTTAATATTTAATGAATGTTGAGCAATGTGTTGCCAGGGTAACAGATTTTTTTTTTTAGTTCACTTGAGCTAGCCAAAGGTTCAAGTGAGCTATTGCCATCCCTCATCATCCGTCATTCGTTGTACTTCATCTTTCATATACAGTTAAACTCGCATAAGTCGATCTTCTCGGGACTGAGCAAAACACATCGACTTAGGCGAGTTTCGACTTGTGCGTAAGTCGAAAAAAATCGACTTACACTAAGTTACAGTTACACCACACGTACATATTATGTATAATGTACATGTATGTTGTCTACTCTGGAGCCGAGAGCTGGAGCGGTGTGCCCGATATTTGCCCTTCAGCAAGACACTTTATCCACATTGATGCAGGCCAGGACTCCACACTAGCTTTTATTTTGGTGGCCCCAAAAGGACTGATGTTTATTTTTTGGTGGCCCGAAAAAAAAAAACAAACTAAACAAAACTAAATCGGTCCTACGTTCGGTCCGAAAGTTACCATTATTCATTTCTGATTGTAACAGCAATCATCCACCATTTACAAGTATTTCAACTCTTAACGTGCCATGGTCGCCGAACAGCGACCTTAGTCCTGACGTGCCATGGTCGCCGATCGGCGACTAAGAACAGCGAGAAAAACATTGATCATTTAGGTTCTTGTGGTACCGTAATGTGTTACACCAAGCAACTGCCAATGATATGTACTGGCAGCTGATTAGCATAGCCATCCTTTCCTCTAAAAATATGAGCATGCTTACATTGGAAAATTTTGAGTAAATACACGATTTTTCAGCTAGATGTATTTTTTTCACATCGGGAAAATCCGCAGCGGGCGCACCCTCTGCGAGATGTGTATGGATCAAAACTCTCATAGATAAACCACGCGTGTGTATGCTATTGACTCTGCGTGTATTGTCTATGCGGTTCTACTCGCATTGTTCCGCTTGGACGCTGTCCTGCGGGAAGCTGCTTTGATTTTGTCCCTCAAAGAGGGTCAGCTTTCGTTCGTCGGTCAAGTCTTTCATCCTTTTGTTTTGGTGAACGTCACTAATCGTCCCCACGCTAGCATAGGAATTGCGCGCGGACAAAGGCCTACCGATTTCAATAGAGTACGCCCGCCCGCGGTCCGCTTAGACAAAAGGAGGATTAGCAGGTTCTTCCTTCTCAGGTGGACAAAAGACACTATTCCAGGGCCCGGGACAATTACTTTAGTTTCAAATACAGGATCTGGGACTAAGGGACTCAGATTTGGGAATGGATTACTGAGGCAGAAAGAGAAATTGCTTGGACAAAATAAACAGCTAGTATCTTTGGAATCATACAATTCTAGAAGGCAAGTTTGTTATCATTTGAAAGAGGAGATGTTGCTCTAAAACTTTCTCACAGAGTCAAGGGAGCGTTCCATTGAAGAAAAAACATGACTGACTCTTTTTTCCCATACTACACAAAAATTTCTAATATTTTTTTTGATGTATCAAATATTTCTGCAATATTTCAGATTCATAACACCTTCCGGAGCTGAATGTTACCGTTAATCATTTTCAAATGTAAAAACAAGCAACCGACATTCTTTCTAGGATCTTACAGAGCTGAATATCATCCTTATTAATTTCCGAACGTGACAGCAAACATCCGCTTTTTATTTTATCATCTAACTGAGCCGATTGATACCGTTAATCATTTCCAAATGTAAAAGAAACAATTTGTTACTTATTTTAGCATCGTACGGAGCAGAATATTACCGTTATTCGATCTCCAAATTCAAAAGCAAACACCCGACATTTATTTTATGATCGTAAGGAGCCGAATGTTACTGCTGTCCACTTCCGAAAGTGAAATGAATCATCTGACAATTATTTCAGCATCTTAAGGAGCCGAATGTTATACTGTTTTTCATATTCGAACGTCAAGGCAGACATCCGACATTTACTTTACCATCAAATGCAGCTGAATGTTATTGTTATTCATTTCGAAATGTTAAATAGCAAATGTCTGATATTTATTTTAGCATCTTAATTATGGAGCAGAATGTTACTGCTATTCACTTCCGAATGTAAAAGCAATCATCTGACATTTATTTTGGCATCTTCCGGAGCTGAATGTTACATGCTATTTACTTTCGCACGTAAAAGCGAACATTCGGCATTTATTTCATCATCGTACGGAGTTGAATATGATTGTTATTCATTTCCGAACGTCAAAGGGATCATTCGACATATATCTTAGCATTTTCCGGAGCTGAATGTTATTGCTATTTACTTTCGAACGTAAAAGCGAACATCCGGCCTTTATTTCATCATTGTACTGAGTTGAATACTATTGTTATTCATTTCCGAACGCTAAAGCAAACATTCAACATTTATTTTAGCATCTTCCGGAGCTGAATGTTATTGCTATTTACTTTCGAACATAAAAGCAAACATCAGACATTTATTTTATTATCGGACGGAGTTGAATACTATTGTTATTCATTTCCGAACGTCAAAGCAAATATCAAACATTAACTTTACCATCCAACGCAGCTAAATGTTACTGTTATTCATTTCGAAATGTAAAAGCAAACATCCGACAGTTATTTACCATCGTATGGAGAAGAATATTACTGCTATTCATTTCCGAACGTATCCGACAGTTAGTATGGAGAAGAATATTACTGCTATTCATTTCCGAACGTAAAAAAAATCATCTGACATTTATTTTAGCATCTTCTGGAGTCGAATGTCATAGCTATTTACTTTTGAAAGTAAAAGCAAACATCCGACATTTATCTCATCGTCGTACGAAGTTGATTATTATTGTTATTCATTTCCGAATGTCAAAGGGATAATTCAACATTTACTTTAGCATCTTCCGGAGCTGAATGTTATTGTTATTTACTTTCGAACATAAAAGCAAACATCAGACATTTATTTTATCATCGGACGGAGTTGAATACTATTGTTATTCATTTCCGAACGTCAAAGCAAATATCAAACATTAACTTTACCATCAAACGCAGCTAAATGTTACTGTTATTAATTTCGAAATTTAAAAGCAAACATCCGACAGTTATTTAGCATCGTATGGAGAAGAATATTACTGCTATTCATTTCCGAACGTAAAAACAATCATCTGACATTTATTTTAGCATCTTCTGGAGCCGAATGTCATAGCTATTTACTTTTGAAAGTAAAAGCAAACATCCGACATTTATCTCATCGTCGTACGAAGTTGATTATTATTATTATTCATTTCCGAACGTCAAAGGGATAATTTGACATTTACTTTAATAGCATCTTCCGGAGCTGAATGTTATTGTTATTTACTTTCGAATGTATAAGTAAACATCCGGCATTTATTTTATCATCGTACAAAGTTGATTATTATTGTTATTCATTTCCAAATGTCAAAGGGATAATTCAACATTTACTTTAGCATCTTCCAGAGCTGAATGTTATTGTTATTTACTTTCAAACGTAAAAGTAAACATCCGGCATTTATTTTATCATCGTATGGAGTTGAATATCATTGTTATTCATATCCGAACGTCAAAGCAAACATTCAACATTTATTTCAGCATCTTCCGGAGCCGTATTTTATCCTTATTCATTTCCGAACGCAAAATCAAATATCTGATAAAAATATGTTGCCATGGTAACAGCATTTTTTTTTTTGAACGAAAATCTTATTAATTGCCAGTGGATTTAGCCAACTCCTTAATTTTGTGAGCATTTGAATTGAGATTTGGCACATGTGACCAAAATGAATTTTAGAAGTGCAGAGCTTTTCTTTCGTCAATGTTGAATAATGTGTTGCCTGGTAATAGCATTTTTTTTAGCATACAAAAAAAAAAAGTGGATTTAGTGTACTCTTTCATTTTTTGAGCATCTGGCTTGAAAATTGGCACTTATATGACCACTATAGTAGTATATGTAGATGTGCCAACTTAATATTTAATGAATGTTGAGCACTGTGTTACCAGGGTAACAGAATTTTTTTTTAGTTCACTTGAGCTAGCCAAAGGTTCAAGTGAGCTATTGCCATCCCTCATCATCCGTCATTCGTCGTACTTCATCTTTCATATACATGTATGTTGTTAGACATCTGTTGTGCGCAAACTTCTTACATTCTCAGTTTCTTGATGACCCCATGACAGATTTTCACCAAACTTGGCATGTAGCATCCCTAGGAGGATAGAATCTCAATTTGTTCAAATGGGCACCATGCCCTCACTAGGGGCTCCCTGAACCTCCCCCCCCCCCCCATTGAGAAATCTTTAAAAAAAAGAAGAAGTGACAGAGCAAAGTTAATGCTATGAGTAAGTACATTGATGACTGTAGTTTCCAGTTTGTTTGTGGCAGATTCAGTGGTCACCTTCTTGAGGCCCTGTGGGGAGTCCAAATTGGGGCCTACATTTTACATTTTCATCTTCTTCTTGAAAATGCATCTATAGTCAAAATTTCACCAAACTTGGCAGGTATTATCGCTTGGGTGATATAGAACATACGTTTTGTACACACTGTATATTTGTCCAAATTGCACCATTCCCAACCTGGGGATCCTCTGGAGCAGTTATTTGATGAAAATCGCTTCATTGAAATGACTTAGATATCTAAAAGCAATGAAAAACAAAGAAATCCTAATAAAAGTTGTTGCCTGTCAATTTTATTAGAATTGCTTTTTTGGATATCTCAGCCATTTCAAGGCCAATTATCATCAAATAAACATTGAATCCTTCTTGAAATTACATGCTCTTTCACAGTTCATAAGAGGTCTCTCATAATCTCACCAAAATTTTTTTTATAAACCTGAATCCTCACCTCAACTAGTACTGTACAGTCCTTTTAAGCAGTAAGTAATAAGCTAGGCTAGTGCTGTGAATAAGTAAGATTGGTGATTGCAGGTTGCAGTTTGTTGGTGGCAGGTTGGGGGAAAAGGGGGGGGGAGGAGGAGATGAAAATTAGGGCAATTTTTTACATTTATTCATCTTCTTCTTGAAAATGCATGGTCAAATTTTCACCTAACTTGGCAAGAATTATTGCATGGGTGATCTAATAAGCTATGCTAGTGCCATGGATAAGTTAGAATGGTGACTGTAGGTTGAAGTTTGTTGGTGGCAGATTTGGGGATGGGCATGGGGATTTAAATGTGAAGGACACATTATTTCGTCAATGTTGAACAATGCATTGGTTTTTTCTTCAAGTAAAAGCTTACAAAAATGTTGTGGATTGAGCTAACTCCCTCAAGTTGAGGTGATAATCACATTCAGTGATATTTCTAGTTTTTGACTGGATATGACTTTCACCGTTTGAGGTATCTAGAAGCCAGTAATATGAAACTGATGAGTAACATGTACATTGCCATGCTAAAATTTAAGTAGTTTTCATGAATAAATGTAGACTTATTGATGTTTTGTGATAGCTTTTTTTGAAAAACATTCATTGTTGAGTCATGAATCTTATTATTTTTCTATACAACCTGATTTTTTAATATCCCATTTTAGACTTCTGGTTGGTTTAAGTGCCAATGTGCATGAACACTGATTTAAAGGCAATCTCAATTTTTAACCCATGGGAAATGGCAGCTGAGGACATTTTGTCTAAATTGTTTGGGTGTACATGTATTTGATTTTCTTTTCTTCAGGGAGCTGATCCAAACTGTGAAAATACTGATGGAATCCCAGCATTGACTGTAGCAGTTGTCAACAAACATTTCCAGTGTCTGCCTGCCCTCATCTCTAGTGGTGCAGACAGCCACAGAAAAGTTGGACAGTAAGTCATATTTCCAACCTGATCAAAGTAACCCTAGCATTTTCTCTTTCTTGCATTGATAGAAGATTTACCATATATGTATAGATTAACATAGCTTCATTAAAAGTTGAATGCTTCATAATAATGAACATTGATGGATAGGTTTCTAAACCACTTTGAAAGAGGTGTAACAAGAGTCCATTCTCAGAATAATGAGTGATGGTTCAGGGCTGAAGTTTACTGTAAGGAAATCAAAACACATTTTCATGAGTAAGAGCATTCTCTGTTGTCTTGGTACAGATATTAATATGGCAAAGCACGGCCAGTCAAGAGAAAATACAAAATTGAAGGCCAAAATCATTGCAGTTAGTAGGATTTTTCTTTCATCTATAAATTTATTGTCACAAAAGTCCAATGTATCAGGTACACGGTAGGTAAGGGACATTATCTTGGAGGCCCAGTTAATGTTAATTATATCAATGACATTATTATTTCTTATTTGATCTCATTGACAGGAAGGGAAACACAGCTCTACATGAAGCTGTACAACTTGGCTATGATGGGAAGAGAGGGGTTGAGATCCTCCTCAGTAATGGCGCCAATCCAAAAGTAAAAAATAATAGAGATGAGACACCTGTAGCCATGGCAACTCGACTGGGCAATGAGGGTATCATCAATGTGTTTGCTTCTACAGCTGGTCAGGGAATGCTGGAAAAGATCAAGAAACAGTCATTAGCACGTACAAAACCTATTGGTGAAGATGACTTCTAGGCTGCTTGACAAACAAGCTTATGGACAAATTTCAATCTTTGTATCGCATTAGCATTTGCATTGATTGTGAATTCAGGGTTAAAAAGTTGTACAAGTTCTATATCTGGAATGCCTAATGCTAGGAACATGAAAGGAATATTTTTCCTTGATTTTGTTGTATTTATTTATTTTTTTATTGGGGGGGGGGGTGGAGTATTTAAAATGAGAGTGCAAAACATTTTTGTAAACTAGTTTCCCATTGCAAAGCGTCTTAATATGTTTCTGTGAAGTGCGTTGACTTGGAGTATGTGTAGATCATCTTTAAAATACCACGAATTGCCTAAACAATGTTGACATATCTTTTGCTTAATGAAAAGCATGCCCCCAAATTTGATATTAGGAGACCCTCTGCAAAGATGGCAGTCATTAGACTAGGGTCAATGATATAAGCAGAAATTTTGATGTGAGAAGATGTGAAGAGACATGTCCATTTTTTAGGTTTTACTATCTGATGCTCAACTAAAGAATTGCTACAGCATGTAAAGTCCACCCAAAGGGGGGCCAGTGGTATTGTTATTTCTAATTTCTTCTGAATATTTCAGCAATGAATTAGTTTTACAAGTGTTCATGTACTATTCAACATGTCCTAAAAAAAGACATCCAACCAAAAATGAAGCAAATAGAAAAACTGAAAGTGGATGGGTAAGTGGGTAAAGGTTAAAGCCTGTTGTGACTATTCATGATCACTGTGTAAAATCTGTTGACAATACAATCATCATAGAGTAATTGATTGTGGTCATCATGAAGTACACATACAAAAATGTATTTGTGAACCTGCATGGTTGATTAAATTCTTTGCCATAAACTGGTTGAAAAGAGGGCAATTGAAATTTTGGAAACATCTGCTAAGCGTGGTAAGTTCCTGAATTATGATTGACTTTGTTAGATTTTGGAACAAGTTTTATAAGAAGTGACGAGTTCACTTCAAATTTCCCAGGATAAAATGCTCTCAAGTTTATGTTTATGTTCCTCATAAATATTTCATTGTTGCCTATTGTATCCTATATTTACTATTTATGCAGAATTTTAGCATTACCCCTCTGAGTTTTCCCTTAAGAGAATTTCTGTGAAATAATATGTTGTCATGAATAATAAAGTGAATACAATAGTCAAGTGAAAGTGTGTGTAGATACTAAGATAAAATATTGGCTGCAGTGACATTGGATTACGCTGTACAAGGGAACACAAAAGCAAAGAATTATATAAACAAAGTCATGGTTGAAATGATATCAGACCTCCACACCAGGCTTTGTTTAAGATTCAAGCATGGTATCCTGCCTTTGTTACTTTGTTTGTTTTTCAGATGACGACTGACTCAGAAACATTTATTTGATTCCCCCTGACGAACTCAAGGATATTCTGTTCTTGTTGAATATCGCATCCAAAGTTAATTTGTTCATCTGAAGCAAATAGCAATGAGTCCCTTTTCCATACATACGTGGAATAAGCTCTGATAAAGTAGCATCTACATGTATGTGACATTATAAGATGAGAATTATCTTAATTTGCTAAATTGCTGTCAATCAAAGAGTAATATGTTGTTTCTCTTCCTCTAATATCAGAAGTGAATCAAAATCAAAGTTTACTGCCATTCAGTATATGTTGGTCACAACTTGTCAAGTATGAACCTTCTAGGATATATTCTTTTTTTTTTTGCCTTTTTGTATTTATTTATTCATCCATTCATTTCTTTTTCTTGTTGTTAGTCTGCTTCGGTCCTCTGAAAATTCTTGCAAAGCTTAAGCATTTTTTGTTTGCCTTAAATCGCTCGCAAGGCGTGATTTTTCTTGTATATATTCAAATCATGACCATGCAGGTCCTAATTAGTCCAATTAAAAATAAAAAAAGAAAGGGAGTTCAAACCAAGTGACAGGTTGTAACCCAAGATAGCATACATTGTAGCATGCCTCCTTGCACATTCCTCAGGAGTCCTGTTATTTCAGAGACTAATATTTCATTATACAAGTAATGAATGTTTATGAGTGCAGTGGACAGAATATTTCATTAGTTGAATGATGAAATGATTCATTCAACGAGTTGAATGGATCAATAATTTTATCTTTCACCTCATGAAGTATTCTTTCCATTGCACAAATGAAAAACAACATTATTTTATATAACACCTAAAAATAGATCCTTGTCATTCGATGTTTTATGAATTTAGAAACAAGATAGAATGTGCAAGATCTGAGATTGAAGAGTGCTGAGCACTATGCGTTAGCACGCTGTCTGTCAATATGCTTTATAAAATGGGTTCAAGAATGTAGCCAATTGGAAGCGCTGAAATGAGTCACGTGTGCGTGCATTAATTCTTAGTAAATGCACGGCCGGGGCCTGACGTACGTCACAATGTTTACACTAGCAGTGCGCACTCAATCAGTTGTTACAAGTGCGTCACGCACTACTATACGCGCTGTCAATCCTGTAAACAGTTTCTAGTTCGGGCTGCCACAACAGCCGGCGGCCTTTCTTGTGCATAACACGTGGCGTACGTATACTCTTATACGTACGTACAGTACTTATGTGCGGGATTTCCGAGTGCGACGTGCGTAAATGTTTGGGACGAACATCTTCGGACATCTTGACTTTTGAGCGAGTGCTACATGTAGCTGACTGGTATTGACCCACAAAGGTACGTGAATAATGCTGTTAGTTTTCGACCCATTTTATATAACAAATGATGCACAGGATTATTTCGTGGCGTTAGTGAAGGTTGCGCCTCGTGCATGTCGCACCATTGTCAATACTCTCGGGCGCGCCGCACCTTAAAGGGGGTGGCTAGTAACTGATCAGTGGGAATCAGTGGGAATGCTGAGGGATGATTGTTCCAATCCTTGTGGGATTCATTTAAGAGTACATTATATATCTATTCTTGTGTGAAAATTATTTGCTTCAGAATGGTCTCATATTCAAGTAATGTGCAGTTTAATGTTTCCAGGTAAGCGTCCCTGGTCAGTGACGGGGCATTAATCTGGACATTACTTGAATATGAGACCATTCTGAAGCAAATAATTTTCACACAACAGCATTCCCACTGATCGGTTACTAGCCATCCCCTTTAACACACTCTATCCTGTGCATCATTTGTATACAATCGCATGCACACTGCAAATGCAAGTACAATGTATGTAGTGTGTGTGTGTGTGTGTGGGGGGGGGGGGGGGGGTATCAGCATGTGTGCATATGGAGCAAATTGCATGATAAATGGAGCCACAGTTGCATGAATGATGACGTAGTTATTGTAGTAA
The DNA here is from genome assembly GCF_040938485.1 of Diadema antillarum. Classification (NCBI taxonomy): domain Eukaryota; kingdom Metazoa; phylum Echinodermata; class Echinoidea; order Diadematoida; family Diadematidae; genus Diadema; species Diadema antillarum. The sequence continues at coordinate 108,418 of NW_027270976.1, read as the reverse complement.
AATGGGACAAATGATCAATATCAAACAGCCAATCAAGTGACAAGGATCTATTGTAGGTGTTACAATGTATAGAAATATTTATGTGCTGGAAATTAGAATAATCCATGGACTACAGTGTAGGTTCACAACACTGTTGTAAAATCTGCCCATCAACTTTACTCATGTAATGGTCTGGGTTATCTAGATCGTAATACATACATGTACATCTCTAAACTTTGATTTACAAAGTTTACCAATGGAATGCAGGTGATTTCAATATGACAGTTTACAGAATGGTGACTGTGCTACAAAGTACCTGTAGTTTTATGCCTCTGCCATGAAGTGTCGCTGCAGGCATTATGTTTCAGGTTGTCTGTCCGCCCGTCCGCCTGTCTGCCATTCCTTCTGTCTGAAATCAAGTTTGTGGACAACTGAACAACTGTTCGAGGTGTCCTAGTGAAACTTGACATATACAGTTTGTATGAAAAAAAATAGTAATCCAGCATTGGATGGTTACTACTGTATTTCTTAATTGTAAGCTATGGAGAGCTCACTGTTAGTTGTGAGGAAAGGGGAACTTCTTTCCATTGATACCTTGTTATATTGACAAACTTTTAAGACAACAATGACAAATTGTACTTTTTCCAAGTTTGAGTGTCACATGAAGTAACAAAGAATGTACCTACACGAGGTCATCACGGGAGGATCTATATGTGATAGTGATACCCTCCATTTCCACAAACTACTATGGCAAACGTAGTTTCAGGAACTCTGGAATGGTATCCCAAGTGATGAAGAACATGCAAGTTCCATTTATAAGTTCAAAACATGTTTAAAAACTTATCTGTTCAAAAAGTAACATAGTGATTGTAGATGATGATTTATGCAGCATTTTATTGTTTCTGTAATTACTTTTTTTTGTGTGTGTATTTTTCTTTCCACTAAAGCACATAAAGAGCTTGCCAAAGGTATGATGCGCTATATGAGAACAGTAATAATAATAATAATAATAATAATAATGATAATAATAATAATAATAATGATAATAATAATAATAATAATAATAATGATAACTGTAATGATATGCTGTTTACTTCACAAGATGAGCAAGTTAGACAGGAACTGGTTAGTCATAATGTGTTCTTTAATAGGGTGCACTGCAACCCATATCTCTGTGTACAAATGTAGTCTGCAGTGTGGTCACATACATAGGGTATGCATGTACAGTAGGCATGCATGTGAGAGCATGAAGGCTGAAGGCAAGTATAGCATATGGAATGCCAAATGTGCATAATGAAGGTGCAACGTATGGAATGCCAAGTGTGCACATATTACATCCCCCTTACAACAAAAATTAAAGAAAAGAAATTACAGTCCAAAGAATTGTCCAAAACTCTCAAAGTTCAGGAATCCCAATAAACTATTTCCAGGGCTGCGTCCATATCTCGATCAGCTTACCGGAGATAAATGTCTATAAGCTGTCCAAATTCTGTTACTGACCCAATCTAACTTGATTATTTATCCCGACATATTTATCAAAAAACAGAGATCTTAATGTTCTTCTGTTTATGAGATCTATTAATAAGTCAGCTTTTCTGGCTTCCTGATGCGGCGACCGCTACGAGTGCTCTGCCCACCAGTTGCATTCTGTGGGCTGTTGGGCAGTGACTGATGGCGATTTCCGCTGTTGGGGGGCACGGTTGCAGCATCCAGAGGCGTTAAGGTAGGGAATGATGGCTTCGTCTCATCGTCAGAGGGAACACGCTCGGGCTGGACATCAGCGAGGTGACGTCTATTTCTGCGCAAGACACCACCTGTTGGTGTCTCAACGAGGTAAGACCGAGGCTCGGGGCATTGCTCGCGAACGGTAGCAGGAAACCAGTACCCCGTTCTGTGATCCTGGACCCGAACTGGCTGTCCAGGTATGAGGGGCGGAAGGTCACGAGCTGTCCTGTCGTGGTGATCCTTTTGTGTCTGTTGCCTCTGCTGCATCCGGTGATAGACCTCGTCGCGACCAGGGTCTCTGTTGCGAATGCGTGTTGGGAGGTTGTCTTTCATTTTCCTGCCATAGAGAAGCTCAGCAGGGCTGGGAATATGGCTGTCAAGTGGAGTGGCTCTGATGCACAACATAGCCATATTTGGGTCGATCCCGCTTGCTTTTGCTTTCTTGAGCGCATTTTTGACAGTTTGAATGGTACGCTCAATGTAGCCGTTCGATTGCGGGTAGTGGGGTGAGGATGTGATGTGCACAAAGCCCCACTTTGTGGCAAAGTCCTTGTATGCCGACGAGTCGAAGTGCCTGCCGTTGTCTTCTCGGGGATCCCTTGCTCAGCAAACAACTGCCGTGTTGCATTTATAACGGCATTGCTTGTGCACTCCTGTGGCATCTTGCGAATGAAGGGAAACTTGGAGAAGTAGTCCGCTATGATGAGATAGGTGTTCCCTTCAAAACTGAACAGGTCAGTTCCTAGTACCTGCCAAGGGCGAGTGGGTACTTCATGCTGTAGAAGTTTCTCGTGCTGTTGCGCTGGCTTGAACTCCATACAGGCTGTACAATCTTTGACTACTGTCTCGATGTCATCGTTGATGGACGGCCAATACACCGCTCCCTTGGCTCGAAGGCGTGTTTTCTCGACACCTTGGTGGCCCTCGTGTAGCTTTGAGAGGATGTACTTTCGCATTGTTTGGGGTATTACGATTCGCTCTCCTTTCAAAACAAGGCCATCCTCCACTGCGAGCTCGTCACGAAAGGCCCAGTATGCATAGAGCGTTTTCGGTAGTGCACGACGTTGTTCGGGCCATCCGCGCATGATCACTTTGCAGAGTGCGGTTAACTCGGCATCATTGGCAGTTTCTCGCTTGAGTTCACTGAGACGGTCTGGAGCAAACTGCACAAAATGTATCTGCAAATCCAGGTGCATGTGTTCTGCATTGTCGAGAGGGCGTCGTGACAAACAGTCTGCTACGGGGACATCCTTGCCCGGGCTGTAGCGAATTGTTAGGTCATAGGGCTGAAGACGGAGTAACATCCTCTGTAGTCGAGGAGGGGCAGCAGTCAATGGTTTGCGTTGAATCATCTCCAGCAGTTTGTGGTCCGACTCGACCACGAAGGTCTGTCCACACAGGTAAGTATGGAATCGTTCACACCCAAAAACGACGGCAAGAAGTTCGCGTTCGATATTGGCGTAGCGCTGCTCTGCTTCGCTGAGGGCCTTGGAGGCGTACGCGATGGGCTTCCCGTCTTGCATGAGAGCGGCTCCCAATCCCTGAAGTGAAGCATCCACTTGTACAGTGGTGGGCTTCGTAGAATCGAAGTATGCGAGTGTTGCATCCTTGCAAATTTGGTCGCGTAGCTCACTGAATGCCTGCTGGTGTGATGGGGACCACTGAAAGTCACAGTCCTGTTTCAGTAGTTCACGCAGGCAAGCTGTTTGCGCAGACAGATTCGGGATGAAGGGGCTCAGGTACGTAATCATCCCCAGGAACTCACGAAGTTGCGTCTTGTTTCCTGGAGGAGGCATACATTTCACTGCTTCCACCTTTTGTGGGTCTGGGTGTACTCCTTGGGCATCGTAGATCATCCCAAAGAAGGAGATTTGAGGGGTTTTCACAGAGCACTTAGCACTGTTCAGCTGTAGACCCCTTTTGGCTGCCACTGTCATGAGGTTGTGGAGATTGTCATCGTGCTCAGCTTCGCTCTTGCCAAACACAATGATATCATCGGCGATTCCGACTGTGCCTGGGCATTCCTCCAGGATAGCGTCCATGTGTCGTTGAAACACATCTTGTGACATTGCGAGGCCAAAGGGCATCCTGAGGTATCTGTAACGGCCGAATGGGCTATTGAAGGTTGTCAACAGCGAACTCTCATCGTCCAGTTTGATTGACCAATAGCCATTCTTCACGTCCAGTTTGCTGAAGTACTGCGATCCCGAGAGTTTGTGTGTCACTTCGTCGGTGGTAGCTGTGCGATAATGGCAACGTTTGATCGCGCGATTCAAGTCTTTGGGATCCAAACATACTCTGAGTTTGCCATTACCTTTCCTGGAGAGTGCTATGCTGTTTACCCATGGTGTAGGCTCAGTGACTTTGGTGATCACACCTTGAGCTACCATGTGGTCGAGTTCGCTTTTGAGCTCGTCATACATGTGAATTGGGCATCTCCGAGGTGCATGTACGACAGGCTGTGCAGACGTGTCCAACACGATGTGATACTCCCCTGAAAAATGTCCTATTTTGTCGAACTGGTCAGGGTATTGTGCGACTAGATCTGCTGTGGAGCTTATAGTCGCTCTGTGTTGGATTCCATCGATGTGTGTATGCATAGTGACTAGCTTCAACTGCATGGAAGTCTGCAGGCCAATGATGGCTGGTCCTTCTGATTTGACAATGTAGAAGGTACTGCTGGACCATGGCGTCCCTCTGAAGCTGCATGGGAGTTGCACTGCGCCGTAGTGTTCAATCAGAGTGCCGTTGTACGCAGTCAGTTTCGTGTCTCTATGGTGCACATAACTGTGATCTGGGTATCCGTCAGGCGTAAGATGAGTTGGAAACATCTTGCGATACATGCGAAGGGGAAGCGTATTTCCTTCGGCACCAGTATCGACTTTGGAACGAATGCCCACTATCGTATGTCTGTCACGCTGAATTTCAATGTACGTCATTGCGGAGTCCTTGCGATCATCGGTAGACAGGGTGCTGATATTCGACACCACGATTTCGTCGAACTGCATAACGTTGAATGCTTCGTCGAGTTGAGAGGTGGCTGTCTCGCTGTCAATAACATTGACTTTCTTCTGCTGCTGGTAGCCACGCGATGTAGATCCTTGCTGTGAAGAATTACGTTGACGGTAGCCATGCGATTTATACCCACGCTGTGATGGGTCACGTGTGTGTGTCTGCTGGTTCCTGGGCTGCGAGCGACACACTTTGTGCCAGTGGTTGGGCTTTCCACAGTTTGAACACTTGCTGCCATATGCTGGGCAAGCTTGACGAGGCTCTCGAGCGTGATGACGACCACAGTTTGGACAAGAAGACTGTTTAGGGCGTGTGGACATCGCGTTGATGGCAGCGCTGTCAGGCTGCACGCGAGCTAGCTGAGCCATGTGAATTTTGGACGCCTCAAATGTCCTCGCTATTTCCAATGTTTTGTCGATCGAGAGGGTTTTGTCTTTCCCTAACAGCTCCTTCTGTAGCTCTGTGTGCCGGGTACCAGCAATGAACTGCTCGATAACACGCTCCTGCAACTCCGTGTCATCGCGAAAGTCACAACTGTAAGCTTGCAATTTCAAACGCGACACAAAATCATCAGCCGTTTTGTGTGCCTGCTGGATGTATCTCTGAAGGTACAACCTGGCTACCCTGAAGTTTGTTTTTGGCTGGAGTTGTGTTTCGAACTTGCTCCACACCACTTTGGCATTCTTCTTCTCCTGGTCAGGGAGACCCCATGAATTATACAGTTTGAGACCAGTGGCACCCGCGAAAAGCAAAATGTGGTCCACTTGCTTATTTGGAGCAACGTTCTTTACTGAGAAATACAGCTCACACTGTTGATGAAATATCTTAATAGCGTTCGGCCTATCTGGATTACTCCAGTCCATGCGGGGTACTATAGACTCAGTCATTGTTGTACACGGTATCAACAGCAATGTTCATAAAAATCACCAAGGCTCTATATGAGTGTACCAATACTCACAGCAAAGCGTTCATATGGGACTGCACTAGGTCAGCACTGCATGAGTCCTATGAAAAAACTATCCACAGGTGCAAGGCCAATTAACTGAAGAGAGGTCCACAAAATCACACTCATATTCCATGGCAAGGTCCTTTAAACGCTGCCACCATGTAATGATATGCTGTTTACTTCACAAGATGAGCAAGTTAGACAGGAACTGGTTAGTCATAATGTGTTCTTTAATAGGGTGCACTGCAACCCATATCTCTGTGTACAAATGTAGTCTGCAGTGTGGTCACATACATAGGGTATGCATGTACAGTAGGCATGCATGTGAGAGCATGAAGGCTGAAGGCAAGTATAGCATATGGAATGCCAAATGTGCATAATGAAGGTGCAACGTATGGAATGCCAAGTGTGCACATATTACAATAACCAAGTTATCGGACAGATGGCCCGATGTTGTAGTTTATGTGTCATAAAATGTTAGAAGAAACCTAAACACAAACCTGCATTCTTTCAGGAAGGCCTGTTTATTTGGCCACTTTCATTGACAGATCTTATCCATTCAGTGAGACATTCATTGTTCTTTCATGTGACACTCAAACTTTGAAAAAGCGCAATTTGTAAGTTTATGTGCTCAGTCATGTGTGACATTTGTCAACATAATTCATTACCATTGGAAAGAGGAGTAGTTCTTCTTTCCTCACATCCAACATTGTGCTCTCCATAACTGACAATTAAGAAATGGTATTCCTCCAAAGTTAGATTACCTTTTTCATATTTGACACGCACTGTATATATATGAATGGGCGAAGTTGTGCCTTTCACCTTTTTAGTGCACATGCTCAAGGTCGAAGGTCAAGGTCAAATGCTTAAAATTTCACTGTTTCCCTCGTATCTCTGTAATGCCTGAAGGTATTTTCTTGAAACTTAGTGTATACATGCATTACCAGATAGAGATTTTCCAGGGAAAGTTTTGGGCTATGAGGTCAAAGGTCAAATAATGGTTTCTTGGAACGTAGTACATGTGTGTGTACTACCTGATAGTGATTCTCTTGGGACTCTTTGGGGTCATTGGGTCAAAGGTCAAGGGTGAAAGGTCGAGATCAAATCCTCAAAATGTCACATGTTGTACATGCTTGAAGGTATTTTCTGGAAATTTAGTGTTTACATGTATTATCAGATAGAGATTCTCTATGAAATTTTGACTAAAGAGTTTAAGGTCAAGTGAAAATGCTGAGTTCTACTTTTCCTCCATATCTCAGAAGTGGCTCAAAGCATCGTATAGAAACTCAGTACGTACCCATGTACTGTCTGACAATGATTATCTTGGTTTTTTAGGTCATGACGTCAAAGGCCAGGTTATATTGCTAAAATTCTATTTAATGCTGAAATTACACTTTGTCTCCATATCTTGGAGATTACTGGTACTCAATGCATAAACAGAATAGAAGGGTCAAAGGTCAAATGAAAACCCTCAAATACAGATGTACCTGCTCTCATAAACAATATAGCCATCCATCCATCCAAATCAAACGTAGTTCAAGGAAAATAAGCACATGACACATTTGTTACAAACATTTTATTTTCATTTTTTTGGTCAATTTTGTGAAACTGTTCCACACATTGTGAAGACGTACTATAGACTTATTGGGAGAACCTTGCATTATGGCAGTGGCATGCTTGTCACCATAGTGATATTTCTGGGTGTATATTGTTTTCATTTGTATTTTTAATTCCTCACTTTGAGTGTGTAAGTTGTTTGTTCCTGTATGATTCTTTATACACTGCACATGAAACTTATATGACCCATGGAAACTTAGTTTCACTTAAAGGGTATGATTAGTGTGTTCAAATTGATTATTCCTTCTTTGTCATTCTGCAGCTTTAGGGCAGAAGTAGTTTGTAGAAGAGGAGTGTGAGGATACAGTGCACTCCCGTTATAACGAAATGCTCGGGACCGGCAGTTTTCTTTTGTTATAACGAAATTTCGTTATAACCGAACAAATACAATATATAACGAAAACAAGGAAACCACATATATACACTGTATATATCATATTCTGTTTGCTGAATACTCATCATACACTGGAAAGCTATGTGAAATGTGATGGGATAACTGTATCACAATAAGAAACGCAAGTTCCCCTCAGAAACTGTGGAACGAACACACAGTGGTGTGAAGCGTTCACCCATGTAGAGACGCTATGCTTGTTCCACTACGTATTTTCGAAAGCAATTCACATTTCGTTATAATGGAGCATATTTCTTTTTTTTTCTTGTCTGTGGCGCTCGGAAAAGACTTCGTTATAACGGAAATTTCGCTATAACCGGGTTCGTTATAAGCGAATTTTTTACCATAGACTTTAATGGTGATAATTTTGGGACCAGAAGATTTACTTCGTTATAACGAAATTTCGTTATAACCGTGTTCGTTATAACGGGAGTGCACTGTATCACCAGTTTGCACTAAGCCATTTTCTACTTGTCTAGTAATTTTCTTTTCTAGGTTTACACAGAATCTTGCATATAATTTGCTGCAGACAGCTTGTGCAATTTTCATCACCTTGAGATTAATAAATGAGAATCTTAAAGCAAGTGTGTCTCATTTCTGACTGCTCAAATTTCATTCAGAATTGGCAGAGGTCGATTGCAAAGAGAGTAGTTTGGAGTGAAGTGTGATATGAATCTACAGAAAACTGATATGATTATACAAAAGTCAGTTTGAAAGATAAAAATAAAAACGATTCTCAATATGAAATATCCTTGAAAAGTGCATTCTGTGGAGCTCTTGGAAAAGCCTATTTTGATCACGTGGTCACTTGACCATATGACTGGAATGACATTCTGCATTAGTTCTTAGAACAAGTTAAACAAAATAGTTTCTGTAATGCAGTAATGAACCTCTTTTTTGTAGAAAATTTGAAAGGATGTGGTTTTTGTGATGTGCCTCAAATAGACTTAACTAAATTTCATGTTGAACTTACAGAAAACAGAAAATGTATCTTTTTTTGGTAATGTTTGTCTGAATTTGGGTAATCCTTGATTAGCTGTGGAGTGAAGTATTTTCTGTGAGTATGACTACCTCCTTATGTTACTTTCTTGTTGGAATAATGTTATACAGGTACTGTATGTGAGAATGATGGACTACTCTAGCTCTGTTTCAAAGAACTACACATCGATGACAATTTTTAGACAAATTGCTTGATGATCATTTTCGGTGATCAAAATTAACAAACAATTGTTTGAGCTAGACAAAAGAAAGTAACTTGCACTTTGCTCATGTAAATCGTTCATTTGATTAACTTACAGAAATGTAAGTAAATGTTATACTTTTGTCATCTTTCCATGTCTCATGCATAAGACACCCTCTTATACCCATCTGAGACTTCTGAGGAGCTTGTGCCATGTATGCAGACATCATACAGTAAACATTTGGAAGAAGATTTACAATAATGGTTGTGACAAAATTATTCATCCAGGTAGTAAGGGCCATGAGAGACAAGAGAACTAAATTTAAGACTTACAAAGTAAAGGTAAAAGAAAAGGAAAACAAAAATAGAACAAGAACACAAACACTCTTTGATATTCCATGTAGATAATGCCCAATGACCCGTATTGTCATGTGCATTGTTCTGCTGTGAACCCCTGTCAATACTTTTTAAATGACCTTGTCTGTGCTCTTGATTTGAACTCATTAAAAAACTTGGAAGATTGATAGAGTGTGATGCTTAGTCTCCAGTGAGCATGATGATATTGTAAGTGCACTCTGCTTACAAGGCACTTGGTTTGTTGCATGAGAAACCAGATGATAAATTGTTTGATTGTTTCAGTTCCATCTGAAGAATGCTGGACGGCCCATATTCAGCTGCACTCTAGGCCTATAGGTCTTCCATGGGGTCCAGTTGTGAGTACTTGTGGCATTAGATCTGCTTGAGAAAATTTAAGACTTGTATAGGAAGATCGCAGTTTGAGAAAGGGCAATGGAGATGCTTTGCAGTGGAACAATACAAATGGTTTTATTATACATAATTGTCCCTGCCGAACGAGTTCGAGCAGGGGACTATGAAACGGGCTCCGTACGTGTGTGTGTCCGTGTGTCCGTCCGTCCGTGTGTCCGTCCGTGTGTCCGTCCGTGTGTGCGTCCGTGTGTGATCAAAATGTTCAAAATGCTACTCCTTCGCCATTTCTAACCCGATTTTGATTCTGTTTGCTTTATATGATAGCACTACATGGGAGCTTTGAAACTTCTATACAGAATTTCAGTTGTGACCTTTGACCTTGACCTTTGACCTATATTGTACATTTTGCTTCAAAATGCTACTCCTTCGCCATTTCTAACCCGATTTTGATTCCGTTTGCTTTATATGATGGCACTAGGTGAGGGCTTCAAAACTTCTACACAGAATTTTGACCTTTGACTTCTTTGACCTTTGACCTTGATTTTTGACCTATATTGTACATTGCCTACAAAATGCTACTCCTTCACCATTTCTAACCCGATTTTGATTCCGTTTGCTTTATGTGATGGCACTAGGTGAGGGCTTCGAAACTTCTACACAGAATTTTGACCTTTGACTTCTTTGACCTTTGACCTTGATTTTTGACCTATATTGTACATTTTGCTACAAAATGCTACTCCTTCGCCATTTCTAACCCGATTTCAATTCCGTTTGCTTTAAGTGATGGCACTAGGTGAGGGCTTCAAAACTTCTACACAGAATTTTGACCTTTGACTTCTTTGACCTTTGACCTTGATTTTTGACCTGTATTGTACATTTTGCTACCAAATGCTACTCCGCCATTTCTAACCCGATTTCGATTCCGTTTGCTTTATGTGATGGCACTAGGTGAGGGCTTCAAAACTTCTACATAGAATTTTGACCTTTGACTTCTTTGACCTTTGACCTTCATCTTTTTACCTATATTGTACATTTTGCTACTAAATGCTACTTCCGGCGGGGACATATATTACGCACCGCGTAATTTCTACTTTTCCTTGTTATTTAGGTAAAGCATGGAGGGGGCATTCTGGTTTTGTACTAGTATAGTGCTCAAAGGTAAACGATGAACAGAAACTACACTGTATCTGAAGTCTATCATCAGTTATGACAATTTTTCCACATAAACAGCTCTGTAACTATCAACCTGGAAAAAAAGACTGACTTTGCCCATTTCATTTGCCCATCAAACATTAAGATAAATCTTACAGATTATTGCGATTATGCGTTGTTGTATTAAATCGTACGCTAAAGCATCTGGGTATAGATACCAGGGGGTGTTTCATAAAGCTGTTCGTAAAGTTACGAACGACTTTCGAGCGACTGGTGATCAGTTCTTGTGCTGAATTATGGAAATTCTGATAAGTATAGCACATCAGAACTGATCACCAGTCGCTCGTAAATTGTTCGTAACTTTACGAACAGCTTTATAAAACACCCCCCAGGTCAGGCGCGCCGGAAGCAGTTTTGGATTGGGGGGGGGGGGGGGGGGGGCAAACATTGGAGGGGGATCAAGATTAGACCATGCATATGTTACACAATATACACATACACACACACACACTCACACACACGCACACACATCTATTTTATATATATATATATATATATATATATATATATATATATATATATATACATGTAAAGTGCCGTACGGTGGGTCGAAACATTGGGGGAACCATAAAGTAATTTTGACGGTCTGTATGCTTGTGCGTGTGTGCGTGAGCAATAATGGGACTACAATACATTACGGAATGTGATACATTCAACAACGCAGTCATTGAGGAACATTGTAAGTTTTCCTTACATGGATTATGGAATGACGGCGTGAAACGATCGACAAATTATATACTGTCAGCAACATAAGGTGAATGGCATAACAATAAAATGCGAGGGGAGCGAGCTTGAAAATTTTGATATTCTACAGTTCCAAAACTGGAGTTTTAATTGTAGCTACATATTTCGCTTTGAAATAAATGGGGGCGCATCAACTGCTGGCAATTATTGGCAGCAACATTAGGAGAATGGCATAACGATTCAATGCAAGCGAGCAAAGCGAGCGAGCTTGAGAATTTTGACATTTTACAGTCCAAAAACTCCCGTTTGTAGCTATATCTTTCGCTTTGGAAATTAAGGAAGGGGGGGGGGGGGCATCGGACGCAACTGCTGGCAATTACTGGCAGTAACATTAGGAGAGTGGCATAACGATTCAATGCGAGCGAGCTTGAAAATTTTGACATTTTACAGTCCCAAAACTCCCGTTTGTAGCTATATTTATCTTTCGCTTTGGAAATTAAGGGGTTGGGGCATCGGGCGCAACTACTGGCAATTACTGTCAGCAACATTAGGAGAATGGCATAACGATTCAATGCGAGCGAGCGAAGCGAGCGAGCTTGAAAATTTTGACATTCTAGAGTCCAACAACTGCCGTCGTAGCTATGTTTTTCGCTTTAGAAATTAAGGGGGAGGCGCAACGGGCTCAACTGCTGGATGCGAGCGAAGCGAGCGAGCTTGAAAATTTAGACATTTTACAGTCCAAAAGCTGCCGTTTGTAGCAATTTTTTTCCCTTTTATTCATATATGTACATATTTATTTTATTTTCTTTGTTTATTCATTTATTTTTATTATCATTATTGGTTTTTTTTTGTTTTTTTTGTTTTTTTTTTGTTTTTTTTTTGGGGGGGGGGCAAAAATGCGTTTTGCCCCCCACTTTTTGGATTGGGGGGGGGGGGGGGGGGCGGCCGCCCCCCCCCCCACTTCCGGCGCCTATGCCCCAGGTACTAATGGCCCAGTCACAATGTCGGCGATCTGTCGGGGATTAGTTTTGGCCGGGGGTCGTCGTAGAAAATAAAGAATCCTTGAACAATCCTAGCAATAATCCTAATAAAAGTGGAGCAGTCACATTGTCTGAGGTTTTTTGAAGGATTTTGTCCCGGTTTTGTCGAAAAATCGTGGGATTAGCCTCCGATCGCCTCCGATTGCATCGGAGGCGATCGGAGACGATATCTGCGATCGTCTTTTCTTTTAATTGGCATCTTCAAAATCTTCAAAATCTTCTGTCACAGCCTCCTGCAGCAAGAGCGTCTCAAACTCGGTCGGAGGCGCCCTTATATACACGGCGATTTACTACGATTCCACCGTACGAATCGTCGGAGACGATCACAGAAAGCGTACGAATCGTCGCAGGGCGCCTCCGATTCAGTCGGAGGGCGCCGGAGACTACTCGCAGACATTGAATCTCAACCTCAATTTCCAATCCCACACAGAATCTTGCGACTAGTCTCAGATTATTCGGAGGACGCCTCCGATTAATCGGAGGGCATCGTAGGTCATCGGATATTGTGTCTGGGATGCCAAAAATGGGTGAAAAATCTTGCGAGCAATCTTGCAATTTTAAGTTCAAAGTTAGGGACCGTGACGGGTGTGGTGTGGCGATGCCTAAAAAATCTGCGACAAGCCGCAGGTGTCCGGAGAGCGCCTCCGACGGGTGCAAAATCGTGAGATCTGTCTCAAGATTTTGTTAAAATTTCCCGGGTTTTACCCATCGCCAACGCATCGCAACTGATTTGTGACTGGCCCATAAGTACATTGTATCTATCACGCCACCCTTGCTGGACTGCAGATGAGGATAACTGCCGACTGATGGGCAAGGATGTGCTGGTGATGTCATACTGTCCATAATTAGTGTGTATTATCATCTCTGTACTATCGTAACCTCTTTTTTTTTCTTTTTTTTTGGGGGGGGGGTAAGTTTTGTAAATTTACTGCCATTTTCATTCATTTATTTCCCCTTACCAACAGTAGTAATATATATCTCATTAGAACACTCTAGAATGATGTTCAGTGCCTTCGTTATAACTACTTATCACCATCAATATTTTTTCTTTGTGAAGGAATATACAATGTACTAGATAAAAAGAGCTCCATCTGAACACCTTGAGAAAGACATTTTATTGTGTGTGTGGCACAAATCATTCAGTGAGCACATATTTTTGCACGCATGCTACCCCTCAGATTGCCTCTAAGTAAAACTGATGACGCTAATTATCAGTGATCAGTAGAATAGAAAGGGAGTGTTCTCAGGAATGTCATCACTTAATCAGGATTACATAAGTCAGGTGTTTACAAATTACGGGAATAGCAACATTCGTACTCATAATGTTTCTTTTTGACTGATTTTGTTCTCCAAGACATTTCAGCAGGCAACGTTTCTATCGTCATTACTATTTCATCTTTCAACCGAACCTATGAGAACGCAGACATGATGACAGCAGTGGCATTTCAACATCCACTCCTGTATTTTTATCCACAGAAATTAGGAACTTAGGGAAATTCCCCCACACAAAGAGATATTCTAAAGGAATAACCATACACTATACACTGATAATCATTTATAAAGGTTTTTTTTTTTTTGTATACAATGAATCCTTGATCAAGATTGATTCAGCTACCAGTAAACCCTCTTAGGGGGAAAACACACACACACTGAGTTGCATTTGATTAACATTATGAATATAGGTATAAGTTTCTAAGGTTTCATTTATTGTAATATATACGTTTATAAATACACGTATAACCAGACTGAATAACGTGCAGTAATCGCAATGACATTTTCATTTTTGTGAATATCCATGTATAGCCATAGGCCTATCTATCAACTTTTCTTTAATTACGATGTAAAAAATACTATTCTTTATACAACTACAACATTTACAAATACATAATATTTGTTTACTGACGGTGTGAAATAAACACTTGACTTCGGGGAGACCGGGGGGGGGGGGGGGGGGGTTGAGGACCTCAAGGCACCATATAACGATACAACACATTTCCTTACAACCAACATTGTGCTCTCCATAGCTTACAATAACGAAAGAATCGCCCTCCAAATTTGGATTACATGTACTTTTTTTTTTAATACGAACTATATATTATATCCACATTATTTTAGTCTAGTCCAGTCGGCAGGCAGTCGAATTCTGGGAGGTGTTTCATCGACGTTTGTCAGCGCTGACAACTTGAATCACCATAGTAACAGTCAGTGACCAGAGCATCTCAGCCAATCAAAACCAAGGATTTTGCTGAAATTGTCAGCGCTGACAGTTGTCAGCGCTGACAAACGTTGATGAAACACCCCCCTGGAATTATATTACCTGAGGTGACGTCACTGTCATAACGATTACCGTCCTATCATGGCTGCAGTTGTTACGTGAATGCATTATGACAAATCACTTACAAATACAGTGTATTTACCTAAGCCATTTAGTATAATTGACTCAGCAAAAGAAGAAACTAAACACCTTTTCTACTTTATATTTCTCATAGAATAATTGACTAAAAGTTAATGGATTACATACCATATTGAAGGTAATTTAATTGGCTATCAGCCTAGTAGGTCAATAAAATGGGAAACTTTACGCATGAGTGAACACCTTTGGTTTTCTCTCCCAAGGCACAAAATTAAAAGTTGCAAAAATGACCAAGTTGTCATTCATGCGTAAGTGCTCTTCCATATAATGATAAGAACAGAGGACAAATTTAACGCAAGTAGACACATAAATTATGTTGCAAAAATAAACCTTTGATCTCTGTAAGGGAGACAAATGAAAAATTTTGGGTGAAATCCAAATTCAAATGAAGTGAGAGAAGAAGCAGACTGAGTTTAAACTGTAATAAAACAGTATGTATGTTTGTTGGAAATAGAAAGTCACTGAACAAATGTAATAAATTAAATTTGAATGTAAATGGGAAAAAATTGGAACAGGTAAATCATGTGAAATATTTAGGGGTATCAGTAGATTCGGAATTAAATTGGAATACACAAGTTGAAAGTGTTGGTAAAAAAGTGAGTAAAATGGTGAGCTTCATGGGCAGACTTAGGCATATTATCAATGAACAAAGTATGAATTTAATATACAAGTCTTTCATTTTACCACAGTTTGATTATGCCGACGTTGTTTGGGATTCTGGAAAGCGTAATCATGTAAATATGATTCAAAATCTTCAGAATAGAGCTGGAAGAATAATTTTGAACATAAATCCATATTCTCACACGTCTACCCATCAAGTGCACCAAACTTTCCAATGGGATTATCTTGTCTCTCGACGTAAACAGCATCTACTGCAATTAGTTTACAAGGCATTACATAACATGACATCGTCTTATTTTACCGATAAATTTGAACCCAAAGAAAATTCGTATTCATTGCGGTCTAATTTCAATTTACACCTTAATATTCCAAGAACAAATTATTGTAAGAGAATGGTTTCATACAGAGGTAGTAGGGAGCTCAATTCACTCCCTTTGTCAATAAAAAAAGGCAACCAGTATAGATATTTTCAAGCGATCACTGCAAGAGCACATCTCTTCTTATATTTGATATAACTCAGTACATGACAGATTAATGGGAAATGTATATTTTTCAATTTCTTTCTTTTTCCTTTTCTTTTGTTTTCTTGTGTTTTTTTCTTTCTTCTCATTGTATATAATTTGATTTGCTGTTTAATTGAAGAAACTGTATTACTTTAATCTATACTGGACCCTCCTGTAAAACAGCGGGACCATAATGGTCCTCTTCGCTGAGTGAGGCTATCCAGCCGTATTATTTGTTATGTGTTTTTTATATCACATGATTTGTAATGTTGATTTTTATATTTACGGAAATAAATTACCATACCATACCATAGCAACAAAAATGGAAAAAATTTCAATTTGTTTTCGAATTAGGAAAATTGGAAATAACATAAGGTCTTAGATTTATCTCATGAATCCTGAAATTACTAAATAAAAAGAGTGAAATAAAGAAATTATGTTTATCTAATGATCTTTATGTCATTACTCCCTAAGTCGTTTGAAGTTTAAGCTGACAGAATATATATATTTTCCCCCTTTGTTTTAATTTGAGGTTATAAAGAGATAACGAGAACAAAAACTTGTTTTTTGCTGTTTCATTCATGTCTCTCATTGTGTTAAACTATTTTTTTTTTGTCATTGTTATCTTGTAGGGCATTGCCAAATGAAAGACAACATGTCAAATTTCGCAATTTTTACTTTTGTGCCTTGGAGGGCAAAAATTAATGTGTTCACTCCTGCGTAAAGTTTCCCTTTGTATTAACCTACAAGCTTGATAGCCAATCAAATTACCTTTGATATGGTATATAATACATTGATTTTCATCAAAATCTTCTATGAAAACTAACAACTAAAAAAAGTGCTTACTTTCTTTTTTTTCTTTTTGTACAATATGTTTATGTATCTTCCGTCTAAAATATTGCCAGACCTTTATGACATAATATCAATTAAGTTTTTGGTGTGTCCTTTTTGATTTCATGAATTGCATGACTTCTCGACAGTCTGTGTATCAGCTCTTAACGTTTTCAAATCGCTTTTCCAATGGACAAACCATAGGAAGCTCTGGTCGATCAACCCGCAGCAGCAGGTTATAAGGTCGCCGTGAACTTTTGCAACCTGATGGTTGAAAGCAAAGAGGCTTTTAGGAATGCCTCTGCGTGGGCATCGTGTAGCCAACATGTATCCATTTTCGCTGCCGCTATTTGGGTTTGTGTTTCAATTCCTGGCGGACCGACAGAGAGAAATGAGCTCAGGATTGGATTCCGGCCAGGTCAATTGTTGCTAAACTATTCGTGATTAACCCCTGCTTTTCGTCATCGGCTACATTTTCCCATCGCCCACACATTTACAACTTGCATTTTACCACAAGCCAATTTCTTTCCCCATGCTATCCTGGTAAATGCTTTGCATAATGTTTTACTCTTCATGGTACAGTATTATGATCCCAACTCAAAAAGAATTTCTCGATACTTTTCTGAAGAAAGATGAGAAAGAGAGAATCCAGCCTTGAAGTCCAGGCATTCTCGAGTTAAGGGGGAGGGGGCATAGTCCTGTCTCGGTCTATGACACAAGTTTTGATAGCAAGGTTTTCCTTTTCCATGACTTTATAGAAAATGAAGTACAAAACATTGCATTTCCGTCAGTATTAGGGCACAGGTATGTCAATAGCATTGCGCCAGTTTGAATACCCTTTAATCGAACCTCATCGCGCCTTTTTCACTCTGTCCCCCTCGTCACTTCAGTCTCAAATTCGTGTCGAGGGATATAGGGCAAGATACATGAAAGACGGAAGGCACAATTTTATTGTGAGCTAGAGTCTTTTATGAGCTAGACATACAGTATGAACCATGGTCCTTTCTTTTCATAGCTGTCAAAATGGATTGCGCGTTCTTGTGCATTCTGTCATATTCACGTGCAGAGTTTTTATATTGGCTTCAAACCACATCTTCAGTCTCGGAGAAACGGACGGAACGCACAACGTGCAGAAGCCCATGGACAGTCTTGTCGGATTGTACACTCACAGAAGGTGAAGTGACTGATGTATGGAGCAGGTTGGTCCGACCCCATAGCACTGGAGGGGTCTGCATGCCGTGTAACCCAGTAGTCCGGGCAGAAGAGTTCAGCTGAGCCTGGGTGAGGCAGCTATACCGACTAGCGCGCTAGCAAATACTGACTACCATAAAAGCCTTATTTGCTTACTCCGTATCAGTTACAAGCTCGATTTCAATGAAGATTCTGGACTTGGTCGGACCTCGTCGAATGGATGGAGATACCAGAGCTGTAGAGATGCCTGCTTATTGAATTGTTGCCACCAATATGTGGATCTGTGTGAGATGGAGCGATTGCCCGTAGCTGGATGGATGGCTGCAGAAACTGCCAGGTAAATTCTCGACTCAGCATAACAAGCAGAAAGAGAACTATTCATGAGCAACATTTCAAAACTGCAGATTACTGATTTAAATATTATGCTGATGATGGTTTAGGAAGCAAGTATGAAGAAGGGGAAGTACAGCAAGCATTGTTTCATGTTATCTTGCAGCATAATTTACAATACTACAGTTCCCACGATGAACCAAGTAATGTACTTAAAGAATGAGCCAAACTTCCCTCAGACCAGACTCACACAATGCAAACACGATGTGATACATTAACTTTTTAAACAACAGTTTGATATCGTCACTGTTCGTCAAGCGGAGGTTTTCTTGGAAGTTTTGTTGTATCATATCAATTAAAGGCAGTTAGATGGAAAACGCGTTCGGGGAGTCGTTTGTCTTCAACACACCTGTGTACACGTTATCACATTTAAAGAAGCCGACACCACTTAAGGACTCTTGGAAAGAGTTTAACGAGCTATATCCCTCCAGACTCTGAATAGCTTTTGTTCGTTTAAGGAAAACAGAATAAGAGGACAAAGAAAAGGATTTGGTTGGAAGAGAGATGAAACTGAGCTACGCTGGACACTGTAAAGTGTCAAATATCATCGTAATTCTCGTTGAAACGACGAAAAGAAAGGATCGATGTTCTTAAGAGATTTCTGACTAGGTAGGGTCGGGGAAGTCCAGCCGCAGTCAACAGCGTGGATGCATGACTCCTAGGTAGGTGTAATAATGGTTGACAGAAAATCGCTGTGTTTAATCGTGACTGAGAGAAACAAACTTTCTCAAGTGAGCAATGTTTATTGAAACTGCTGTATTTATTTCGCATCAAAGTCTGTCATAACAAACCAATGTTTCTGACCTGTCAGAGCTTCCAAGTTGAATTAGGAAGCACAAAAGAAAACAAGTTACATTGCTCATTATCATTTGATTACATTGTAATCTAATAGATATGGTTTGAAACGGTATACTGTTATCAATAATTATGTCTAGTTGTCAAACTTTTTAGGATAGGCCTACATAATTCCATCTGCCCTTGCTTTGCTGTTTTATAAATCGAAGCCTAATATACTATAGTCTCCGCTGTGCGCCTACTCACTCTTATTGTACGTCATGCATGTAACCCGAGAAGTGTGGTTATTGGACAGATACGAATCTGCACTTTCCTAAAATATTAATATTTCAAAATTACGTAAAATTTCGCAGGTGCTCCCCTATCTATTTTCCTGCATAACATTATATATCCTAGGGCCCGTAACAGTCGTTTCATGTGATGATCGTGCTTGAAACCAAAGATTCAAGCGGGAGATCGCGTGGAAATCCCCCAATATATATGTGTACATATATATATATATATATATGAGGCATGTAGAGAGGCGAGTAGGAAACAGGTTGAGTGAGAACAATATTGGAAGTGTAATTGGTCAAGATTCTGAAGAGTTGGACTTGAAGCAATTATAACAAGAAACTTATATTCATGTCAGTAAAATATAATAGAGATAATACATCTATTGACTTTCCCTTGGGAGGAGCAGAATATATTAAAGGACAATTCTTTAATCGTGATAAAGTCGAACTATGTTTTATGTTCTCTGGAAGTGTGTTCCATATAATTTGGGAGGGTTTAAATGAAATGAGTTCAGGACTTATATTGTGCGTACCTTTGGTTGTCGTACTAAGTTTCTCTGAAGGGTATCATAGCAGTTATACCAACATATTATGCATGTTCAGAGGAGGGGTCGTGGAAGTCACATGTATGTGTTTTATATATATATATATGAGTTTGTTTGCAAAAACCGATATGTCCATTTTTGAAGATTTTGAAGTACGGTCTCTGTCATAAAGTACAAAATAATACCTTTTAAATGATATATTGGTCACTACATATAAAGGTACATTTTTGAGGTTATGGTCAAGAAAGCAGAAATTTTCTTATTATTGTCTTTATTTTTCGACGTATTATCGCAAATATCTCCATTTGACAAATCTGGACTTATCGGTTTTTGCAAACAAACTCTTCATATATATATATATATATATATATATATATATATATATACATATATGCGTGTATTTCATATGTATATAAAGGGGAAGAGAAACATGTAATGGCTATAGCTCTCTATCTGAAATGATGTTAAAATGCGATCCGGATAGCGAATTGAGAACAAAAACCTTTAAAGGCTAGATTTAACCCCTCTGAAAGCAAAAGAATAAAAATACGCAAGGAAGAGATACAAGGAAAGTGAAAAAGTGTAAGCGAAAATAAGAAGGGGCAGAACTAGTGAGAATGACAGAGTAGAGAGAGGGAGAGAGAAAGGGATAGATACTGTTGACGTATTGCTTTAATCTACAAGGTAAAGTTGACCGAGCTCTTGTCGACTGACGGGCACCAAAGCGCACAACTTTCGAGACTGAGCCGCTCTCTCTTTTTACCAAACCCGGAGGAATTAGTCGCACTGATTGTAGTGTTCCATGGAAAATCGAGAGCGTCCCCTCATGGATAGAAAAGTCAATGACAAGGAAAACAAGAAAGGTGCAAAAGTAAAGAGAGAAACTGAACACTGGAATAATGCAGGCAAAATGTCGACATTCGGAGCTCTATACGAAGTAATTTGAACAGGCCTTCTTGACATGTAAAATGGCCAGCTGGTAATCAAAGTAGGCTTTGACACATTAATCTCTCTCAAACATTTCTGCTTTTGTGCTTGGGCCTCTTTTGTCTAAGTTAAGTCTCTGATGTATAAATAGTGAGAGAACCACGATGTCGGAAAAAAATTCTGGTCTCAATTCAAAAACACCTCTGTATTGCTAGATGTTCACATTCAATGTAACGTTACCATTGTTATGCTTGTGCCGTGTCATTTGTGAATATGCCATTATCAGGATGGCGTGATGTGTTCTCAAAGAGATGCTTGAAGCGTTAACTCAACGAGCATCAACGACCTCATCATCAGACAATAGTTCCCCTACAGTTCCTGTCGTCATCGTGATGTTTCCACGCAGGAATGATAATCTTTTGGCTGATTAAATACATTTCACAACTTCGTATACCTTCATTCATTTCCTATCCGTATTTTCTGTGCCTCGTTCAAAACGACAAAACGTATGTATAGGCCCTTTATTTCATACCTTTGTTCTCAAGTGTTATTGTCCGTACCCATTCGGTCAATTTGATATACGTATCTATCCATAATAAGTGATTCCATGGCCTTGTATGTTCAAGTTGAGGGATTGTAAATGATTCATCATTTCTTGACCATTTCCAAGTTGGCAGTGGTTAATATTACCTTATTCATTATCTACTTTATATTTGACGGCATGCCTCTCTCATTCAATCCAAATTCTGTGATTCTAATGCGATCTAGAACATTCGAGAGCTTTGTACCTCGATGGCTATTGGAACTCTGTAAGAAAAGCAATGAATAAAGTGCCCAGAGAGTATAGGCGACAAGGGATCCAAGCGATGGATCCAAACGATGGAAGATAAGTTCACTCAAGACTGAGGTAGTTCATAAAATGAGCAAAAGAAAGGACGGTAAGATTTGTAAAAAGGCAATTGAAAAGCAATGCCAGTATAGCAGGAAAGCTTAAGGTCAAAACAGGAAGAGGAATTTGGGTCAAATTACAGGGATCCCATACATAAAGGTGCATCAGGACAAAGTGGAAGAAAGATTTCTTTGATCTGTATGTCAAATGATATGATACTTGAGACAAATGCATGCACGTCATTAGTTATGTTATCTAATACGACGCTCATGCCAAACTACATTAATGCAGGTTAAAAAGTCTGATCGCAGTTAATCTGTCTCTCACATCGCGGAAGGTAATTGGAATAGATGGAGCTGAAACAGCACTTAAATATCCTAATAGTATATAGATACAACGGCATCAAACAGCAGCTAAACAGTACAAACTGTAAGACTGCACTACAGGAACAAACGAGCGTTTGTTGTTGTTTTTTTTTTTGAACTTGTATTATACCAGCGTCCGATTGCGAAAATGGAAACTTCTTTTAATTTTTTTTTTTCGCAAGCTTTTTCCTCAGCTGTAAACCTGGCCAACGAATGCACGGGTGATATGGAAATTAACAAAAAAATACTGCAAACGTACCTTCAACCCATTATAACCCACACAACGGAATTGGAAATCTACACTGCAAGGCATGCAGTATATGCAGTATATCCACATCTGAAAGGTCTCGTCTGTTAATCTGCATGTATTCATATTAAAGAATGATTATTTGATATTTGTGCAAGTATAAAATAAGGACATGTTTTGGTCAACTGTCACCAAGGAAGAGAAAATACATTCTGAGTTCCAGGGAGAGAAAGAGAGAGGAAAAAATCTGATGGCATGTCCCCATGAGATTATCAATTGTCGGGTTCTAATGCTCATGGCCAATTGTACACGCAGCAAGTTCATTCTCGAAGTCCCTTAGAAAGCAATGAGTAAATGTTTCATTTCATTCTAAGCTTGAAAAGAATTTAAGTAAACTGCCATGACTGTGGAGAAAGCAGGTTCCATGCCATCCAACCATTTTCTTGCCATACTCGTGTTCTTTTGTTTTTTTTTTACACCACTTGCCTTGTTCGGGTTTTTAGGACCACTGCCCGTAATCAGCACATATTGCAGATATATAATGCTTTATTCTCCTAGGTTATGTAAGTTGAGGTGAATTAATAAAAAATGTAAAATAATGATTTGGCACCATGATTAGGAAATTACGGAGTAATGAAGGTGTAACTTCTTTATCTGACTGTTATCATTTTGATGGATAAGTGTGATTTCAAGAGGCACTTACACGAAGGGTTTGGACTTATTCACAGCAGAGTTCAAGCAAACAAGCAAATCTCAATATATTTGACTTTTAAAAACTGATATGCGACCATCCCACCAAGTATCCCATTAAAAATTTCTTCTCATATATATATATATATATATATATATGTAGGCGCTCATCCAACTCCGGTTCTCTGATAATTCCAAGATTCACTACAAAATGGGGCACACGTGCCTTTGGCCATGCTGCTCCCACCTTATGGAATAACTTACCTTCAGCCGTAAAAAATTGTTCTTCATCAGACTCCTTTAAAAGCAGTCTAAAAACTCACTTGTTTAAAGCCTCAATTTGACTACTCATTACATGTACTTGATATTTGTATGTCCTTTATCTCCTTCACTTTCTCTTCTCTTCCTTCCGCGCCTATAGAGCACTCTGCAGAGAGGATTTGGCGCTATATAAATCATATCAATTATTGTTATTATTATTATTATAGCGACAATAGCTCTTCGAGGAAAAAAAATAACGTAACATTAACAATTTAGTTGATATTCGTTGTCCGTTGATTCTAACAGTTTTGTAGTTTAAAGAAGTGAATTCTAAAAAGGCATGTGATACATTCATCCCAATTCCGCATTGGTAACGACGAGCAGCAGACATCGTCACTACTGTCAGGTATTTTAGCATAGTGTTATTTTACAGCGCTGCAAAGATTTTCGCGAACTTCAGTTCCGTACGAGCATGTTTCCAATCGTAGAGTAAAGAACCGGTGACAAAGGGAGAAGTACGAAGCCCGTCAGGTAAAGTTGCCAGCAATTACATCGGTCCGATGAACCGACATAATAGTTGTACAATCCACTGCTTTCCCCATTGATGCCCTTATTCCATGGAAAAGACGGAATAGAGCGACACAGCAAGGGAGAGAGAGAGAGAGTACTGTAGGCTCTCCGTCCCTTGCTAAGATCTCTTGTTTGTCAGCGTCGAAGTTGTTCCCCTTTCTTAAAAATTTCCTTGTCAAAACCCCACCAGGCAGGACTAATTTCTGCTTTTCAAACGCAGGGATTACTAAGCTGTCAAAACATGTGACATTTATTCTGAAAAGCCAGTGACACCTCGGGCTGCTTGAGAGACGTTGTCGCACTGCCGCTATGAGGTTAAAGCAAAGCGTGAAGCTGATATTAATCGTATATATAGCTTCTTTTCTTTTTTTCCATGGCATTCGCTATAGATTGTAGACTATGCCCATTGTGTTTACAAGTCTCTGCATGGTCTCTCTGAGAATTATCTTATGCCCAAGTCATTGATGTTACATGTCCAGACGTTTTACAATTCCTAGCAGAAAAAAAACCCCAAAACTAAATTACTGAAGTATCGGCATTCATTGATTTGCTAATTGCTACCTTATTTGTATTTTTTCTTATAATTGCCAAGGAAACAGCCGGGTTTTAGAGATCAAACTAAACAGTGACTCATGTACGAATTTCTGTGAGTTTGCCAAAAGCCTATGTGTGCTTGAGCTCTTTTTCTTGAAATTAACATGTTCCGTATAGTTTTAGGATAGATATCACATTTTGTGTGAAATTGCCAGTCCTTGTATAAGGTGGATTGTACCTTACAGGAAGGAGAAGGAGAAGAAGGAGGAGGAGAAGAAGAAGAAGAAGTTACAATGTTGCTTGGTTCGGAAGTTCTTTGGGACATCATCTTTAAATCTTTACCTGCGTTTATTTTTTTTTTTCTTCTGGAGTCCATTATAGTGCCATACCGCAACCAGAAATCGGGGCTGTTATTAGTGTTAAACCACTTACAAAGAAGGCCTCTTTCATAATGATTTGAACAATATCTTAATCCGTTAAATGAAGACAATACGACTTGATAATTCTGATAAAAACAATGATGGCAAAGATCACCTTAACCGTGATTCACACTTTTAACTTATACCCCATAAACCAGGAGGTATATTGGTCAGATCAAATATTCTATTACCTAAACGTAAATACCTGAAGGACAGTAGGGAAACTTATACTAATTCTTCAAAAAAAAAATAAACAAAATTCGTAGAGTTTGTGTGACTCATGATTTCTTGTTTGTTTGTTTGTTGGCTGTTTTTTTCTGTTTTTTTTTTACGTTGAGAATATGCGGACAATACGCTTCGGGAGTAAGAGAATGTAACTTTGAATATGTTAATCACAGATGACCAAAAACGTAGTTTGCAATCCATCACAAATATGCCTATGAATGTACTCATACTATTGAGAATGACATTGTCTGTAATGACAAGGAGTTTGAAGCTCCTTGGTAATGACGATAAATTTCGTTAATTTTGTTCACTGCTGGTAATCATGTGAATCAAAGGATGTATTTCCGTAAGTCCACGGTCTAAATATGTGTGGAATTTTCGACGTAAATTTTGTTGACAGCAGTTGTAGGTCTTTATGAACTCTGCCTTTAAAGTTGTGAACTGTTAGTGAAGTTCAGGTTTTGATTTTTTTTAGTCGTCTTGAGGAGTGTTCAATTTCATTGTGAAAAAAAAAATCTAAAGTGATCTAAAGTAGCACAAACAAATCTACTGCCATATGAGGAATCCATTTCAAATCATGCATACTTTTCGATGTTGTCTTTCATCCCACTATGGAAGATGATCAATTTACAAGTAAGGAAATACAGCTGGAAATAAACAGCAGAAGTGTGCCTAACTTATATCATTTTTTGTTGGTTTCGTCTGTGTTCCTCTTTCTGATTTTGGTTTGTGAAAGAAAGATTCACCTTCTTCGAATATATGTCGAAAGCTATATCTAATTCTTCATCACCCTTCATTGTTGCCCCGATTTGATCTCACCCATATTAGTCACTAAGCAGAGCACAAGTATTATGTTTTAGGCTACAATGGCGAAAGTCCTTTCACAACAGAACCTCGAAGGACCAAAAGATAAAGCTCTTTCCGCTGCTTTTCTTTGGAACGAAGTAACTGTGGACAAATTTGTGACTCTAGGTGGAATGTCGGTTGACTGGAGGTACAACAAACCCTGGCTTATCCAGCTGGCTCGAAATAAGCTTGAGATACATATCTATAAAGGCGTCAATTTATGTCTTTTATCGTGCAGACTACATGTCTTCCCGAAGTGCATGTGGAATCAAACTGAAAGCCGTTATCCATCAGAGTGTAAAACGTTACCATGGCCACTGCGCCTCGTTTAGGTAAGGATTAATGCTGAGACACCATTGCAATAGCTTTTCAATGCAATCAAATATTGGTGTTTATTGATGCATGACAGAAAGGTTATAGTGCTTAGCTACATTGAAAGAAGAAAAAAAAATCCGTTTGTTATAATTTTTATTGAGAGTTAATTGGAACATGTATAGCAAGCTATTTTTTTTTTCTTCCT
The DNA here is from genome assembly GCF_040938485.1 of Diadema antillarum. Lineage (NCBI taxonomy): Eukaryota > Metazoa > Echinodermata > Echinoidea > Diadematoida > Diadematidae > Diadema > Diadema antillarum. Next base: position 81,867 of record NW_027270976.1, on the reverse strand, counting down.
GCATTAACAACCTGACAGCCTTAATCTTGTCACTTTGTAATCCGTCTTTGGTAATAAAACGACGTCCTTCGGCAAATTTTGCTGACAACAATAGTTTCATTCCAACTGTTAAGTAACATGGATTTCATCAAAATTCAATCATCGCATATAATTGACCTGGCATATAGAAGTAACTGTATCATTGCACGAAATATGGACACCAGATGTTGTTTGAAGTATAAGTAGAATGCGGGGGCCACAGTCACAATTAGGCGGCTGTCGACCTGAGGACTGAAACATACTGGCTTCAGTATTCAATACGAGGGAAAACTTATCAAAAGTGCTTTTGAGCGAGAATGCGGGTTTCATTTTTGGAATTAATCTTACAATAAGATTAAAGTCATTTGTAAATGTTGTCTATTATACAGGGGTATCTTGCCAGCTCCGAAAATAGAAATATGTGTCTGTTATTTTGAACTTTTGCTCCCATCTTTCAGGAAAGACTTAATTTCTGCACTTTCTGTAAATTATAGTTGATATTTCACAACAGAATATGAACATGATGATGATGATGATGATAATAATAATAATAATAATAATAATAATAATAATGCCTTATTTACCCAGGTTAGTGTTGCCACTGCTCTACCAGAGGGCCATGTCATTAATACTACCCTAGCGTTGCCAGGTAGGGCCGGGTGCACGTCACGAGACCGACACCCACGAGTCATACAGCCCACAAGTCATACAGCTCAGAAGTCATACAGCCCACGAGTCATACAGCTCACAGGTCATACAGCCGACTAGTTATACAGCCCACGAGTTCGACGCTGAGTAGATAAAGCCCATGAGTTCGACATCAAGTAAAATAAGCCCACGAGTTATACAGCCCATGAGTTCGACACTACACACAAAAGGCCCGCGAGACCGACACTATGCAAACAAAGCTCACGAGACCGACACTAGGCAAACAAAGCTCACGAGACCAACACGAGGCAAAAGAGGCTCACGAGACCGACACTAGACAAAGAAGGCCCACGAGACCGACAGGATGAACAGCGCCACCTATAGACCAATTAGTTGTATAGGGTGTCCAGATACTATAGTAATGGCATAAGGAAGATATGAGAGATGGAAAAGGAGAGTTGCTAGGGGATTACCCCGTCAATTGCCCTCCCTCGCCCTCTGAACTGTTCCAGAATTTTAATTGTGTTTGTGTGTTTGAGTGTTTGTGAAAAAACAAACTTCAGTAAAAGTGCATGAGATGTTTCAACATTAATTTCGAAAATGCCAAAACACCCTCGTTTTCTTTTCCGCAAAACATATACCGGTATACACCTGCTTAGAAAGAAAATGAAATAAAATGATGTGGACATTCAGATCAACCAACTAGAAGAATACCCAGGTGTGAAATGAAGTTTACAAGAAAATATTTCACAAAATGGTCAATATTGCAGAGCCACTTTCTTTACATGATATGGAAAGGGAGTAGTCATCTGCAAAGGTGCTGATTTAGTACAAATACACAGAAAATAACATAATCATCTATTAAGGTAGCTTTAAGGATTCGGACAAAGAAGATGCATCCATGAAAACAGCTATTCTATTTCATAAAAAATGTACCGTTTTGAGGAGAATAATCTTACAAATACAAGCCACAAATCGAGGTGAATCGCTGCGATATAAAACTTTTCATTCTTTGAAATGTCATGCATTATAGTTACAGAAAAAAAAAACAAATTGAACTCTAAGCAGGCGGGCATAAGCGGGAGGATAGGATATCTAATAAGGAATATTTAACTAGTGAAGCGAGAAAGAAAAAGGCCAACAAAATACATCCTGTCCACCGTCTATCTAGAAATTAGGAAAGCCTATTAAAAATAGCACGATGGCATCTAAAATCATTTCTTTCTTTCTTTCTTTCTTTCTTTTTTTTTCTGGGGGGGGGGGGGGGTCCCATGAAGAGGACAATTTTATTTTTAGAAAAGAGATGAGTTGGTAACAATGTCGCTCCCCGTAGCCTGACAGGACTGCCTTCTAAAAGCCACACGTGTAGAAATATACGTAGTTACTTGATATCGTTGATATGTAGATGGTGCTGTTCAATTAGTTACAATCTCTCGCTCGATAGCGTGACGAAATTGCACCCGCCAGTATGTAATTTTCCCCTTCATGGAACATCCTGTACAGATAATTGACATGTAGATGGCGCTGTTCATCCTGTCGGTCTCGTGAGCCTTCTTTGCCTAGTGTCGGTCTCGTGGGCTGTCTTTGCCTAGTGTCGGTCTCGTGAGCCTTCTTTGCCTAGTGTTGGTCTCGTCAGCCTTTTTTTGCCAGTGTCGGTCTCATGGGCTTTATTTACTTAGTGTCGGTCTTGTGAGCCTTTTGTGCGTAGCGTCGAACTCATAGGCTGTATGACTCGTGAGCCGTATAACTCATGGGCTGTATAACTCATGGACCTATTTTTGATGTCGGTCTCGTGGACCGTATGACTCGTGGGTGTCGGTCTCGTGGGATGACCCCGTAGGGCCTACCCATTTATACACCTGGGTCGAGAGGAACATGGTGGGTAAAACATCTTGTCCAAGCATAGGCGCCGGAAGTGGGGGGGGGGGGGGGGGGGGGGGGGGGGGGGGGGCGGCCGCCCCCCAATCCAAAAAGTGGGGGGGGGGGGCAAAACGCATTTTTGCCCCCCCAAAAAAGCCCCCCCCCCAAAAAAAAAATAATAAAAATAAATGAATAAACAAAGAAAATAAAATAAATATGTATATATATGAATAAAAGGGGAAAAATATGGCTACAAACGGCAGCTTTTGGACTGTAAAATGTCAAAATTTTCAAGCTCGCTCGCTTCGCTCGCTCGCATCCAGCAGTTGAGCCCGGTGCGCCTCCCCCTTAATTTCTAAAGCGAAAAACATAGCTACGACGGCAGTTCTTGGACTCTAGAATGTCAAAATTTTCAAGCTCGCTCGCTTCGCTCGCTCGCATTGAATCGTTATGCCATTCTCCTAATGTTGCTGACAGTAATTGCCAGTAGTTGCGCCCGATGCCCCCACCCCTTAAATTCCAAAGCGAAAGATAAATATAGCTACAAACGGGAGTTTGGGGACTGTAAAATGTCAAAATTTTCAAGCTCTCTCGCATTGAAGCGTTATGCCACTCTCCTAATGTTGCTGCCAGTAATTGCCAGCAGTTGCGCCCGATGCCCCCCTTAATTTCCAAAGCGAAAGGTATAGTTACGAACGGGAGTTTTGGGACTGTACATGTCAAAATTTTCAAGCTCGCTCGCTTCGCTCGCTCGCATTGAATCGTTATGCCACTCTCCTAACGTTGCTGCCAATAATTGCCAGCAGTTGCGCCCGATGCGCCCCCATTTATTTCCAGAGCGAAATATATAGCTACAATTAAAACTCCAGTTGTGGAACTGTAGAATATCAAAATTTTCAAGCTCGCTCGCTTCGCTCGCTCGCATTTTATTGTTATGCCATTCACCTTATGTTGCTGACAGTATAATTTGTCGATCGTTTCACACCGTCATTCCATAATCCATGTAAGGAATGTTCCTCAATGACTGCGTTGTTGAATGTATCACATTCCGTAATGTATTGTAGTCCCATTATTGCTCACGCACACACGCACAAGCATACAGACCGTCAAAATTACTTTATGGTTCCCCCAATGTTTCGACCCACCGTACGCCACTTTACACACACACACACACACACACACATATATATATATATATAATAGATGTGTGTGCGTGTGTGTGTGTGTGTGTGTGTGTGTGTATGTGTATATTGTGTAACATATGCATGGTCTAATCTTGAGCCCCCTCCAATGTTTGCCCCCCCCCCCCAATCCAAAACTGCTTCCGGCGCGCCTGTGTCCAAGGACGTAAACACCAAACAGGATTCGAATTCGGGTCCTGATCGGGAGACTGAGTCTTATCCACTATGCCACAGCGCCCCCACGTAAAGTTCATTAACAGCAGGAAGAGACATTATAATGTAATAAAGTGCAGAAATACCAAACGAATGTGGTATTAAATACTGTACTGGGTCCTCTTTTCTTTTTGCTATCCATTAATGATTTGCCATTTGTAAGACCTAATTTGCTTTCTATCTTATTCGCAGATGATTACTAAACTATTTTCTCAGGCCGGGATGGGATTTGCATGAAAGTAATCATATGATTAATTAAGAAATGAAGAAAGTGTGTTCTTGGTTTGCTGCAAATCGTTTGGTATTAGATATTGACAAACATCATGGTACCCAAGACAAAGAATAAGGTAATAGATGAAGATGTTTTACGAATATATATATACTAGTAGGTAATGTCACAATCAAGCAGATGAATAGAACAACATTTCTTGGTGTGACAATTGATGATGGCTTAACATGAAAAGCTCTTATTAAAGATATTTGTATCAAAATAAGTAGAATTGTTGGTATTATGATTTATATGAAGCATAATATTCCCCCTCAAAAATTCTTTTGGCCATGTGCCACACTATGATTTTCCCACATTTAACGCATCGTGCAATAATATGGGGTCATAGTGCGTTATATTCATTGAATCGTATTTTGATGTTACCAAAGCGTGGGATGAGAATACTCTGATTGACAAATTGCCCTACATCGACGTAAATAAGCACTGAATTGATCAGTGTTTTAGTAGTAGCCATGATAAAAAATCATGGGCGTACTACTCGAGCAGGATTCGAACCTACGACCTCCTGATCACTGGACAGGCGGCACCTCCACTAGACCACCGAGCTTTCGCCCGACAGCAAGTGTTTGTTCTAATCCTTTTATTTTCATTGCTACTGATTGACAAATTGCCCAACATCGACATAAATAAGCACTGAATTGATTAGACTACAATTAGATACACTGGAGAAAAATGCTGGAATGAATTAACAACTTTTGTTAAAGAGAGCCCAACACTGTCCTCTATTAAACGTAAATATAAAATGTTTTTAATCCCAAGTGCATTTGAATCCCTTTTTTTTTTGGGGGGGGGGGTAATAATTTTGCCACTTTTTTCCTTTTTTTTTTACTGTTGCTGTGATGTTTCTAATGTTGCCTAATAAATGTATATGACTTCTCCTGTGCTTGTATCTCTGTGCGACGCAAATTGCATCTTATTTATTGTAAGGGAATCGGCCTCGATAGGCTTCATATAGCCTTTACTGATACCTCACGTGCTATGTATCATTTTTTCTCTTGTGTTTGTCTTGTAAACGTCATGTTTTCTTTTTAGGATGTGAAATGAATGAATTTGAATTTGAAATAACAAATATGAAACGTTTTAGATCGTCTTTCATCATGGACGTACATAGATTAGAGTGTGCCACATTAAACATAACTCGGAGGTCGATGGCCGGCCTTATAATTATACTCGTACAAGAGGGCTGTATGAACATCAAATTTCACACTATCCTACCATTTAAATTATGCACTTATGCCATACTGTTACGCCATAAATCTACTTTCACACCCATTTGAATCATTATGATCTCAGTGGTTTTGTTTTCAATGTTAGTAATGTGTTATTGATATTATTGCATCATGTGGCTTTTCTGTGTTTTGTTTTGTTTAGTAACATTTATTTGACTTTTTGGTTTTTTAATAAATTCTTCCCAATCATAGTATGGTCTAAACAGATATGAGTACTTCAAAATTCCCCCTGTCTGATTTATCCCGGGATCTACGACTAAAGAACCTTGCTTTTACGTAGGCCTCATCATATTTCTCGTACTGTAACCATAGCCCAATTATAAACAGACCTTTGTGTTTGCACTGAGACAGCCTGCTGTACATTCCGATGAAGTTGCAGCCAATTTATGCTTTGTATGATTTTGGTATTGCATAATGATGTATTTTTTTGGGTGCTATTTTCCTTAGTAATATAAAAATAGATTGATATTGAAATCAAAATTGAAATGCTGCATGAGGTTCTCACCGTAGTAAAGGGAATGTGGTGCTAGTGCGTGCATGTGGTAGTCAGGATGCCCTCGGCCCTATTTATCAAAGTATAGAATATACAACAACCAGCATATTAGTTATAACAAAGCTAATAAATCATATTATATTGAGGCAAAATTTGTTTCTTTTATATTGGTTTAAATGTCAATACAGCGGCACAGGGTTTACGTGCTCAGGGAGGGTATTGTCGGATTGATTTCTTAGCTAATACGTATAAGAGCTTTGGGTTGCCTAAACGAAAATCTTGAAAACAATGTTGGGTATGGATAAATATAATCATTAGTAATCAAAGCATCTTGTAAGAAAGAGTAAATTATGAACGTATTTGCACGATTGTAGCCGTTTGGTAGCGAATGTTATGAGCCTTGCGAGTTTTGAATTGACAAAGCAAAGGATAAGTGTGAGCAAAAGGAGGAGTGAGTGCAAATTCGAAAGGCTTTTTCGTTGCTGAAGAAATAAATAATTATTTTTTCTATTTAGTGCAGTTTCCTTCAAATAATGTGAAAATTTGATATGTATGTATGTATGTATATATATATATATATATGTATACACACATATCATATATACATACAGCAATAACAAACCACTATATTACATTCTTAAAGATTCTTCATCAACTGTTGATCAAGTCCTTCAATCTCCGAAGAGCAACGGTTGGTCTAGATGTCAGGTTATTATGTTTTTTGTATGGTCATTTCATGTCAAATGAGAGTCGAGCATTACACCTAAAGAACTTAGTCGATTGTTTTCTGGTAATGCTACAGCATTAATAACCATACCTTGTCGAATGATTACAGAATAAGATTAAAGGATGTAAAAAATAATGAAACATGAATTTTCAATATTTAATCATAATTCATTACATTCAAAATATTAATATGCTCTATTGAATATTAAAGATACCAATTCATGAATCGATCCTCCTGTGGGAGTCAAACCATTAGTAACATCAGCGAGTATGATTGAATTTAACAGAACGAATTACTTGTTAATGTCGTGTTTTTATGATTAACGTACTATATCGGAAAAAAATAAAGCAGTTGTCCGTGGAAGGATCCCAATAAATTAGTAGACTGGATTACATACTTGTGACGGCTTAATATAAGTTATAGGTATTATGCAACCATTTTTGTAGAATTTCATGATGAATCGTGTTAATGACGAAATTTATTAAGATCTATAAAGACTTCAATTATGTATTCTTTGTTGGCGAGTGCTTCAATGACGTTATGACTGCAATTTGTTGGAATTATAACATTTACGAAAAATTCTAATTAAAGCGGGTAGTTTCTTTCTATATTTTGTATATCTGTCAATAGTCTCGGATCTTTTTATTCTATTGTATAGATATCTTAATAAAAAAGATAACGGGTGATTAAACACTGCATGAGCTAGGCCATGAGTAATCCAAGGTTGTTGAATGTAATTTTCTCTTTAGGTGTTAATGACATAAATTATGTTTGAATAAAAACCTCATAACTCATCGAGCTAGATAGTTTTAGTTCTCTAGTATTACTGGAAGTCTAATTTCCGAGACTTTGACCAATTTACACATTAGTCTGTTTTATTAATCTTCAAAACCACCATCACATGATCCCGTTTATAATACGATTACCGAGATTATTTTGGGCCTTTAAAAGCTTGCATCTGAAGTCGAGTTGTTGCTTGTATTTAAAAAACGTAAATGCATGATGGAGACTTGTATGAGCTCTGATACTTTCGTGTATTACTAGCGTCAGTGTGTTTAATGCTTGTTCGAATTTATGACCAAATGGCAGAACCCAAAGAGTTGACACATATAAGTAGGAATATCACACCAATACGTCGCCCATCATTCAGTGTACATACACTTGAAGGGGATGGCTAGTAACTGATCAGTGGGAATCAGTGGGAATGCTGGGGGTGATTGTTCCAATCCTTCTGGGATTCATTTAAGAGTACATTATATTCAATTCAATTCAATTCAATTCAAATTTATTCCGTTTTTCGACAATAAAAAAAATATCATGACATACATCACTCTTCCTTCAGTGAAAGGAATCATATAAAAGAACAAACAAAGTGAGTTTAACAAAGAAAAGCAGTCCTTATTATACTTACAGTAAAGATACATTGCAATGCCTGAAGTAAATTGAAATGAAGTGGAATATCAACGTACACAAGGCGAAAAACGGAGGGAACACCTAAAAAGACGGAGCTTGTAGAGTGTGGGCCCCTCGGGAGAGAAAGATTCAGTGGATGATATTGGTAGCAATCGGCATCAGAACAGAACAGGAATATATCTATTGTGTGAAAATTATTTGCTTCAGAATGGTTTCATATTGAAGTAATGTGCAGTTTTATGTTTCCAGGTTAGCATGCCTGTACAGTGACGGGGCGATCATTAACGGCCCGTCAACGATCGCTCAGGCACTGTATCACTATTATAAGAAGAAGAAGGAGTCTCGAGTACGCTATTTGTAGTTATATACACTGACAAAGGCCCGTGGCGGGCCGAAAATTTTGTGAATAAAAACCTTTCTTGTTGAACTACAAATGGTGTAATCGATACTACTTCTTCTCTTTCTTATATATATATATATATATATATATATATATATATATATCATAATCAATGTATGTAAATGAAGAAACAAACTGGTGACGCATTTTTTGGTCAATATTTATTATTTATTTGACTCAAATTTCCGGCATCCTATGCCTTGCCAAGACTCCTGAAGAAGGCGTAGGATATTATATATATATATATATATATATATATATATATATATATATATATGATATACAAGGAGTATCGAGTACACCATTAAAATAGTTCCAACAAGAAGGTTTATATATATATATATATATATATATATATATGATAGATGTATGTATGATGTATATCATAAGTTGTGTTTGTATGGCTGTGTTTATTATGTTGCATATCGTTTCTTGATATCGATTGTAGGTGACGTTGAATATTTGTTGTGATGTGTAGTGGTTCGAAACTATGGCGTACAAGAGTGAATTTGTATGAACCTTGAAGTAGATGTTAATTTCATGTTGCCATATCGCTAATGGTATTTTCAACATGAATGTGTACTTCTTTAATTATCATGTGCAATATTATTATGAACATTATGTTCTCTTGATAATCTTGTGTCTTTTATTTCTTGCTACAACTTCTGTCAGCACAACGTTGATCACAGAGACTAGATGGAAAGGATTACAAAGCTGTATATGAAAGTTAGCTATATCTTTGCTTCTTCTTGTGAGAGCAGAGCACTCAAGCAGAGGATAATATGTGTGTGTGTGTGTGTGTGTGTGTGTGTGTGTGTGTGTGTGTAGGGAAAGGGGGGGGGGGGAGGGTATTGCAGTTTCAAGGTAGGAGCCTCGAATATCTCGTGGGAACAACAGGCCAGAACCCCCTATAATGCACCTATATGAATTGTGCATTGTGTTGTTGATTGGTAGTTCCTTTCAGAGGACAAGACCTTTGTGATGTGAGCACCGCTTCAAAGCAAGGATAGCATTTTGAAGATTAATGTAAAATTGTGAACATGTCTGGACAAGGTGTGAGTTTTCTTCAATTTGTCTCCCTCTTCAAAAATGAAGTTTGTTAGATCGCAACTGCTGATCTATAATTTTAACAAACATGTCGGAATAAAGGAGCCACGGGACTCGAACCTGTCATCTACTGCTTTCCGGGCAGCGACACACCCCTTCCAAAAAGAGAGGTCTAGCTTAAAGATGCTCCGGTTTTCTGTTTTACTGGGATTTTTTTTTCTCTCGTTTGCCCGTGGTGGAGTAGGGTGAAGCTGGAGCGGGATATGGCCACCCTTTTATACTAGTAACTGAGCCACAACATTTCTTACTATATTGATTCTTCCAAAGGAATATCGAGGACACTGTTAATATAGACTCACGAGAAAAAGCGCGATGCTCAGCCAACGAAAAATGGTAGCGGTCTTGAACGAATTCCATGTGTCAAGTCGACTTTTAAAGAGAATTCTAGCTTTCATTAAATCAAACTGCTCTACCAAGTCAGATCCAACTTTTCGGATTGACTTTGACAGAAAAATAGTGGATCGAAATAATATGGTTAATGACATTCAGTTTTATGGTCATAATTTTGGTACCACTAGTGCAAATATCTGACCTTTATATTTTTCCTTTGATTCATTTTCAGGATGAAATCAGCCGATACAAGACTACTTGTCGATACTCCGTTGATTGAAGCTGTTTCTATGTTAGGCCAGGAGGTGTAATGTTACAGACTTCCTAGCTCAGCGTTACTCCGCGTCAGGACGTATAAGAGGCATGTGAGGGCAGGTTTTGCAAACTAAATCTTTAAAGTCCTCGTGTATCGACTGCATTGAATTCAGCCTTCTTTCCAGCACTTGGATCTCAGAGAGCTTTAACTTTACCGCTGCCAGACCAGTGAGAGAGCAACATTTTTCTCCTCCCATCAACTATCGATGACACCATCACACTCTGCTTCCATCAGCAGTCGAAACAAGTGTCATCCTTCTTTCCCGAAAGAAAATGAGTACACTCTGCCTCTGTCAGTCAGTAGAAAACTGCGCCCCTTTGCTGGCATCGAAGCAACTGTAAGCCTCATTCTGCCTCTGCAACGTATCAAGGGAATACATTTTCCCTTGATCTTTATCGAAAACCACGGGAAAATCTCTTCCTCCACGACCAGTCGAGAGATGTGTGCTTGGTGATAATGGCCATAACTTTCCCCTCGTCAGCCTGGCACTACCTGCTCTTCCTGGCTGTTTTCACCCTTATGAGCTTCTGGCTGATCACACCGGGACTCCTCGCCACGATACAGGTGACTTCTGTTAAACATCAATAAAATTGAATGTTTTGTGTTCGTTTTCTGAACTAATAATGTCAAAACATCTGCATCTCGATGTCTGCATGGAAAATTTCATGAAATTTTTAGAAACTAGCTATATTGAGTATCATATTTGTATATATTATGTTTGGTTATGTTGATAAAAAGTATTGGAAATGATGCCATACGGAGAATAAATCAAATCAAATCAAATCAATCAAAACGGTTCTGACTGTTTAGACTACCAATTGAGGGTTTAGTTAAGACGGTATTGCTTATAAAAATGCGCAATTAGCGTGGCTGTCACACTGTGTGCAGAAAAAAAAAACTGATATTGATGGATATACGATGTATTTCGGAGTCTTGTCGAACCGTGGCTTTATCTACTGTATGAAACCACGACTGCAAAGTAATTTCCTACTTATTACTATTATTCAAACCTAGTGAATTGTGAATCAAGGCAACCGTAGTATACCTTTGCAAATAAAATATGACTGAACACCTTTTTACGTACTTTCTATTAGATACACCAAGGGCGGAGGGATCTTGTGATTGACTCACAAGGATTGGATGGAGTCACAGTGCCAAGCCAACAATTTGTAAGCATCAACGTCCAAACTCAGGAAAATGTCAATAGCAGGGTCAGAACTTCCATCGGACAGAAGTCACGGATCAGACTATTACCCAAGGAGAAAACGAAATCTTCTTCCTTAATCTTGAATAAGGTAATAAGTACACCAAGAAATCTTCAGAGTAATATCAGAGACATGCCTACTACCATGCCCAAACCTGGTTCCGCTGCGTCAAGGGAGGAAAAAGTGGCTGCGACAATCAGCAGTGTCTTCCGGGAAGAAATTGACGGTTCAGTGGACTCCACTTCACACTCAGAGAATGGAGACATGTCAATCGATTTAGAGGATTATTACACTTATGACTATGATGATTACCTGGAAAAGGACGAATATGAGAAATTTCCTGACCAGGTAAAAGAGCCAAGGAGTAGAAAGGATGCTGCTAGTATACGAACTAGCGAGTGGCGATCAATGGAGCAACTTGCTGAGATAGCCACGAATTCGAACCCGAGTCTGGGATTTGTTAACCTTATCACTCCCAATCCAAACTTGGACATCACAATAGAAGTAGTTGTGAATGGGGAAGGGAACGAAGAAGAAGATAACCAGCACCTGTATGAAAGTAAAACATCTACACCGTCTCAACCATCAACTCGTCCAGCGAAGGGTTATGGTAAGAAAAGGGAAAAATAAAAAGCCTTGAAATGGAAAAAATGAAAACAAGAAATTATACAATATATTAAATAATTTTGAATAGTTTTGAGTTCTATCTTAGTTGTTGGTTGCTTTGCATGTTGCTTCATGTGCTGCAGCATTTAAAGGGTAGAATAAATCACATACAGAGTATGATGTGTTAACGGGCATTTGGTAATGCCAACATTTACTTTTGACGGGGTCATCGCTTTTCGTGTACTAATAGGCAGCAATATGTGAAGAAATGACGATAATAAATGTTTCATAGGTTTCACCACATAGTTTCCCTGTGGAAACAGGCAGTTCTGATCTCATATGGTTTTAGAGAACAGAAACACGTCTGAGTCATCAGTCGGAAAAGGTTTTATTTGCTTTTTTATGACTCTGTTTTTCTCTGTTGATGTTTTTAATGGTTAAAAATAATATTTTCAAAGTGCAAGCGAGTTAATCGTATAAAAGCAGACTCAGTCAAAGGCAGTTAAATGTTATCTGCGCTGTAATGAACATGTTAACATCTCCGACAAGGAATTCCTTCTTTTTTTTAATACTGTATTTCAAAGCGAAAAAAGAATATGGGTAAGTTATCGATGGGTGACAGACAAAGACGATTTTATTGGCAGATTAAGTTTTTCTGACTGACCTAAGAGAATTAATGTTTCCTTTTAAGACCTGATGTTTCATTTTCTGTAGTATGTCAGAGTGATTAAAAAAGTAATTGAAGGGGAAAAATGTCATCCAGGCAAAGGTTTCGAAATATGATTACAGAAGATATTGGTGAGGATGAGCTAATTTTCTTCTTTTTCAAGCAGGAATTTCTTATCAATATACAGCTTTTCTTCTTTGTCGATAGATGGGGACTTGACAGGTAGGAAAATTGACGAGTGGAGCGATTGGTCTTCATGTTCGGCATCGTGTGGGCAGGGAAAAAAGGAGCGACATAGGACATGCGGGACGCACTGTGTTGACACCGAAATTCGGCAATGTAATGATCTTCCCTGTTCAGGTATGAGCTTATCAGTTGTAGTTACGATATCATTGGCCAATCATTGGACATATATATATATATATATATATATATTTATATGTATATTTATATTTATGTTCACACAGAAAGGATATATGTGTGTCGATGACATAATTACCTCAGCTAATTCATATTTGGGGTTGCGACCAATGTTGTTTGTCAATAGAAACGTACTTATGAATCTCTATAAAGGCCATAATTATCCATAGAACCATGGTGAGCAAGTTGTTTAATGGTTCTATATATTCAAGTGTTTTCACCGAGTAAGTTTAACAAAGAGAATGTTATCGATTCACATACAGCATCCAAATGTTTTTCCATCTAAAGTGAATTCAGTGCTCAGAATGTATTCATGGCGATAAAGACAAAAAGAGGTTTATATTCTAAGAATGTCTGTAAATGACAAGTCTCAACGCCAAGGAGGAATAGAATGATAATGAGAAGACTGATATATTTTACAAAGATTTGTTCTTAAAACAATTATTGCTTCCAACTGCAGACTCGTCCATATTCGTGAACAGCAATGTCGATTCCAGTATGTCTGTGACAACCGCGCCATCCGACATAATCTTTGACATCGACCATGGTTTCACAATTGATGTCGTAGACGATATGAGCGGCGTAATCGACAACACTGACATCGGTACTTTATTGATCTTATTTGATAGCCGATATTTGTTTTCCTTCAAATTAATTTTGTTGTTTGACAGCTGGATTAATTATTTTTGCTGCTTTCTCGTTTACATCACATCGGTGGTATATTTTATTCAGTCTCAAAGATGTTCCCCTCGTTTTACCCTCTGAAAAGAAATCGATTTATCTTGTCATCAAGGGATTTAGAAGTTTCTAGCATATATTTTGTATGCTGTTATTTATGACTTTACCGCGCTAACAAAGCAGTTTGTTAGAAATGAGCTGTAATTGGAAAACAAGGTTCAGATGGGTTTTGTATATATCATGTCTATCCAGTAACTCACACACAAAGTTTCAGAAAGCATTAGAAATAGATTTGTGTCATAGTTTATCAGTATAAAAGGTTATGTTATTGGGAGGGGGATAGTGTGATGTGATTTTGATTTTTTATTGCAATTCGGCAGTTGGCAGAGAGAACTTTTGATTAGCACCTACTATCAATCTATTTTGTGTCGAGGTAAACTTTACCACACTAGGTGAAAGTGGTTTGTAGAATGCGATCCAGAAACACACAATAATACATAATTAACAGTGTCATCAATAAACTCATATTTACCAGTTCTTTGCCCAATATCAAGAAATTGTTAGTAAATGATTCAAAGATTCACAACTTTTCTTTATACTTTGTAGATGTTCACCAAGAGTTTGAAATATAAAAAATCTAAATCAATGATTATGACCTTAATCATTTTTATAGACCATGGTTTCAGGGCTTAAAAATAAAGGTTTTACCATTAATCATTATATTATGCAGTAGAAGTACACGTGTTACAATCTTTGTCTGCAGGGAGTTCAGTTTTCAAAACTAGCATAGTCAGCTGGTCATAACGGAGTGGTTCGTGCTGTGTAAGTTTTATATAAGAGGTATATCGTCCCCATGTCTACTGCCATAGATCGCTGTAAGGAATGGATGGAGTGCCGCAGCGAGAAGCTAGTCTCCTACCTCAAACGCCTGGAAAACCTCCCAAGTTGTCCCTGTCTTTACCCGGCTGCACTCACTGTCAATAGCCCGATCGTCGATAGGCATTTTCGGAGCTACTTCCGCTGGGTGGTTGTTGACCTGGAGACTTCTTGGCTGAGACTTAGCACTTTCAAGCCGACGGCAGTGGCCTGTATCCAGTCAGAACACAGTTCTTTGTTGGCATCGCAGCAGTGTTGCTATGACAGAAACCAGCGACTAATAACCCGCGGGCAAGGGGCGGGTACCCCACAGCTCATAAGTGCCAAGATTTCTCGAGAATTGAACTATAAAATTGACGTTCTGCCATGGATCATATGTAAAGGTGATTGGATGAAATACAATCTTGTTAGACCACCTAACAATGGCCGTCATTGCATGGAAAACCCTGATAATGAAACTTATCACATCCAGGTTGAAGAAGCACGAGACTTTTGAAGACTTAATAAAAAAATTATGCACCATCCCCTTCCCCTTGACATGTAAGAAATCAACCTCATGTAAAAAAGTAGATTCATGTCTGCGTTGTTTGTGTATGGAATTGGGCATAGCTCTTCCGCGCTGTGAGTTAAGAATTGATGTACAAAGAACTGTAAAATCTATAATTGATGATAAACAATGTATAGGAAGATTTTTATTTATGAATTGAGTCGAGTTAGATCACATCGTGAATGTCACAATGCTGTTTCATACCCATTCCCAATATGTTATTCACGGAAGGCAACTGTATCTCGTTAAATCCCCTCCCTCTCTCCTTCTATAGGTATATATACACTGTGATTATAGATGTGAACTCAAATAACATTGACTAAATAGGGTCATTTTGTGTTTGTGTGTGTGTGTGTGTGTGTGTGTGTGTGTGTGTGTGTGATTGATTTCGTGTATAGTTATGTCAAAGCTATTTTACTCCGTTCAACAGTTGATCATGGAAGGATCTTGCCCAGTGGATATTGCAAACCGAAAATCTATTCAGATCTTAAAATATCTGTCTGTACAGTTTTTGTGAATCAAAAATATCATGTAATTTGAAACAAAGAATTGGAGATAAAAAGGCAGTAGTTGGAAAATGTGTGAAATCTCATTTTATGAAATGTTAATGCCCATCCACTTTGCTCAGAGCCATGATATTGAAATTTGGGAGGAGACGGGTGTCGACGAGGGGTAAAGCGTCAGGACAATAAAAATATGATGATGCTAACTTGTGCAAGATAGCTTGAAACCCCACCCCCCAAAAAACAACAACAAAAAACAAACAAACAAACAAAACAAAACAAAAAAATAAAAAAACAAAAACAAGACACTAAACTTTCTCCCTAGCAACATGTCCGACCGTGTCCCCTAAAATTATCGAAACGGTATGTATGTATGTATAGTATATATATAGGTTTGTGTTTGTGTGTGTGTGCGTGTGTGTGTGTGTGTGTGTGTGTGTGTGTGTGTGTGTTGCTTATCCTGTGTATGAGTGGTTTTAATCTGATTGATCGAGAGTTCCCGATAGTCTGTGTCGAATTATGATTTAACCGGGAAATAACAGAATAATTTGAACAATACAGCGAATTGTGTAGTCATATATTGGAGCTGCTCTATCACGTACATTATGTACTTAAAAAGAATTAAAGTAGGCATTTAACCTTCCAATTGTTAATTCATCTCTTCTACAATGTAGAGGATAGAAACTCCATATAAAGAAAAATATCGAGTTCTCAATTAGCGTTCATACTTTTTATTGTCAGTAACAACAAATGCATCTCTGTATAATTCTTCATTTTGGTTTTACTTATGATTTGTGAGGTATATAAGATTGCAACTTGTAAGGCGTCAGTCATGATACCGATAAGGCAACTTGAAGGTATGCCAGCGACGTCAAGTTTTTATTGCACTGATATCTTGTGTTCAAGAGAAAGAGGATATCATTGAATAGCAAACTTCATAACTGCTTACACATCCCAACCTTAGAGACAAATTGTCATAGTAATTTTAAAGAAGAAAACAAATTTTGTTCACGAACTATTTACAAATGATAATTCACCCAGACGAACACAACTTATGAAGAAATACACAGTGACTCTTTTACTTTCACGGTTTTTTTTTCTCGTTGTTTTCGAAATGAAGCTATAAACCGACAGCTATAGTTTGTCAAGGGTCTATGGGATTGTAATTCTGTACTTGCGATTTGAATAAGATTAATTCCTGGATCCATTGCGGTGCAGAAATAGCCTCTGCTATTCGCTGTATTTTCACTCTCTGTAATGACCGTAATGCGTAGCTTAGATTCATAATAAAGGTTTGGTCACAAACTCTAATTACAATTCTATTTTTTAGGGTTGGAAAGGAGTATATTCATTTTCTCGCTTATAGGTTTTAGCTGTTTCACAGCTGTATAGGTTGGTGTTTCTACCGCCTGAAATTGTCTTTACCAGATGTAATACCAGGTTAGGGTTCGTGATACAGTAGGCCTACACAGTTTCTCAGGGATTGTACAGTGTATATATAGCGTGCAAAAGATTTAGGTTCTTTATGATAGGTGTTATTTCTTGTATTTTATAGGACAAAGTATTGTAGAATGGAACATGTTTTTTGTATGATTGCAATGATTTTGTTATTCTTTCATTGCAAGAAAACTAAACTAGTCATTGCATTGATTTTGCGATTACATACGCATTTTTACATGAGGTTGCTTGAATAGAGGAGACATGTTACCTCGTAGATCTAATGCAAGAAACAGGAGTTCAGCTAACGTGTTGCGAAGGCATTCCAAATACTTGTTTGAAAAAGATATTCGCCTTTGATATTGCACATTTCGTCGTAAGATGTACGACACTAATCAAGGTCCATAACGTTTCAATGAGCCAAATACACGTATATGTATGAATACATACATGGGTGTGCTCGCACATTATATTCTGCTCTATCAAAGAGGAAAATAAATGTACATGGCACGTATGTGTGTGTAGGTGAGTGTGTATGCAGAACACTTTGCTGCTATTACCTTGCCTTTTGACCGCGCGACAGAAAGTAGGTGAAACAAATCTTCCAACGATGTGAGTAGCGAGGTTTGGTAATGATACAAGATGATGTTGAGTGAAAATCAATTACATGAAAATGACAGCTGCGAAGTTATAACAACCACAATACGGTATGAATGTTGTATTGTTAGCATTATCAGTTCTAAAGCAAAATGAGTTGGGCGTAAACAGCACGCCTTGTTGAGAACTGCTATTGAATGATATCTTAAGACTTAAGAAAGAACGCTCCCTTCCACAAAGACAAAGCAGAACAAAACAAAATCTGTCAAACAAACAAACCTAGACTACAAAAGCAGGACATCGTGAGAAATTTAATAATGAATAAGCTAGACAAGAGAGGAACATTGATTCAACCGAAAGTTTATTCCATTAGGTTATTTCCTGGAAATGGCCTAATTTGATGCATACACAACTTATTCGTGTATCAAAAACGTTATTGTATTAAAGAGAAAATTTCCTTAGACAATGGTGTGCCCCTCTTCTCAACAGCTTTTTATATTCCACACTCATTTCTGAACTTTCTGAACTATAAAGATAATGATAAACTATAACGACATCATACTGCTCTAGGAGGTTGAACTGATTGACAAACTGTCATGATTCTCCTTGGTGAAATTCCACAGTGTTATTGCGTAAGTCGTCTTGTTGATATTGTAATAACGGTAATGATGATGATAATAATAATAATAATGATAATAATAATAATAATAATAATAATAATAATAATAATAATTATTATGATTATGATTATTTTTCAAGGCAAATGTACGAGTGTTTGTGTGTGTGTGTATGTGTGGGGGGGGTCCCTACAATCATTGTAAATGTCATGGAGCCAAGTGTGGTGTTTAAACAAGCTTCACAGAAACAAATATTTGACAGTGAAAACGCTTGGCAAAGCGTTTACACCCGATTTGCTGAGAGCACCATTGATCGTCAAACGTAGGATGCTAATCATTAAAACAATTAGTCAATAACATGACTGACGTTAGCAGCTGACGCACAGCAAAGGAAACACGAGATTTAATGGAAAGTTATTATTATCTGCCGCGTAAGCCTCCTTAGCTCAGGGGTTAGAGCACTGGTCTTGTAAACCAGGGGTCGTGAGTTCAAATCTCACAGGGGGCTGTTTTCCAATTTTACATTTTTTTTTTTCATCGTAGGTTCAGTAATTGTCTGAAGAATGATCCTTTTAATTTTTACCCTTGTAGGTGTGTGTTGCATGTCATGTCATGCGTTTTTTAGGTGAATCTTCAAGCTGAAGTAGGCCTATAATGTAAGTATACTATTTGAAAATGCGCAAATCAGTATTTATCTTCTTTTTTTTCCAAGCATAAATATGTAGTCTCGTCGACCAATTTTAGCGTTGTTGGTAAATTCAGGCCGGATGAGTACACAAAAATCAACATTAGGGTTCCTTTCTATGTCTCCCGGCAGCATAAGCTTATGACGAATTGTTTGTTTCTTGCAGTCATAGGTGACGATCCTGGGATGTCCCCCATTTCGGAGGGGGGGGGGGGGGGGGGAAGGGTTGGCACGGGGACTGTCGGTCCCTGATTTGTTAGTTTTAATATTCATATCTTTTCTATTCTGCTAGTAGGCCTACTGTTGACAGATTTTGTGTGTGGAAACAGAAGGCAATGGAATGGAAATTAATTTTTCATTTTTCTTGACAATTTTCCAAATATTCTGCCAAAATTGTGCTCCCCATAGTTGAATTTCAATTCTGAAATTCAAGAGTACTCTCTTGTTGGACCAGAGATACCCCTCACACGCCCCTCCCCCTATTCGGTTCACCTCAACAGACTGAGGACACAGTTACCTGCCCGGCAAAACCCTAAGGCTTGCTTGATGCAAACTTGCTAGGGCCCTTCTGCCACTGTCTGCCGGGCAAGTGACGTAAGACGCATCTGCCGAACGAGAGGAGACAGTTACCATGATTTTTGCCATCCACATTGTTCCTGGATATTTATTTTTCTTACTTATTTATTCAAGACTTTGTAAGAATTTCACCAAAAGTCAGCGTCAGATTACTGTTAACATAAATTTCACATAGAAAGACGTCAAATCTTTTTAATGCGTTTTTGCTATAATTCACAGGTGGTGAGGACTGAAGAAGACTCAGAGTCACTGCTGTTAATGGCAGGTCTACTTGGGTGTAAGATTTCCCTAATATTGTCCACTAAGATAATTGGGCTATCATAGAGTGAGTGCAGAAGTAACCAAATCCACGCTCGATCATTTTCCCAGTCTGAAGAATTTCTTTTAAAAAACATGACATACTTTGGTGATACATGTATATCAAATCTACAGCTCTGAAACATAAGACTGATCTTGAGCTCTTTCTGCAGAAAGTGTATTTATTTTTTGATAGTTATAGTATT
Organism: Diadema antillarum; assembly: GCF_040938485.1. NCBI lineage: Eukaryota > Metazoa > Echinodermata > Echinoidea > Diadematoida > Diadematidae > Diadema > Diadema antillarum. The sequence continues at coordinate 61,726 of NW_027270976.1, read as the reverse complement.
TGAGTAATTTCACGACTGAAACGAAGTTTGTTTAGCGATAATACATAAAAGATAGCGGTTTACTGAAATGAAGAAGGAATCCTAACTGTCTTATGGGTCACGTGATGCTGGTTCTGGAGATGTGATAAAGTGAAGCAAAGTGTATTATGTGTATCAAAGCTCAGATTATGCACTTTACAAGATACTCGTCATTAGAATTTTGGAATCTTTGAAAACATCGGTACAACGTAATATTTGATAAATGAACATGGATTATTTTCTATCAATTATTATAACAGATCGAAAACAGAATTAGGACTTTTAGCTTGTTTGTGATATTCATACAAGGGTTCAAATACTTGCACTTATCCGTTGGGCTGTAAGTTTTTCAGCGAGTTCGTATGATGTACAGAAAACAGTGGTACAATAATTGTATAAGGTAATACATATACACAATATCTTATTACAACAAAATAAAAACATGAGAAAAAATATAAAACACTCTTTGGCAGAATCAAATACAAAAGCAAAATACAAAATACAAACGGCCCATTAACGATCGCCCCGACACTGTACAGGCATGCTAACCTGGAAACATTAAACTGTACATTACTTGAATATGAGACCATTCTGAAGCAAATAATTTTCACACAACAATAGATATAATTATAATGTACTCTTAAGTGAATCCCACAAGGATTGGAACAATTATCCCCCCGCATTGCCACCGATTTCCGCCGATTAGTTACTAGTCATCCCCTTTAAAACTTTCTACCTTTTCTAAAGAAGTATTATCAATTTTTATGCAAGCATTTTCAAATTTCTTGCGATTACGTTTTGTACCTATAAACATACATTTTTTTTTTACATTCAACATAAGGTTACTATGAAGGAACCATTCATGCATAGCATTTAAATCGTCATTAAAAACTCTTTTAAAGGGGCCCTGAAGCCCAAATCAGCCTAATTTTCATGTTCAGGCCAATTTTATGTACTCTCTAAAAAAAATCGAGTGAAAATTTTCACTCTAGGAAGAGTGAATACAAAAAAGAGTGAATTTCGAGTGAAATTGGAGTGAATTTTGAGTGAAAATGCTCATTTTCACTCATTTTGGAGTGACGTCAGGGATCACTCGAAGATTTTGGAGTGATCCATGACGTCACTCCAAAATGAGTGAAAATGAACATTTTCACTCAAAATTCACTCCAATTTCACTCGAAATTCACTCTTTTTTGTATTCACTCTTTTCAGAGTGAAAATTTTCACTCGATTTTTTTAGAGAGTAATGTTATGTGCTGATTTCGCCTTTACGACTACTTTTTGATGATTCTGACGAATGAAAGTGCTATTTTGAGAGAAGCTACAGCTCTGGGAACGCCCCTTGAAATTCTGTCAAAACACGCGAGCGGCGCGTGTGTCCTGACGACGTCATCTCAAGAATAATGCGAGTTCGAGCAGACGCTACTCAGCTCTATTTGCACGATGTTGTATACAGATTCTATTAGCTTTTGTCGTTCGTCTACAGTGGATAACACAACTATTTTTCTTTGGATAACCCTTTCCTAAACATGAGCGATTCATCGGATAGTAGTGTAGAAGAGAGAGTTGACTTCAAGTTCAGATTCTGAACATGCAAACTATGTTTATGACAAAATTCCTGCAGTTTTGCCTAGTCCACGATGCACATAGCTGTCGCTCGGTTTGATGATGGAGAAGACATTGAAAGGCGGCTTGGTAACAGAGATTGGTTAACAAGACTGTTGATTTTCATTTAACTGAAATTCTGTTGGTTTTTGCAGCAAAACTGTAGTTCCCTAGCTACCGATTTGCCCATTACCCGTACTTTCGCGGCTTCGACGTACATAATTATATACGGGTGCACGTCACGAGACCGACACCCACGAGTCATGTAACAGCCCACAAGGCATATAGCTCACAAGTCATACAGCCCACGAGTCATACAGCTCACAAGTCATACAGCCCACGAGTTCGACACTGAATAAATAAAGCCCACGAGTTCGACATCAAGTAAAATAAGCCCAGGAGTCAGTGGCGTACCGTGGGTCAAGACATTGTGGGGGAGGGGGGGGGGGGGGCACCTCATGGCAGCAACATCAGAATTGCATAACGGTACAATTAAATGCGAGCGAGCAGAGCGAGCCAGCTTGAAAATTTTGACATATTTATTATTACAGTCCCCAAACTGCCGTTTGTAGCTTTATATATGAGATTAAAACCTAAAATGGCATTAAAACGCTTTATCCTGGCGAGGAAATTAAGCGCATGTTTTAGAAACAAGACACCAAACAGGTTAGTCATCGCATTCTTCATCAGCGACCAGGATGCGATGTGATGTTAGATTAAAAATCCGTTTCTGAAGCAGAACATACACACAAGGGTATACGTCTGCTCCTGGTCGGACGGATTTCAAAACTAACCTGCTTGTGATGGAATGCGTCTAGACTGGTAGTTGCTGCCACAGCGCATGGTAACCGCGCAGTGTGTATGTGCGCGTTTTGTGTAGCAACGACGCATCCATGGACTGGTTCCCTCCACGAAGAGCCAAAGATGAGAGGATGAAATCAGTGTTAAAAAACATGACAAATATGAATCCCTGATAGCTTTTCAATGGACTAAAGCCCCAGTCACATAATGCTCTGCGTCCGGCGTTACGTCCAAAAAAAGTCATTTTTTCCGCGGACCCCCGCGGATCCTTTGCCGTCACCAGAAATTTGTACAAAACATGCGGGCAAAAAATGCGGGCGATACGGACAGATACGACCAGATGCGAATACTTGCGTCAACTTGCGGATATTCTTACGAATTGGCACATAATAGTTCTGAACACTTGCGGAGAGTTGCGGATATTCTCGGATAGTTACGGATAGTTACAGATTGTTATTGATAATTATGGACAATTTGGTGTTCTCTTACGATTCCTGCTAAGTCAGTGTATTATGACAGCAAGGTTATCACATTTTATTTTATTTATTTATTTATTTTATTTATTCATTCTCCACTCATGGGATGGATTGCCCTGGTCAGCTAAAAGCTGGTTTTCACAGGGGTCCAACCAAAATACAAAACATGCCATCAGTACAAACAACAAATCAATCAATCATATACAACTAAAATTACATAAAAAGCCAGAATGGCATGAGCTATACAATTTAACTAAGGGGAAAAAAAACCTACATACTAAGAAATTAGAAACAATATGATATAATCAACATCAAAAATCGGAGAATGGGGGTGGGTGAGAAAAATCGTTCTCGTGCAATCTCAAATAATCTACTAATTGCGTTGACTCATTATCCTCCCAAAATGGGTATGTCGGGGCTGTGATTTACGTAACGTTTGAATGCTTCAATTGATACAATTGTTGAAGAGGGATAATTAAGCTCATTCCAAAGTTTGGCCCCTCGATAAGATAGGGACCGCTTACCATAGTTGGTCTTCGGTTGAATGAGTTTCAATTTGGATGGGCCGGACCTTGTGCTATAAGCAGTCTGTCGAAAACAAAACATTTGATTTAAATAGGGAGGGTATAATTCATGTAATGAACGGTACATTGTACATGCTAGTTGTTTAGCCCATCTTACATGTAGCCGATCTAATTTCAATTTATCATATAAATTATCAGAAGGATGCATATAATCAACATTCATAACAATACGAAGTGATCTATTTTGTAGTATTTGTAACTGCGAAAGGTAAGATTTGGAGGCATTTGCCCAAACCGGACTATAATAATCATTTTGGACTGTCTTACATTGTATACTGGGGAAAACTGAAATTGTATTACGTACAAGTTGTGAAAAAATCGTAATCCTTTAATTTGCTTTACAATTATAAAAGATATATGAAATTTTGAACTTGAAGTTTGAATTTTTTTGTGCAACTCAAATATGAATAAACGTCATAAATGTAAAGAATATATTGTGACCGTGCATCACAAAACGAACAAAAAGTCGCACACACTGATTTTGTTTAAGGATTGAAAATAGGTGAAATGGGTCAACCGAGCCGATCTTGACTTGGCTACCCTGGGTAAATAAGGCTTTATCATTATTATCATTATTATTATTATTACTATTACTATTATTATTATCATTATTATTATCATTAGTATTATTATTATCATTATTATTATTATTATTATTATTATTATTATTATTAATTTCAGTTTAATCTGATAATCCCCTCATTGTTGTTACTCCGGTGGTTTCCATCCTGTTTTTTGTCCCATTCATCGCACAACCAGCACGGCTTGATAAAGATTAAGCGATTGAACTCTCAACTAAACTATGCTCTCAACTAAAATTTCATGTGTAGCGACTTTTTTGTGTTTTGTGGTGCAGGGTCACATATAACATCACTATACCACAAATAAAATACAATATAGATCGAAAAGTTAAACATTAGAGTAAGAAAATATTACTTGCAGTCATGAAATAGACAAACTGTGGTTACGCTGTCATTGTTCAGCGATACCCATGACTTACTGGGTTATGTTAAGGGGATATTCATGATAAAGCAATGCTTATCAAATTTACAGAAAAAAAGACATCAAAACTTTCAAACACCCCTCCCACACCCAAATACAATATCAAGTCATCTCTTGAAGTAATGTATTTTCTGTTTGAATTTCTTGTATGCATGTCATTTTGTAATGCGCAGTAAAGTATATTATTATAGTAGCTGCGCAATATAAATGTCCTTTATTATCATTATTATTATTATTATTATTATTATTATTATCATTATTATTATTATTATTATCACCAAAAAAAATGTAATACACATTCGATGGAGCGTAAAGTGCATGGGTAAGACTATAGAGAAATACTAAATTCGTTCTCATTTTATATAGTTGCCCCTGTCCCACACCTTCCCCGGCCAGAAAAGTGAATAAAATGCTATCACCTCATCCCCTACCAAAAATATTGCTTTTTATCGAAAAATATACATTCGAAGAGTACAAGAAAAAAAGTTCCGCACCAAGAGTCAACCGATGTCATGAGTATACGCATGGTATATGGGTGCCACTTAAAATGACCAGTATGTGGGAGAAATTTCATAATTTGACCATGCAGTTCTGCCTCTCCACCGCTCCGACTGTGTTGTAGTATTCCTTCAGGTAAAGGCGCTGCAGCTTGGCAACAGGAGTAGTGTGCCTTCCCACGAGTCTCTGTGTTCCCATGCAAGTGGAAAACGGAAAACGTCGAAGGACGTAATTGTCCGCAACATCTGTAGCTGTCCGTAAATATCCGTAAGCGGAGGAAACTGTTGTGATACGTTAACTTGCTGTTAATTTCGGATACTTACGGGGGACGTAAGCGAACGCAAACGGACGGTAGGTAAATATTTTTGCGGATGGTCTGCGTCCACGCCACGGGTAGTTACGTTCAGTTACGGATAGTTACGTTTGGTTACGGTTACTTGCGTAAGTTTGCGTCCGTGGCGTCCCTCTGCGAAATTTTGAACATTTCAAAATTTCGCAGGTTCGGCGACGTCATTTTGCGTTTCTTTACGGATGAGTTACGGACAGTTACGTCTACATACGTCCCTGCGGATGCCTGCGTCCACGCTGCGTCCCCCTGCGTCCACTCATTCGTATCTATCCGCGGCGGACGTAATCCATCGTAAAGCACTGTGTGACTGGGGCATTACATTGCCAACGTCATGCTCCGATTTACTATCACGAAGATAAACGGTTCAGAGACCCACCTCATCTTGTCTTTCACTGACGCAAACTCACACCTCCGGCCCCAATAGAGACATCCCAGCCAGTAGTTGTGCCTTGTCCGTGATGGAATACTGTATCAGACTTTCCTGATAATCAACGGTCTTTCCCGTAGTCAATCAGACTTTTCCTGGTAGTCACTGATCAATAACGAACAGAAGTGAATGAGATTAAAACCTAAAATGGCATTAAAACGCTTTATCCTGGCGAGGAAATTAAGCGCATGTTTTAGAAACAAGACACCAAACAGGTTAGTCATCGCATTCTTCATCAGCGACCAGGATGCGAAAATTTTGACATATTACAGTCCCCAAACTGCCGTTTGTAGCTAATTATATATATATATATATATATATATATATATATATATATATATTTATATGTATACATATATTATTTTTTTGCTTTGGAAATTAAGGGGGTTGCACCGGGCGCAACTGCTGGCAATTATTGCTGGCAGTAACATCAGGAGAATGGCATAACGATTAAATGCGAGCGAGCTTGAAAATTTTGACATTTTACAGTCCAAAAACTGCCGTTTGTAGCTATATTTTTTCGCTTTGGAAATTAAGGGGAGGGGGCGCACCGAGCGCAACTGCTGGCAATTGCTGGCAGTAACATCAGGAGGGCATTTCATGAAGGGTTTTGTCAGATATTTCGTCTGACAAAATGTTAAAAGCTACTGAAATCCTTGCATCTGATTGGTTGAGAGCAAATTTGTCCGACAAGTTGTCGGACAACAATGCTTCATGAAATGCCCCCCAGGAGAATGGCATAACGATTAGATGCGAGCGAGCGAAGCGAGCAAGCTTGAAAATTTTGGCATTTTACAGTCCCCAAACTGCCGTTTGTAGCTATATTTTTTCGCTTTGGAAATTCGGGGGGGGGGGGGCGCATCGGGTGTAACTGCTGGCAATTACTGGCAGTAACATCAGGAGAATGGCATATAACGGTTAAATGCGAGCGAGCTTGAAAATGTTGACATTTTTTTTACAGTCCCAAAACTGCCGTTTGTAGCTATATTTTTTTCGCTTTGGAAATCAAGGGGAGGGGGCGCACGGGCGCAACTGCTGGCAATTACTGATAGCAACATCAGGAGAATGGCATGACGATTAAATGCGAGCGAGCGAAGCGAGCGAGCTTGAAAATTTTGACATTTTACAGTCCAAAAACTGCCGTTTGTAGCTATATTTTTCGCTTTGGAAATTAAGGGGAGGGGGCGCACCAAGCGCAACTGCTGGCAATTGCTGGCAGTAACATCAGGAGAATGGCATAACGATTAGATGCGAGCGAGCGAAGCGAGCAAGCTTGAAAATTTTGACATTTTACAGTCCCAAAACTGCCGTTTGTAGCTATATTTTTTCGCTTTGGAAATTCGGGGGGGGGGGGGGGGGGCGCATCGGGTGTAACTGCTGGCAATTACTGGCAGTAACATCAGGAGAATGGCATATAACGGTTAAATGCGAGCGAGCTTGAAAATGTTGACATTTTTTTTACAGTCCCAAAACTGCCGTTTGTAGCTACATTTTTTTCGCTTTGGAAATCAAGGGGAGGGGGCGCACGGGCGCAACTGCTGGCAATTACTGATAGCAACATCAGGAGAATGGCAAGACGATTAAATGCGAGCGAGCGAAGCGAGCGAGCTTGAAAATTTTGACACTTTACAGTCCAAAAACTGCCGTTTATAGCTATATTTTTTCCGCTTTGGAAATTAAGGGGAGGGGGCGCACCGGGCGCAACTGCTGGCAATTGCTGGCAGTAACATCAGGAGAATGGCATCAACGATTAAATGCGAGCGAGCTTGAAAATTTTGACATTTTACAGTCCCAAAACTGCCGTTTGTAGCTATATTTTTTTTTCGCTTTGGAAATTCAGGGGGGGGGGGCATCGGGCGCAACTGCTGGCAATTACTGGCAGTAACATCAGGAGAATGGCATGTAACGGTTAAATGCGAGCGAGCGAAGCGAGCGAGCTTGAAAATGGTGACATTTTACAGTCCCAAAACTGTCGTTTGTAGCTACATATATATATTTTTTCGCTTTGGAGGGAGGGGGCGCCCTGTGCGCCCCCTGGATCCGCCACTGGTAGTCAAGGGTGTCGGTTTATGTTCATGATAGGGGGAGGTATGACCAGCGAGGGGGCGTCGAAGTGACCAAGCGGGAGAAGGATGTCCAAAATCTACACTTTATATAGAGCATCCCCTAATTGTTTGTGTTTGTGAGTGTGTGTGTTTCATATAGATGGAAAAGTTAGGAAATAGCCATACAAGGTCAAGTCTTATCATTGGCAATGCAAGGCATTTTGATATAGACTAGTATGTAAAGCAACACTGCAAGATCAATGATCTAGCTTTGATAGCAAATGTGTACAACTTACATCACATTGCAGCGACTCTTTTGCGCAACTGTGCACATCCTGCTTATATTCAAAATGCCAACCAGGAATCAAGCTGAATCACAATCTTTTGTCGTCTCCGGGCTTTTTGAACAAAGTTTCACTATAGATACCTCTTTAGTTATATGGTTAAAAGAAATCTTACAAAAATATCTTTTTTATGCCTCCGCAACGAAGTGGCCGGAGGCATTATGTTTTCGGGTCGTCCGTCCGTCCGTCCGTCCGTCCGTCCGTACGTCCGTACGTCCGTACGTCCGTCCGTACGTCCGTCCGTACGTCCGTCCGTCCCGTTTTGTTTTTGTCGATATCTCAAGAACCGTGTGGTGGTTTTACATCAAACTTGGTATGAGGGTATATCCTCGGGTGATAATACTTTGTGTGGATTTTAAGGTCACAGGGTCAAAGGTCAAAGGTCACAGGTTATTTTGTGAAAAAATTGAAATTTCATGTTTTTCTCCTTATCTCGCAAATGGTTCAAGGTATCTTCATGGAACTTAGCATATATGCTTGTACCGATGGGCAGTGATTATCTAGGGAAGTTGGGGGTCATGGGTCAAAGGTCAGGGGGGGTCAAAGGTCAAGGTCAACTCCTCAAAATATCACTACTTTCCTTAAAATGCAATATGCCTGAAGGTTTTTTTTTTTTAAACTTGATGTATGGCATGTATTACCCAATATATATTTTTGGGGAAGTTTCTTGCCAAAAGGTCAAAGGTCAAAAGGTAAAAGGTCAAGTGAAAGTGCTAAATTGCACTTTTTCCTCCATATCTCGGAAGTAACTCAAGGTATCATCATGAAACTTACATATTTATGCATGTTCAACCCAACAGTGATTCTCTTTGGAACTGTGAGGTCAAAAGTCAAAGGCCAGGTTTAGATAATGCTATTTTACCATTTGAAACTGAAATTATACTTTTTCTCAATACCTTGAAAATTACTCAATGCATAAACTTATAAAAGGGTCAAAAGTCAAGTAAAAATCATCAGTTCCCCAAATACCTGCACTCTGACATTTTAATCATTCATCCAATTGAACCTAGTTCTAGGAAAGTGAACATTCAGCACATTTGTGTCAAACCTGTCATTCTAATAATTTGCCAATTGTGTGAAACTGTCATCACACATTGTCAAGACATTGTACTATAGACCTATTAGGAGAACCATGCATTATGGCGGAGGCATATCAGTAGCCGTAGCGATATATCTAGTTTCTTGATCACCCTTTCATGTCGATTTCAAAAGCAGTTTACTAACCCTTGAATTACCATTTTGGTATAGGTTTTTTTTCTTTTTTTTTCTTTTTTTAACCAGCGGATTGGGGGGGGGGGGGGGGGCACGTGCCTCCTCATGCCCCCCCCCCCCCCGTAGTTACGCCACTGCCAGGAGTTATACGGCTCACGAGACCGACACTGCGCATAAAAGGCCCATGAGACCGACACTAAGCAAACAAAGCCCACGAGACCGACACTACACTTAAAAGGCCCACGAGACCGACGCAAGGCTCACAAGACCGACACAAAGCAAAGAAGGCCCATGAGACCGACAGGATGAACAGCGCCACCTATAGACCAATAAATTGTATAGGGTGTCCTGATGATGGCATAAGGAAGATATGAGAGGTGGAAAAGAAGAGTTGCCTAGGGTGTTACCCCTTTACTTGGCCCCACCCCCCAAGGAAGGAAATTAAACATAAGTCTTTTTTTTAATTGTATGGATGCTTAATAGTAAACATGTCAGTAACTGACGTTAAACATAGAACTAATTTTGGTGAACGGTTTATCATACTACTGCAGTGTACTATATTAGTGACAACGACGGGCATTAACTTAACAATAGATTGAAAAAAAAATTAAAAGCACAAGCACAAATGGGGTAGTGTCCTATTGGGGCGAGCCCCCCCCCCCCCCCCGTGTCCCAGCACAGTTGAGCTGAAATGTCAGAGGATAGTGCCTGATATTTCTCCTGAAATAACTTTCTTATTCAACATTTTTTACCTTCACGACGCCATAGTGGTTCCAAGTAAGTAGTATTATAATGAAATAATGAACAAAAATTAAAAAGGCAAAAAGTTTCGAATGTGCTCCACCACTAATGTCCTTCATTATTACAAAACACAAATGCTGTAACGTGTGAAACAAATGTAACTTTGATTTTCCAAGCCTGAGGAAAAAAAAGAACAAATTGCAGCTTACATGCATGTAATCATCTGAGATATATTTCTTCTTCTTTCCTCATTCTATTAATTCTTTTCAATCTTTTTATGACTTCTGTCTATTGTCACATTCGAGAATGCAACCTGTATTTTTGTCTTCATGTGGGAAAAGGACTTTTCTAGTAATTCTATGAATATTAAAGATTGTTGTTTAGAGCAGAAATAAAGTGGATATACTAAGAGCAAGTTATGTGTAAATACACTCTTTCTTCCTATAACATGTACTAAGCTATAGGCATACTCTGGCAGCCATATTGAAAATCAAATCGGCTGTCTTCATATAAAAATGTGATAATTTTTGAAACTTAAACTCAAGTACTCTTTCGAAATATAGGGTTTGTAACAAATTCATTGTGACTTTTTGGCATCTGCGTTCCATATGTCTTGGGATTGCCCAGTAAGACAACGGTCAGAAAAATCCCAATTATTTGAAATGATTCAGACCAGCGTTTCGTATGGAGGCATTTGGATGATGTTTTAATGAATCATCATCAATAGATGATCAGATGATGATGTCGATAGACACTATGCATGCTATAAGTGAGCGAACATTGTGTCTTGTTTTAAATATACCACTCACCAAAGCATCAATTTATACAAAGATAATTGACGGAGTCACATCAGCGTGGCAAGCTGCCTCACCTTGCAAGGCACAGCGTGATAACCAACGGCGAAAGTAAAACCGCAAGACCGCCTTGGTAAAACAAAAAACAAAAACTACGTACTTAAAGGCTGAACCGTACCAAGATAAGGCATGTAAAATGCCAACGGGCTGCATTCATGAGACGGCAGATCTTAATACTTTTCCCTTTCTCCTGTTATTTGAACTTCATGAAAATATTGGCGGGATATCTGTGCATCGAAATTCTCCTTCGAAATTCGTCCTTCTCCTCCAGTGCCGGTTTCCTCAATTTTATATTCGTGTTATGTGTGCTATTCACAATATTTCCTGTTATGCTTTCATCACCTATTTTTTTTTTTTTTTTTTTTTTTTTGGGTGTGGTGTTTAGCGCGTGTCGTGGGACTTATTTCATTACAAGTGATAGTTTTTTTTCCACATTGAAGTTGCTCTTATACGGAGTTTCTAAATCGTACGTTACATAGAGAATACAACTGTTCATTAAAAAAAATGACTTAAAGAAGAAGCTATTCATATTTTCGTTATTGGTTAAATCATTTGTAAGAATTCGAATGGTCAATGAACACAAGATTCTCAAATATTTTCACTCCGATGCGTCGCGACGCCAATATTTACAACATGGCTCAGTGCATCGGGCTGGTTCAATCACGTAAACATGTCATTATAGTGCGTTAAGATATTTTGAGTGCAGCTATCATACAAACAAGCAGAATCTCATTTATTCAGAGTTGTTATTTTCTCTCTCTCTTGTGTGTGTGTGTGTACATACCGGTAGATCATGAGTGCATACACGTTTTGCTTCTTGACCCTTCTTTGTCACACTCTTCAATCACAAGTACACTTACTAGATAATGGGTACAAACATGACACAACACACACACAGAGGTGACGTGGCCAGTATCATGTTGTACGTTCCACGCGATCGCAAGCAATTCCAAGAAATCATGACTATCTATAGTGGATCGTAAATGATATTTGCGATTTTCGCTTAGTTCTGTGTCTGCTACTTTTTTTTTTTTGCTATATCTTCTCAGTGACAATTTCCAGCACTCTGTTTTGTTAAAGGGATGGTACAGTATTGGTGGAGATGAGAATTGGGCTTTTAACCTTTTGCGACATACCAAGAAAACACTTATGACATAGTACAGAGCATACCATTCTAAGAGGAATTCAAAGTTTATTTGATGAAAATTAGGTTTGGAATGACTGAAACATCCAAAAAAACAAAAGTATTACAAAGCGATCGTAAAAAAAGTGTAGGTCCCACACTTTATTAGAATCACTCTGTTTTGGATATCTCAGCCATTTCAAAACCAATTTTCATCAAATAAATGATGAATTCCTCATGGAATTACATGCTCTTTCATATTTCATAAGAGATTTATCAATATCTCACTAAAAAAATGTTAGAAACCTGAAATTAGGTCTCAACCAAAACTATACGATCCCTTTAACGTCTATGTCAATCGCGATCAATATTTTTATTTTACAAGTAGTATTTCGATTGAGTTATTTTTGTTGGATCATTTAACCTGACACTTGGTAAATTAGATCACAATGCTCTTAGACTACGAAATTACACAAAATATTATAACATGACTTTGCATGTGTACGATATACAAGCAACTCATTGCTGGCTGAACGATTCATATAAAGAACTAATGACACAGCATACCCTATCGAAAGCAGGTCCTAGGTGTGCTTGAGACGCTGGGTGATATTGGTTTTGACAAATAATGAATGACCTGTCGAGATCTCCCTGCTGCGCGGCTATCATAATCCCACATTTCTGAAATCAAGTCCCGTCTCCGTCGACTTAAACAAAGCAATAGAGGATGTGATACTCCTTCAGGGAGTAATAGTGCGAACGTTCAATACGGAATATATTCGCACACAAAACATTGGTCAAACATGTTGTATATCGTACAGAGATAAATGAATTTGCAACTTTGTATAAAGCGCTGCATTATTTACAATGTTCGTGCGTGTATTGACAAGTGGCAAATATCAGCTCACCTAACTGTACCACTAACGGCACTTTTCATTAATTTTCACTATAAATTAGCTATCATCTTTATTGACGTCCTCCACAGACAGTACAGCTGGGCCTATACGGTCCTAACCAAAGAACATGTATAAAAATATTTTCTTTACACGCTTTTGCCATTTTCCATAGGTCATACGTGAAAACTACCCCATGATCAATATTTCCTTAAATGATACTAGTGATTCCAGCTTTAATGCCTGAGCTATTAACTTCCTAAATAGTCAACGCCACACCCCGCTGGATACTCCATTTTCAAGGGACTATCCCCTACTGGGAAGCCTTGCCACCCAGGATGGTTTTGTGTGTCGACTGAATTTATCTACTCCATGCTTTCTGATTATGCCCACTACTCCCGCTAAAAGCTCCTGCGGCACACATTTGCCTCTCTGAGGGTATTCCCTTGTACCGATTAGACCTATCTCCTACATCTACGTCATGGGCGTCACCGGGGGGGGGGGGGGGGGGGGGGGGGCGTTGTGGTGCGAACGCACCCCCCTTCAGACCCTAAAAAAAAAAAAAAAAAAAAAAAAAAATCAGGCTGCGAGCGACCTCAACGCCGGACGCTTAATAATTATTCTTTATTCATTATCTTTTTATTATTTTCATTCTTATTTTTTGTTTGTTTGCAGGGAAAAAAATCGCATCCCGGTTCTGGTAGCACTGATTTTATACATCTCTATTTTACAGTGTTTACTATTTATCGACCGTACAGTACACATCGTACGGTGCGGACCAATCCAAATTGAAAATGCGAGACCAAGTGCGAGCCTTAGCTTCATAAAAAAGTTGGAGGGGCAAGCATTGAATTTTGCCCCCCCCCCCCCCAATTATTAATCATTACGATTTTTCTTGCTTCTTGACAGAAAAAAATTTCCCCCGTAAAAACATTGCAAGGGTAAGCATATCACTTGCCCCCCCCCCCCCCACACACACACACACATATTCATAATTCCCGAGATGAGAAGATTTTCTTGCTTTTTTTATAGAAATCTGTCCAAATATTTCATCCAAAGTGTGCACCAGGTTGCTGAATTTCAATTCTAAAAGTGAAAAGTCTCTCTCGTGTGGGAGGGGGATACCCCTTCCCACACCCTCTCCCGTTTGGTCTATTTTCCGTGGACTTAATACACTTTTAGATTGATAGATTTACAAATGTGCACCAGACCTGTCACTCTACTTTAAAAAAAAAATGCACAAGTTCCGTCGTGTGGGAGGGGATAATTATCTCCTTTCAATAAACCCTTTGCCTTGGTTTTGCGCTTGGTTTCCCTTCATATTATTAGTACACTAAATGTCTTGTGGGATTGAGAGCTTCCTAAATTCCAAATGTCTTTATGAGTTATTTTCATTTGAATTCGAAAAATGTTTCTTTTTTTTATACCCCTCTCACACCCTCCCCGTTAGGTCTCAAACCATACACTTAGCAAACTTGGGGGATTGACAAATTTCAGAATATTTCATCAAAAAGCATTTTTCATATCTGTCACTTAAATTCAAATATATTCAATAGTTCCCTCATCCTCCTTGATTTATGTTTCCCCCTATGGGTTCCTACAAACAGATTAAGTTATAAGACTCGACACATTGGGGACAGACAATTTTCGGAGTATTTCATAGAAGTGTGCATCAGGGGGTAAAACAATTTTTTGCCCCCCTCCCCCTCCCCCTCCGTGCCCCCTGTAACAAATAATTGATCAATAAACCAACATGAACAATAAAGGCATTTTCCTCGTCTAAAAGTTGTCAATTTCAAAACTGAAAATGCGAAATTTTTCGCACATAATGGGGCGGACAATACACTAACAATTTACATTATTACATCTTTATGAGTAAATTTAGTGTGTAGATGGTAGCCTCGCATCGTCGCGTGTGCACCCTGAAACATATATTTAGTAAACCTTACATTTTTCCTTTTCTTAGCTATGCTTTTATGCTAGCATAAGAATAAATCATATAGCTCGAACAATACATTTCAGACGAATGGTAAAGTATACAGTGAAAGTGATTCGCTCTCTCTGCCCGTACGAGTATAGTAAAATGGTTATAGTTTTCAAAAGTTATGGTCACAGTCCTTCGCAGTGGTTTCTTTACAATGTTTAATACCCAGAAATTTGCTTTTAAAATGCTCTACAAACACGACTTTTATATCCTGCTTTTAAAAAAAGGTCCCTAACGTCGGAGCCCTCCCCCGCTCGGTCGCTTCGTTCCCTCGCCGAAGATCTCACACCGTCATAATGTTCCCCCGTAAGTTATAATTACAGTCCTTTACAGTAAATTTTCCACTATATAGATGCTCTAGAAATGCGACTTTTGTACTCTGCTTTTACCAAAAAAAAGGTCCCTTCCGTGGGAGGGGATATCCCCTCCCACACCCTCCCCCGCTCGGTCGCTTCGCTCCCTCGCCAAGGATCTCACACCGTCACTAATGTACCCCCGTATGTTATAATCATAGTCCTTCACAGGATTTTTTTTTTTAAAACGATGTTTAAATCCCTAGAAATTTGACTTAAAATGGCCTATAAACGCGACTTTTATACTCTGTTTTACAAAAAGCCCCTACCGTGGGAGGGGTATCCCCTCCACCCTCCCCCCCCCCCCTCGGTCGCTTCGCACCCTTGCCGAGGATCTCACACCGTCATTATATACCCCCCCCCACGTTATAATCAGAGTCCTTCACAGCGATTTCTTTACGATGTTTAAATCCCTAGAAATTAGATTTAAAATGCCCTATAAACGCGACTTTTATACTCTGTTTTTACAAAAAGTCCGTGGGAGGGGGTATCCCCCTCCCACACCCTCCCCCGCTCGGTCGCTTGGCTCACTCGCCAAGGATCTCACACCGTTACTATAGTCTATACTGTACCCCCGTATGTTATAATCATAGTCCTTCACATGGATTCTTTTACGATGTTTAAATCCCTAGAAATTAATAGATTTGAAATGCCCTATAAACGCGACTTTTATACTCTGTTTTTACAAAAAGCCCCTACCGTGGGAGGGGGTGTCCCAATCCCACATCCCGCGCTGAGGATCTCACACCGTCACTAAAGTACCCCCCGTATATGTTATAATCACAATCCTTCACATGCAGTGATTTCTTTACGATGTTTAAATCCTTAGAAACTAGATTTAAAATGCCCTATAAACGCGACTTTTATACTCTGTTTTTAGAAAAAGTCGCCACCGTGGGAGGGGGTATCCCCCTCCTACACACCCTACCCCGCTCGGTCGCTTCTCCCCCCCCCCCCCCCCGCCGAGGATCTCATACCGTCAGTAACCCCGTATGTTATAATCATAGTCCTTTACTGTGATTTTTATGATTATGAATACGTGCCACTAAAAATGTATGTATACATGTATACAATATGTACAGAGTATTATGTAAAATGTACATTATGATGATACAGGAAACAATAAAGCAAATAAAAGAAAAGAATCTCGCAGGTTACATTTAGTGACAAAACGCACCCCCGTTGACAAAAAGCTGGTGACGCCCCTGTACGTTTACATTATCTTTACCTCAACCCCTAAAAAGTATATCGGATTGACTCGAAAATTAATGTCGTTGCCTTTTAGGATAGTTCACTTCATGATCGAGCCTTTCTTCTTCAAGTACGAGTGTCGCTCTATTTTCGTTTTAGCTATTAAGTATTTCCTACCGTTCAAAATCATCTATGGCAGGCCATCCCGGAAAAAAAAATCCACCATTCGTCTATTGAAAAACCATTCCACTTTCACATCATTCGTCTTTTTTAAGGATTCGTCCTTTTGCAACCCTTGCATCTTTTTCACAACCATTCGTCTTTTTGTAAACCATTTATCTTTTAACAACCATTCGTCTTTTTGCAACCCTTTCATCTTTTTCACTACCATTCGTCATTTTGTAAACCATTCATTTTTTAGATTTTTTTTTTTAACAACCATTCGTCTTTTTGCAACATAGAAGTCCCTTTTTGGGGAACACGTTGGTCACTTTTCGTTTACATGGAAGTCGCTTTGGGGTACAATAATCTCTTTATGGGGACATATGCCTCTTTTTAGGTACCCTATATATATATAATGACACTTTTCAGGTACTGTCTCTTTTTAGGTAATCTAAAATTCATTTCATCGTTCGACGCATCTTAGCTCAGTAAAAGTTGTCGATTCCTACAGCCTGGATGTATTAGGATGCATGCAGAAAAGGCAAATTTAGTTGGGAAAAACATCGATAGCACTAATACTATAAAAGTAATCATATGATCAGTTGAATTGGCAGAAAAGGATGAAACAAATTCTATGAACATCACAGCTAGCAGACAGACGTCAAAAAAGACGTCTTAATTTGGTCGCAACTGGTCAAAGTGGTTGCACGTCTGTCATTGGAGGTCCATAACATAACGTGATAAATTCGTAATCATTATAAATGAACAGGAAATTACGTGATTTCAACGTCTTTTTTAAACGAATTTATCACATTATGTTATGGACCTCCAAATGACGTAAACTTTACGTCAGTTTTCCGACATATTTTAACGTCATATTAGCGACGTATTAATGACGTAAAAATCTATGTTGCTTTGTGACGGATTCATAACGTTATTCAAATGACGTCTTAATATCGCAATATTTAGTCTGTTTTGCAACGCATTTATGACGTCATTATTATGAGCGACGTATTAATAACGTGAACGTGAAATTTTCTTTAGTTTTGCGTCATATTAGCGACGTACTAATAAAGTCGTAAAATTCAAGTCAGTTTTGTGATGTATTTTTCACGTCATATTTACGACGTAGGCCCTATTAGTGAAGTAAAATTTACGTTGCTTTGAAACGCATTTAGCACGTCATATTGTGACGTGTTAATGACGTTAAATTCATGTTGTTTTGCGACGCATTTCCCACCTAACATCTGGACGTTAAGTTTGTTGTTTGGACGTTTTGTCAAAACTTTTTCAGAACGTCTTTTTGTGGAAGGTTTGTGACGTAATTAAAACGTTTTAAATGGACGTCACAGAGAAGTTTTTTTTTTAAAACGTTTAGAAAAACCTTTCGGAATTTTTAAGGACCCGTAGAAAACCTTTTGGACGTTATAGACGTCAGTAAAACCTTTTAAGAATATTCGAAACGTTCATGTGGACGTTTTCGGACGTCCACAAAACCTTTGAAAACCGTCTGCAACGTTCCAAAAACGTTTTAAGAACGGCTTAAAAGTCTTATGACTTAGAACGTTTGGAGACCCTTTCATATCCGTCTAGAGGGTCCGGAAAACCTTTTAAGAACATTCTTTTATATATCAGAGAAATGCTGCAATGCACGAAGACATGGTTACTAAAATTAGATCACACACACCTTAATTAGGCCTATTAACATATGAAAATACATCTTCACAACACAATTTGACATTGTGAATAACTTAACAATAACATAGGTAAGTTTATTTGGAACACAGAAAGTTTGAACCCAGCATAAATCTTTAGAATTCAATGTCTTTTATCTGCTTCCACTAGTTTTCAAATCTTGTTTTTGCTTATTTGAATATTGTAAATAGGCACGAATATTCATTATAAAGAAACCAATGACGAACACGCAGCGGACCAAATAATAACGTTTTTTAAACGTTCATTAAAGACGAAGTAGATGTAGCAGACCTAATAAAAACGGTTTTTTTTGACGTTTATAAAGGACAAAGACGTACAGACATAATAAAAACGTTTTGTAACGTCCATTGACGTTTTCAAAACATTTTCCCAAAAATCTGTGTTTGCGGGAAATGGTGTGTCCCAACTTTGACGTTTTATGTACGTTTTAAAAACGTCCATTTTATACGAAGACGAAGACGTACGGAACCTCAAAAAACGTTAAGAAAACGTTCTGAAAACGTTATGTGTTTGCTGGGTTATGACGTTATATTAGCGACGTATTAATAACGTTAGGTTTACGTCAGTTTTGCGACATTATGACGGCATATAATTATGTATCATAGACGCAAAATTAAAGTCAGTTTGTCACATACTGTCGTCAGAATGACAATTTCACGTCAGAGCTGTCGTCAGAAAGACGTTGTGAACTGTCAACAATAAGACGAATTTTTGATCAAATTGATGACATAAAAAAAGTCATATATTTAGACTTTAGAAAGGCGTATTGTCGTCTGTTTGACGTAAACTGACGTCAGAAAGTCTTATTTCTGCACAAATGGAAGATACATCTAAAAGACGTCATATTTGTGACGTCTTTCTGACGTCTGGGTAGTTATATAACGACGTCATATGGACGTGTAAATTACTAATTTAAAGAAGAGACTGACGTAAAATGTGACGTCTAAAAGTGACGTCAAAAAAGTCTTTAAAGAAAGAAAATAGACTGATTGACAAATTGACCTGCATCGACGTAAATAAGCACTCAATTGGTCAGTGTTTTAGTAGTAGCCGCCATGATAAATCATGGCTACTTTTATCGTGGCTACTACTAAAACACTGATCAGTTCAGTGCGTATTTACGTCGATACAGGGCAATTTTTCAATCAGTTGCAATGAAAGCATCTCGACGGAAGAATTTCATGAATTTGAAGAAAATAGACGTCATATAAACGTTTCAAACTGACGTCAATATGCCGTATTTTTGCTCAAATGGAAGTTGTCCCAAAGATGTCATTGGTGATCATAGAGTCATAACAATTCTTAAAAACGAGATGAACGTCAGAATAACGTCATGAGCACGTTGTTCACCTGTCAATTCATGACTTTTTAACGTATATTGGTAAAGAAAACAAGAAAGACGTATTAAAGACGGATTTTTCACACAAATAAACAAAGAAAATGGACGTGATTTTCACGTCATTTTTAGGTTGTGACCGCTTAGTTAATTAATATTTCTTTTCAAGATCTAACAAAGCTGTGAGCAACTCAAAGTACAACCATAATACGAATCTAACCTACCCTACTCCTGCATAGATGCCAAGTTCAAAAGTTTTTTATGAGTGAGATTTTCATGACTCAGCATCTCGGCGCGGGCGCATGTGCGTGAGCGAGGGGAGGGTGTGGGAGGGGGGTGTCCGCCCTCCCACGGTAGGGAGCTTTTTCAATTTTTAGCTCTTAATGATGCAAGCTGGTGCATACATAAGTGACTATTTTCACTTATTTTGAAAGACAAAAGAGAAATCTGCCTTCAATTGCAACTCTCTCTTAAATCCTTTAAGCTATGCTCCCAATGCGTGAGAAAAATGGGTGTCATGCGTGAGATCGTGAGACAGACCCTAAATGCTTAAGTCTCACTCACAATGCGTGAGACTTGGTAGCTCTACTCCTGTGAATGTCATAAGCCTTATAAGTACGTCTACCATTCCTATAGTTCCTACAGTTGCTGGACTGCTGTATCACGTTTTTATATAGAAGGGCAAAAATTTGTAATGCTTTGTGATATGGTTACTAAACCAGGTCACAGAAAGCTCAATCTTGAAATAAATGAATATGTGTTCATAACACAAATTGAAGTTTGAATAACAAACAAAATCTGAATAACAAACAATTTTCAACAATAGAGTGAACAATTTCTGACAAGTTTGAGATTATGATAAGAATGTTTACCTTTTTCGGACGTGAATAACGACCAGCTGTGACCTCGCTTTCATTTACTTTCAGAATAACTCTTGATTATGTTTTTAACTTTACCATACACGAGACTTTTGCAAGAAACGATATACTGTACACCTACCACACCCACATGAACACATAAACACACAAACAGACAACACACATACGCACTCACACATACACACAAAGACACACACGACAAAGTGCATTGAAGGTGCAAACATCGCACCGTCAGGCGCCCGCTGTCAAGTTTTCGGTATAAAGAAAACACACACACACACACACGCACACACACACACACACACACACACAAGTTGCAACATAATTATTGCTGATAGATTCAGTACTTTTGACCATGCAGGCTTGGCGTGGCGCTAGGACACCATGATATGACGGCTATAAGAATTATCATCGTTCAAACGTGCTGTGATATATCGGTTTCCTATGAATGCATATCATAGAAACTCGTCAGTAGCGTCTCGATGCTCCAGCTTTAATAATGAAAAGATCTTAGATTTGGGTACTATCGAGTAAATTATCGTATACCTCAAGAAAAAAAATGAAAGAAATTATTTTGTGCCAATTGACAACACATTATAAAACGATCTTTTCAAGTCGCTTCCACAAATATTTATTCCTTGAGAATCGGAGTCGTGGGTTTGATTTGTTTTTCTCAAGTAGTAGACTTTATGGTTATGGTGATATAATAAAGTTCATACTGGTAAACTACTATCTATATAGCGCCGTTATCTCATCACGTTCTATATGTTAAATAATACGCTATTCTTTTGTGTGTGTTTGTCACGATACTGCACAAATTCGAGACAAGAAATCACGCATGGCTTCATTTCTTGGGTGTCAGTCGACAACAGATGGTTTCAATTCAATCAATTCAATCATAGTTTATTTCCAATCATCGAAAATCAAAAAAACATAGTACAAAGTATACACGTGATGAAATATTGTTCAAACGTTTGCAAAAGATTCATGTAATATATATACGAGACAAATTATAGAACAACATATAACATGTGCAATATTTAGGGAAAAACACTGTATAAATACTTCGTGGGCGAGCGGAAAATAAATTCGATTATGGAAAATAGTGATCCACTAAAAAGCATAGCTTGTCGGACGTGGATCGCTAGACAAATAATGAGTAAATTATATACTATTCTATAACAATATACATGTAATTATTTTGAGATACACCGGTTGGGAAAAAAATATAGAATACCAATGCTAGTGCCCGGACACTGCTCACTGAACCACGTGTACCGGGAAAATATGACAAGGACAACACGTTCGTACACACATTCGATTACCCACACGTATATACACTGTAAGACGCGAGACAGTACCGAGAGGAGAGAAGACGGTAACAATACAAGTCTACGAAGAACAAAAGACAGGAAAGGAAGAGGAGAGAAGAAAGAAGAGAAGTCTGCACACAGAACACGCCAAGTGCTGCGACATCAGGGCAGGTGAAGGCTCAAGCATGAATCAAAACAATTTAAATTATCTAAGATTATAAGTAGAGAGTAAATATTTTCTGAGTTTGTATTTAAATGTAACAAATTTGGGGGAATCTTTTAAACTATTATCTAAATTATTCCAAAGTCTGGGTCCGGTATAAAGAAATGTATTTTGGGCATGTGCGGTTCTCATTAATGGAAGATGAAATTCGTCGGATCGTCGCGTGGGATAATTATGAACATGACTATTTCGATGAAATGAATCGTGGAATATTTTAGGTAAAAAGTTACTGTTGTAATTAAACATAAACTGGCCAAGTTGAAATACATACAAATCATTTACTTTTGATATTTTATGGTCAGAAAACAAAGCATCTGTATGTTCTCGGGTATGTAAATTAAAAACAATTCTAAGCGCTTTCTTTTGCAATAAAAGAAGTTTATCAAGTAACATCTGATATGTATTACCCCAAGCAAGAATCCCGTAGTTTAAATAAGGTAGTATCAAACTAGAATAAAGAGTTAATAATGCAGATGAAGGAAGATAATATTTTAATCTATTCATTACGCCAATGTTACGTGATATAATTTTACATATGTTATCAATATGATTCCTCCATGAAAGCTTGTTATCGACGCAAACACCAAGAAATGTAAGGAAGAAACTTCTTCTAAGGGAGTAGTATCAAATGTTATTTTGCCTGGGAGGCTATCTAAAGAATTACTAAAAAGCATAACTTTTGTTTATGAATATTTAATGACAATTTATTTGCGTATATCCATTGTATAACCTTTTTCAGTTCTTCATTGACTGTTCTTATTAAAATGTTTGGGTCAGGGTGAGAAAAAAAAAAGGTTAGAGTCATCCGCGAATAATATGAATGATAGTTTTTCCGAGGATCTATGAAAATCATTAAGATAAAGAATGAATAACAATGGGCCTAATAAACTCCCTTGTGGAACACCACATGCAATTGTTTTACTTTGAGAGTCAAAGCCGTTGACATGTACAAATTGGGATCTTTCTGATAGGTAACTCGTGAACCACTCCAAGGCCTTTCCACGTATTCCATAATGAGACAGTTTGGCGAGAAGTATTCCGTGGTTAATCGTGTCAAAGGCCTTGGAGAAGTCCAAGAAGATACCTATTGTGTGTGAAAGTGTGTCGAGTGCGTGTGTGACTTTGTCGATGAGGGCAAGTAGTGCGTGTGTTGTGCTGTGATTTTCCCTGAATCCAAATTGAAAGTTTGAGAATATGTCGCAGGTTTTAAGAAAACGTACTGTCCTGATATAAACTATTCTTTCAAGAATCTTAGAAATGGAAGATAATAGAGATATGGGTCTATAGTTATTGACATCATCCTTCTCGCCTTTCTTGTAAATAGGAATTACTTTCGCAATTTTCATGCTATTTGGCACATGGCCAGTTGTAAGCGATGAGTTGATAATGTGTACTAAGGGATCCACTATTTGAGGAATTATGTTTTTTATCAAATAGTTGTCAATTCCGTCAAGGCCAGGACTTTTTCCTTCTTTCAAATTAGCAACAATCTTTACACATGTAAACTCATGAACCTACTTGGAAGTCTGATACCAGTTCATGCCAGGTGGAACTTAGCTTCAGTTTGTTTCTATATTGATCATGAATTTTCAAAAAAAAAAAATGATGATAATACAAGTATAAACAGAACTCGAGTTTTGGAGCGCGCTCGGTAACCCGCTATATTGTATACGTGTGAATGTGGCTAGTATTGTATAGTATTATATTATAAAGAGAATTCCACAAAATTCATTTTCCATGAAAATTAAAGATTCCATCCACTTGATATTTACATAATTTATGTTAACGGTAGTAATTATTCCCCCCGCTTTCTGAAAGTAGTTAGTCATATAATGCTCTTCAATACCTAAGGAAAGTGAAAACGTGTTGAACTTTCTTCATATTTTTTATATTGTTGTTAACGCTGATGTCATAAACTCAAGTACTATCCTTATCCAGTGGTTCCAACACCAAAATGTTAAAATTCATAACTTAATTTTGCATCGATTGTCCGATTTTCCTCAAACTTTCACTGATGTGTTCTACTTATGTTGCTGCTTTCACTCAATTCAAATTTCTCTTTGGGTTTTGGTTTCCTTTAATGTGGTGGTAGAGGTGACCGTGGTGCGTGATGAGGAGGACTAATGGTTGGCAATGATAAAGTGAACATCAAAAAATTATTGATAAATCAATTCAAACAAAACTAAGGCAATTTTGTACATGCATGGACTGTGAAAATGAATTGCTTTTTGTTGGAAGTAGCACATCTTTTGTTCTTTTATGAAGCTGATTGAATTAATCTAGTAATATAGAGACTTTATCGGTCAAAATTGATGATTACTGTACTCTCCCCAGTTTCTCTTCGTTCCCCCATCTTCATCTTGGATGTTAGTGCGTGAGCATAATAAACATAATTTGATCAACATGAACCTGAACTAAAATGGAGCCTACAAGACACCTTTCTAAAGCACAATCATCGTGAAGTTGGAGAAGGATTAACCAAAATTAACCAGTAGTGTATCTATGTTACCAAAGACCCAGTGCCCACTTCGTATCTGATTCTGTGGGGCTTAATAAACAAGATTGATGTCAACAATAGCAATCGATGCAACTGTAGGCCTATAATCATGGGCGTAAATCCGGGGGGGGGGGGGGGGATGGTGGATATATCCCCCCCCCCCTGAAATGGAGAAGGGGGGGGGGGGGGATGGCCCCGCCCCTGAAATTTTAGGGGAAAATGGAGGAAGCAGAAATGTGATTGTATCAATTTTGGCATATTACATGACGTTCGTACGCCCGCCTCCAGACAAGTAACAGAGCTGAACAGTCTTGTAGGATAACGTATACATAATTTTCTCAAGCGCTCGCTCGCTTCACTCGCTCGCAAAGACAGTAATATCGGCATAAGGTATGGCCCAGACGTTGACAACGTCAAATAGTATAGGCCTACATGTGAATCCAAAATTTCACCAAAAGTGTGCACCAGATCGCTTAATTTCAGGTCTGAAAATTCAAAATCTTCCTCGTCTGAGAGGGGGGTATCCCCCCCCACACCCTCCCCCCACTCGGTCGCTCCGCTCTCTCGCACAGATATTCAAATTCCAAGTCCCTCCCCCACCCAATATCATTAAAACAGAACGATGCCCCTGGGATGATTGCTTTATTGACTTAAATCAAGAAAATAGAAAAATGAAATACCTATACTACAGGAAGATAATACCGGTACGTTATTACATACAAAGGAATGGAGATCCATATTACCATTTTATGGAATATATTTGGGCATTAATCAGAGCTATGCTACGTTTTTAAAGGGAGGGGGGGGGGGTGGGTCAAAATCACCTGTCGGTCAAGAAGGAAGAATATCAAAAGATAAGAGAAACAACAACAAAAATTCTTCGTTCTTTCAAGGTCTGATTTTCCGCCAAAAGTCGGCTGACAAACAAAAGAAAAAAAAAACCCTCCAAACAAAACAAACAAAAACAAAAAGTCTTCATATTTTTGCTGCCACTTCACTCATATTTTATATTTCATGCAAAAGAGTGGTACATTCGATCCCTGTTAAGTGTGTGTGTGTGTGGGGGGGGGGGGGCGCCAAGCTTCCCCCCCCCCCCATCCGCTGGTAAAAAAAGAAAAAAAACTTACCAAAATGGTAATTCAAGGGTTAGTAAACTGCTTTTGAAATCGACATGAAAGGGGAATCAAGAAATAAGATATTTTTCTAAGATTTCTTTTAACCATAATTAAAGAGGTATATAGTTTTAGTATATAGTATATACTTTTTGAAACATTATTCAAAAAGTCCGGAGCCGAGAAAATATTGCGATTCAGCGTGATTCCTGGTTGTCATTCTGAATATAAGCAGGATGTGCGCAGTGTACTCAGAACATCCGAACGGCAAAAAGAGTCGCTGCAATGCTGCGCAATGTGATGTAGAATGTACACCTTTGTACCTTACTCTTCGTTATATCAAAGCTACATCATTAATGATTTTGCAGTGTTGCTTCTCAAAATGCCTTGGTATTGCCAGTAATAAGACTTGACCTGGGCTATTTCCTAACTTTTTCATGTATATAAAACACACACACACACAAACAAAAACAATGATATTAGAGGATGTTCTAAAGTGCAGATTTTGGATATCCTTCCCCCATTTGGTCACTTCGACGCCCCCTCGCTGGTCATAACTCCCCAAATCATGAACATAAACCGACACCCTTGACTATAATACCAGTGGCGGATCCGCCCCCCCCCCCCCTCTTAATTTCCAAAGCGAAAAAATATAGCTACAAAAGGCAGTTTTGGAACTGCAAAATGTCAAAATTCTCAAGCTCGCTCGCTCCGCTCGATCGCATTTAATCGCTATGCCATTCTCCTGATGTTGCTGCCAGTGATTGCCATCAGTTGCACCCGGTGCGCCCCCCCCCCCTTATTCCAAAGTATAGCTACAAACGGCAGTTTTGAGACTGGAAAATGACAAAATTTTCTAGCTCGCTCGCTCCGCTCGCTCACATTTGATCGTTATGCTATTCTCCTGATGTCACAAACGGCAGTTTTGGGACTGTAAAAAATGTCAAAATTCTCAAGCTCACTCGCTGCGCTCGCTCGCATATAATCGGTATGTCATTCTCCTAAAATGTTGCTGCCAGTAATTGCCAGCAGTTGCACCCGGTGCCCCCCTTAATTTTCAAAGCGAAAAAATAGAGCTACAACCGGCAGTTTTGGGACTGTAAAATGTCAAAATTTTCAAGCTAGCTCGGTTCGCTCGCTCGCATATAATCGTTATATCATTCTCCTGATGTCGCTGCCAATAATTGCCAGCAGTTGCGTCCGGCGCCCCCCCCCCCTAATTTCCAAAGCGAAAAAATATAGCTACACAAACGGCAGTTTGGGGACAGTAAAATGTCTTAATTTTCATGCTTGCTCGCTTCGCTCGCTCGCATTAATCGTGATGCCATTCCCCTGATGTTGCTGCCAGTGATTGCCATCAGTTGCACCCGGTGCGCCCCCCCCCTTATTCCAAAGTATAGCTACAAACGGCAGTTTTGAGACTGGAAAATGACAAAATTTTCTAGCTCGCTCGCTCCGCTCGCTCACATTTGATCGTTATGCTATTCTCCTGATGTCACTGCCAGTAATTGAAGGCAGTTGCGCCAGTTGCACCCCCCTTAATTTCCAAAGCCAAAAAAGTATGGCTACAAACGGCAGTTTTGGGACTGTAAAATCTCAAAATTTTCACACCGACTCGCATTTAATCGCTATGCCATTCTCCTGATGTTGGTACCAGTAATTGCCAGCAGTTGCGCAGGGTGCGCCCCCCTTAATTTCCAAAGTGAAAAAATACAGCTACACAAACGGCAGTTTTGGGACTGTAAAAAATGTCATAATTCTCAAGCTCACTCGCTGCGCTCGCTCGCATATAATCGGTATGTCATCATAGCTTGATAAGCATATCTATGCCCGACAAACAAAATGACACCAAAATGGTTTTGCCACCTCAGGTGGTACCAATAACCCATTTTTCGGGTCTTGGCCAATGGACTAATACGCGCACACACACATACATACGCACGCACGCGCAAGCATGCATACACACCCTCAAAATTACTTTTCCATAAGGTGCCCCCCCCCCCATGTCTTGACCAACCCACCAAGGTACGCCACTAGCTGCACCCGTCCGGTTATGGGCTTGTAATCGTGGTGATGGTGACTATCGCCGATCATCCCCCCCCCCCACTCCTCAGCACGGCTTTACGCCGTTGCCTATAATATGATACTTTGATTGTAATCATTCCAAGCTTTCCAATTTACTTTTGCAATATATTGACAAAGACGTCGAGCTTGCATCCTAACGATACAAGTCTTGCGAGATTGACGCGAGGCACAGGAAAAGTGTCAAAAGACGATGAACAGAACCGCAGGAATAGTGTCAGCAGACGGCAAAGCCAAACGCGATACCGATGACACCGATCATTGCACCGATTATGTGAAGTGAACACACACACACACACACACACACATGCCTACACATACACACACAAACCCGTTGTTATGTGTGTTTGAAAGAGATGCCGTTCTCACTTGCACATTCAAATCTGACTCTGTGGCTGGCAGACGACCATGCTACTAACATTACAACACAAGCCCACGCGCATGCGTACAAAACCAACTAGTACACTGATAGTCTTTGCTCAAGTGACACAATTGGCAATTTCGACGCGTTAGGTTTACGGAAAAAAATCGCTTCCAGTAAAGGTCTCCTGATGTTGCTGCCAGTGATTACCAGCAATTGCGCCCGGTGCACTCCCCTTATTCCAAAGTATAGCAGCTACAAACGGCAGTTTTGAGACTGGAAAATGACAAAATTTTCAAGCTCGCTCGCTCCGCTCGCTCGCATTTAATCGTTATGCAATTCTCCTGATGTCACTGCCAGTAATTGAAGACAGTTGCGCCCGTTGCACCCCCCTTAATTTAGAAAGCCAAAAAAGTATAGCTACAAACGGTAGTTTGGGGACTGTAAAATGGCAAAATTTTCACGCTGACTCGCATTTAATCGCTATGCCATTCTCCTGATGTTGGTACTAGTAATTGCCAGCAGTTGCGCAGGGTGCACCCCCCCCCCTTAATTTCCAAAGTGAAAAATTACAGCTACACAAACGGCAGTTTTGGGACTGTAAAATGTCAAAATTTTCAAGCTCACTCGCTGCGCTCGCTCGCATATAACCGTTATGTCATTCTCCTACAGTTGCACCCGGTGCCCCCCCCCTTAATTTTCAAAGCGAGAAAAATAGAGCTACAACCGGCAGTTTGGGGACTGTAAAACGTCAAAATTTTCAAGCTAGCTCGCTTCGCTCGCTCGTCTGTTATGTCATTCTCCTGATGTCGCTGCCAGTAATTGCCAGCAGTTGCGTCCGGTGCACCCCCCTCTAATTTCCAAAGCGAAAAAATATAGCTACACAAACGACAGTTTGGGGACAGTAAAATATCTTAATTTCCATGCTCGCTCGCTTCGCTCGCTCTCATTAATCGTGATGCCATTCTCCTGATGTTGCTGCCAGTAATTGCCAGCAGTTGCGCCCCCCTTAATTTCCAAAGCGAAAAAATATATCTACACTCCTCAGCACGGATTTACGCCGTTGCCTATGATATGTTACTTTGATTATATTCATTCCAAGCTTTCCAATTTACTGTTGCGATATATTGACAAAGACGTCGAGCTTACATCCTAACGATACAAGTCTTGCGAGATAGACGCGAGGCACAGGAAAAATTTCAACAGACGATGAACAGAACCGCAGGAATAGTGTCAGCAGACGGCAAAGCCAAACGCGATACCGATGACACCGATCATTGCACCGATTATGTGAAGTGAACACACACACACACACACACACACACACACACACACACACACATGCCTACACATACACACACAAACCCGTTATGTGTGTTTGAAAGAGATGCCGTTCTCACTTGCACATTCAAATCTGACTCTGTGGTTAGCAGACGACCATGCCACTACTGCTGTGGACATTACAACACAAGCCCACGCGCATGAATACAAAACCAACTAGTACACTGATAGTCTTTGCTCAAGTGACAAAATTGGCAATTTCGACGCGTTATGGTTACGGAAAAAAAAAATCGCTTCCAGGAAACGTCTCTTTCAGGGTACCTAAGGTAGGGTAAGGATTGGGGTTGGGGTTAGGGTCAGGGTTAGGGTTAGGGTTAGTGTTAGGGTTAGGGTTTAGGGTTAGGGTTTGGGTTTGGGCATGGGCGTAAATCCCGGGGGGGGGGGGGATGGGGGGGATATATCCCCCCTGAAATGGAGGAGGGGGGATGGCCTGTACAATCATCCCCCCTGAAATTTGAGAAAAAATGGAGGAAGCAGAAATGTGATTGTATAAATTTTGGCATATTGCATGACGTTCGTACGCCAGCCTTCAGACAGTCAACAAAGCTGAACAGTATATCTTTTAGGATAATATATACATAATTTTCTCAAGCGCTCGCTCGCTTTGCTCGCTCGCGAAGAAAATAATATCGACATAAGGTATGATCCAGACGTTGACAACGTCAAATAGCATAGGCTTACATGTAAACATGCTATGAAGCGAGCAACTCGGGACCATCTGCAAATTATGTACGAAAACAAACAAACAATAACAAAAACTATAACGCCATAATTGAAACCCCCCTCCATTTCCTGAATCATTCCTGAAACGATGATGACCCTGATGCATCTATGGGCATACCCAGGGATGATCAGGGGCGTCGAATCTATCTCGGGGGGGGGGGGGGGGGCAAAGGGGCATTTGCCCCGCCCCTACGGAAGTGTTGGGGGCAGACAAATCATTTGTCCCCCAAGCAATTCCCGAGATGAGGACAAATCTCGAACTTTCTTTGTGGAAAATTGGACAACTACCGCCAGAATTATGCACCGGATCGCTGAATTACAATCATAAATATGCAAAAGCTCCGCTACTGGGTCCCTTTCGATAGACTTTGTACACTTTTGAGATTGACGTTTTATTTTCTTATATTTATCAAAGAGTGTGCAGCATATCTTTCACTTACAAAAGCTCCCTCTCATTATGCAGAGGCGTCGATGGAAGGGGAGGGGGATGGTTCCCCCATAAAAGTATTGGGGACAAACAGATCATTTTGCTCCTCCTCGTATCTCCCGAGATGTGGAAATGTTCTTACTTTTTTGATAGAAGACCGTCTAAATATTTCACCCAAAGATGGCTAAATTTCAATTCTGAAAATACAAAATCTCCCTCGCGTAGGAGGGGGATAGGCCTAACCCCTCCCATACCTTCCCCGTTCAATCATCTATACTTAATACACTTTAGACTGACAGATTTCAAAATGTTTCATCTAAAGTGTGCACCAGGTCTGTTACTTCAGTTTAAAGAAATGCAAATGTTCCTTGGGTAGGAGGATATATCTAAATACTTTCAATTAACGGAGGGTTCCCCCCCCCTAAAAAAATAGTATACACTTCTGGGATTGACATTTCCCCAGATTACATCATAAATCTAATCTAATCGTTATGCCATTCTCCTGATGTTACTGCCAGCAATTGCCAGCAGTTGCGCCCGGCGCGCCTCTATCCCTTAATTTCCAAAGCGAAAAAAGTACAGCTACAAACGGCAGTTTTTGGACTGTAAAATGTCAAAATTTTCAAGCTCGCTCGCGTTTAATCGTCATGCCATTCTCCTGATGTTGCTGCCGGGTAATTACCAGCAGTTGGGCCCGGTGCGCCCCCCTCCCCTTATTTTTCAAAGCGAAAAAATATAGCTACAAACTGCCGTTTTTGGACGGTACAATGTCAAAATTTTCAAGCTCGCTTGCTTCGCTCGCTCGCATTTAATCGCTAAGCCATTCTCCTGATGTTGCTGCCGGGTAATTGCCAGCAGTTGCGCCCGGTGCCCTCCCCCTTAATTTTCAAAGCGAAAAAATATAGCTACAAACGGCAGCTTTTGGACTGTAAAATGTCAAAATTTTCAAGCTCGCTCGCTTCGCTCGCCCGCATTTTTTTTTTAATCGTTATGTCATTCTCCTGATATTGCTGCCAGTAATTGCCAGCAAATGCGCCCGGTGCGCCCATCCCTTAATTTCCTAAGCGAAAAAAATATAGCTACAAACGGCCGTTTTGGGACTGTACAATGTCAAAATTAATGATCGCGTTCATGATCTTCAGGGTAAGAATTCAGACAAGAAGTTTCTCTAAATGATACCATTTTATAGGCAAAATTGTTCTATAATAATCTACATAAAATGTACTGCTACCATAAACATGTTGGACTGTTTCAAGTCGATAGAACACGCAAAAAAATGCATCAAATTGCACCATTTACAACATCAATATGCGAAAAGTTCTCACTGTGGGAGGGGGATACCCCCCTCCCACACCCTCCCCCCGCTAGACCGCTCCGCTCCCTCGCACAGATATTCAAACTCCAAGTCCTTCCCCTACCCCAGGCCCCCATCATTAAAACGGAACGATGCCCCTGGGATGATTGCTTTACTGACTTAAATCAAGAAAATTGAACAATACAATTAATAGCTACAGGAAAATATCTACTACGTTATTCAAGAAATGGATAACCTTATTAGCATTTTATTGAATTTATTTGGGCATTATTCAGGGCTGCGCTACGTTTTTGAAGAAGGGGGGGGGGGGAAGCTTCTCTCCCCCCCCCCCCCCCCCAAGGGCTGCGCCGGTCCGGTTATGGGCTTGTAATCGTGATGATGGTGACTATCACCAATCATCCCCCCACTCCTCAGTACGGATTTACGCCGTTGGGTTTGGGTTAGGGTTAGGGTTTGGGTTAGGGTTAGGGTTAGGGTTAGGGTTAGGGTTAGGGTTAGGGTTAGGGTTAGGGTTAGGGTTAGGGTTTGGGTTTGGGTTTGGGTTAGGGTTAGGGTTAGGGTTAGGGGGTGTCACACTTGGTGACCTCAGAGTTAAGAACCCATATTGGTAGGATAATTAGGCATGATAGAGATATAGATAATCCTAAAATATCAGATCTTAACTCCGCGTAGTCTTAGCTCCAGACCCTTCTAAATTTACCGTAGGTTTGTACATAAAAAATATTTGAAAGCAGCTGGAAGCTAGACTAATGTTAGTTAAGGACTCAAACCTTACCAAAAGTATGTTCCTGTAGTAAGGTCTTATAGTTGGTAGTTTCAAAGTTTAACTGTACTTAGTCTTTGCTCCAGACGCTTTTGAAGTTTTCAATTACCTCCCATAGGTTTGTACATAGAAAATATATAAAAGCGGCTCGATGGAAGACTAATATTAGTTAACGACTCAAACTTTCTCAAAAGTATGTGACTGGCCCAAGTTCTATTATTTGTTAGTTTCAAAGTGTAACTCCGTTTAGTCTTAGCTCCAGACCCTTCTAAAGTTATCATAAGTTTGTACATAGAAAATATATGAAAGCGGCTGGATGCAAGACTAATATTAGTTTAGGACTCAAACTTTTCCAAAAGTATGTGACTGGCCCAAGGTTTATTATTTGTTAGTTTCAAAGTGTAACTCCGTTTAGTCTTAGCTCCAGACCCTTCTAAAGTTATCATAAGTTTGTACATAGAAAATATATGAAAGCGGCTGGATGCAAGACTAATTTTTGTTACTGTAAAAGTGATTTCTTTCGCGGTGGTTTTATTTTCGCGCTTTTCGCACTTTGAGGTTGAACCGCGAATTTAACATCACGTGAAAATGTTTTGAACTCGTCGCTTGTTACAACGCTATCATTACCGACCGCGAATTTAAACACACGCGAAAAAGTCGGCACCGATGGAAACCGCGAAAGTTTCTGTACGCGAAAGAAACCACAAACTTTCCCAAAAGTATGTGACTAGCCCAAGGTCTATTATTTGTTAGTTTCAAAGTTTAATTGCAATTAGTCTTGCTTCCAGACGTCTTTAAAGTTTTATGTACATTGCCTATGGAGAAGTCGAAAAATTTTTCAAGTCCAAAAACCCATAGACTTTATACATGAAATTTGAAGGCGGCTGGAAGGAAGACTAATCGTTTTTAAGCATTCATATTTAAGGGAACAATTAGGCCATAAGTAAAGTCTTTTATTTGTGAATTTCAAAGTTTAATTCCAATTAGTCTTGCTTCCAGACGTCTTTAAAGTCTCTTTACATACCTGCCATCTGCTATTCAACAAAATGATAAATGAATACCTGCATTTTTTATTTGAACTTTAGAAACAATGATTAAATATGAATATTTACTCACATTGTCAATGATGGAGCCATCTGTCGCCACCTTCAGGATTGCAGTAACTCTTAGCATGTCCGCCTTCGGTTGGAACACCCTTTCTTGTTTACGAAGGGTGTTTTGTAACTCGCCATTTAACATTATCCGTCCATCCGTCATCGTCAGGTCGAGGCCGGAGTGCACTTCGAGGTAGTTTAAACAACGTGGCGGTATTACTTCCGTTAAATGGCAGCTGAACTCGTCCTCACCCTATTGCATCCCATGTTCTATTAGGGCGAATACATAGTTGACTTCTCCTTCGGTCCTGATGACTCCCTAAAGAAATATGAGACACAGAAAATGAATTTGAATAAGTGAGATTAGAAACAAATTGTAATCATCCAAATAATCCAATTGAATCAATACAAGCTGGTCAATTTATGGCTTACTTCATCATACTTCGTCACGCTTTGTTATACTTTATGATATTTTGACCTAATTAATTTTTATTTGTGTCAATTTAGCAAAGATTTTTTCTTTTGTCTGATGCTATTTTACTGACGCTAAAGGGTAGTTAGGGATGGGATAACAATGTAGGTTGCAACATTTCAAGAACTCACTTCTATCCATTCGCCAAACGCTCTCCAAAATTCGCCGTTTACCATGATCTGGTTGTCTCTTTCCACCTCTTCTGACGTGGTGCAGTGTGTTACCCAAATGTTGTCAAGACCAAGAACCTCGGCTATATTGAATACAAATAGAAAATAAAATAAGTGTAAAAAACGTGTAAAGAACCATTAGAATTGTTTTTTCCTAAAGGTTTTTTACACATTTTCTCAGTTTTTCCTTTGAATCTTCCTTTTTAGAAAATGTTGGAAAACAAATTTAAAGAATAATGTTAGTATGCACATGTATAAATTGAAATAATGCCCTCTTGTGGCAAGAAGAATGTAGTTTCTACTTTCATATCAATATCAATTGTATTAATGTTCACCCCAAATACGTAATTTCATTTGAAAACAAGTACAATATCATACATTACCCATGCACGGCTTCTCAACCAGGAACTTTTGGATTCGCCCATTGAAGGCAGCCAAAGGGTAGTTAGTGAGAACATAATGCGTTCAGACCCTCGTCGTTTCCTGCCTGGATAAGGAGGCTATGCTCGAAATTACGCCTTTGTTGGAGGCCCTGATGATGATCGCTGTCCCACAAAAATACTTCTGCTTAAACTGGGCACGCATAACATTGTGATTTCCAATCAAGATGGTACTATCGATATCCCTGTTGATGTAAATTCCCGCCATGTTGGTTTGAAATATTCTGAAATACAATTTGAATTCCAATTATACTTCTTCCAATTAGGACGAGACTTAGGGTTAGACTGGCTGATTGTGGCTGGGAATTGCCATACTTGCGCTGAGTCTGGCTGGGGAATTTCCATACTTTTATGTATTGGCTATCATGTAAGAAGCACAGTTAGGACTTGTGATTTAATCTAAATGTAGCGAAAACTGTTAATATTTGAATTTCGCGCCAACTGTTAAGGCGGGAAACCGGCTGACTGTGGCTACCATACATGTGCTGAGTCTTGCTGGGGAATTTCCATACGTGTATGTATTGGCTTTGTAAGCAGCACAACTAAGAATTGCGATTTACTTTGAATGTAAAGCCAACTGTTAATATTTGAATTTCGCGCCAACTGTTAAGGTGGAAAACTGGCTGGCTGTGGCTACCATACGTGTGCTGAATCTGGCTGGGGAATTTCCATACGAGTATGTATTGGCTCTAAGCAGCACAAACTAAGAATTGTGATTTAACTTGAATGTATAGCGCCAACTGTTAATATTTGAATTTCGCGCCAACTGTTAAAGCGGGAAAGTACTTGACCGTGTCTGGGAAATTTCCGTACATGTGCTGAGTCTGGCTGTAAAATTTCCATACGTGCATGTATTGGCTATGTAAGCAGACAGCTACGATTTGTGATTTAATTTGAATGTAGCGCCAACTCTTAATATTTGAATTTCGCGCCAACTGTTGAGGTAGGAAAATCGGTTAGGGTAAGGGTTAGGGTTAGGTTAGGGTTAGAGTTAGGGGTTAGAGTTAGGGTTCGGGTTAGGGTTGGGGTTAAGGGTTAGGGTTAGGGTTAGGGTTAGGGTTAGGGTTAGGGTTAGGGTTAGGGGTAGGGTTAGGGTTAGGGTTAGGGTTTGGGTTAGGGTTAGGGTTAGGGTTAGGGTTAGGGTTAGAGTTACGGGTATTCCACAGTATATAAAGTATATAGTTAAGAGTTAGAATTGATAGGGTAGATACGTCTAATCGAGACTAACGTACTCCAAAAATTTCAGATCTTAACTCCCTGTAGTTCTTGCTGCAGCCGTTTTTAAACTTACCATTTGTTTTGTTCAGAAAAAAATTCAAAAGCATCTGGAAGAAAAACTAATTATAGTTAAGGATTTTTACTTTAATGAAATGTTAAGTCTGGTTTCAGGTCCAACATATGGAAGTTTGAAAGTGTAAGTGTAATTAGTCTTCGCTCCAGGCGACTTTGAATTTTTTGATATATACTATATGTACAATATTTGAAAGGGCCTGGAATTAAGACTGAACTTAGTTAAGCACTCATACTTGTGAAAAAATTTAAGTTCGGTACAAAGTCCAAAATATATAAGTTTCAAAGTCTAACTTGAAGAAGTCTTTACTCCAGCCGTTTTTTAAGTTACCGTATGTTTGTACAAAGAAATATTTGAAAGGGTCTGGAAGGAGAACTGATGGTATTGAAGGACTGATACTTGAGAAATATCTTGAGACCAGTGGCAGGTCAAATATATTGGACTTTGAAATTGTAAGTCCAAGTAGTCTTCTCTCCAGGCGTCTTTGAAAATTTTGCTATGTACTATATATACAATATTTGAAAGCGCCTGGAGGGAAGACTAAACTAAGTTAAGCACTCATACTTGAGAAAAAACTTAAGTTGGGAACAAATTCCAAAATATATAAGTTTCAAAGTCTAACTTGAAGTAGTCTTTACTCCAGCCGTCTTTCAAGTTACCATATGTTTGTACATAGAAATATTTGAAAGGGTCTGGAAGGAGAACTAATTGTATTGAAGGATTCATACTTGACAAATATGTTAAGACTGGTGGCAGGTCAAATATATTGGAATCTGAAATTGCAACTTTAATTTGTCTTCTCTCAAGGTGTCTTTGAAAATTTTCCTATAAAATATATGTACAATATTTGAAAGCGCCTGTAGGGAAGACTAAACTTAGTTAAGTACTCATACTTGAGAAAAAACTTAAGTTGGGAACAAAGTCAGAAATATATAAGTTTCAAAGTCTAACTTGAAGTAGTCTTTGCTCCAGCCGTCTTTCAAGTTACCATATTATGTTTGTACATAGAAATATTTGAAAGCCTCTGGAAGGAGAACTAATTGTATTAAGGAATTCGGAAAATGTTAAGTCCGGTGGAAGGTGAGGGTTAGGGTTAGGGTTTGGGTTAGGGTTAGGGTGAGGGTTAGGGTTAGGGTTAGGGTTAGGGTTAGGGGGTTAGGGTTAGGGGGTTAGGGTTAGGGGGTTAGGGTTAGGGGTTTAGGGTTAGGGGTTAGGGTTAGGGGGTTAGGGTTAGGGGGTTAGGGTTAGGGCTAGGGTTAGGGTTAGGTATAGGGGAACATTGCCAGAGTGGACCATAGGTCCATTGGCCAGTTCGTGTCGTAGAGGGTTAGGGTGAGGGTTAGGGTTAGGGTTAGAGGTAGGGGGTTTCACCATTAGTGACCTCAGAAATAAGAACCCAAATTGGTAGGGTTAGGGTTAGGGTTAGGGTTAGGGTTAGAGGTTAGGGTTTAGGGTTGAGGGTTAGGGTTAGGGTTAGGGTTAGGGTTAGGGGTTAGGGGTTAGGGTTTAGGGTTAGGGTTAGGGTTTAGGGTTTAGGGTTAGGGTTAGGGTTAGGGTTAGGGTTAGGGATAGGGTTAGGGGTTAGGGTTAGGGTTAGGGTTAGGGTTAGGGTTAGGGTTTAGGGTTAGGGTTAGGGTTAGGGTTAGGGTTAGGGTTTAGGGTTAGGGTTAGGGTTAGGGTTAGGGTTAGGGTTAGGGTTAGGGTTGGGGGGGTTAGGGTTAGGGTTAGGTTTAGGGTTAGGGTTAGGGTTAGGGTTAGGGTTAGGGTTTAGGGTTAGGGTTAGGGTTAGGGTTAGGGTTAGGGTTAGGGTTAGGGTTAGGGTTAGGGTTAGGGTTAGGGTTAGGGTTAGGGTTAGGGTTTAGGGTTAGGGTTAGGGTTAGGGTTAGGGTTAGGGTTAGGGTTAGGGTTAGGGTTAGGGTTAGGGTTAGGGTTAGGGTTAGGGTTAGGGTTAGGGTTAGGGTTAGGGTTAGGGTTAGGGTTAGGGTTAGGGTTAGGGTTAGGGTTAGGGTTAGGGTTAGGGTTAGGGTTAGGGTTAGGGTTAGGGTTAGGGTTAGGGTTAGGGTTAGGGTTAGGGTTAGGGTTAGGGTTAGGGTTAGGGTTAGAGTTACGGGTATTCCGCAGTATATGAAGTATATAGTTAAGAGTTGAAATTAATAGTGTAGATAGGTCTTATCGAGACTAAGATAATTCAAAGATTTCAGATCTTAACTCCCAGTAGTTTTTGCTCCAGCCGTTTTTAAAATTACCATATGTTTTGTACATAAAAAATTTGAAAAGCGTCTGGAAGAAAAAGTAATCATAGTTAAGGATTCATACTTTTGTGAAATGTTAAGTCTTGTGGAAGATCCAACAAATGGAAGTTTGAAAGTGTTAGTGTAATTAGTCTTCGCTCCAGGCGACTTTGAATTTTTTGATATATACTATATGTACAATATTTGAAAGGGCCTGGAAGGAAGACTAAACTTAGTTAAGCACTCATACTTAAGAAAAAACTTAAGTTCGGTACAAAGTCCAAAATATATCTGTTTTAAAGTCTAACTTGAAGTAGTCTTTACTCCAGCCGTTTTTTAAGTTACCGTATGTTTGTACATAGAAATACTTGAAAGGGTCTGGAAGGAGAACTAATTGTATTGAAGGACTGATACTTGACAAATGTGTTGAGTCCGGTGGCAGATCAAACATTTTATTGGGCTTTGAAATTGTAAGTCCAATTAGTCTTCTCTCCAGGCGTCTTTGAAAATTTTCCTTTGTACTATATATACAATATTTGAAAGCGCCTGGAGGGAAGACTAAACTAAGTTAAGCACTGATACTTGAGAAAAAAGTTAAGTTGGGAACAAAGTCCAAAATATTTAAGTTTCAAAGTCTAACTTGAAGTAGTCTTATCTCTAGCCGTCTTTCAAGTTATCATATGTTTGTACATAGAAAAATTTGAAAGGGTCTGGTAGGAGAACTAATTGTATTGAAGGACTCATACTTCACAAATATATTAAGACCGGTGGCAGGTCAAAGATATTGGAATTTGAAATTGTAACTGCAATTAGTCTTCTCTCAAGGTGTCTTTGAAAATTTTCCTATATTCTATATATACAATATTTGAAAGCGCCTGGAGGGAAGATTAAACTTAGTTAAGCACTCATACTTTAGAAAAATCTGAAGTTGTGAACAAAGTCCGAAATATATAAGTTTTAAAGTCTAACTAGAAGTAGTCTTTGCTCCAGCCGTCTTTCAAGTTACCATATGTTTGTACATAGAAATATTTGAAAGCGTCTGGAAGGAGAACTAATTGTATTGAAGAATTCATACTCTGGGAAAATGTTAAGTCCGGTGGAAGGTCCAACATATGTGAGTTTCAAAGTTTAATTGTAATTAGTCTTTGCTCCAGGTGACTTTGATTTTTTGATGTATACTACATGTACAATATTTGAAATCGCCTGGAAGGAAGACTAAACTTAGTTTAGCACTCATACTTGAGAAAAAACTTGAGTTCGGTGCAAAGTCCGAAATATATAAGTTTGAAAGTGTAACTTGCAGTAGTCTTTACTCCAGCCCTTTTTTAAGTTACCATATGTTTGTACATATAAATATTTGAAAGCGTCTGGAAGGAGAACTAATTGTATTGAAGGACTCATACTTCAGAAAAATGTTAAGTCCGGTGTCAGGTCCAGCATATTACACTTTGAAATTGTAACTCGAATTAATCTTCGCTCCAGGCGTCTTTAAAATTTTATATACATTGCCTATGGAGAAGTCGAAAAATATTCTAAGTAGAAAAATCCATAGACTTTGTACATGAAATTTGAAGGCGGCTGGAAGGAAGACTAATCGATGTTAAGCATTCATATTTAAGGGAACTTTTAAGCCATGAGTAAAGTGTTTTATATGTGAATTGCAAAGTTTAATTCCAATTAGTATTGCTTCCAGACGTCTTTGAAGTTTCTTTCCATACCTCCCA
Organism: Diadema antillarum; assembly: GCF_040938485.1. Taxonomy (NCBI): domain Eukaryota; kingdom Metazoa; phylum Echinodermata; class Echinoidea; order Diadematoida; family Diadematidae; genus Diadema; species Diadema antillarum. The sequence continues at coordinate 21,555 of NW_027270976.1, read as the reverse complement.
TCTGCTATTCAACAAAATGATAAATGAATACCTGCATTTTTTATTTGAGCTTTAGAAACAATGATTAAATATGAATATTTACTCACAATGTCAATGATGGAGCCATCTGTCGCCACCTTCAGGATTGCAGTAACTCCTAGCATGTCCGCCTTCGGTTGGAACACCCTTTCTTGTTTACGAAGGGTGTTTTGTAACAGAAAATGGATTTGAATAAGTGTTATTAGAAACAAATTGTAATCATCGAAATAATCCTATTGAATCAATACAAGCTGGTCAGTTTATCGCTTTACTTCATCATAGTTCGTCACGCTTTGTTATACTTTGTGATATTTTGACGTAATTCATTTTAGATTTGGGTTAATTTAGCAAAGATTTTTCTTCTCTCTGATGCTATTTTACTGACGCTAAAGGGTAGTTATGGATGCGATAGCAATGTAGGTTGCAACATTTCAAGAACTCACTTCTATCCATTCGCCAAACGCTCTCCAAAATTCGCCGTTTACCATGATCTGGTTGTGGTTGGTTTCTTTTATCACTTTTTCCACCTCTTCTGACGTGGTGCAGTGTGTTACCCAAATGTCGAGACCAAGGCCCTCGGCTATATTGAATACAAATAGGAAAAAATACGTGTAAAAAACGTGTAAAGAACCATTAGAATGGTTTTTCCTAGTTTTTTTACACATTTTCTCAGTTTTTTCCTTTGAATCTTTCTTTTCAAAAAATGTTGGAAAACAAATGTAAAGAATAATGCTAGTATGTACATGTATAAATTGCAATAATGCCCTCTTGTGGCAAGAAGAATGGAGTTTCTACCTTCATATCAATATCAATTGTATTAATGTTCACCCCAAATACGTAATTTCATTTGAAAAAAAAAGTACTTTATACATTACCCGTGCACGGCTTCTCAACCAGGAACTTTTGGATTCGCCCATTGAAGGCAGCCAAAGGGTAGTTAGTGAGGACATAATGCGTTCAGACCCTCGTCGTTTCCTGCCTGGATAAGGAGGCTATGCTCGAAATTACACCTTCGTTGGAGGCCCTGATGATGATCGCTGTCCCACAAAAATACTTGTGCTTAAACTGGTCACGCATAACATTGTGATTTCTAATCAGGATGGCACTATCGATATCCCTGTTGATGTAAATTCCCGCCATGGTGGTTTGAAATACTCTGAAATACAATTTGAATTCCAATTATACTACTTCCAATTAGGACGAGACTTAGGGTTTGACTGGCTGATTGTGGCTGGGAATTGCCATACTTGTGCTGAGTCTGGCTGGTGAAGTTCCATACTTTTATGTATTGGCTATCATGTAAGAAGCACAGCTAGGACTTGTGATGTAATTTGAATATATCGCCAACTGTTAATATTTGAATTTCGCGCCAACTGTTAAGGCGGGAAACTGGCTGACTGTGGCTAACATATGTGCTGAGTCTGGCTGGGGAATTTTCATACATGTATGTATTGGCTATGTAAGCAGTACAACTAAGAATTGTGATTTAATTTGAATGTAGCGCCAACTGTTAATATCTGAATTTCACGCCAACTGT